>NC_143501.1:10679285-11353571 GCF_051622355.1 Phaseolus vulgaris
CATTATGCTCCTTACAAATCTTTTTGTTGTATCAAAATAATTATATGATAGTTAAATTTACCTCTTTTATTATGAACATGTCAATGTAATCTTATGACATACATTCATTATACATTACATCAAAAGACAAAATATAGTCCATATGAACATCGAAAACATGTCAAATTCATTTGATAGCCTGTGTAAAAGTCTTCCTCCATAACAAATAAAATACAATAAAATTTAAGTGTAAAAAAATAAAAATGAACAAATTCTTTTAAGTTTTGAAACACATAATTTGAAAGGTAAAGTACTCCAGAATAATTAATCATATATATTTTCACATTCTGGATTAAGTGTTCCATAACCTAAAAAGTTTTTTTTTTGGAGTACATTTTCTGGAATTATATACAAACCATGTATTTCAAAAAGGATGTTCCAAAATGTTTCTAAATTAATCATTCCATAACATTAACATTACTGTCCAGAGTGCTTTCTCTGGGTAAAAAATAACCTTCCAAAAATGGCAATATGAAAAAAAAAAATTTTTTGATAAATATTTCTCAAAATATGTTGTCTAGAAGTATCTATTTCATAATCAATTATTGAGAAAATATTGGTTTAACCATTACAACGAAACAAAACTCTAATAATATCCAACCATACCTTTCCCACATATCCTAGACTACACAACTTCAAATGGAGAAAACCGACAACATAAAAAAAAAACCTCTCAACAAAGAAGGAAATAGATTTCAAATAAAATAACAAAGATAGAATTGGACATTTTAAAAGTTATCGGGTGAAGTTAATAATTATGAGAGTGCAGGGAAAAAAAAGTTCAAAAAATTATATAAAACAATTAAAAGGTCCTATAAAGATTTCATAAAGAAATTATAAAAGTACAAAATTTCTATTGGTCCTTTATCATGTCATGTATAATAAAAATGAAAGAGTGCTATTATAAATTCAATAAAACATTTAAAAAAACAAACATTAAGTGTACCATGAATAAAACAAGAAAAATAAATACGAAAATAATACTCAAACCACTTATACCAACATTTAAGTACAAACACCTTGATATAATGTTAACATCTATATAAAGATTACATATGAAGAATATTAACATTAATATCCTTTCCAACAATTTTATTGTAGTCTTTATTGCAGCTTTGTTGTTGTTGGAATCATGTGATCTGTTTCAACAACTCTTATTAAATTATTTGGCCCTACTCATTATTAAATTGATTAGGAAACTTCTAGCATGAATGTATATCTGAATTAATGTTGCATTATCAGAAAATTCAAGTTTCCAACGATGTGAATAATTTTAGATATTATAAATTGAATGATTTTTTATTTAAAAAATAATTCTTTTTGAAATAAAATGACATCAGAAATTAAATGTTTGTAGGTTGAATGGGAAATTAAATGACATCCATCTTTTAATCTATAATTTTGTAGGTTGAATGGGACATTAAATGACTATTCTAAAATAACATCTATGGTTAGTGTATAATGTCTGTAAAATTATTTAAATTTTTTAAAATAAATGTTATTTATGTGTATTTAAAATGAATGTTAAGATAAAGAAATAATTTTCAAATTATGAAAAGATTACAATTAAGGAAAAATAATTTATATATTAAAATTCATTCCGTTTATAATAATTGAAATCAATTAATTCAAATTTAAGAAGTTTGTAACAATTAAAATCAGTTCATAGAGAGTTAAAATATATTTAAATGATAAAAGTTTATTAAAAAAAATTGCTCTAAGGTTTGCAAAATCATTTTAACCTTTTATGATTACATTAGCATTCAACAATATTCTAGCAATAGGGTATTTCCTCTTGTTACGTTAATCACGAATGTTTGTGATATTGTTTGATTCCGTTTTTTTTTATTAAAAATAAATTAATATAATTGTTCTCGTAGGTTGATCTTTGACGGACTGAATGAACAAGTTCCTCTTATGCTTTGTCTCCAGTTGTTGTTTTGGGGTGTCGCTTCACTGAGACAAATGCGACTCTGCCTGTTGATCATACTTCGACAATCAAATCAGTGAGAGCATTCAAGATATCAAATCAGACTCAGTCTTCTAAGTCTTAAGTATTCAGAAACAATGTACCTTTTACTTGGAGTCTCAAGCTCCTTTTATAGTTATTCCTTCAACCGTTTTCTCCAATCTCAACAGAGCAAGATTTCAACAGGGAGAATATAACCTCAATAGAAAACACATAATCATAACAGAAATACATATTGCTTACGTGCGTGCACGTGCACCTTTATTTTTAGGTGCATAACAACAATAAAACATTTTGTTTACATGCACCTCTATTCTCGGATGTTAACTACTTTATTTTCAACAACTTTTATTGGTATTTAATTAGTGTATGTATTATAATCAACTAGAATATTTCTTCTATTTTAATTATCCTTTTAGAGTTGTCTACCCGCATCTGGGCCAAGCTCATGGTCAACCCTTTGGGCCCATACTGGCCCAAAAATCGAGCTGACTTAAACGCTTGGATCGAGGTCCCAAGCACTCATGCCCAAGCTTGGCTCGAGCCTGGGGGGCTTTTGTATTGGCCAGGAGTTCTTGGGACCTCAGTCCAAGCGTTTAGGCCGGCTCGGTTTTTTAGCCCAAGGGTGGGCCATGAGCTTGGTCTAGATGCTGGTAAACCGCTCGAAAAGGATAATTAAAATAGAATCAATATTTTGATTGATTATAATACATACGCTAATTAAATATCAATAAAAGTTGTTGAGAATAAAGTAGTTAGCATCCAAGAATAAAGGTGCATAAACATAATGTTTTATTGTTGTTAAGCACTTGAGAATAAAGGTGCATGTAAGCAATATGTTTTTTTTACTGTGACGTTATATTCTTCCATTTCTCTATTGAGATTGGAAAAATTGTTGAAGGGATATCTATAAAAAGGACTTCAGACCCCAAGTAAAAGGTACGTTGTTTCTAAATACTTAAGACTGAGACTGATTTGATATATTGAATGCTCTCATTGACTTGATCGTCAGAGTGTGATCCCCTTTGTTCCAACAAAGTGACATCTCAAAGCAACAACTGAAGACAAAGCGAAAGAGAAGCTTATCCATTCAATCCGTGCGAAGTCAACCGATGAAAACATTATAAAAGATATTTTGTGATAGTTACATCGTGCACCTAATTAAATATGAACATACACTCAATTTACATGAAAAATAACTAAAATGAAAGAAAAATGTAGAATAAAATTATTTTCGAATCCTTTTCAAGAAACATGTTTCTGAATCTGAATTATTTAATTCTATTTTTTTTTTCAGAATATATTTTTAAATTGTTTTTTTGAAAGAAAAAAGATTGGAAAGTAAACTTTACATTCTGAATTTACTTTAAAATTAGGAGATTTTTATTTTAAAATTTCATTCTTAAAACATAATAATATTCTCTATATTTAATTTTTTAAAAGGTATTTTTTTAATTTTCAAATTCGAAATGAACTATAATTTAAAAAAATTTCGGAAATGAATCATGTGGACAATCGGTAAGGTGAGGAAAGAATTTGTCAAAAATATATATGATTTGATCAGGTCTCGTTTAAAAGAAAAGAAAATTAAAAGAATAAACAAACTAATTTGTACGGTATGATTTTGATACCCTTTTGCCGTCTTTTAAATTTTAATTTTAATTTTTGTATTAAAGATTTACCTTTTTATATCTTTGAAACTAAGACACAATAATAAAAAATATTATTTAAAATTTGATAAATATATTAAAAATCAAAATTATATATTTTTATATTCTTGTAATCTACATAAAAAATACAGAGGAATATAATATTAACTTAAAAACATAAAAATATAACATGTCAATATCGTAAATTTGATCAGTTCATTATAAAGTATTTAAAAACAATAATCAACTCACAAATATCTATATAACATCATCCCTCAAAGTTTGATTGTAACATTTTCTTTCATTCTCTTTAAAAAAGAAAAATATCTTGTTAAGAATTTTTCTTATCATATCATAAGGATTAATTTTAAGTCCAATAAATAATAAGACTCAACATTATATTGATATTGGGTCAGTGGTGGAACAAGTTTTAAAATTATATAAAATATAATAATCAATATAATTGGAAAATTAAACAAAACTAATTATATAATAAAATTTTAAATGGTAAAGAGAAATCAAAGAAACTTGCAAATTAAATATGTGAAACAAACCAAACAACTCTGTAAAGAGATATATGTTGAAATTTCTAATTTATTACAATAATAATAATAATAAATAATAATATATTAAAAAGTATATTGTAGTTCAGTTTAATTTGGGTTGTACTAAATCATTCGATTCTTAAAAGAAAAAGAAAAAATGGTTAAAAAATATTTGATGTTTTTCGATGATCGATTATTTTAATTTTTGTATTAAAAAATTATTAAAAAGTGTTCAATTTTGTTTCAATTATCCAGTATTTGAATTAGTTTTCGTTTTTTCGATCTACTTGGTTGTGAACACCTCTATCGTAAATTAGTAACTTAACTAGGCTATCAAAATATTTTTGACGTGACTAAAACTTTTTTTGTACGACCAAATTGGTTTTTTCATTTTGTTATCAAAATCATAAAGATGAATATAGATATTTCTTCAAAGAACTGATTTAGTAAAAAAAAAAAAAAAAAACTAAAGACTATTATGATGACATTTAAAAAAATCAATTTAATGATTAAGGAGTTATAGCAATAATCTAATGATATTTATGAGACTTCATCACGATGTAAAGTTATTCCACACTCCATAGTCTTTCTTCTCTCTACATGTTTAAAAAATTTACTCTAAAAAAAATATATTTTTAGAGCTTTCTGTTATCAATAAAGAAAATATTCAAATTATACAATAAAGAGTCGAAATTAAGAAGTTTAGAATGGAAATATTTCTACAAAATAAACACGAACATATATATATATATATTATTTTTTGGGGGTGTCAGAATTTATTATCTTTGGTCAAAGATGAAATAATGTACAGACAACATCTAGAAATATATGTAATTTTTGTCTGTTATTTAAAGTAATTTTTACATTTGAAAATAAAAAAGATTGAAGTAAATTTTTTATAAAGTATAGAAAAGTTTGAGTTCTTCTGTTTTTATTATTTTGAACTCTAAATCTACATTACATTAGCCTTTTATGAATACTTTTGCTGATGAAAAAGATTTTACTTCCTAGTTTTACATTTTGAGGACTTGGGACTTATTACTTGTTGGTTGTTGGAAATTGTATAGTATGTTTGTATTTCTAAAATAGGTTTACTTAGTTGTAATTTTTTAATAAAGACAAAGGGTACACTACAAAAAAAAAAAGTTTATTATCGTGGGATAAAAACAGAGACTAAGTATGAAAAATCTACGCAAAAGTGTCATTATCGTCGGCATAACGTTAATAAGAATTTTGAAGCTAATATACTCGACGTAAACATATTGGCGGGTGCGGGCAACACATGGCGGGTGTTTTTTTGCGTAGGTCAAGTGTGGACTTAGCTTACAAGGAGTTTAGAAATTTATAAAAAATTGTGAGTTTGACCTACGCTAAGCTCACACAAAATTATATTGGCATGGGCCAAGCCTTCAAAATGTCCAAGTAGTTATAAAAAATTGTGAGTTTGACCCGCGCTAAGCCCACACAAAATTATATTAGCGTGGGTCAAGCCTTCAAAATGTCCAAATAGAGTGAGTTTAGCTATGAGGGGTACACAATAAGCGTAGGTTAAGCCTTCATGTTGGCAACAAATTAGCGTGGGCTTAGCCTTCAAAATATTTTTTATATTATTTATTTGAAAAGTGTAGGCTTAGCCTACAAGTTTGGCTCACAAAGAATTTCATGTAACTGCAGTTTCCAGTTTGAAATATATTTTTATTGAAATAAATCAATTTAAAAAAGAAAAATATTTTTTTATTAAAATAAATTAATTTTAAAATTACATTAACTAATGTGAAATCAATTTTAAATTACTTTATTTCTCTTTTTCTTATTGCATTTATCCTATTTTTTTACCTATTTAATTTTTTTCAATATAATTATTCAAGATAAAATTATTTTAGAGAGCAATCTAATATGAAGAAATGTTTTCCTTACTAAATTTTTTTTATTTATAACTTTTTTTTAAGAAATATTTAGTTACGTTAATTTGGTTGAAAAGAATGTACGAGGATTTATAATGATGGTAAAACTCTATATCTTATATACTAAAACTAATTTAAATTTTTTAATTAAAAAGCTAAAATTGAGAGCGTTAAGTAAAGTAAATGTTGAAATTGTAGTTCATAATGATAAAGCATAAGCCTAATAGTTACTTCTGTCTGCAAAGCTAATTGCACTCTTAATATTTTATCCTCCACACAAACCAAGATTTCCACAAACAAATTACCAACTTTATATATTTTGCTTCATCAAGAAAATAAATATTCTAGTTTATTCTATTTGCATGCCAAAGGAAGAAAAAAAGCAAGGGAAGAACAAAAGAGGAAAATAAGAAAGGTAAGAAACGAATATACAAATAACTAAATGGTGTTTTGAATGTATCAGTTTCCTCTAAATGCCACCAAGACAGGAAACATGTCAAATGAATTAAAGGGGAACACTTTAGGGGTGCCCCAACCCTTATACAAAGAAAACTTACAAAATAACAAGCATAAAGATCTAGGTTCCTTTGGTTTTTGTTTTAACATAACAAGAAAGAGCCTAAAACTAAAGAGGTCATTCACATAACAAATGACTACAAACATTCCCAAAGAACAAGGACACACACTCAAACAAACTATGTTTAAGACCCTGCTACTAAACCTGAAAACAACAGTGCCTAGGCTCCAAAAAGAACATCAAAACTGTAGCAAAGACATCATCAAAACAGCACCAAACCAGCACCAAAACTGCAGCATAAACCAACATTTATACAACATAAAACCAGCTAAAAAACAGTACCAAAACTGTAGCAGAAAACCGACATTTGTACATCATAAAACCAACACCAAAATATCACCAAAACAGCACCAAAACAGCAGCAGAAAACCAACATTTATACAAGATAAAACCATCAAAAAGCAGTACCAAAACTGCAGCAGCAAACCAGCAAAACCAACACCAAAATTGTAGCAGAAAACCATCATAATCCTAGCAGCTACTTCATGATATCTAACTCCCCTTGCATAATCATAATCATAATCATAAGTTGAGCTATTAAAGCCTATCCTGCTTACAACAAATCAGTATTTGCTACTATCTAATCACCCACCAAAGGAAAAGAAACTTCTACATTCTGATTATTTTGTACATTATCAAACTTCATCAAGAGCAGTATGCGACATCAATGAAGGTAATGAAACATAATTTAGTTAATACAAGGAAAAAGAAGTTATAGTACCATACATAGATATTGTTTTAAGAAAACTTACAAAATGATGAACTCAAGGAAGAGGTTGGTCATCAAAGTTCCGAGCATAGTGAGGGTGAACTTGACTTGTGCTTGTTGAGGTGTCACCCTGTTGTCGCTCCATCATCATGGTTAACTTTTGCTCCATGAACTTTATTTTATCCTTCAACATTGCACACTTTTGATTTGCTTGAGCAGCTATTTGAGTTGCTTGATCGACTCTTTCATTTGCTTGCATCACTTGTTGATGAAGTTGTTCATTATGAGAAAAGTAATCATTGGAAGGAGCAAGTATTGAAGGTTGGGTTAGGGAAGACACTCCATGGCGAATGTTGGAAGCCAAGTCTGCAGTGCCATAACATCGACCTCTACTCTTGCCTCCAACAACATCCTTCTAGCATTGAAGTTTTGTTGTTGGATTGATCGGTTGGCTGTTGGAAGTTGATCCTTCAGAGTTGTCTGATTGGAGGGCTTTCAATCGCTCATGGTAGGTTTCCTAGTTCATTGTGAAAATTGTAAGTGGGACAATAATAATATAAATCATGTATACAAAAGTAGAGTAATAACTTACGTAAGTCTGTTTGGCACGACTATCTACCCAAAGTCCATCCTTCTTTAGTGTGTGTGGCTATGAATAATTCATCAAGTTGAACCAGTCAGCCAAATTTTCGTTCCTAAAATAAATGGAAAAGTTACCAATATTAGATATTATCTACTAAATTTAGGCTTATGCAACAAAATATAGATACTTACTAGGCCCAATGCAATGTCGAGGTGTGATTTACGATTAGTAGAGTGCAATGCCCCACCTCGAGTCGATGACCTATTCAATTTATTTTGGATTGATTGTTCTTTGAACTTTTTCGAATCCAAATAGTCCAAGAGACCAATCCATGCTTGTTCACTAATCCAGTTAGGTCTATTTGCTTTCATCCTAGCTTTACCAAGCATATCAGAGAGGCATTTTCTCACCTTTGACTCGTACACTTTTCTAATTTACCACTCATCATGAGGGGCCTAAGTCACTCGAGTCTGTTAAAAGAAAAACAAATTTAAATAAAAGTTATTGAATATAATAAATGCTTAAATGGAAATGAGTGAAAATGTTATGTTAAGATCACCTTAAATTCAGTCCACCATTTAAGTTGGACTTCCTCTGGTGTTTCGTCATAGTGATAGTAAGGACCCCTAAATTGTGACCTAATTGCATGTCCAATTGCCTTAGTAGCACAATGATTAGGTATCCATTTACAAAACATGCAAACCAAAATGATTAGGTATCCATTTTCACTCATGACTTTGTATGGAACTTGTATCCATTAACAAAGTACATGTTCCACGATCTTGTAGATGAATTAGGTCCCCAAGCTAATGCTTTCATGTTTGGGTCAATCACCCTATTCCTCTCATCATAAACCTACGAAATAGTTACATAGTTGTTAAATTAAGTAACACTTACTTAGTTGTTAAATTAAATAATACTTATGTAGTTTTTAAACCATTCTGGATAATGTCTATGTATATTCATTGAACCCTCTTCGTTGTTGTTGTTAACTTGTAAGAACAATCTTGAAATAAATAAGTAATCAGTCATAAACTGCAATTTAATCGTAATCAATACAAATTGTTGTTGTTAAGTTACTCAAGTATTGGTTTAACTTTATTGCAATTGATGAGGATATGTACATGGGCAGAACGATATTCATCATCATTTAGCCAATATTCCTTGCATGATCCACTAGGAAGACCACATTTGTTGAGAACGGACCACATTTGTTCACACACACATTTGCATTTATGCTTGATTTTGGTTTTCACTTTCCATGAATATATTCCGTGTTTGATGGTTATTAAGCAGAAAATGCAGGATAATTGCGTGTTTGTTTCTATTTAATTGATGGTCTAACAATTTTTACAGTTACATTATGAAAATTAAACTCTCTCATATTTTCAGGTTGCTTACCCTGAAGATCGTGGCAGATTCACTCAAATCCCTTTCAATCACATGTACTCGGCGTCCATCCTGCAATAAAGAAGCACAAAACAAGATCATTTGATCATTCTCCTTTCAATTTTGAGCTATGCTTTTACTTTTTTACTACATTCTCCTTTTTGTGTGTAAAGGGAGTTTGATAAACTTTTAATGACAATGCATGGAATCTTGCATTGTGTCCCACTTGGTTGGTTCAATTGAATAATATGACTCACAAACACCATTTTTATGTGATTATGATACAGAACAATAAAGATGAACAATGTTTTTAATGAATTTTTTCCTTTTTAACTATTCTTATGTATCTTCTTAATGTTCCAATTCTCCATCCTTTTTCCTAATTAGTCTTCCTATGACTGAACTACATATTTATATTAAGAATGAACTACATATTTATATTAAGAAAGGTGTTTCACAATTCTACAAACTTACAATATTTTTTATTGATCTACAAAATCAATGAGTTTGTATCAGTGAAAACAGTCTGATCTGTGAAAACAACTTGATCTGTCTAACACCAACCTGATTCTGAGTTTGATTAGACTCAATATTAAAAACTTTCCACGACTTATATTGGTGATGTTGAAAAAACTGAATGGCTTCACCATAGCAATAACCTATATTTTTTCCTTAGATGAAAATCACTAAACAATTTTGAAATTCATGTGCAGGTGAACAATGCAGGAATCAATGGGTTCGATACATATCTAGATGGCATGGTCAATGAGCAGTTTTTTTTACACTGTGTGAGGATATTGCTCTCTCTAGATTAAAGGCTTCTAAAAGTCATTTGACTTCTTTACTCTAATGCAGGTGCCTTAAAAAGTTAACTGGAACGAGCTATCTCAATTTTGGTTAGATGAAATTCTAGTTTGTAGAATTCGGCTTCTCTACCTCTGCCTTTCTTTCTCATCTCCTCTGTATGAATTAAAAAAATTAGAGACTCGGTGCAATATGTTACCTAATACAATGATCAAGTTTTGGACACAACATAGTACCACATCCCTAACTTCTTCAACCCTTGTCTTCCTATCATTCTTGCTAAAAAAAGGTTCAAAGAAATGGGAAGTTCCCAGAGATACAAAAATAAAATTATACACATTGTTACCACTATCATATTCATCTGGATGCATTGAATGCCTAAATGAAAATGTTTAGGCTAGATCAAACTTTAAGAAAAGGTAAAAAGAAATGAAGAAAATGACCCTTGTGTGGTTAGTTATTGCCTACATAAGTAAACTTGTTAAATGTAGCCTTCATTACCTTAGGCTTATTTTGGAGAAACCTATAATGTTTTTTCAATAAATCACCAATATGGTGTTGAAATATTATGTTGTTTCCTAAATGGTCTTGATAAAATTAGATAAGTAGTTCTTAAAGTATTGGGCATTCATCAATTTAATCTCTAATTAACATGTGTTACTAATATTGACATTGTGTTATATACTTTTCTGCCTAAGTTGATGGATGGTGAGCCTAAGCCATCAGATAACAAATGCCTTTTCAAACACAACTGTTGACGTGTAATGTTCACTCTTGTATCCTATTCTAGTCAGTGGTCGTTGCTTTAAGAAATGGGAAGTTCAAAAGGAAATCTCAAGGCTAAGACAAGATACAAAGTCATCAATCAATGGCATGAAGAAGTTCAATCAGGAAGAATATTTCACAAGATATGAAGTCATCAATCAATGGCATGAAGGAGTTCAATCAGGAACAGAAAGACTTTCAAAGCAAAGGCGTGTTGACATAAATATGGTGTCGTTGAACTACATGCCACCAACTGTGTCCAAAAAATGTCGAACGATCCAAAAAAACAAAACAACAGAGACTAAGGCCAGTGAATCAATAATATTCGAACAGTGTCAAAAATACAAAACTAATAAAAACCAGTGAATCCAGTAATAAAAATAGGGGACAAGACCAGTGAATCCAGTAATAAAAATAAGGGACCCTTACTGGTGGATTTTATGATTCTGGCATATTAAGTTTACCTTCACCATGAGAGATGCACGCAAAATTTAAGGTGTTAGGGCAAGAATCACAGAGAATCACTGAAAATCAAAACACAATGTTAGGGCAAAACTGAGAGTAGGAATCAAAAATAAAATTACACATAATACAGAAAGAAAGGAATCGAGATGAAAACCTAGGGCAAAACCGCGAAGACAACGTTTGGGTTCTCACGGTGGCACGGCTACTCCATCACAGTGGCACGACTACTCCATCACGGTGGCACGCTGCTTATGAACGACAGTGCTCAAGCTGAAGCTAAAGGCTATTCGAGACTTCTCCTTGGCACGCTGCTTATGAACGACAGTGCTCAAGCTGAAGCTGAAGGCTATTCGAGACTTCTCCCGAATGAAATGCACTCCTCTGAAAAACGGTTTAAAATTTTCTCAAAATATTCAAAACCTTAACAATTAAGAATTTTCAAATAAATAAAAATTATTTGTTTGCATGGGCTTCACCTTCAGAATTGAATTCTTTGTTTAAATTTAATTTAAAATGTTTAACGTGGGCTAAACCTTCAAACATTTAAATTTTTATTATTTTTATACTTTTAATAGTGGCTGTTCCACCCACGCTTTCTCACATTTTATTTGAATTTTGTGAATAGCGAAAGCTTATTTGACACCATTTAGTGTCGACCTAAGACCTTCGTTTTTTTTTCCAGCTAAATAAGCAATTTCTTGTAGTGGAAGCTTCTAGATACCTGTTAAAATAATGATTACCTGTGAATTTAATAGATTGTAAAAGATGATTTAGTTTTAAAAAATACAGTCTAAATTTTATGATTTAAAAATATATATCTTTTCTGTATATATCTCCTCGAAAATACATTTGAAATTCTACTAGCATATTTTTTTTTTACAAAATCCATAATATATTTTTGGATTAGGTCCAAAATTCATAACCCAAAATGTAATTGTTTTTAAAAAAAAATTGTTCTAAATTATAAAATCTGAACAATATAAAAATACCTACAAAATTCTATAATCAATAATTTTTCCATATCACTCATTCTAAAATGAAAGTACGATAATTTTTATATTCTAAGAAATATCGAATGATAGAAAAAACAGTCCCATACGTGCTGAGTTTCCATAAAAAGATTCAATGTTATATTAAATTTTATTACATTATTTAAGAATAACACGTTGATTAGTTTAATTAAAGGCTAGATTTTGGGAAACCAACAAATTTAAGTCAGTTGATCTATTTAAAAGTTCTATTAGAGTAAAACTTCTTGTCTCTTGCATTCGGTGAAGAGAGAGGAAGGTAAAGGGTAAAAGACTAAAAGCAGAGTGAGAGTTTGAGAAAAGGAAAAAGTATGTTGTAAGTGGAGAGAAAACTTGTCGGAGTTCTGTTAGAAGAGATTGAATCCATAACAGCTTGGCGAGAACAACAACGACACTTTGGTACTCAGCTTCTGTAGTGCTCCGAGAGATGACCTTTTGTTTTTTAGAAGACCATGAGATAAGATTCTTTCCCAAGTAGACACAGTAGCCAGTTGTGGAGTGTCTATCATCCAAATCAATTTCCCAATTAGCATCATTGAAACCCATTATAAATGATGTAGAACTGGGATGAAGATGGAGACTGTGCGCAGTAGTGCCAACAACATATCTTAGAATCCGTTTCACAGCTTTCCAGTGGTGTTCTTGAGGAGCATGCATGAACTGACAGACTTTGTTCACTGAAAAAGCAAGTTCAGGACGTGTGATAGTGAAATATTGAAGTGCTCCAACAGTAGATCTGTAAACAGTGGGATCTGGAACAGCTGTGCTACCATCTTTAGTTAACCGCAAAGAAGAAATCATTGGTGTGGGCTGGGATTTGGCATGAAGCATATCAGTTTGCAGCAGAAGATCAGTTGCATATTTTTCCTGAGACAAGAATAAACTACCATCTGGTAGTGATGAGACATGAACACCAAGAAAATAATGCAATATGCCAAGATCTTTTAAAGGAAAAATAGTTTGTAGGGCAGAAATAAACTTTTGAATTACATTAGATGAGTTACCAGTAATAAGAATGTCATCAACATAGACAAGAATGAGTAAGACATTACCATCCCAAAACTTGATGAACAAAGAAGAATCACTTTTAGAAGATTGAAAACCCATCTGTGTAAGAGTATGATAAAGCTTCTGAAACCAAGACCGAGGAGCTTGTTTTAGACCATATATAGCTTTGTTTAGTTTGAATACATGTTGAGGATGTGCAGATGAAACAAAACTAGGTGGTTGAGCCATGTATACATCTTCTTGTAAGTCTCCATGCAAAAAAACATTGTCAATATCTATTTGATGTAGTGACCAATTGTGGGAAACAGCTAAAGCAAGAACAATTCGAATTGTTGTAAGTCGAACAACAGGACTGAATGTGTCACTATAATCCAGACCAAGAACCTGAGTAAAGCCTTTTGCTACAAGACGTGCTTTGTTGCGATGAAAAGTCCCATCAGCGTGCAACTTGTGTTAGAAAATCCACTTGCTCCCAACGACACTCACACCAAGAAGAAGATGCATTAGAGTCCAAGTGTTATTAGTTATAAGCGCATTATATTCTGATTGCATTGCTTTAAACCAGTTTGAATCAGATAAAGCGTGTTTATAACCAAGAAGTTCAGCAGAAGATGTACTAACCTGATATATTTTGGGTTTGAACACACCAGCTTTGGAACGAGTCACCATGGGATGATTGTTGACGATAGAAGTTGAAGCAGGTGGAGAAGAAAGAGACTCCATAGATTCACAAGATATAGGTGCAATGGTGCAAGTAGGAGTAACATAATTATTAATAGGAGCATAATTATTATTAGGAGCAGATGGTAAAGAGGTGGGTGAAGTAATAACAGTGAGGGGCACATTAGAATGAGTAGAAGGTGACAAATTAGAACCAATAGAGAAAGGATTATTGGTTAGAGAAAAAGGAAAAACAGTTTCATTAAAAATGACATGTCGTGAGATAATGGTCTTACCAGAAGGCAACAAACAAAGGTACCCTTTATGTTTAGAATCATATCCCAAAAACAGACATATAGAAGCATGATATTCAAACTTATGATGATTATACGGTCTAAGCAAAGGATAACAAGCACAACCAAAAGCTTTAAATAATTCATAAGTGGGTTTCTTGTTAAAAAGAACTTCATAAGGGGTACGGTTGTTAAGCACAGAAGATGGTAAGTGATTAATAATAGTAGTTGCAGTAAGAAAAGCTTTTCCCCAAAACTTATAAAAAAAGAGGCAATTGATAATAAGGCTAAACCTGTCTCAACAACATGTCTATGTTTTCTTTCAATTGAGCCATTTTGCTCATGTGTGAGGACAAGTTAGCCTATGTTGTATCCCATTATTATGCAAGTAAGGTGTAAGAGTAATAAATTCCTTAGCATTATCCGTTTGTAAGCTTTTTAATATGCATCCAGTTTGTTTTTCAGCAAAACTTTTAAAACGATGGAAATCTGAAAAAACTTGAGATTTAGATGATATGAGATAAAGCCATGTAAAGTGCAAATAAGCATCAAGAAAGGCTAAGTAGTACCGAGATCCATTAGATGAATAGTATGGAGAAGGACCCCATATATCAGCAAAAACAAGTTCAAGAGGACAAGTATAAACAGTTTCAAAATCATGAAAAGGTAATTGGTGATGTTTAGCAATAGTACAGTTTTCACAAAACAGAGTGTTTAATACATGGTACTTTGCACAATTTTATTACTCAGGTCACAATGTTATAGGAAGCATGACCAAGGCGATTATGCCATAGTTGAAACTTAGAACACACAAAATTAACACTAATATTGCATACAGAAGGTTTGAGTTTGTGAGTAAACGGAGGAAACACATAAAGACCATCTTTAAGTTTTCCTTGTAGAATGATCCGCTTTGTATCCTGCTGTTTGACAAGGCAGTAACCATAATAGAATTTAAAAAAGACATTATTGTCTTTAGAAAACTTAGAAACACTTATAAGATTTTTGGTGATGTTTGGAACATGAAGAAGTCAGTGTTATGGTAAGGAGTAATGTAAGTGGCAGAGCCAATGTGAGTAATGGGAGTACCTGAACCATTACCTAACTTTACATCCTCGATGCCATTATAATTGGATTTAGTGGTAAAAGCATTGAAGTCACTTGTGAGTGATGTGTAGCACCGCTGTCAGGATACCAACGAGGATCGGTGACCGTAGATGGTGCTCCCAAAATAGATGGTTCAGCAGATTCATTCGCTGAAGCAAAAATTTCAGTAGCATTAGCATTGATAGAGCTATTTGAATCGGTGTCATACATTTGCCAATAACAGAGAGCTGTGTGACCCATCTTTCCACAAATTTGGCACTAGATCTTGAAATTATGGTTTCTTATTGACGCTCCAGAAATTCTATTTGACGCTCCAGAGAAAAGATTTGAGGGTTGTCCACCACGACAACCACCTCTATGATTTTGATTCATCCATGGTTTGGTGTATGTGGGGTTTGACGGTTGCCAAGAAGCTGTTGAAATATGTGCTTGAACAATACCAGAATCCAACAATCGATGTTTGTCAAAATGTTCCTCTTGAGCAAGCAGAAGAGCCTCAATGTCTTCAACTGTGTATGGATCGATGCGAGAGGAGACAGAAGTAATGAAACCGTCATATTCGCCAGGTAAGCAGTCCAGAATAGCTTCAATTTGATCATCGATCGAGATTGGGGCACCGACAGCGACAAAGGTATCCACGATTTTCTTTTGATTAAGAAGATAGGTGGAAATGGAATGATCTTTCTTAGGATTGCGTAACTGTACCTTGAGTTTCTTGATTTTGGCTCGAGACTGAGTTCCATGATACGTATGCATTTTATTCCAGATTTGATACATTGTGCCACCATTTTCGTCAAGATTGGCGTTGTCATGGATGCGAGAAGCCAGACAACGAGAAGGTGATCTTGTTGTTGATGCTGAAGAAAAACAGGGTTAAGAGTGGGCGATTCTGGATTTTCAACAGTGCTAAATTCTGGAGGTGATGAAGACTCCTCCAAGAATCGTGAAAGATTGAAACCATGTACAGTGGTAGTGACTTGTTTGCTTCCAAAGAAAAAAGTTATCATCATCCAATTTCAACGAAATTGGAGTAGAGAAAGTATGAGGTGTGAAGGAAGAAACACTAGAAAAAATTTCAAGATTGGTAGCCGAAGAAGAAGAAGAAGGGGAAGACATGAGTAAGAATAACTTTGTATACCATGTGAAGAGAAGGGTAAAAGAATAAAAGTAGAGTGAGAGTTTGAGAAAAGGAAAAAGTATATCAATCACTACAAAAAAAAGTGTATATTGTGGCGGTTATTTTCGTATAAACTGGCGTTTATAACCGCCGCAATATACGCTTGTGGCGGTTTCCCAAACCGCCATAGAACTGGCCGCCACAAAGTTTTATGTGGCGGTTTTATACTACCCGCCGCAACACCCGCCACTTTAAAAATAGTGTAAGTAGTGGCGGTTTTTGTATGTAAGTACTGTCAGTTATAACCGTCGTAATTTACATTCATTGAAGAAGACTCTGACACCATAATAAACATAAGTAGTGGCGGTTTTAACTGACGTAATTCTAATTCTGAATAAATAAAATTTAACCACCACTTTTTTGTAATTTCTTTTATAATCTATTTTATACAATTATTAAATTTAACCACCACTTTTTTATAATCTGTTTTATAGAATTATAAAATTTAACCACCACTTTTTCATAATATAATAAAATAATGTATAAAGTTATAATCATCCATTCATTTCATTAAAAATTAAAGCACGCATAATAATGTTCAAAATTTGTATGGAATTGAAAATTAAAACACATAAACCCAAATTTAACCACCACTATTTTATAATCTTTTTTATAATCTGTTTTATACAATTATAAAATTTAACAACCACTTTTTCATAATAAAATAAAATAATGTATAAAGTTCTAATCACTCATTCATTTCATTGAAAATTAAAGCACACATAATAATGTTCAAAAGTTTATATATAATTGAAAATGAAAACACATAAAAAATTCATGCATCCTTAATAAAGTTTAAAATAACAACACATAATTGTTCAAAAGTACAAGGCAGTCCAGTATATCATCATGATCAATACATCATCATCAATTAAGCACTACTTCCAATATCCGGTACCTGAAATAAGTTAAAATATGTTCACAGTTAATTGACAATTTTTAAAAAATAAATGAAAACAGTATTAGAATAAAATTTCACAATCATGGGATAGATTCATCATTCAAATACCTGAAATTGTACTTAAGCTCAAGAAGAAATGCGGCACAACAACTAGTACAAGCTTGGCACAACTTAATAACATTGTAGCATAGTAAGAATCCTAATAATTCAACAATAGAAATCTAGGACAACAGTAGACCTGATTTGCTAGCATAATAGCCTTACAAATTAGACATTATTTGGACATCTCCTTTCACTAAAAAAATAATGTAATTTCTATAGGATGTTGAAGCATTCTTGAAGATTCTAAACTACTGCAAAATGAATATATGTTTTAATTTATTTCAAGAATGCCAATTATATTTCAAAACTGAAAAGAAAAACTTAATATTTGCACCTCTAAAACAAATTTCTGTGAAATAAAACTGAAAACTTATATTACATCCATAAATCATTATAATTTATTTCAGTCCCTTGTATATTACAACCTCAAATAGTGTTAAAGATAGGTCCCAATTGAAAGAGAAGTGTAGAATGCACATGGCATAAACAATAAATTAACACTCTTGAAAATGAAAATGTTTCAATTATTGAAACTTTTGAATAATACATTACTAAAATTACACCATAAACAGAGGAATTTACCAGCTTTAGAGAGCCTACGAGCTTCTGACTTTGCCCATGCAGTGAATTCTTCTTCTTGACCAACAACAGACAGTTGAAGCCGGTCTTTCAGAATTGCTAAAAGCTTCTGCTCCCTTTTCTTTTTACATGCCTATGGTTACAACAAAGAAACAGTACAAATACCTTCATCATAAAGATTTGAGAAAAAAAATACCTTCATCTTTTCTTGAATTTTTTTGCCTCTGAACTTCAGGATCCTATATGTCTTCATCAATCTCTATAGATGTTAAAGAAGCCAGTGCAAGTTGTCCAATATATTCTTCAAAAACTTCACTTCCGAAAATCATTCCAAATACAGCTGTAGGGTCCATCATGGAATCTCTGAAAAAATATCAGTGTATTTAGCAGGTTTCTGAATCCATGAAAACATTTTGTTACATTAGATTCATCTTGAAACATCTAAAATAATTATTTTAGTGGATTCCTCATAAATAAACAAGCCTTAATTGGTTGATATAGATTAATACTAATTTTGGGAGTTACGTTATAAACTAATTTTAGGACTTTATTTTACTGTTTGGTATTATTGCAAATTAGCTAGAATTGTTTGTCTTTCCTTTTAGATAATATAGAATCGATCGAGATTTTATGGTATCACATTTTAGTCTTAAAATCGTGAGATAGAGATATTGTACTCTTAAATAATTGTCATTCTAGTGCAATACAAAACAGAGAAGTTCATTCTCTCATCCTTCAAATAAAAAGATAATAGGTCTCCACTATAATTTTGATACCTCAACATATAGTGGAAAATACTCACATAACTAGCACACTTGATCAAGTTATAGATTTTCTATAAACAACACTCGATTAATTGAGAATATTTTTTCAAAACCTTTCTTGTACATTTGAGCAAATACTACAAAATATCTTCAATGAGTTTCACTAAGTTTGGTTAGACTTGCTTTCTAACTTGCAACAAAAAGAAAAATAACCTATGAGGTTGTCAACAATGGCAAATACTATTAATAACATAACAAACACCATGTTAGGCACCTTTCTATGCTCAATCATGCGGGAATGATATATCAGAGGACACAAAAGGTAGGTTTGTGAATATTGGAGAGTGAAATTCTGATAAGCTGAGTACATGAGAGAAGGAGGGGAGGTAAAAGGGGCACAAAAAGATTTATGTGGTTTTCAACAGTGAGGAAGCAAGCCCCTTTAAGTGCCTATTGTATCTCTATCTTTTCACTTGTTTCTTTTACTTCATTTTACAGTAACTCTAAATCATTGTCTAGACTTGAATCACATTAATATATAAAGAGATTCAACAACATGCACGTAGAGTATATTCAGTTACATATGTTCGGTTCCGATTTAAATTTGACAACAACTGGATATAGTAACAAGAAAAGGAAAATTCAATGAATACAGACAATTATACCAAAAACTTCTTTTTGATAAAAACCTTCACAAGTTATCTTTGAATTGCAAAAACAACACTTCACTATTTGATGGAGCATTAATTAATTGCAAGCAATTATTAGCTAATTAATGGTGAGTAATGGAAGATAATATAAACTTACTGTGGTAATCCCTCCTTTCTATTTTTATCATATGCTTCACGCTTCACGGGGTCACTTAAAACCTGGTAAGCCTCACCAAGTTTCTAGTAAATATACAAAGATACCAGACTTAGAAAAGTATATTGAGAAAATAAACCAAACTGAATAGAGGGAGAAATTCAAAATGTATAAATACTTCTATATTTTATACTGTAAAACGTCTAAAAGTAAGAACTAAGAAGGATGGCATAACTTTGTTAATAATGGTCTCTATTAAATATATCTTCGTTTTGAGAATCCGACAAAACATAAAACAGAGCTTCTTATTGCTTACTTGAAAATTTTCTACAGCCTTAGGATCCCCAGGATTTTTATCAGGGTGAATAATTCTTGCCTGAAAAGGGAAGAGAGAGAGATTAACATCTATTAAATTGAAAAAAAGGAGGAATTGTCAAGTTTAAGATTTAGTTAGAAAACAATATAAAAAGGTAAAACACAAGCATGAATGAAGTTTTCTAAAAATTTAATGTAAAAGTAACTAGAAGAGAGCCATCATTTCTTCTACTCTCTCCCAAAATTCACCCTATATTTTTTGTGTCACCAATTAAGAGTTTTCTGGAGAGCACATTTGAAATTAACAGCTACCAAGGCAGAACAAGATCAATAAACAACTTCAACCTTTGGGCTTATTCAAATCCAACTTTCAGACACAATTCAAAATAGAAAATGCCAAATTAACCAAGGCAGTCTAGTTATATGAAATTGTTGTATAGCACTAGTCTTAGAATGGATAAAAAAATTAAAATTAAACCATCAATTCAGTCCATGAAGCATCACCCTCTCTGCTAAATTGTCCTTAAACTAATGAAAGCATACATGTAGCCACTAAAGTATTACAAATCATGCTACATAGTCCCTAATGTGTTGAAAAAATCTTCAAACCAGTTCCTCAATTTCTGTAAAATATATCAAATATTGATGGATATTCAATACTCTATGGAGATAACTTATATAATTTCATTATTTTAAGGACCATTTAGATGAGGGGTGATACTTCAAATACAAATTGATGGTTTATTCAAAATTAAACAACAAAAAAACCAAAGCCATGTTTATATAACCACCTAGTCGATTCCATAACACAAACACATAGTATAATCAAATTCAACATTCCATCAGATTAGGTAACAGTACAAGAACATTTCGAATATATGTTTTTGGTTGTACAAATCAGAAAAAGTGAAGGACATTCATTTCATTATTTATTACCTTGACATAATAAGCCTTCTTAATATGCTAGACTTAAGGACAAAAGGATAAAGTTGAGTGACCTGCAACAAGTTAGAAATACAAGCAACAAATAAATATACGTCCAAAGAAATAAACAAGACCATCGAACATCACTAGTTATCTGCTTAATAATAGAAATATGGACAGGTGGGTAAAATGGATTTGCACCTTTAATCAACCATGTGTCCCACTTCTATTTGTTTAATTTTTTCTCGTCGTATGAGAAATTCTCAAGAGTATTGACGTGATGCAACCAACCTCCACAATTGTATCGATGGACATTCTGTCAAACATGTTACAATCATAATTTTAATCTAAGATTTCATTTAATCTTTAAGCTATTGTGGAAAATGGGCTCAAACCTAGGGTTGTCGAAGAGGAGCTTCAGGTGCTCTTTGTCTCTTGCTGAAGAATTTGTCTCCACATGAGGTTGCTTCCCATCTCCGTTCGTAATCGCACAACCTCTAAAATTGATAAGACCATAGATCAAGCTCACAAAGAGGACTCCCTCCCCTGCTCACGAGTCAATACACCCTTTGAGACTTCATTTTGTACCTACTGTTCTGAAAATATTTAGTATAATTGTTAGATCTGCAACTCCGTTAACTAAAAACATCATCGCCCTCTCTAACTACCTCAAGCCTATTGACTTCATCATTGGCACAAAAATGAATGATACGAGAATATCAAATGTCCCACAAACCATTTCAATACAGGAGGAAGAGTGCACAACAATCAAATTATAAACGAATTGGGAATCCAATTTAGAAACCAAACCAAGAATCATCGAAATCGTAATTGTTGCGATGATGAACTTTTGAAATCGTTGCGCGGAGGGCGTCCTTCAAGCCGGCGGCGATGGCGGACAGAACAAACGGCGACAATGGTTTTCTGTGAAGGAGTGTTAGGTTTTGCGGTGAGAGGGTTTGCGGAGACCGAGTGTTTGCGTGAGAGTGAGAGGGCATGAGAGAGGCTTTGGCGAGAATAGTGACTGTGAAAGTGAGCGAGAGTGTTTGCGATGAGAGTGAAGGGTTTCACGAAAAGAGTGAAGAGTGAAGGGAAGGGTTTACAGAGAAGAGTGAAGAGTTTGAGGGTGCCGTGAATGAAGAGTGAAGGTTTGAGGTTTTTGGAGAGAAAGAAGATTAGGGTTTGTGAGTGAAGAGGATTCCTAAGAGTAAAATTGATGAGGTTTCCAAAAAATAAATTGAGAAAGAGAAAAGGTACAAAGGAAAGAAAAACGCTGGAGAGTGTATATTTCAAAGGAGATTTGTGACACTTTAAAATGACACAATCTGCACGATGATTCTGGCGGTTACTAAAACGTCGTATTAAGCAGAAATTTGTGGCAGTTATTAATAACCGTCACATTAAAACTGTCAATTTATACATAATTTTTTGTAGTGAATTATTCATATAACAGATCACATTTACAAGTATATATCAAGGAGTTATAACCAATAGGTGGTTACAACAGAAAAGACTAAAAAGAGAAGAGATATATTATCCCTTTACACATTCAAAGGCAATGTTTTAAATAATAAAAAATTATCTTATGGTAAGATTTTAAGAAATAACATAATAAAGTTTTAAAATGTTATATCTATTTAAGTTATTACCAAAAGAAAATAAGATTATATCAAGCTAAATACAACAGATAAAGTTTAGCACCACAACTGAATTTGAAATGAGTGTGATTAGGGTGATGATCTAGTTTTTCAGTTTTTGCTTTATTTTTATGATTTATGAATCAATTAAGATGATCTGTTTTCCATTCTACTATTGCCAAGGTATGTTTGCCACCACAGGCAACAAGTTTAGCAAACCAATGTCCCTCAGCTTCAGTGGCAGTGAGACTGTGAGGAGGAGGAAGGTTTATAGGTACCTCCATTGGTTGACCAGTCGTCACTTTCCTACCATATCCAAGACGTCCATGGTCACCTCTACCAAACTGCAAACAGTTCAAGCAAATCAATTAAATTTGGTATAAAAAAGAGAAATAAAGATGGCATAGAAAATACTTATAGAAAACATGCGACCATCACGGGTTAATGCCACTGAGTGAGTACCTCCACAGGATACCTGACCACAAATCAATTATCTTCATATCACAAAAAATTATTACCCTTCAAAATTCTTTCGTTAGATTGTGGCGATTAGTACAAGATATGAAGCAACAACATGAAGTCGAAAAGGTTCCTGTGAGGAAAAAGCTAAATTTACATCTTCAGAATTTAAATAGTTTAAGATGTTTTGGTTCTTCATTTTGGAGCATGAATGATGTCAAAGTGAGATAAAGGCTAGAAAGTGATTGTTGTGGTTACCAAACATGACATTGACGCAGTGTAGAAAGAAAAAGGGTACCTGCACAATATCTTCCTCAACGAAAAGTTGAACCTTCTGGGGTATTTTACTGCTCTTTGATGGAAAAAATGCACGCGAAAGTAATAAACATAATCACGAAACAATGCAAGAAAATAAACGACACAAGATTTAACGTGGTTTGGTCGTCAACTGCAAGCTACATCCACACGAAAAACTATTAGGTTTTCATTTGTTTCCTGTTGCACACCAATTACAAGTACAATGATCTCTTTAAATAGAAATTATAAAGGGGACACAATGATTAAGCACACTCACTAAACATGGTGTCTAGTCATCCCATCCTAACAGAAATCAAACTTTGTTGTTTGCTAGTCTTACCTTTCCAAAGTCTCCAATAACTAGATTCTATACTGCTTCACTATTGTGGGTAGAATGAAATGAAGCACCAGAATCCATGACCCAGGAATCCACACTACTATCCGCACAACAAACTAAGAGGTCCTCGTCCGCGAATTCTTCTACAATGTTGATTTGTTTATCATTTGGGCATTGATTCCTGAAATGCTCCTCCTCTTTATATTTCCAACATGTTACACTTGAGCAATCCCGAGGCTTTGACTGACTTCTTCTTTTGTTCTTGCTCCCATTATCTCTGATGTTTTTCTTACCTCTGATGACATATAGCGATTCACTAGATAATTCCCCAGAATTCCTTCTTCACAAATCCTCGCCAAGAATGAGATCACGAATCTTCTCAAAAGTGAATCCATCAGATTCCGCTGAACTGGTAACTGTTGTAACCGTTCCGGACCAACTATCAGGCAAAGACGATAACAGTAGTAAAGCTTGAACTTCATCATCGAACTTAATGCCCATTGACGTAAGTCTGGCTAAGATCATATTGATGTGCTCAGTAACTGAACTCGCAAATCCTCAATTTGCAAATCCTCGCATATGATATTGCAATTTCCTCTAGCTTCTCGTATGGTTATGAGAGGTCCCTCCCACTATTTGGATTGGAAAGAGCTAGGAAGCTCCTAAACTATAGGGAAGGCAAAAGGAAATGTGGAAAATTGTTGTTGGTTCGCAACAAAAATTAAATAAGAAATCAAGCCTTAATATGGAGGAGGAAAGGGAAAAAGATGGTGAGAAAAGAAAAAATAGTGAGTCGAGCAACAACCCTAGTTATAGAAATATTTTTAAGAATAGAGTTAGTACACAAGCTACCAACACTGATGTGATTCCAATAGCCATATAGAGAAAGGTTCTTGACCTTCTTAGGAATCACCTTGAGTTGGACATTATAGAGGCACTTTTCTTAGAGTTGGATCATTGTTCTAAGACAAGAACTCACCAAAAACTAGTACCAAATCCCAAACTCATTTGGATGAACCAATTTTAGTCAAATTGAACCGAACAAAAGAGTAAGAAAAGCAAAGGAACAAGATGAATGGACTGAAATATAAAACTGCCGAACCAAAACTCATAAAAAACAGTAAGAACACCAAACCAAAACTCAAGAACACAAGCTAACAAAAACAATAGAAAGAGAAGAAAGGAAGGAGAAGAGAGTGCTCATGAAGATGGAAGAATGTTGGATGATCTCGCCACTAGAAGTGTGGAATGCTCCTAGATGAGAGTGATGCCGCCACTTGAGGACTCCAATGATCCATCAAGATAAGACTAGAGAAGAAGGCTCAAAGCTCTCCAAAGTTCACTCAAAATTTGAGTAGAGTTTTCTTAGATTAATTCCAATCTGAATTTTACAAAGAGAGCACCTCTATTTATAGCCTAAGGTGCTGAAAATGCAAGCTAAAACAATTCAAAATTCCCTCCCAAATCATTCTAGAACCGGCGCCTATTCTATGCATGAGGAAGGTGTGACCCTTTCCTTCACTTTGGCACCTCCTATTCTACTTCTACACCTATCTACTAATACACCCCCCCAAAGCTCCTAACTAAAGCCTACAAGATGCTAAAACAAAAGAGGTTTCTAATGTTTCCCTCTAAGCACCTTCAACTAAAGAAATTACAAAAAGAGAAAATAAATGTCCTCTAGCTCCCAAAGCTTTGAACATGCTTCTTGTAATCCTTTGAGGTGGACTTTGACCTCCATGGGCGTCTTCTATTTGTGCCTCCACCTCGTCTTGATCTTGTTGATTGGCCTCCATGTCCTCTTGAGCTTGATCTCCATCAAACACCAACAACATGTTTAAGAAAAGTTTAAGAGGGGAAACATGTCAAGCAATTGTCAGGTTCTTCTATAACAACACTATACCTTTCAATGAGGTAAAGAGTGAAGAATTCACTGCTATGTTTGATTTGGCTTCAAGACATATCCTTGGATTTAAACCTCCATCTTATCATGAGATTAGAGTCAAATATTTGAAGGACGAATTTACAAATACATTAATTGCTTTACAAGTACATAGGGATGGATGGAAGAAAACAGAATGTACGATTATGATTGATGGTTGGACCGATAAGAAAAGAAGGACAATCATAAACTTCTTGGTGAAGAGCACAAAGGGAACTGTATTTCTAAAGTCCATAAATGCATCTTCTATATCTAAAATAGCTGAGAAAGTTTTTTAAATGATAAATAACATTGTTGAAGAGGTGGGAGAAGACAACGTCATTCAAGTTGTGACTGATAATGCAGCAAATACAAAGTTGTTGGTCAAATGTTGATGGCAAAGAGGAAAAGACTATTTTGGACACCTTGTGTCACATTGTGTTGACTTAATGTTGGATGATTATGAGAAGAAGATTCCAATTTATGAGGAGACAATATCAAAAGGTAAAAAAAGATATACCTTTATCTATTCAAGATCTTCTCTAATTTCTCTACTACAACATTTCACAAAAGGAAGATATTTAGTAAGACCAAGTATTACTCGATTTGTTAAATCTTACTTGACATTAGGGTGCCTTCATGAAAATAAGGGAGCTTTAGCATGTTTACTAGTCATGAATGGAAGTTTAGGAAGTTTGCTCAAACAAATTATGGTAAAATGGTTGAAGATGTGGTTTTAGAAAAGCATTTTTTGAAGAATATCATAACTTGTTTGAAGGGTGCATGCCTTTAATTGAAGAGCTTTGATTGGTTAATTCGGATCAAAAGCCAGCCATGGGTTTCAATTATGAAGCAATGAATCAAGCTAAAGAGATGTTGGGTATTAAGTCAGGACCAATTGGGTTAGGCTGAGTATACACCATGTTTTAGTGAGTGGGCTTAATCATTGTGTCTCTTTATTATCTCTATTTATCTCTATTTAAAGAGATCATTGTACTTCTAATTGGTGTGCAACAGGATATAATGTAAACTTAATAGTTGCCCGGGTGGATGTAGGTTGCAGTTGGCGACCGAACCACGTTAGATCTTGTGTCATTTATTTTTCTGCAGTTGATTCGTGATTATGTGTGTTGTTTCCGTGTGCGTTTTTCCCATCAAGTGGTATCAAAAGCCTTGGTTCGTTTACACACTAGAGATCCGATCAGCAGAAATTAATCGACGAGATGTGAAAATTGCGGTTGCAGTAGCGTCCCAGAGTTAGGGTTTCGCAGAGGCGGCAACAACATCCCAAAGCTAGGGTTTTGCAGGGGTTGCAGCAGCGTCCTAAGGCTTAGGGTTTCCCATATCTGCTTCACAACAGCGATGACCAGCGACAGTGGTGGTGCGGAGCGTCAGGGCAGTGGGGACTGCGACCAGGTCTGTTGGTGAGTGATTTTGGATGGTGCAATTTTTGTGTTCTTGATTTAAAAAAAAAAATTGCCAAGATCTGAAATTAATTGTACCGAGTATCTCGACTAGTTGTTTGAGATAGTAGAAGACGGGAGGTTCCGAATTGAAAATTCGATGGTACAAATTTCAGTTGGTGGAAAATGCAAATTGAGGATTTGCGAGTTCAGTTACTGAGCACATCAATATGATCTTAGCCAGACTTACGTCAGTGGGCATTAAGTTTGATGATGAAGTTCAAGCTTTACTACTGCTATTGTCTTTGCATGACAGTTGGTCCGGAACGGTTACAGCAGTTACCAGTTCAGCGGGATCTGATTGATTCACTTTTGAGAAGATTCGTGATCTCATTCTTGGCGAGGATGTCCGAAGAAGGAGTTCTGGGGAATTATCTAGTGAATCGTTATATGTCATCAGAGGTAAGAGAAATATCATAGATAGTGGGAGCAAGAATAAAAGGAGTCAGTCAAAGACTCAGGATTGCTCAAGTGTAACATGTTGGAACTGCAAGGAGGTGAGGCATTTCAGGAATCAATGCCCTAATGATAAATAAGTCAACATTGCAGAAGACTTCGCGGACGAGGACTTGTTAGTCTGTTGCGTGGATAGCAGTGTGGATTCTTGGGTCATGGATTCTGAAGCATTGCAGAATCTAGTTATTGGAGACTTTGGAAAGGTAAGACTAGCGGACAACATAACTCTTTGATATTACGGGCATGGGTGACATAGTGTTGAAGACACCAGTTGGTTTTTGGACTTTGAAGGATGTCAGAGTTGTTCCAAGCTTGAGGAAAAGTTTGATTTTTGTTAGGCAGTTGGATGAACTGGGACATGAAGTGAAGTTCGGAAATCAGCAGTGGAAGGTCGTCAAGGGAAATCTTGTCATGGCCTGCGGAAGAAAGAGAGGTTAGTTGTATATGGTTGGATTACCGTGTCTGAGGGAGTGACCATCCCAGTTCAGAAGATAAACAAAGTCCGGTTCACAGAATCTCGTGGGCAGAAGAGGGTTGTCTTTACAAGAGAGAAACCCAGAGCCACAGGTCAGATTCAGGATGAACGAGCATGGAAAGGTTCAGGTAGACCAGTCAAAGGTACTTGTGGCAGTGGGAGCACGGGTTGTGCTTCAGCTAAGGTTCCTAGACGACAGTGGGTTTGGAGAACCAGTATTCCAGCGGTTGAAACTTCTCCAGAAAAATTCTTGTTGAATATGAAAAGTGTTTGTTCTCATGTTGTTCCAGGATCCGGCAGTTCCTGTAAGTGGGAATCGGTAGGAACAGAGAACGGGTCAGTGACTGACGTGTTGAAACTCAGGTTGTTCCAAGATCCGGCAGTTCCTATAAGTGGGAGTCGGTAGGAACAGAGAACGGGTCAGTGACTGACGTGTTGAAACTAAGGGGAGTTTTAACGAAGTCTTCAAAATGATTAAGAAGGCTGGTGGCAACTAGTGGTGGAACATTGAGTTTCGCCGAGAGATTACAGAAGTACATGTACACAGTTTGAAGTGCAGGTGAACATTGTTGTTTCGTGACTTCAAGTGGGAGATTGTTGGGTATGAAGTCATGACCAATTGGGTTGGGCTGACAAGACACCTTGTACACAGTTGAAGCGCAGGTGAACATTGTTTCGTGACTTCAAGTGGGAGATTGTTGGGTATGAAGTCAGGACCAATTGGGTTGGGCTGAGTATACACCATGTTTTAGTGAGTGGGCTTAATCATTGTGTCTCTTTATTATCTCTATTTATCTCTATTTAAAGAGATCATTGTACTTGTAATTGGTGTGCAACAGGATATAATGTAAGCCTAATAGTTGCCCGGGTGGATGTAGGTTGCAGTTGGCGACCGAACCACGTTAAATCTTGTGTCGATTATTTTTCTGCAGTTGATTCGTGATTATGTGTGTTGTTTCCGCGTGCGTTTTTCCCATCAAGAGACACTACAAGGAAATCATGAAATAGAAACTAATATTTAGAAACCAAAATAATTAGTTGTTATAGTGACTAAATTAGAGACCATTTTAGAGACTAATTTTTTGTTTTGTTTCTAAATTAGTTTCTATTATTGTTAAATAGTTTCTAAATTGGTATTTAATTAACTACCAAGGTTTTAACTACCAATTATTTAGATTCTAAATTTGGTAGCAAAAATCTTGGTAGTTAATTAGATACCAATTTAGAAACCATCTAACAATAATAGAAACTAATTTAGAAACAAAAAAAAAATTCTAAAATGGTCTCTAATTTAGTTACTATAGCATCGAATTATTTTTGGTTTCTCAAATTGGTTTCTATTTCATGATTTTCTTGTAGTGAGAAGATACAAAAGGCTTTCAATGTTGTCAAAAAAGGTATTTTATTTTGGTTAGCTAACTGTCTATGTATTTGTTTGTTAGGATGGTGATTTTTAAATTCAAAACAAAAAACTAACTCAATGTAATCTATTTTGGTTAGTTATTTGCCTTTGTGGAACATCATTGATGAAAGGTGGCACAAGCAATTCTATGGCCTTTGTAGGCTATTTTCTTAACCCTCAAATGCATTGTCGTCCCTTAATGGAATGTATAAGTAAGATGGTGGAGGATGAGGATGAACAAACTCTCATTGACGTTCAAATTGATGATTTCAAAAAATAAGCAAAAAAAATTTGGTTGTCCCTTGGGTACTAAGTCAATTAATTTAAAGACTCCATCAAATTGGTGGGAGTCTTATGGTGATGAGTATCCAGAACTCCAAAAATTTTTCATTCATGTCTTGAGCTTGACATATAGCTCCTTTGAATGTGAGCATAATTGGAGTTCCTTTGAGATGGTAAGTTAATATTAAAATATAACTCTAGAATAAAATTAGGAATCTACTAGTCCACTCCTTGCTTGCCATATTTGTCTTGGAATTTTTGTAGGTCCACACACAGAGAAAAAATAGGCTAAAGCAAAGCACAACAAATCATGTTGTTTTTGTTTTCACTAATTCAAAATTAGCTAAGAAGAAACAAACAAGAAAACCAATTCAAATTAATATTGATGGATGAAGAATGGTTATGGAAGATGAGCATGAGCATAATGAAGCATTAGATTTGGATGAAAACTTGGTCCCTGTCGAAGTTGGGGAGAATGAAACTTTACATAGTCATGATTTACACTTGATTGATTTGAATGGTGAAGGAGATGGAAATGGAGTTGAATACAAATTTAACTTACAAGTTTATTTGGTTTAGATAGATTATTATTTTCTCACGGTTTTGTAACCTGTAAAGAGTTACTCCTTTCATAAGATGTGGTGTTTACACCTAATTACATTGTCTTTTATATATTATGAGGTTCAATTATGAATTTTAAAAGAGATAAATAATTTTATATGTATATAAATTTCATAAAATTTATAGGATCTTACAATCCATGCTAGGATCTCTTAATTTAGGATTTATATTTCTCATTCCAATCTTGAGTAAGATTTCGACTACCTTGCATAGATGATTAAAAAATGAAAAAAAGTATAACAAGCAGCTTACTTGAAAGAAAAAGCTGTTTTCAAAAACAATAATTTATAAATGGTTTTCTACTATAACAGCTATTTTCAGAAGAAACAGAAAACTAAAAAATTTAAACATGTACAGTTAAATGTAGACTTCAAATATTTTAAAAATTTAAAACCAATAGATTTTACACACAAAAAAAGAATACCTCTCCTTCATCTGTCAATGCAGTAGAATGCCATCCACCAGCTGCAATATCAACCTAGAGTTCCAAACAGATTTAATAAAAGAAATTAGATATTTAAACTATAATCAAAGATTGACAGTTTGTAGGGTACAGATACATAACAATCCTCAACCCCTATTGCACACCCAAATATAATAAAGCCAATGTTAAAGAGAAAGAATGCCACTGGAAGCAAGGAGCTATACCAGCAAGTTGGTAAAATGGAAATAAATGAAAAATAAAGTGAAAATTAATGGTGCTTGGTTGAAGAGAAATAGAGAAGATATGACTAAAGAGATAGAGAGATGAGTAAAGATAGTGAGAAATAGTACATTGGATCCCACCAAATTTAAAATACTTTTCCTGCTTCTTCCCCACCAACCCAGTTATATTAATTCTAACTTCTTTCATCTTATGAATTTCTTGAATACCAAAAAAAGGCTAAGCATTTACAATATATCTAGCCTTCTACCTACATGTATAAATTTAACAGTATTTGCTTGAGCACCAAAACAGCACATGATCACTCACACACATGTTATAACACTGATATATGACTGCATTCTAAACCATACATCTGATTCTAAATCACACAAGTTTATAAAGAGGAATATTTAGATATCGCCTTAAAATTTGTCTCAGCAGTTGTTCTCCTTAGATCTAGGTTTCCTCGAATGCCAGCTTCCGTTCCTCCTGAACATGGCTTCTTCTGTCTCGATGTGAGTGGCAGCTCGTTCACGTATCTTGGAAAATGTCTCCGTTAGATTCCTGATCAGCGAGTCACAGAACGGTCTTGTCATCATTCCTTGTTCAAAGCCAGAGATCATTACCTCATCTTAATGCGTTTGAAGCTTTATCGTGATCGCCCATAATCTATTCAGATTCACTACAAGAAATATTCCATTTACATATTGATTATTACATACAAACCTGAATCCGTATATAAAGTGAACATTACATACGAAATTAATTTCGTATGTAAATAGACATTACATACGGATTTTTCCGTATTAAGAATAAAAGTGATTGCATATTTCTCTTTTTTTCGTATGTAAATAGACATTGCATACAGATTCGAGAAGTTTCTTCTCACTTTTTTTCTTTTTGAATCAATTTAACAATATTCCTCTTCCTTTAAGCGCCTGTATAATTTTATTTCTTTTTAGGAGATAAAAATATATGTATGTTAGGTGTTAAAATTTCTTCATACAAATGAGATTGGGTAATAAGAATTTTTGTTACAAAAGAACAAGTTGAAAGGGTCATATGTAATTAGTTTTAGATTAGGAAAATAAAACATTGGTATCCAAAATAACCCAAATAGTAAAGGAAGGTTTTTAATATTATTCATAAGCATTTGGCAATTTAGGAGAGAATATGTGCTAATGTAAAAAGTAAAAACTTTCAATAAAGAAGTTCCAAACTCATTATTTCACGTGCTTCAATTTCACCAAGAAGGGAACTACTATCATACCACATATTTTTTAGGACACAAAAGTACACCCCAACTTCACTCTCATCACAATCCTGGAAAACAAATTGCCTTATTTAAAAAAAAAATCTCATGCTTTTATATTTTCAAATTCTTTTGGAGTGGAAGTTATAGGTTTATCTTCCAACTTCACATTTATTTGAGTCTGACTTTAGGAATGAAAATGATAATATTAAATTAGTAGTGTAAATTTGACTTTTACGTTAAGATATTACATTATTTATTTTCGAATTAGTATAAAATGAAACACAGTGGTATAATTGTAATATGTGACTTGCTTATTATATCAGTTATGGAAGGAATCAATGTAATATTATATCAATAACATCGGTCATTAAAACTAATTGTTGTAAACGATTCATTTTTTAATTTAATACTTGTGAGGAAGTTATTATATTGGTTAATTAGTAGATAAACTATGTAATATATATTTTTACCGGTGTTGGACATGGAAGTGGAAGTTACCGTTGTTGAACGTGGTACTGTGTAAAGAATATGAATGTAGGAAAAATATTGAGTTGTACATGATGAGGGCTATAGTGGCACTTCTATCTTATCAAACTTTGAATGATCTAGTTCAATTATGTATTAAGGTAAAACAATGAAATTTAAGAAAAAGTTCTTACAAAAGAGATATGTCCCATTCTAGCTTTTATTCAAAGAAAGATTACAAGAGAGGATAGTTATTTCAAGTGTTCTGGCCGGTTGACCTGGGTCGTCCTTATGCGCGACTTGTCCTAACGAGCTAGGGCACCTTCGTTCTGCCTCGTCTGTGAGTACCTGAAAAAAGAAGAACAAAGGGGCGCCCTCGCGGCCGTTTGCACTCCGACGGTCAAGTCAGCTAGCGAGAAACACCAAAGTAACTAGAAACTGTATAATAATCTCAATGACTGGAACTGTGTGGCTAAAACTGTGTTGCCCTAATTGCCTTGTGCTCTCAGCGGATGCACCGTCAAGAACAATTAGGGTTTGTGCTCTGTATGTCTATCTGAGAACTAGGTTAAAACTTGTGTAACTGTAAAAAAGCGTCCCTTACTAGGGCTCTTCGTGCCCTTTATATAGGTGAAAACTAGGGTTTACCTTTGCGCTGCTGCTATTATCTAGGGTTCCCCGGAGAAGGTCCTTGGGCCGCTATCTTTAGGATCTTAGCGTATCCGGCCCATGGACTTCCATTATCTGGAGTGCAATGTATAACCTTATGGCCACTTGGGCTCTAACTTGAGCGCGGTCGGTCGTCTTTAATGAGCACGTGGGCATTGCCACGTGCCCCTTTGACTCGATCATTTATTCTGTGCGGGGGGTCCCACAGTGCCGCCACCCAACTTTAGGGCGATGTCTTACTTTGGGGCGATGTCTACACTCGGCGACGTCTTACTCGGCGACGTCTTACTTCTGCGCAATGCTTCTCTTGGGCAATGGGCGATGATCCATCTTGGCGGTGACACATCTCGGCGATAACCGATTATTTATACTGCAGAACGCCGCTTCTACATACGACGACTACGTTGACTTCTTGACCACCTACCATTCTCTTGTCCACGTCATCACACCCGATGACCTGGTCGGTACACAAGCCCCCCAGTCTTGAGCTGATAACTTGTTTTCAGCAAAAAGACTAAGAAGTTCACCGTTTCATTTTCTTCTTCAATACATATAAATGTGCGCATGGTTTTGCTTTTATCTGCTGTGTAATAATCTGATATAACTGACTAACTCTTGCTTTAAAGAAATCAACTTAGCGCCAACTGGTGCTTAGCTTTGTGAAAATCAACTTAACTGGACAAACTATTAGTTTAAAACAATAACATTTAACGCAAAATCACTTACTGGGCAGTAGGCGTGGATCAGTCTTAGTATCTGAAATCTAGCTCGCCTGATCTGCCAAGTGACATGCGCACTTCTATGCCATCGCCTCAAACTCTGCTAACTTAGTTCTCGCCGTGTACTTCTTCTTTCGAGCTTCAATCACAAAGCCGTGGGCTTCTTTGGATGCTATTTTCCTTTTTATCTGCTAAGGCGTCCTCTTGGGAGCGGCCTCATACCTTGAGCTATCAATTCTGCTCATTCTGGGAGGAAAGCTGCCTTTAACGGACCTCCCTCTGCCTTCCCTGAGCCTTTAATCTGAAACAACTTGATCTGGGTAGTGAGGTGTCTTTTACGAACCTACCTCAGCCACCCTGTGACTTCTTCCACCCTGATAACTTATCTGTTGTGCGATCACCTGATAACTTGGTTGGTTTTTACTCAACCCAATTAACTTAGCATAAACCGATGCTTAACTTCCTGGAAATCAACTTATCTTGAACAAACGGTTAGTCTATAGCAATAAAATTTGACACGAAATTACTTACTGAGCAGTAGGCGGGAGTCATTTTTAGTATCTGAAATCTCGCTTGCCTGATCTGCCAAGTGACATGTGTATTTCTAGGTCATCGCCTAAAACTTTGTTGGCCCGGTTCTGCACTGAGGACTTTCGAACTTGCCTCAATTTGCTTACGCAAAGAGGTCTTGTATTCTGTTCTGGCCTGCACCCGCTCTAGGCGAGGAGAATTTATCTCATAACTATTTAACTGACCTCAGCTTCGCTCGAGGGCGAGGAGGATTTATCTGATATCTGACCTCAGCTTCGCTCGAGGGCGAGGAGGATTTAACTGATAACCATTAACTGACCTCAACTTCGCTTGAGGGCGAGGAGGATTTAACTGATAACTGACCTCAGCTTCGCTCGAGGGTGAGGAGGATTTTCTCTGGTGCCTCAACTTGCCCAGGGGTCTGCATGGATGCACTGAGGACTTTTAATCTCATCTCGTACCGGGGCTATCTATTCATACTTGAGGAGGGGGCGTCCCGAAAGAATCCCTTAACCCCTGCTCAAGGACTAGGTGCCCGGATTTTAACTGTTATCTGGTACCGGGGCTAGCTATTCATACTTGAGGAGGGGGCGTCCCGAAGGAATCCCTTAACCCCTGCTCAAGGACTAGGCGCCCGAATTTTAACTGTTATCTGGTACCGGGGCTAGCTATTCATACTTGAGGAGGGGGCGTCCCGAAGGAATCCTCAACCCCTGCTCAAGGACTAGGCGCCCGGATTTTAACTGTTATCTGGTACCGGGGCTAGCCATTCATACTTGAGGAGGGGGCATCCCGAAGGAATCCCTTAACCCCTGCTCAAGGACTAGGCGCCCAGATTTTAACTGTTATCTAGACATACCTGTCATCTTGCTCTGAACTCTCGCCTATACTCGTTCTTGGCTCTGAACTTTCGCCTATACTCGTTCTTGGCGAGTAGGACTTCTTAATCTGTTCTCGCCTATAGTCGTTCTTGGCGAGTAGGACTTCTTAATCTGTTCTTGCCTAAACTCGATCTTGGCGAGTAGGACTTCTTAATCTGTTCTCGCCTAAACTCGTTCTTGGCGAGTAGGACTTCTTAATCTGTTCTCGCCTAAACTCGTTCTTGGCGAGTAGGACCTTTAATCTGTTCTCGCCTATACTCGCTCTAGGCGAGTAGGACTTTTTATTCTGTTCTCGCCTATACTCGTTCTGGGCGAGTAGGACTTAAAACTTAACTTTCACCTCCGATTGCCAGGTGGCGATGAGGGTTTAAAACTTTGTGCTTGTGCCTCCAATCGCCAGATGGCGATGAGGACTTAAAAACTTTATGCTCATGCCTGCGACCGCCAGGTGGCGATGAGGACTTAAAAACTTTATGCTCGTGCCTGAGATCGCCAGGTGGCGATGAGGACTTGAAAACTTAACTTGTGCCTCGAATCGCCAAACAGCGATGAGGACTTGAAAACTTAACTTGTGCCTCCGATCGCCGAGTGGCGATGAGGACTTGAAAACTTAACTTGTGCCTCCAATCGCCAAGCAGCGATGAGGACTTGAAACTTATGCTTTAAAACCTTGTACTGAATGATGCCATAATCTTTAAACTGTTGCCTTAAATCTCATAAAAGCGATAAGGTCTTTTTTCTGAAAACTTAAAACGATAAGCATGCGAACTTAAATAACTTGGAAACTTTGATAAAACTGTTTCAACTGAAACTACTTCTTAAAGAGTGCCCCTTGAAAAACTGCTTTAACTGAAATTACTTCTAACTATTACCTTGGCGATCTGGTGTTGTGTCTCGCCGTCTAAAGTTTTCCCCAGCTTAAACGCCTTGCCTTTGATCTTCTTCTCAAGCCACTCCTCGACTGGCTGAGGCCTCTTCTCGTTGGTTAACTCCAATGGTAGACTTTAGCCCTTCTATCTCCGTCTGTTCAAAGGTTCGAACCACAACGCTGGCGAGCTGCGATCAAGGGTGCCCATGTCCAGATTGTCTCTGAGCCAAGGGTCAGTGCACATGAGTCGTAATGTACCTGTCAGAGGAGTTGTCCTGATGGCTTGACCTTTCACCAACAGGCTTCGTCGTCCAACACTTCTATGACCCTTTTCTGGGCTGACCAACATCTGAGTTGAGCTCATGACTCACCTCTTGTGCCCAATCACCGATGACCTCCCCCGAACCCTTGGGTCGAGCTGACGGTCTCTCCTGCATGGTACTCATGCCCCTGTCTTACCTGGCACTAGGTAACCATTTACTCACGGGGCGGCTATACTCGAGTGGTTGCACTGACACCGAGCTAGGTTGACTTTACCTGTGTTGTGCTTAAACAAATCAACAAACAGATCAATTCCACAGAGCGCCTATGCTCGTACTTATACCGAGCTAGGCCAACTTATCATGTGCCAATTCAGATAAATCAACAAAGTTAAATGCATCATCTTCCAAGAACAAATTTATCACACATTGTTCAAAGAGAAAGCATTAAGCACGAATATCTTCGTCGAAATACACCTTAAGGTTTGCCACATTCCACGCTCAAGGAATGGCCTTAACTGGTCAGCCTTGGCTTCTTCATTCACTGATTGGAGGGCTTCTCCACGATTTGTTGTATGGTCATCTCTTCGCTCCTAGTGCGTGCGGGTCTCATGTTCATGGTTTCTGGAAGCCCCCCTTGACTATCTGCGATTTGAGGGCTGGAACTAGGTTGGAAACTGCAACTGGAACTGAAAAACTTGTGTGGTGGGACTGATGTTTTATATCGAGCCCCACGGTGGGCGCCAAATGTTCCGACCGGTTGACCTGGGTCGTCCTTATGCGCGGCTTGTCCTAACGAGCTAGGGCACCTTCGTTCTGCCTCGTCTGTGAGTACCTGAAAAAAGAAGAACAAAGGGGCGCCCTCGCGGCCGTTTGCACTCCGACGGTCAAGTCAGCTAGCGAGAAACACCAAAGTAACTAGAAACTGTATAATAATCTCAATGACTGGAACTGTGTGGCTAAAACTGTGTTGCCCTAATTGCCTTGTGCTCTCAGCGGATGCGCCGTCCAGAACAATTAGGGTTTGTGCTCTGTATGTCAATCTGAGAACTAGGTTAAAACTCGTGTAACTATAAAAAAGCGTACCTTACTAGGGCTCTTCGTGCCCTTTATATAGGTGAAAACTAGGGTTTACCTTTGCGCTGCTGCTATTATCTAGGGTTCCCCGGAGAAGGTCCTTGGGCCGCTATCTTTAAGATCTTAGCGTATCCGGCCCATGGACTTCCCTTATCTGGAGTGCAATGTATAACCTTATGGCCACTTGGGCTCTAACTTGAGCGCGGCCGGTCGTCTTTAATGAACACGTGGGCATTGCCACGTGCCCCTTTGACTCGATCATTTATTCTGTGCGGGGGGTCCCACAGTGCCGCCACCCAACTTTAGGGCGATGTCTACACTCGGCGACGTCTTACTCGGCGACGTCTTACTTCTGCGCGATGCTTCTCTTGGGCGATGGGCGATGATCCATCTTGGCGGTGAAACATCTCGGCGATAACCGATTATTTATACTGCAGAACGCCGCTTCTACATACGGCGACTACGTTGACTTCTTGACCACCTACCTTTCTCTTGTTCACGTCATCACACCCGATGACCTGGTCGGTACACCAAGGATAAATCTAAAGAAGAATCGTCCAAGAAACTAGTGAAATTAAATGTTTTAAGTGTCTAGGTTGAGGTCACATTCCGTCTCAATTCCCTATCAAGAACACCAGGATCTTAAGGGATAAAGACATCTACAATAGTCAAGCCAAATCATCATCCACTAGTGAAAGTGAGGAATCCAATGAGCATGAGCATGAGCATGTTAGTGAGGATGCCTGTCCTTGTGAAGGAGACCTTCTCATGGTAAGAAGACTCCTTAGTAGTAACCCTAGTCCACAACATTTATCTAAAAGAGAGAAAATCTTTCTTACAATATTATTAAAGCAAAATACAACATCCTATATGTTTTGATCTAGAACTTAAAATACAACAAGCTTAGATCTTGAAAAAATGAAGTAGTTGCATATGACAAACACTTACCAGATCATGTATGCATGTGCATCGTTTGAGAGACAATAGAAAACTATGTCAAGTTTCACTTTTTCTGATAAGTTATTTGAAGATGAATGAGACGATAAGTACAGACTGAGATTTCAAGGTGACAACACATGAATAATATTCCAAAGCTTGAGTCTAAAGATGCAAAAAAAGTCTTCATCGTCTATCATCAAGAGATTCGCACCCAAGTTCAAAGTCATATTTAAATATGTCTTGAAGTTCTACTTAAAGCTTAAATGTCTGCTAACTTTATTTGACATGACATATGTCAACTTTGGCTAAGCTATCCAGTCATTACAATGTGCGCTTTTATCACTCAAAGAAGTATAAAGGTACACAACCTAAAGGGATAAGTACTACCAACTATTACAGGACTTACGTAAAAAAGAAAGGAGAAATTAATTCTGAATGAAGCATATTAAATGCCTTTGTACTTCAAAGCTCGATAGAAAATAGTAGAAGGAAAAAGACGACTTCCAAGTAAATTCAAAGCTACTCAATAGGGAAAAAAAAGGTTTACAACGATCATCTCTTCTCAAGCCTATATAAAGACTTTTTTAGAAGAAGAAGATAAGAGATAATATAATTTTTCTAGAGCTATAACTCTACCAAAAAATTTCTTGTGTGCTAAAGCTTTGTAAGAACACAATTTGTGATCACATCATCAAACCAGTTGAGAAAGCCAAACCTTTGTACATGTCAAAAGACTATCCTCTCTAGTGGGTTAAGATAGAGATTTTTTTATCACTAAAACCTCTGTGTTTATATAGGCCATGAATGGTCTGTCAAAAGAATACTTATTGATCCTGCCTGTTGACCGGAACGCTGGAAATTGCCTCGTCAAAGGATCGACGTGCGCACCGCTTCTCACCTCCGTTCCTCTTCGGGATCTATCTCAAGAACCTGCAAAGAAACAACACGGCACCGCTGCGGCCGATCGCACTCCAACGCTCAAGTCAGTGACGGTATCACCAAAAACTAAGAGAACTAGAACCGTGCAAATCCTCTCTCACAGTCAGCTCTAACTCGCAAGCGTAAAGTGTATGAACTGAACGTGCGTACCTCAGAAAGTTTGTTAAGAACTCTTATATACCTGGTGGCTTTCTCTCTCCTGGCAGTTACAGACTCGGACACGTGGCTCGCATCCAACTGTACACGTGCCATCATCTGGAGGCTCCCTGACTTGGCGCTGCTTCTACTCTTATTTTGGCTAAGTTACTTATGCATGGTACTGCCCAGTGCATAGCTAACTTAGGAGTGCGATCTCGACTGGAACTGGCGAGTTAGGGGCCTTCATACACCTTCCCCGTGGTCTCGCCGGCCGCCTTCATAATCTGCTTCTCCTTCATCTTCGGCGATGTGCTTGCTCTGGCGATCTCCAATGACTAGGTCGCCTGAATCTACATCTGGCGACTTCATCTTCAACCTGGCGATCGCCCATTCTGGTAAGCTGGAAATCGGAACACGCCAGCTTAACAACTGGCAACTACACGTACCCCCCGACTTCCTTCCCTTATGCCAACCTGGCACCTTGTCCACACGCCTACACTGTAGCAGGATGCCACGTCATCACACCCGACCACCAGGGCGGTACACATATTTAAGCCAAAAATGGTTTATGTAAAAAAAACTTGAAAGCAAAGTCAGCTAGTACTGTCTAGGAATCGGAAGAATACTCATGTTTGAGTCAGGAGTGGTTTGGGAAAGAATACTTGTTAGTTACAGAAATGACTTGGGAAAGAATACTTGTTTGTACTTCATATCATGAGTATGTCTAGTGGAATTTGATTGTTTGGTCAAGAAATGCATGTAGTCTATGTGATTAGACGAACCAATATAAAAATACTGAGTATCTTTTCTTTCCTTTAAACTCTTATATTGCATGTTATAATTGTTTAACTAACTAAAGAAGGAAGGAAAAATGTAAAAATAAACTAGTGAAATTGTTTTATACTCTATTTATGTTCATCTCAGTGTCGTATAATAATGCTTGCACATATTTTACAAACAAAAAGTTGCAAAAGTTTTAAAATACAATTTAACCATAATGTCTTATGTTATTTCCTATTTTTCACATAGATCCCGAGATGGTATTCAACTCTCCATGGACCGATGTCTCATGCACTTGGTCCCTGACAACACTTTCTCCCTTTGGCTCCTCCTGGCTATCCACGAGATACTCCTTCAGGAATCCTTATCTTACTAAACTAGCCAACTGGTGGCCCAAATCCATGCATCGTTCGACGTCATGCCCAAATGCTTTGTGGAACTCACACCAGGTATCCCTCCGCGATCCCATATTCCGATTTGTCTTATGGAGTAACTTTAGCATGTTCACCACCCAGGCATACTCAAAAGTTCTTTATAGAATACTCAAAACCTGGGCCAAGCTGTTGACTCTTCCCTGGCCATCATCTTGGTCTCATCTTTCTTGGCCACACATGGAACGTACCTCGACTTCGTTCTCTTCTCGGCAGAGTAACATAACGGTCTTGTCATCATTCCTTGTACAAAACCGGAGATCATTACCTCCTCTTCATGCGTTTGAAGCTTTATCGTGATCGCCCATAATCTATTTAGATTCACTCCAAGAAATTGTTCATTTACATACCGATTATTACATACGAATTTGAATTCGTATGTAAAGTGAACATTAAATACGGATATTTACATATGGATTTAATTTCGTATGTAAATAGACATTACATACGGATTTTTCCGTATGTAAGAATAAAAGTGATTACATACGGATTTTTTCATATATAAGAATAAAAGTGATTATATACGGATTTTTGCGTATGTAAACCAAAAGTGATTACATACGAATATTTACATACGGATTTAATTCAATATCTAAATAGACGTTACATACGAATTTTTTCGTATGTAAGCCAAAAGTAATTACATATAGATTTAATCAGTATGTAATTTTGGTTCTATGAAGCGGGAATAATTATATAGGGATTGTATCCGTATATAAAGTATTACATACAGAATATTTTAATAATTATAATAATAATAATATTGATATTAATAATAATAATAATAATAATATTAATATTAATAATATTAAGAATGTTTATAATCACTTAAAGTACTTGGTCTTGAGTGTCGTCCACCACCGCAGTTTGTTTCTATATTTTGGTTTATAGAAATTACTTTATTTTTATATAACATAATTTTCTATTACAATATTTTATTTTTATTTTTTCTTTTATAGTTTGCTATTCAATCTTTTAGAATTGCTTTAACAATGCATATTATGTCGTGTCTAAGATTTGATTTTGTGATAATTTGTTATAATATTTCTTTTGAATTTTTTTTTATTGTGACTTGTATACGATTATGAGATTAGTTTGGCTTGCATCTTCCACGAAGAGAAGAATTGATATTCTTAAAGATGTTAGTGGAATTGTGAAACCATCAAAGTACATTAATAATTTAGTGAAAAATATATTAACCAAAATATTATTAAAGCAGGTTCCATATGAATTAATAATTATTGAAATAGACATAAAATAGTTTTTCTATGATATAATAAACATAAATTAAAGAAGAGAAAGATATATATGCAACAGAATAGAAGTGTTTATTTATGAGTGACGTACAATAGGGAGGGTACATACCAAGTCCCAACAGAAAACAAGCTATAACATATAATCGTAGATATAATCGTAGATATTGTTGGAGATCCCACATCGACTAGAGATTAGAGTCTTTCATTGTATATAAGTGGGTGCAAACCTCACCCCTATGAGCCGGTTTTATGGGGTTGAGTTAGGCTTAAAGTCCACTTCGTAATAGATATGTGTATTTAATATATGAATTATTCATTAATTAGTTATATATTATTAAATAAAGTTTATAGAGTTAGGGCAAGCTACTAGTGGTGGTGGTGGATCACAATTGATGTACTGAGGCATAATACTTTTGTCTAAACAGATCCTTATTTCAGTTAGAATAGATGTAGTATATTTACAGATTAGTTGCGGTTTAACACCCAATGCTGTGCGTATGGCTGAGGTGATAATATTTATATTATATGTTTTACCATGTACTATACCCGCATTTTCAAGTATTTCTGTCAGATTGTTCCTTGCGTAGATATCTAAGGTCAATGTGAAGAAATCAAATCGTTGCAGGTTAGAGCACGTTCCATGACGCTCCCACTCGTGTCTCCAAAATTCTTCATCACCATCACGATAATAACTTGGCCAAACTTGTACAAGGTCAGCATCTAAGTCTGTTATCTAATAAAATAAACAAAAAATATCACTTTCCAGTATTATATCAAAATACTATTATTAAGAAATACAAATCTTACCTGAGAACGATCCAAAGTTTCATTTGTGCAGGAAGATGGTCCTTTCCGGTAGAAGTTAGATGGCCATAAACCATGTATAGTGAACAACAATTGTTTTGGTTTTTTTGTCACACATAAACCATTACCATAACAAAGGCCTCTTGGCCAAATTTCTGAAATCTTCCAGTAGTCAAAAGCATCAGCATAACCATGGAAAAATAAAAAGACCAAAACTAAAATATTAAGATAATTCATTATCAATATTTGTGGAGAACATGAAAATGATCTCAATTTATAACCTGTGGTTTTTGAAAAAGCTAAGGATTCTTTTATTGTAAAGTGTGTTACTAAATATTATACCTAATATATGTTGAAATAATTTTATTAATATATCTAAACATGTTATGATGTTATGTTGTTTGGATAATCCTCTCTATATCTATTTTTAGCTTATACCTATATACCTATATATAAATAAATTTATGATATAAACATAAAGTATGGATGAAGTTTAATTAGTTAAACATTATATAATTTTTTTAAAATACTATATTCCATGATTTTTTTTATATATCTTCTCAAAATAACAACACTGTTTTTTTTTCAGATTTTATTAATATCATTCTTATAAGAGTTTCTTAGTTTTTAAATTTTTAAAAAAAGTTATATATTATCACTTTTATATTAAGATGTAGATAATTTTTAGTTACAATTTTTAAATTTTCTATATTTATATCAAAATAATTTAGACATAGCATGAATGACAATAAAGATAATAATTATACTTTAAACATAACACATGCAGCAAAGAATAAGATACACATGCCTTGTTACCAAAACTTTTGATCACACACATGTTATAACACTGATATATGGCTGCATTCTAAACCATACATCTGATTCTAAATCACACAAGTTTATAAAAAGGAATATTCATATATCGCCCTAAAATTTGTCTCAGTAATTAAGGATCTACTTGGTTTGAGATAAAGGTTTCTTTTCATTTCCTATGTCCATGAATCATAACAAAAAAACCATATTGTTTTCACTATAGTTCTTGTTTTAAACGTATAGTGTATTGGTAATGGTGAAAACTAATTCTTTTGTTTTCACTGTTTATTACCCAAGTCTTTAAAAGCAAAAGTAAGTCTGAATATGAAATGTGATATTTTATAATTATCTGCGAAAACAAAAAATATTTTATTTTATAATTGTTTTCATTTCCAATGCTCAAGGAAAATAAAAGGATCGGAAGGGGATAAAAGATCCTCAAACTTGACTTTACGAGGATATGAAAAACTCTATTTACAGACCTGTGCAAGCATTAAAAATAATATAGACAACTAAAACAAATGGCAGCAAGAACAGAACAAGATATTACTAAGAAAAATTATAGAACACAACATAGTTGAAGATGAAGCCAACAAATGATGATGACATCCTTGTTTTCATGTGTCAAAGAGAAGACATCCAATTTCTTAATTATTATGAAGCTCACATAGCTTTCTATGAAAAATATTCCATATATACTACTTTACTTGCTTTTGTTGTGGCAGCACAAAAAATCAACCCATTCTATCACTTGCTACTTGGTATAGAATTTAAGAGTGGGTTCAAAAAATAATCTTGAAATGTCATATTCTTGGTTTATACAGAAATATGCATCAGTTTGTACACATACCAAAATATATCATTTATTCAGAAATATATCAGTGTTAGATATAATACTGGTATAGTGTTGTTACATAGCTGTTATTTTCTGTTGTAGTGGGTTATTTACATAGGCCCTTCCCATATATAACTACAGGGTTCAACCCCTATGTAAATATACTATTTACTGAATAATACATTCTTTCACTCTTTCACCTTTACTCTTCTTCTACTCTTACATGGTATCAAGAGCATATTCATTTTTTTCTTGAATTTGATCATGTCTTCTTCGTCTTCTTCTACCTCCGATCAAGAAACCCCATCATCCTCTTCCTCTCCCCCTTCTCAACTTCATACCTTTCCGACATCTCTCACCCTGAAACTCGCCGATGACAACTTCCTAATTTGGCGTCAACAGGTTCTTGCGCAGTTCAAAGGTCTCAATTTACTCAATTTTTTGGAATCGTCTTTCGCTCCTCTGTCGTTTCTCTCTTCTGGTAAAGAAAACCCTAATCCTCTCTTTCTTCTACATAAACAACAAGACAATCTTCTGGTTTCTTGGTTGTTGGCTTCTATGTCGAATTCTTTGTTAACCAAAATGGTCGGTTTACGACCGGCTTATCAAATTTGGGACAAGCTGAATGTCTACTTTGCGTCCAATACCCGTGCGAGAGTTCGCAAGCTCAAAACTCAGTTGAAAACTCTTAAGCGAGATCGATCTATCAGCATTTATCTTCTTGATATCAAGCGATTTATCGATTCTCTTACGGTTGTTGGCTCCAATGTTTCCACAGAAGATCATCTTGAAGCCATCTTGGATGGTCTTCCAGAGGAGTATGATTCGTTCATCACCTCTGTCACGTCCCGTCTTGATCCCTACACTATTGAGGACATTGAAGCATTACTCCTGGCTCAAGAAGAGAGGTTTGACAAACATAAGTCTCTTGATCATCCTTTAATTCAAGCTAATACTGCATCTACTCAATGGAACCCTTCGGTCCCTTCACGATCTCCGTTTCGTGGAACCAATTTGTGTGGCGGCCGTGGCTCTGCCCGTCATTCCTTCAATAAACGACAACCATAGTTTCGGGATTCACAAAAGAATTCTTGGAGTGGGGTTTCCGATTCCTCTTCTTCTCAACCTCTTCGGGTTCAATGTCAACTCTGTTTCAAATTTGGCCACACTGCTCTTCATTACTGGCACAGGTCTGCTCCTGTTTTACCATCCAGTGTTTCTGCTAATACTGCCCTTTTTTCAGCCTTCCTCTGTAGGTGACCCTGAACCGTCAATTTTGGGAATCCCTTCCATCGTCACTGACCCTCTGTGGTATCCTGATAGCGGTGCCACTCATCATATCACGCATGATTCCTCTGTCTCCTCCAAGAAAATGAACTATTTTTGTAACTGGGAAATGGGTCAAGTATGAATATTCAGCATCTTGGTTCTGTTTCTCTGTGTTCTTCTGATTCTAATGCTTCCTTTCGTCTACATAACCTTTTGAACGTTCCTTCCATTAATAAAAATCTTATTAGTGTTTCTAAGTTTGCATGCGATAATAATGTGTTCTTTGAATTTTATCCTAATCAGTGATTTGTCAAAAATCAGGCTACCAAGGACATTCTTCTCCAAGGAAACATATGTGATGGCTTATATGTTATTCCTCATTACACAGCTCTTTGCTACCCTATGTGAATATTAGTTCTCACAACTCTGTTATGAATCTGTATGAATTGTGGCATAAAAGACTTGGTCATGCTTCATCTAGAATTGTTCAATGTGTAATGCGAATGAACAATATATTGTGCAATAAAAGTTCTTCTTTTTGTGATTCATGTGTTATTGCCAAAAGTCATCAATTGCCTTTCTCACTTTCACACACTGTTTATATTGCTCCTCTTCAGTTAGTTTTTGTTGATATCTGGGGTCCTTCACATGTTACTGCGCGTGATGGATCCATGTATTACATTGCCTTTCTTGATGCGTTTTCTAGGTATACTTCGTTGTATCTTATAACTTCAAAATCTCAAGCTACTGTTGTCTTTTTGCGTTTCAAATTACTTGCTGAAAAACAAACTGGTTTTCTCATCAAATGTCTTCAAACTGATAATGCTAAGGAGTTTATTTCCTTAACAAAAATCTCGCATGATCATGGTATTACTCATCGATTTACCTGTCCACATACTCACGAACAAAATGGATCTGTCGAACGCAAACATCGTCATGTTGCTGACACAAGTTTGGCTCTTCTTTTTGCTGCTTCTCTTCCTCTTAAATTTTGGGGTGAGGCATTTGTCTCTGATGTTCATATTATTAATCTTTTACCAATGCCTGTTTTAGATAATGTTAGTCCTCATGAAAAGTTGTTTTCATCTAAACCTGATTATACCTTTCTTCGTATTTTTGGGTGTGCATGTTATCCTCTTTTGACACCTTATAATCAACATAAGTTTGGTTTTAGGTCATCTTTGTGTGTATTTCTTGGTTATAACAATACACACAAAGGATATGTTTGCCTAACTCCTTCTAGGAAGACTATTATCTCAAGACATGTGATTTTAAATGAATATCTGTTTCTTTTTTCCAAACATGATAATCCTTTTGTTCTTCACAATGAGAGTAATACTACTGATTCTACCTCTTCTTTTTTACCTATAACTGTGGTTTATGTTCCTAATTGTTCCTCTCCTACAACTACACCCACTCAATCATCACCTATATCTACTGTTAATAATCTTTGTCAGACTACTTCTCTTATTCATGTTACCAATCTTCATCCCATGGTAACTCGCGCTAAGGCAGGTATATCTAAACCCAAAATTCTCCATACTGTTGTGACTAATGACTCTTTTCAGCCGTAAACGTACAAACAAGCTATGAATCATCCTTAATGGCTTCATGCAATGCAATCTGAATATCATGCTCTTTTTCACAACAACACCTGGACTCTTACTTCTTTGTCTGCTGGTGCAAATTTAGTTGGTTGTAAGTGGGTTTTCAAACTGAAATATAACTCTGATGGGTCTCTTTAACGCTACAAAGCTCGGCTTGTAGCCAAAGGTTTTCAACAATCTAAAGGTTATGATTTTACTGATACTTTAGCCCTGTCATCAAGCTAACCACTATTCGAATTGTCTTGACTATTGCACTAACCTCATGGTGGCCAATTCATCAAATTGATATCAACAATGCCTTTCTCCATGGTGACTTATCATCTCCTGTCTACATGCAACAACCACCTGGATTCTCCACTGACTCTATTCTTTTTTGTCGATTGAATAAAGCCATATATGGTCTCAAACAAGAACCTCACGCCTGGTTTCAAAAGCTCTATACAACTCTTCTTCGTCTAGGCTTCGTTTCTGCTAAGAGTGACACATCTATCTTCACACGGTTTACTCAATTTCACATTATCTTATCCTAATTTATGTTGATGATATCTTAGTTACTGGTAGTTCTTTGGTCTTAGTGCAGGAATTCATCAAACAGTTAGGCTTATCTTTTGCCTTGAAGGATCTCGGACCGCTGCAATACTTCTTAGGAATCGAAGTTTCTTGGCTTAAGGACAATTCTATTCATCTATCTCAAGCAAAGTATATTAAAGATCTCCTACGTCGAACTAACATGGTCAACTCCAAGCCCCAACCTTCTCTAATGCTTTCTTCTTTACGGCTTGCCGCTGATGAATCTGTCTTCGTCGATGATACAACTTTATATCGGTCTATTCTTGGTGCCTTGCAATATGCTACTATTACAAGACCCGAAATCTCCTTCTCGGTTAATCATGTTTGCTAGTACATGCATAAGACACAAATTCATCATTGGAAAGCTGTGAAACGCATTCTGCGATACTTGGCTGGCACATCAACTCACGGTCTTCTCTTAACTCCTTCACCAAACTATTCTATCACTGGTTTCAGTGATTCAGACTGGGCCACGGACTTGGATGATCGCAAGTCTACCACTAGATATTGCATATTTGTGGGTCGCAATCTTGTGTCTTGGTCCTCAAAGAAACAAAAAGTTGTCTCCAGAAGCAGTACTGAGGCTGAGTACAGAAGCATTATCGCTGCCCTTGCTGATATTATCTGGATCCAGTCTCTGATGACTGAACTACGCATCTCTTCTTCCACTCCAATAATCCATTATGATAATCTCGGTGTTGTTCATATTGCTGTCAATCTTGTTCTGCATTCCCGTTCTAAACATTTTGAGCTAGACTTACATTTCGTCTGTGACCGTGTTTAGCATAAGCAGTTGTTGGTTCATCTCCCGTCTCAATTTCAACTCGCTAACTAAACCCTTGTCAAGAACAATGTTTCAGAAATTCAAAGATAAAGTTCGGGTGGTTGATAACTCACCCATAAGTTTATTGGGGGGTAGATATAATATTGGTAGTGATGTTACATAGATGTTATTTTATGTTGTAGTGGGTTATTTACATAGGTCCTTCCCATATATAACTAGAGGGTTCAGCCCCTATGTAAATAACAAGAACCGAGACAAAAGCTGAAAATAACAAGATGACTCTAGAGAATGATATACAAACCAGAGTAAGATCAGAAAGTCCTTGGACAGGGATGGGTTGTGATCTTCGCTGAGTATCTCCAGTTCAGAGTTGTCCATATTCATTATTTCCCCATGCCCATAAAGTTCCATCCTCTTGAAAAGCCAAATTATGAAATGCTCAGCAATGAGCCTCACACTTTCAAGACCTTGAACCCGAACAGGAACTGAAATCTGTTTTCCGTAAGATAAAGCAAAAAAAAATTACAAGTTAGTAAAAAGTAGAAACTGTTGGTTACTAAAAATGAAGAAAAACAGATGAACAAGTAAATTAAGTTCATCTTAAGATAATAGTAGCATAGTCTTATAAAGAAAATGAAAAGGAAAACACCGGATCAAGCTAGATAATTTTTTTGGTAGAAGAAAACATGCCAATTTTTTTGTGTAAAGTGCCATAAATCAAATTTTTAGCTTAAAGTAAATCAAAAGTTATGAAGTATGTAGTACAGGTACAGAATCCGTGTACGTATGCAGTTTGTCACTTTTTACATTACTATTATGAGACTTCCTCTAAAAAGAATCTGGTACGCAGTAACTCAGTAACTATATTATGACATGGTTATGGAGTATTATGAGATGGTTATTTTGTCCAAAGAGTCATTCAAGTATTGTGTTTGGATGAGCATTGGCAAAATTATTTTGAAGCGATATAATTTTAGTTTTAATGATTTTATAATAAAAACAAGTTAATAGTAAAACTAAGTATAAAATTTTTATCCAACACAAATCCTATTTAAATTTGCATTAATTCGGAATCAATTCCTCAGCATGAGATCCAACAAACAAGTGAAGATTTAATGTGCTTCTAGAAAATCTAACATGCAACTAAACGCACACTTAGTATGCTTAATGACGTTGCCACTTTGGACAATGCTAATTCTACTAATCACAATAATAATAATGATGGTGATGATGATAAAAATAATAATAACAACGACGTGATCCAGAAATAGAAGCAAAAAGGATTTACTTAAAAAGTAAAAAGTTCGAAATAAAGAAGAAAACATCAATTTTACTTAAAATTATGGACAAAAATATATTTAATCCAAAAAATATAAATTAAAATTAATTTATACTTAAGGCTAATTATTTGTATAAATTGGGTATGTTTCTAAATTTATTTTTAATTTATGTATAAATTATTTTACCTATATAAGAAAATGATATATAACAAAATGATATATAACAAAATGGTAAGAAAAAAAGATATTTCTTATTCTCTTGTGTATTTACATCACTCAATGTAGCAAATATATACAAGTGTATGGAGACTTTCTCTCTCCAAATTACAAGCTAATTAGGTAGGGATCCACTAATCATGGATTCTATAATTACATATAATTGTGTACAATATCGCATAATATTGCACAATATCATACAATAATTGCATACAATAATTGTGTATAATTTAATAATTATTATTTCTTAATACTCCTCTTAAGTTGGTAGGTGAAGATCATGAACCCCAACTTGTGAACCCCCAACTTGTGTCGCAGCATTAAAAACTATTCCTTGCCCAATGCCTTCGTAAAAATATCTGTGAGCTGATACTGTGTTGGTACGATTGATTATCCCGGCTTGTAATTTTTCTCACACAATGTGACCGTCTATATCTCAATGTGTTTTGTGCGTTCATGAAATACTGGGTTTGCTGCTATATGTAATGCTGCTTTGTCACAGAAAAGTTGAGTTGGCAAGTTACATGGCACCTTTAAATCCTGCAACAGATATCGCAACCAAACTATCTCCAAACAAGTATTGGTCATCGCGCAGTATTTTGCTTCCGCGGATGATCTTGATACGTTTGTCTGTTTTTTTTTATTTCCATGAGATAATAGAGGAACCAAGAAAAATACAATATCCAGATACTGATCTCCGAGTTGTCTGACAACCTCCCCAGTCTGAGTCGCAATAAGCTGTCAATGTCAAATTGTTCTCAGATGGCAATAACAATCCTTGTCCCGGTGATCATTTGATGTACTTTAGGACTCGAATTGCAGCATCCAAATGAGGTTTCCGTGGAGCCTGTATATATTGACTTAGGGTTCGAACTGAAAATACTATGTCAGGCCGAGTAACCGTGAGGTATATCAGTCGTCCCACAAGTCGCCTGTATTTGACTAGATTCTTTAACAACTCTCCACCGTCTGGTGTGACTTTTAAGTTTTGCTCCATTGGAAATTTGTCTGGACGAGCACCTGTGAGTCCCGTATCCTGCAAAATATCAAGTGCATATTTTTTTTGTGACATGTAAATACCAACTTTGGAACGGGAAAATTCAATACCTAGAAAATATTTTAAGTCTCCAAGATCTTTAATGTGAAATTGTTGTAATAGATAGTCTTTAACACGCTGAATTTTTGTCAAATCATTTCCTGTCAAGAGAATATCATCCACATAATTCAAAAGGGCAGTAAATGATGAGTTATTTTGTCTTGTGAATAAAGAGTAGTTTGTCTTGGACTGTTGAAATCCTGTAGATTTAATCACATGAGAAAATGTTGAAAACCATGTCCGGGATGGCTGTTTGAGACCATAAAGGGATTTGTTGAGTCGACATACAATGTTCTCCCCTTGTCGATGATGCCTGGGTGGCAAGTTCATGTAAATAATTTCATGCAATGTACCATGTAAGAAGGCATTTTCACATCTAACTGGTGAGTAAACCAATTTCTAGTTGCTGCAATGGTGAGGAGACACCTCAAAGTTGTTAATTTTGTTGTTGGTGAAAAAGTTTCAGAATAGTCAACACCTTCAATCTGAGTGTACCCCTTTGCGACAAGGCGCGCCTTATATATGTCGACACTAGCATCTGAGTTGTACTTTATTTTATAGACCCATTTGCATCCGATGGGTTTCTGCCCAGTGGGTAACGGTGTCAAAGTCCACGTTTGATTTAGCTGCAAGGCGGAAAGCTCTTCGTCCATTGCTTTTTGCCAATTTGGATCAAGGATAGCTTGAGCATAAGTATGAGGTTCTTTGGTGGCTGTGATATTAGCAAGATATGCACTATGTGTAGAAGAAAATCATGAATTAGAAAGAAAATGATGCATAGGATACTTGGTTCCATTCGGCCGGTCTTGGATAGTGGTCGAATGATTGGCTTGGGATCCCGTTACATAGTCTTGAAGCCAAGAAGGTGGGGTTGATATGCGACTTGATAGTCGAACATGAAGGTTGGCTAGAGAAGGTTCGGTAATGGGTGCAGGACTTCCTGGCGTGGGAGAAGAAGGTTGATCTGTTGGAGGTTCAGTAGGAGAAGATGGTGGATCAAGGGAATGTTGTACAGGAGTGGGTAAGTCAATGTCAATGGCGGGAAAAATATTTGGTAATGGATGCGAGGATTGCGTCTGAGAGTGTTGACAAAATGGGAAAACACTTTCATGGGACCTGACATCCTGACTTGTAAAAAAAGTACCTACATCTATATCAAATAATTTGTATATTTTTTTACTGTGAGGATAACCAATGAAGATGCATTTTCGGGCGCGCAGATCAAATTTTTGCTTAGGTGAAACAACAGTTGCGTAACAGAGGCAACCAAAATTTTTTGGGTGAGAAAGTGAAGGTGGTTGATTATATAGTAGCTCAAAAGGTGATTTATTTTTTAGTAAAGGTGATGGCAAACGATTAATGATATTTGTGGCGATTAAAACGCATTCTCCCCAAAATTCTAAGGGTAAATTGTAATGAAATAGGAGGGCTCGTGTTGTTTTTAAAACGTGTCTATGTTTGTGTTCTACTACTCCATTTTGTTTAGGAGTGTAGACGCAAGTGCGTTGACATTCAATACCTTTTTTGAGAAAAAAATCATGCATTGAAATAAATTCCAATCCGTTGTCAACGCGGATGGTTTTAATAGATGCCTAAAATTGATTTTGTGCAAATGTAATGAATGACTCTAAGAGATGTTGGGTTTCAGATTTGTGATTCATAAGAAATAGCCAGGTACATCTAGTATAGTCATCGACTATAGTGAGAAAAAAACGTTTTCCAAAATGAGTTGGGGTTTTATGAGGACCCCAAATGTCACAATGCAATAAATTAAATGGAGAATGAGATTTTATTGTGCTTAAAGGAAAGTGTAGCCTTGTCTATTTAGGGACAAACACTACAATTATTATGAATGGAAATGAGATTTTTATTGATAGGTAGTAATGAAGATGCAAGTTGTAGACGAGCCGGAGGAGGATGTCTGAGGCGCTTGTGCCATAAATCAGGGTCGGTCGAAATTTGAGATGTGTGGGTTTGGTTTGGAAGAGGGGACATGTAGTATAAGCCTACGTATTGTTTACCTGAGCCAATCATCCTCTCCGTGGCCAAGTCCTGCAAGATGCAACCATGTGGAAAAAGAACGACACGACAATTTAGTGCACTAGTTATCTTACTAACAGACATGAGATTTAAATTAAAAGAAGGAACACAGAGAACATCTTTGAGAGAGATATTGTCATTGAATTTAATCGTTCCTGTAGATGAGATGGCCGCAGTTGAGTCTGTGGGCAGATTAACATTTGAAATAAATGATGATGAAGTGTATGTGAAAAATTGTGAATCAGATGCAATGTGATCGGTTGCTCCGCTATCCAAAATCCATGGTTTTGTAAAAGCAAAATTAATAGACGAGTTATGAGCAAATAGACCTGCAGCGTTTATAAACGCTTCACTTTTACCATTATTGTTGAGCGAGTATATCAGACTCATTGTTGTCATTTGGTAATGAAGAGGAATCTACCATGTTTGTTGCTGATGAATGAGAGCTTTTGGGGTTATTTTTTATTCGTTGTTGCTGGCCATGGCGCCCATTGGAGTTCCACGTCCCATTTTTTATGCGACACCTATCTTCCGTGTGTCCTCTTTTATCACAGTATGTGCAATGAAATTTCAAAGTACGACATTCGTCTATGGTGTGACCTGGTTTGTTACAGTGTTCACAGGTCTTACCTTTTGATTGCTTCCAATTGGCAGATCGACCCAATACTGATGCCGCGATTGAAAAATTCTCGCCAGGATCCGAATTCATCTATTGTTGTGTCTCTTCTTGCACAATCAAAGAGTATGCTTGTCGGACATTTGGTAGAGGATTCATGATGAGAATATTGGACCTGATTGTTTTGAACGAATCATTCAACCCCATGAGGAATTGCATCAGTTTATCTTCTTCCTTCTCGATCTGGTGCTCCTTTGTCTAATTACAAACTATGGGTGAACGATATAGCTCGAGTTCATCCCACAACGCTTTGAGTTTGATGTAGTATGAAGCCACTGACATCGTACCTTGGGACATGGTTGCTATTGCCTTCTGAATTTGAAAAATGGTTCGCACATTCTTCTGTCCGAACTGGTCGCGGAGATCTTCCCAAACTTGACGGGCGATCTTCGCATGAATTATTCCTGCGGCTATCTCTGCCTCGATGGAGTGACTTAACCATGAAAGAATCATACAATTACATTGATTCCACAATTCGAATTGGGATGGGTCTTTTTCTTGTGACGACATTTCTATGGTACCGTCAACAAATCCCAATTTCTTCTTCACCATGAGTGTGTATACCATTGTTGTCTTCCAGGATTGATAATTGACGTCGTTCAATTTGGTCGACACCAACATGTGTTCTGGTTGGTCTGAATGATGAACATAGTAGGGATTGGTTGGATCCATGGCAGCCGACTTGACGGTGTTACTGGTGCCTTCTTTGGCAGACATAATCTCTTATTTAAGGGATAAAAATGGAGAGGCTGTCAGAGCACCAAGATCGGTGCTCTGATACCATATAAGAAAATGATATATAACAAAATGGTAAGAAAAAAAAATATTTCTTATTCTCTTGTGTTTATAGCAAATATATACAAGTGTATGGAGATTTTCTCTCTCCAAATTACAAGCTAATTAGGTAGGGATCCACTAATCATGGATTATATAATTATTAAATTAATTACATATAATTGTGTACAATATCGCATAATATCGCACAATATCATACAATAATTACTGTGGGTTTATGACTCACCTTTCCGTTTTCTTGTCATAATTGGGAGGTTAATTTCCACAATCAATTGCAATCAATGGGAGATTAATTGTCGCAATCAATTGCAATCAATGGGAGATTAATTGCCGCAATCAATTGCAATCAATGGGAGGTTAATTGCCACAATCAATTGCAATCAATGGGAGGTTAATTACCATTAATTGTATTTATTATTGTCTCCTAGAACCACTATATACAGTGGCTTCCTTCAAGCAATGTAACACACTACAAACAAGCAACACACACTTGCTTCCTCTCTCTTTTCCTATACTCTCTATTTCTGCTATTGGGTGTAAGTGTTTAACCCATATAGAGAGGATTTGTTTTAGGGCTATTTATCTATTAGTCTGAGAGGAATTCATTGTACTCCCAGTATCATTATAGTGAAAGTTTTGGCTCTCTTGCCAGTCGTTTTTTACCTCTATTTAAAGGGGTTTTCATTCTGAAAATTATGGTATCATTCTCACTTTACTTGTTACTTTAATTTCTCATAATCTTTGGTTGAAATTATCACGCTTTCGCACACGATATCCCTACAAATTGGCATCAGAGATTTTCGATAATTCAACCAGGATCTATTGTTCAATAATGTCAAAATTGGATATTGAGAAATTTGATGGTAAAATCAGTTTTGCTATCTGGCGAGTTCATATGCTAGCTGTTCTCACCCAGAATGGTTTAAAGAAAGTTCTGGCAGGTAAAATGATGAGACCAACCACTATGACGGAGGAGCAGTGGGATGAGATGAATGAAAAGGCATTGTCTGCAATCCAGTTATGCTTGTCCTGTGAGGTGTTGCGTGAGGTCATCAATGAGAAAAGTACAACAGGCATATGGAGTAAATTGGAGTCTCTATACATGACCAAAAGTCTTGCAAACAAACTCCGGTTAAAGGAGCGACTTTTTACACTCCGAATGTCCGAAGGTACTCCCATCCAATATCACCTTGATGAATTTAATTCCATCATAATTGATTTGGAAAATTTGGATGTTAAAATTGATGATGAGGATAAAGTCGTTCTACTTATTGTTTCTCTACCACCCTCGCATCGACAATTCAAAGAAATTATGTTATACGATAATTATCTTACCTTAAGCTTTGATGATGTCAAGACTAATTTACTAGCCAAAGAAAAATTTGATACTCAAATTCATTTTGAAAGTTCTAGTGAAGGATTAGTAGTTAGAGGGAGAAACCAAGAGAAAGGTAGGAACACTAAACATAAATCTAGGTCAAAATCTAGAGGCAAGAACTCCAAATATTGTCGTTATTGCAAGAAAAAGGGACACGAGATCTCTGAATGTTATAAATTGAAAAATAAGCAAGATAGAGAAGATAAGGGAAATGGTAAACAACCAAAAAAATTTGCCGAAGCTAGTATTGTTGAAACTGAATCTGATGGGGATTGTTTTGTAGCTTCCAACACTGAACAAAGGTCTAGAAATGAATGGATTCTTGATTCTGGTTGTACTTTTCACATGTCTCACAATAGAGATTGGTTTACCACATATGAACCAGTTTATAATGGTCTTGTTTTGATGGGAAACGATGCTCAATGCAAAGTTGTTGGTGAAGGAACAATCAAAATCAAGACACATGATGGAATTGTTAGAACTTTAACAGGTGTCAGATATGTCCATGAGTTGAAACGGAATCTCATTTCCTTAGGCACCCTTGAATCTCATGGGTGTAGATACTCAGCTGAAGGTGGAATTTTAAAAGTGTCTAAAGGAGCACTTTACTAAAGGCAATTCGATGTGATAGTTTGTATGTGCTGCAGGGTTCAACAGTTACAGGTTCTGCAGTTGTTGCCTCACCCAACAAAGATAACACCAAGTTGTGGCATATGAGATTAGGCCACATGAGATAGAAGGGAATTCTAATCCTCAAGAAGAAGGGTCACCTTGGTAACCACTGTATTGGAAAAGTTGATTTCTGTGAACATTGCATTTTTGGTAAGCAGAAAAATGTTAGTTTTTCTAAAGCCATACACAGAACCAAAGGTACCTTAGATTACATTCACTCGGATCCCAAGTACTCCACAACAGAACGGGGTTGCAGAAAGAATGAATAGAACTATCTTGGAGAGTGTTCGTTGCATGTTCTCCCATTCTGGTTTGAGCAAATCTTTTTGGGCTGAAGCGGCTTCAACGGCATGTTATCTGATAAACCGCTCTCCTAACAGATCCATTGATTGCAACATTCCAGAAGAAGTTTGCTCAGGTGACCAGGAAGATGCTCGAGAGAAGGTGGAGTTTGAGATTAAAACACCCGCTCATGAGGAAGACGTTCCCAATTCCTCCAGTACTCAAGGTGATCAAGTCATTGTTATTGATGGTACAAATGAACATTTGAGTCCACATGAGCAATGTCCACCTAAACAACGAGGATTACCACAGCCATGGTCTATGGCTCAAGAACTTCCACAACAGAGACCAAGAAAACCAACTCAAAGATTAATTGCAGAATCAGCCAACATTGCTTATGCTTTAACTATTGCACAAGAGATGGGTGAAGAAGGTGAACCCAAAAATTACTCTGAAGCTATCTCTGGTGACGACTCAACAAAGTGGATTGCTGCTATGCAAGAAGAAGTTGAGAGTCTTTTAAAAAACGAAACATGGGAATTGGTGAAGTTACCAGAAGGAAAACGAGTCATTAGTTGCAAGTGGATCTTTAAGAGAAAAGAAGGGATCCCTAGTGTTGAGAGTACAAGGAATAAAGCAAGATTTGTTGTAAGAGGTTTTGATCAAGAGAAGTGTATTGACTTTAATGAAGTTTTTTCTCCTGTTGTTCGTCATACTTCAATACGTATATTACTTGCTTTAGTTGCCTTGTATGATTTGGAGCTCGAACAGTTAGATGTGAAAACTGCTTTTCTTCATGGTAATCTTGAGGAAGAGATTTACATCCAGCAGCCTGAGGGCTTCGTTGTACCTGGAAAGGAGGACCATGTATGTCGTTTGAAAAAATCTCTTTACAGCTTGAAGCAATCACCAAGACAATGGTATAAGAGGTTTGATTCTTTCATGGTTGGACATGGATACTCCAGAAGTAGCTATGATAACTGTGTTTATTTTCAAAAGACATCTGATGGATCTTTTGTATACTTGTTGTTATATGTTGATGACATGTTGATTGCTGCAAGAGATAAATCTTTAGTTAACAAGTTAAAGGCCCAGCTTAGCAGTGAATTTGATATGAAGGACTTAGGTCCTACCAAGAAATTTTTGGGAATGGAGATCAACAGAGATCTTCAAGCTGGAAAACTTTTTTTATCACAAAAGAAGTATGTTCTTAAGATGCTTAACAAATTTGGAATGCGAGACTGCAAAGCTGTTAATACTCTAATTGCCGCCCACTTCAAGTTGTCATCAGATCAGTGTCCAAAATCAGACGAGGACAAAAGTCGCATGTCACATGTCCCGTATTCAAATGCAATTGGAAGTCTCATGTATGCAATGGTATGTACTAGACCTGATTTAGCTTATGCTGTTAGCATTGTTAGCAGGTTCATGCATAATCCAGGCAAGGCACACTGGGAAGCCGTTAAATGGATACTTCGTTATCTGAAAGGTTCTCCAGATCTTGGTTTGGTATTTGATCAACATAGAGCCGATCCAGGAGGAGTAGTTGGCTATGTTGATGCTGACTATGGTGGTGATTTAGATCGGAGAAGGTCACTTTCAGCTTACATCTTTACCCTATGTGGGTCTGCTATCAGCTGGTATTCTTCACTTCAAGCCATTGCGGTTTTGTCCACCACTGAAGCAGAATATATTGCTGCTACAGAAGGTATGAAAGAGGTTATATGGCTTCGAGGCTTGGTAAGTGAACTTGGTCTTCAACAAGATGTTCTTGTTATATTTTGTGATAGTCAGAGTGTTGTTCACTTAACCAGGAACAGTAAGTATCACTCAAGGACCAAGCACATTGAAATTAAACACCATTTTATCCGAGACATTGTTGATACAGGAGATATAATTGTTGAAAAAATTCATACGACCGAAAATCCTGCAGACATGTTGACCAAGCCACTTCCATCGGCTAAGTTCGATCATTGCCTGAACTTAGCTGGTATTATCCATACTTAATCAAGGCTTCATGGCGAGAGAGTGTTGCAGTCAAAGGCAAGTCAAGGTGGAGATTTGTGGGTTTATGACTCACCTTTCCGTTTTCTTGTCATAATTGAGAGGTTAATTACCACAATCAATTGCAATCAATAGGAGATTAATTGCCGCAATCAATTGCAATCAATGGGAGGTTAATTGCTACAATCAATTGCAATCAATGGGAGATTAATTACCATTAATTGTATTTATTATTGTCTCCTATAACCACTATATAGTGGCTTCCTTCAAACAAGCAACACACACTTTTCCTCTCTCTTTTCCTATGCTCTCTATTTCTGCTATTGGGTGTAAGTGTTTAACCCATATAGAGAGGATTTGTTTTAGGGCTATTTATCTATTAGTCTGAGAGGAATTCATTGTACTCCCAGTAATATTATAGTGAAAGTTTTGGCTCTCTCGCCAGTGGTTTTTTACCTCTATTTAAAGGGGTTTTCCTCCTAAAAATTCTGGTATCATTCTCACTTTACTTGTTACTTTAATTTCTCATAATCATTGGTTGAAATTATCACGCTTCCGCACATGATATCCCTACAATTACATACATAATTGTGTATAATTTGATAATTAATATTTCTTTAATAACCAAATAAAAAATAATTTTATTTTTATAGAAATCTTTTAGGAAAAATTAGTTTAAATATACCCTTATTTAATATACTTTGTTTTAGGAATCAAAACGTTACTTTAAATTTGAAGTTGAATATAAATGAAAACGTTGACAAATATTAAAAGAATTTATATATTTATTATTTTTAAATTTTGAGTTATGACTAAATAGTGTTATAATATTTTATATGAATTTGTTCTTTAGTATTCGTGTTTCTCTGTCAAATATCTTATAATTGTACTTAAATATTTTTGTTGAAGACCAGAAGTTTCTTCTCCCTTTTTTTTCTTTTTGAATCAATTTAACAATATTCCTCTTCCTTTAAACGCCTGCATAATTTTATTTGTTTTTAGGAGAGAAAAATATATGTATGTGAGGTGTTAAAATTTCTTCATACAAATGAGATTGAGTAATAAGAATTTTTGTTTCAAAAGAACAAGTTGAAAGGGTCATATGTAATTAGGTTTAGGTTAGGAAAATAAAACATTGGTATCCAAAATAATCCAAGTAGTAAAGGAAGGTTTTTAATATTATTCATAAGCATTTGGCAATTTAGGAGAGAATATGTGCTAATGTAAAAAGTAAAAAAAATTCAATAAAGAAGTTCCAAACTCATTCTTTCACGTGCTTCAATTTCACCAAGAAGGGAACTACTATCATACCACATATTTTTTAGGACACAAAAGTACACCCCAACTTCACTATCATCACAACCCATGGAAAACAAATTGCCTTATTTAAAAAAAATATCATGCTTTTATAGTTTCAAATTCTTTGGAGTGGAAGTTATAGGTTTATCTTCCAACTTCACATTTATTTGAGTTTGAGTTTAGGAATCAAAATGATAATATTAAATTATTAGTGTAAATTTGACTTTTACGTTAAGATATTACATTATTTATTTTGGAATTAGTATAAAATGAAACATAGTGGTATAATTGTAATATGTGACTTGCTTATTATATCAGTTATGGAAGGAATCAATGTAATATTATATCAATAACATCGGTCATTAAAACTAATTGTTGTAAACGATACATTTTTTAATTTAATACTTGTGAGGAAGTTATTATATTGGTTAATTAGTGGAAAAACTATGTAATATATATTTTTACCAAGCTTGGACATGGAAGTGGAAGTTACCGTTGTTGTGGTATCATATAGGAAAAATATTGAGTTGTACATGATGAGGGCTATAGTGTCACTTCTACCTTGTCAAACTTTGAATGATCTAGTTCAATTATGTATTAAGGTAAAACAATGAAATTTGAGAAAAAGTTCTTACAAAAGATATGTCCCACTCTAGCTTTTATTCAAAGAAAGATTACAAGTGAGGATAGTTATTCCAAGGATAAATCTAAAGAAGAATCGTCGAAGAAATTAGTGAAATTAAATGTTTTAAGTGTTTAGGTTGAGGTCACATTCCGTCTCAATTCCCTATCAAGAACACCAGGATCTTAAGGGATAAAGACATCTACAATAGTCAAGCCAAATCATCATCCACTAGTGAAAGTGAGGAATCCAATGAGCATGAGCATGTTAGTGAGGATGCCTATCCTTGTGAAGGAGACCTTCTCATGGTAAGAAGACTCCTTAGTAGTAACCCTAGTCCGCAACATTTATCTAAAAGAGAGAACATCTTTCATACAATATTATTAAAGCAAAATAGAACATCCTATATGTTTTGATTTAGAACTTAAAATACAACAAGCTTAGATCTTGAAAAAATGAAGTAGTTGCATATGACAAACACTGACCAGATCATGTATGCATGTGCGTCGTTTGAGAGACAATAGAAAACTATGTCAAGTTTCACTTTTTCTGATAAGTTATTTGAAGATGAATGAGACGATAAGTACAGACTGAGATTTCAAGGTGACAACACATGAATAATATTCCAAAGCTTGAGTCTAAAGATGCAAAAAAAGTCTTCATCGTCTATCATCAAGAGATTCGCACCCAAGTTCAAAGTCATATTTAAATATCTCTTGAAGTTCTACTTAAAGCTGAAATGTCTGCTAACTTTATTTCACACGGCATATGTCAACTTTGGCTAAGCTATCCAGCCATTACAATGTGCGCTTTTATCACTCAAAGAAGTATAAAGGTACACAACCTAAAGGGATAAGTACTGCCAACTATTATAGGAGTTACGTAAAAAAGAAAGGAGAAATTAATTCTGAATGAAGCATATTAAATGTCTTTGTACTTCAAAGCCCCACAGAAAATAGTAGAAGGAAAAAAGACGACTTCCAAGTAAATTCAAAGCTACTCAATAGGCAAAAAAAGGTTTACAACGATCATCTCTTCTCAAGCCAATATAAAGACTTTTTTAGAATAAGAAGATAAGAGATAATATAATTTTTCTAGAGTTATAACTCTACTAAAATATTTCTTGTGTGCTAAAGCTTTGTAAGAACACAATTTGTGTTCACATCATCAAACTAGTTGAGAAAGCCAAACCTTTGTACATGTCAAAAGACTATCCTCTCTAGTGGGTTAAGATAGTGATTTTTTATCACTCAAACCTCTGTGTTTATATAGGCCATGCATGGTATGTCAAAAGAATACTTAGTTAAGCCAAAAATGGTTTGTGTAAAAAAAACTTGAAAGCAAAGTCAGCTAGGACTGTCTAGGAATCGAAAGAATACTCGTGTTTGAGTCAGGAGTGGTTTGGGAAAGAATACTTGTTAGTTACAGAAATGACATGGGAAAGAATACTTGTTTGTACTTCATAACATGAGTATGTCTAGTGGAACTTGATTGGTTGGTCAAGAAATGCATGTAGTCTATGTGATTAGACGAACCGATATAAAAATACTGAGTATCTTTTCTTTCCTTTAAACTCTTATATTGCATGTTATAATTGTTTAACTAACTAAAGAAGGAAGGAAAAATGTAAAACTAAACTAGTGAAATTGTTTTATACTCTATTTATGTTCATCTCAGTGTCGTATAATAATGCTTGCACATATTTTACAAACAAAAAGTTGCAAAAGTTTTAAAATACAATTTAACCATAATGTCTTATGTTATTTCCTATTTTTCACATAGATCCCGAGATGGTATTCAGCTCTCCATGGACCGATGCCTCGTGCACTTGGTCCCTGACAGCACTTTCTCCCTTTGGCTCTTCTTGGCTATCCACGAGATACTCCTTCAAGAATCCTTCTCTTACTAAACTAGCCAACTAGTGGCCCAAATCCATGCATCGTTCGACGTCGTGCCCAAATGCTTTGTGGAACTCACACCAGGTATCCCTCCGCGATCCCAAATTCCAATTTTCTTATGGAGGAACTTTAGCTTGTTCACCACCCCTGGCATACTCAAAAGTTCTTTATAGGATACTCGGAACCTGGGCCAAGCTGTTGACTCTTCCCTGGCCATCATCTTGGTCTCATCTTTCTTGGCCACACATGGAATGTACCTCCACTCCGTTCTCTTCTCGGCAGAGGCTTCGTTAACCCGCAAGGGTCAAGCTCGGTTGTTCTTCTTAGATCTAGGTTTCCTTGAATGCCAACTTTCGTTCCTCCTGAGCACTGCTTCTTCTGTCTCGATGTGAGTGACAACTCGTTCACATATCTTGGAAAATGTCTCCATCGGATTCCTGATTAGCGAGTCACAGAACGGTCTTGTCATCATTCCTTGTTCAAAGCCGGAGATCATTACCTCTTCTTCATGCGTTTGAAGCTTTATCATTATCGCCTATAATCTATTCAAATTCACTACAAGAAATTGTTCATTTACTTACCGATTATTACATACGAATTTGAATTTGTATGCAAAGTAAGCATTAAATACGGATATTTACATACGGATTTAATTTCGTATGTAAATAGACATTACATACGGATTTTTCTATATGTAAGAATAAAAGTGATTACATATGGATTTTTGCGTATGTAAACCAAAATTGATTACATACGAATATTTACATACGGATTTAATACAATATGTAAATAGACGTTACATACGAATTTTTCCGTGTGTAATCCAAAAGTGATTACATATAGATTTAATCAGTATGTTATTTTAGTGCTATGAAGCGGAAATAATTACATAGAGATTGTATTCGTATATAAAGTATTGCATACAGAATATTTTAATAATTGTAATAATAATAATAATATTGATATTAATGATAATATTGATATTAATATTAATAATTTTTATAATATTAATAATATTAATAATGTTTATAATCACTTAATTAGTGAGTTTTGAGTGTCGTCCACCACCGCAGTTTGTTTCTATATTTTGGTTAGAAATTACTTTATATTTGTAGGAACTAATTGAAGTAAATAAGAGAAGGCAAAAGGTTGTAGCAACTGTTAGAACGTAATTGCACAAAATATATTTTGATTCACTCAATCATATATATAATAATTACTGGAAGCTATCAACTATGAATACTAACAGACCTGTAAATTGACCATTAATGCAATATAACGGTAAAATAGTTTAAGGGTAATAAAATCTGAATTAATAATAATAAAATCTGAATTAATAACCAACTATATTTATATCACATAATTTTCTATTACAATATTTTTCTTTTTCTTTTTTCTTTTCTAGTTTGCTATTCAATCTTTTATATTAGAATTGCTTTAACAATGCATATTATGTCGTGCCTAAGATTCTTTTAAATTTGATTTTGTGATAATTTTTTATAATATTTCTTTTGGATTTCCTTTATTGTGACTTGTATACGGTAGTGGGATTAGTTTGGCTTGAATCTTCCACGAAGAGAAGAATTCATATTCTTAAAGATGTTAGTGGAATTGTGAAATCATCAAGGTACATTAATAATTTAGTGAAAAATATATTAACCAAAAATATTATTTCTATGATGTAATAAAAATAAATTAAAGAAGAGAAAGATATATATGCAACATATAATTGTAGATATGTGTATTTAATATTTGAATTATTCATTAATTAGTTATATTATATATTATTAAATAAAGTTTATAGACAGTCCTAATATCCCGTTTTTATTATACATAAAATAAAACCAATTAAAATCAATCTTAGTGCATATATTGTTGTAATAATATATTTTTTTTAAAAAAATATTATATGTATGATTTTAATAAGAACCAGAATTTCCTTTAATTTGAACAATGGTAAAACATAAAATGTGATAGAATCATTGATATTGACCAACTATTTTTTATGGTGACGAATTTTATATTATTGTATTTATATAATTACCTAACATCTATTATTTTATTTTTTCTACACTGTCTTTTCTTTACCATTATAAAGGTTTATTTTTTTAAATTAATGTATTATCCTTTAAAACAAGTTCTTAATTATATGATTGTGTGGGGTGTGAAAAGTTAATTTTTTATTTATTTATTTACTCTCTCCTAACAACTTTTTATCATCTATATTTTTTATTTTATTTTATTCTCTTCTCACAATTCTGTATTTCTATCCTCATCATTTTTAAGAAAGAATGACATAAATGAGAAAAATGACAAATTCAAACCAAAGTTTGTGTGCAAAATTAATATAATTTATGATTGCCTTAAAGTTTTGAAGACCATTGATCTAAAAAATTTATAAATAATATTAATTTTTTAAATTATTATAAATAATAATTTATAATAACAACTGTGTAAATTTATTACACTGATTAAATGTTTATTTATTTTATTATAATTTTAGAAAGAAATTATTTCGAATCTATTAATATCATTCTTATAAGACCTTCTTAGTTTTCAAATTTGAAAAAAAAAAGTTAAATATTATCATTTTATTTTAAGATATAAATAATTTTCATTTACAATTTTTTAAATTTTCTATATTCATATCAAAATAACTTATACATAGCAAGAATGTCAATAAAGATAGTAATTATAATTTAGACCTACCACATGCATGCAAAAGAATGAGACACATGACTTGTCTTTTGTCAACAAAAATATACTAAAGTAAAGAATCCTTATAAAAAAAAATGTTGATTCAAGCCTCCTACGTATCAATAATAAAATTAAATTGAAATTGCATAATATTTAAAACTTAATTTAAAACACAAAGGAAATTATTAAATTTACTCTAATAAAAATAAAATTATAATGTTATGTATAATACATTAATCAAATATATTTTTTTCCCATCATTAATATTGAGAGATTATGGACTAATTTTTTACCATGTAATAAGTAAATATGATTACTTAAAAAAAACATATATATTAGAAGGAACACAACAAAATGAGTAAAAAACTGTACAAATACAAATTATTATAATAACAATTATATATCATTATATTTTTTTAAAATACTATATTCCATGAGTTTTCTCAAGTTCTTAGTAATATATCATCTCAAAATAACAAAACTGTTTTTTTGCCAGATTTTATTAATATCATTCTTACAAGACCTTCTTAGTTTTCAAATTTAAAAAAAAAAGTCATATATATCACTTTTATTTTAATATATAAATAATTTTTATTTACAATTTTTTAAATTTCCTATATCAAAATAACTTAGACATAGTATATAGTATGAATGTCAATAAAGATAGTAATTATAGTTTAGACATATCCTATGCATCCAAAAGAATGAGACACATGTCTTCTTCTTTGTGTACAAAAATATACTCAGGAAAACATTCCTTATCAACACCTTTCATTCAAGCCTACGTAACAACAATGAAATTAAATTGAAATTGCATAATATTTAAAACTTAATTTAGAAAACAAAGTATATTATTAAAATTACTCTAATGAAAAATAAAATTATAATTTTATGTATAATATATTTAATTAAATATTTTTTCCATTAATATTGAGAATTATGTTTTATTAGAAGACTAATTTTTCACCATAATGTTTGTTGAGATACTTTCGTAATAAATAAATATGATTACTTAAAAAAAACATATATATAAAGTAGAAGGAACACAAAAACTATCCAAATACAAATTAATATGATAACAATTACTTTATGTTAATTTTCATCAAATTTATGTTTTCTAAATTTGAAAAGAGGAATTATTATTTCACACCCATAATGAAATCATTTTCTATTTCATAGTTGTGTATTATGACACCATATTTTTAATACTTCTTCAAATTAATAGTTTATAGCCATACTTAATACTCAAGAACATCACTCTGAAGTATGAGATGTAACTTTTATATTTCCTTACATGTAATGTCTCACATTGAAAAGTATATAAAGAAAATTTTATGTTAAAAATAAATAATTAAAATTAAAATCATTACCATATAATTGACTTTTAGCATTTATCTTCTTCTTAATCTTTATGATAGACACAACTCTCGTCGTGATTATACATAAAATAAAACCAATCAAAATCTTAGTGCATATAGGTCAAAGCTCTACCTAATGTGTTGACTACAGCTTGGAGGGTGTTGTTGGATCTGCCTTCATTCATATTACTTAGCCCCATTTAAGGGTATAAGTGGGCCATGGGCCTTACAATTAAAACTGAAATACATAATAATAAATGGCAGACTTCTCAAGTAGTGGCCTAGTTTTATCCAATTACAAAATCATTCATCCACATGGGTTGCTTTTTGGGCCTGGTACTTTTATATGGACCGAGTCTAACATTACTATCTGGCTCCGAAAGCACTTTCTCCTCAAAGTGGAGCCTTTGGATCGGTTGGGTCGTTGGTGGGGACGTGGGTTGGGGTAGGCTCGCTGGATCATTGTTTTGGTTATGGAGTGGGGGTGTGGAGTTAATTTGGGTCGTGAAGGGTGTGATGGGTGGGATATTAGATGTTGGGTTATTGGGGTTTGTGGGTTCGGGTAGGCCCACTTGATCATTGTTTTGGTTATGGGGTGGGGGTGTGGAGTTAATTTGGGTCGTGAAGGGTGTGTTGGGTGGGATATTAGATGTTGGATTATTGTGGTTTGTGGGTACGCTCGTGTTGAAGATAGGGGACGCCGTTGAGGGATTAGGTTTAGGTGGGGTTGGCGTGAGAGATTGGGCCTTAGTGGGTCGGGTCGTGGGTGTGCTAGAGTTGTGAGGGAGACTAGCCGTTGCGGAATTAGGGTTTGGCGGAAGTGCAGCATTAATTTGGGCCTTGGTGGGTCGGGTTGCAAGCGCATTAGGGTTGTGAGAAATTGTAGCCGTTGTGGGATTAGGGTTAGGTGTGGTTGGAGTGTTTTGAGCGTTGGGCTCGAGGTGTGGCAGCACCGCACCGCCTATGAGTGTGTCGCGTGTCACGCGTCTAGTGGCTTCTGCAAGAGGTGTGTACAGATCATTAAGAGACGTGGGAGGATGCGCGTGTGCGTGAGGCTCGAGGCGGGGTAAGTCTGTGTTATCTATGAGTGGAACACCTGTCATGTGCTCATTGGTCTCCATGTGCGGTGGGTTCAGATACTTTTGAATTGGAGTTTGAGTTGAGTTAAGTGCCGATGGAAGAGAAAATGGAGTGGAATCAGAATAGGGCGAGGGAGGCTCTCCAACTGACCCTTTGAAAGGTCTTAAAAGTGAAACGTGGAAGACCGGGTGGACTCGAGCCGACTCCGGTAACTGGAGTTCGTAAGCCACCGCTCCGATGCGACGGAGCACTTTGTATGGCCCTGCATATCGTGGACCCAACTTCTGATTTGGACGCCGAACTAACGATCGTTGCCGGTAGGGATGAAGGCGCACCCACACCCAGTCGCCGACGTCAAAGGAGCGATCGGTGCGATGTCGATTGGCTTGGTCGCACATGCGTTGGCGTGTGCGACGCAAGTATTCCCGAAGGTCATGGAGGATAATGGTGTGCTCCGTCAACGTCTCTTGAATGGTGGTTCCGACATTGGGTGTGTTAACAAAGTCTATGATGGTGGGTGGCTGCCGACCGTATAACGCATGGAATGGGGATGTTCCGATCGCTGAATGGTATGTGGTATTGTGCCACAGTTCTGCCAAGTGCAGATATTGATACCACCTGTTAGGTTGGTTACCCACGAAGCATCTCAGGTACGCTTCTAAGCCGCGGTTTAACACCTCTGTTTGGCCATCAGTTTGGGGGTGGTAAGATGAACTGAAATTTAACCTTGTTCCCTGTGCCTTGAACAGATGTTGCCAAAAGGAACTCACGAATAAGGGGTCTCTATCTGACACAATGGATTTGGGCAGTCCATGAAGGCGACATATCTCCACAGAAAAACGCTTGGCTAGCTGTTGGGCCGTGAAGTGCGTCGGAAGGGCTATGAAGTGAGCATATTTTGTGAGTCTATCGCAAACAACCCAAATGACCGAGTGCCCTGCCGAACTTGGAAGGTGAGTTATAAAGTCCATTGATATTTCTTCCCATACCTATTTTGGAATCGGTAGTGGTTGTAATAACCCCTGAGTTTTGGTTGGCATGTATTTGTTTTGTTGACATGTGGGGCATTGTTGGACGAAACGGTGGACGTCTCTGGTCCATTTCGGCCAATAAAAAGAAGCAGCTATACGCTTAAGCGTGGGTTTAATGCCGGAATGGCCGCCTGCAAGGGAAGCGTGAAATTCGACCATGATGCGGTGGCGAAAGTCATGCACTGCTGGCACAAAAATCTGATGGCGGAAGAATAGTAATCCTTGGCTAGTGGAGAAGAGGCTCGGTTGTGTTTGACTACGGGTGCATGCATGAATAACTTCCTGACCTTCTGTGGATGCAAGATATTGTTGTAGGTCGCGAACAAGCTGAGGAATGGGCGATGATAGGGCGAACAATATGGTTGATTGATTCTCACTTTGTCTTGAAAGGGCGTCAGCCACTGCATTCTCCTTCCCAGGTCTGTAAACAATCTGAAAATCATACCCTTGTAATTTTGCTGTCCATTTCTGTTGCTCTGGGGTTTGTATGATTTGGGAAAGTAATGTGTTTAGGCTCTTTTGATCTGTAATGATTTTGAAATGCTGACCAATGAGATACTGACGCCATTTTTTTATGGATTCTGTAATGGCGTACATCTCACATACATACACTGAGGAAGCTTGGAGTTTGACACTCATCTTTTTACTGAAGAAAGCCAGCGGACGCCCTGATTGACTAAGAACAGCACCAACGGCCACGGCGGAAGCGTCTGTCTCTACCACAAAAGGAAGCTTGAAGTCTGGCAGGTGTAGGGTAGGCACTTTTGCTATGTGTAATTTTAGATTTTCAAATGCTTGCTGCGCGGGCTGAGACCATGTAATTTTATGGTGCTGTAATAAGTCGGTGAGAGGAGCGGCGAGAGTGGCGTATTGCTTGATGAATTTTCTGTAGAATCCGGTGAGGCCGAGGAACCCCCGTAATTCCGTGAGTGAGCGTGGCTGAGGCTAGTTCTGGATGGCCTTGACTTTATCTGGGTCTGGGTGTACTCCCTGAGCAGAAATTATATGGCCTAAGTAACTGACTTCTGCGGTTGCGAAACTGCATTTGGAGAGCTTGGCAAAGAATTTTTGATTTTGTAATACTTCCAATATAGTTTTGAGATGAACAGTATGCTCCTGCAAGTTTGGACTATAAATCAAAATATCATCAAAAAAAACTAGGACAAACCGGCGAAGATATGGTCTCAGTAGATCATTCATTGCTGCCTGAAAAGTAGAAGGAGCGTTAGTTAAACCAAATGGCATCACTAAGAATTCGTAGTGGCCATCAATAGTGCGGAAAGCTGTTTTGTGAGTGTCTTCAGGAACTAGAAGTATTTGGTGGTAACCAGAATGCAAGTCTATTTTAGTAAAAACAGTAGCTGAACCAAACTCATCTAGCAATTCATCAATAATGGGAATGGGGAAATGGTCACGCACAGTGGCTGCATTCAGGGCTCTGTAATCCACACAAAAATGCCATGTTCCATCTTTTTTTTTTATCAATAGGACTGGGGATGAAAATGGGCTGGTACTGGGTTGAATAATACCCTCCTGCAGCATCTCAGAAATGAGTGAGGTAATAACTTCCTTGTGGTGATGGGGGTAGCGATATGGTTTCACTCTGATGGGTGAGGTGTTGGGTAACAGAGGAATGTGGTGGTCATGGGGTCTTTGTGGAGGTAACCCAGAAGGTCTTTGAAAAATGCTTTGATATTCTTGAATAAGTGATTTTATGGGTAAGGGCAGATTGACTAACGGGGAGGCAGGGTTGTTACACTCAGTTGTGATGGGTGTAGGGGAGTTGGTTGGTTCCACTAATAAAAGGTGTAAGGAGGCAATGGAATTAGTGGATAGGTAGTGACAAAATTGGTGATATGTGGTGGTTGATGGGGCGGTTGAATTGGAAGCTTGTAAAGTGATGTGTTGCTGGTTGTGTGTAAAGGCTATACTGGGAATTGAAAAATCTGCTTGGATGGATCCCAGTGTGCTTAGCCATTCAATGCCCAAAACCACATATGCGCCTTCAAAGGGAAGAAGATAGAAGGGAATAGTGAATGTAGAATTTTGGAGAGAGATGTCAACTACTGGGCAAATGCCTTGGCACTTAATGAAGGCGCCATTTCCCACCATTACTGAAAGGGGTGGTGATGAGAATCAAATAAAGGAGGCTTTTATTAATGGAGGAAGAGGACATCCACCCTCACATTTGAAGCTCTTCCTTCTAGTCTTCTCAAAATTAAAAGAAGACATAAAATAAAGATGAGGCCCAAGCCCAAAGCCCAAGCCCAAGCCCAAGAAGGCCAAAGCCCAAAGAGCCCAAGTCCATCCCATGAGGGGCAAGGCCAAGCTTTGAAATACTCTTGTATAGTTTTAGGAGGTGTGGTTATTAAATAAAGGTGTGTGAAAATGTAAAATAAAGTCACATTGTCCATGTGACTTAGGAGAGTGGTGTAGGTATAGTTTTTGGGAGGTGTCATAGTAGAAAAAGGTCACACCTCCCATGTGACTTGTTTTTGGTGGGAATTTCAAATGAGTTTCTTTGAAATTTCCCACCTATTTTTCAGCACCTTAGGCTATAAATAGAGGTGCTTCCTTTGTAAAATTCAGATTTGGAATTTGTAGTAAAGAAACTCTCCCAATTTGGTGATTGAGTGAGTGAGATTTGATTTCTCCTCTTCCTAGTCTCATCTTGAGTGCCTTGGTTCTCTCAAGTGGCGGCATTGCACACTTATCTTGGAGCATTCACACTTCAAGTGGCTTGTTCATCAACCAAGAACTACAACCACATAAGTCCTCTTTCTTCTCCATCTTCTCATTCCATTTCGGTGCCTATTTGAATTCCTAAACATGTCTTAGGTTCCTTTCTTGCTTTCTATTCGGTGTTCTTGCTTATTTTCATGTTTCAATCGGTTCATCTTCTTTCTCCTTGGATTTGTTCGGTGCATTTCAGTTTTGAAGCATTTTAATCGGTTCATTTCATTTGTTAAGCAATTTAATCGATTCATTTGCATTTTTACATCTTTTAATTGGTTCAATTGGCAAGAAATGGGTCTTCCATGTGAGTTTGGTGTTTGGTGCAAGTTTTGGTGAGTTCTTGAAACTTAGAACATTGATCCAATTTCTATTAAAAGTGCCTATTCATTCTCCAACTCAAGTTGATTCCATAAAATGTCAAAGAATAATCTATATCTTGCTATTGGAATCACATCATGTGGTATCATGAGTCTTAGGTTCTTCTTGTTTAATTGTTGAGTTGTGTGCACTTTAATTTCAAGAGCTCTTTAATTTTCTTGCAATTTAAGTTTCTGTTTTAGAATTTTAATTGAGTATTCTTGCTGTTTTTCTTTTACACCAAGTGCTTGTGAAAAGGTTTATGGCAATCATAATTCTTATGAGTATGGTTGCTCTTTTGGAATGGCATTATCCTTCCTAGAGTTTACCTTAAGCTTCCTTTCACTTGTTGTTAAAATTTGTGATGTGTCTTTTAATTTTGTAATCATGTCAAGTTTTGTCTTAGTCATGTTATTCCATATTTGTCATTACTTCTAGTAGTACTTTTATTGTTTTGATTGTTTCTTGCTTTGGTGTCATATAATTTTCTGAATTGATATTGATCCTTTGTGCATTTTCTTTTTAGAATTGAGTTCATACTTGTATTCTAGACCTATACAAGTTCCAATACATCATTTTTCCATTATGTCTTTGCTAGTTCATCATTCTGTTTTTTATTCCTATTAGGATTCCTCTGTTTCTGAAAAAAGTGCTTACTGTTTTTCCTTATTGCAATTGATTTACTTACTGGAAAATTCTGAAATTCTGGATTTGAGATATTCAAAGTGTTAGAAAAGAATAGAAAAAAGAATCATTCAAAAATACGAAGTACACAAAAAATGATAAATAAAATAAAAAAAGTGTACAATTCTGCCGAAAAAAATACGGTAATCTGGCAGCGGTTTTGAAAAATTTATTTCTCTCAATTGGCTTACTGTTTTTAATTGATTCCAGTGCCATTATTGAGTTAACATCTTGAAGTTTCTGTAGTTTAAATTTCATAATCCAGTTCGCTCTACATCATTCCAGTTAAATCAGTGAATATCAAGCACAGTTTGCATTTTAAAAAAAAAAATTTCTAGTAGCTAATTTTTTTTGTTTTCTTCATCTACTCTAGAACTTTTCCTTAAGTATTCTTTTGTGTGCCTACTTTTCTCATTGAGTTCTTTATTTTCTTGATTGTCTTTCATTCTTACTCTTTGAGTTTGTCTCACATATAGTTTTCCTTTTGCAATTACCTTTCCTTGCTTATACCTTTTCTTGTTTGTCTTTATTGTTTCATTGGTTTTGTGGTGGTTGCTCTTGAGATTGGTGTGCTTGCTTTGACATATTTCATTTGAGGATTCCAAGGCCTCAAGATCAGATTGGTGCAAGAACATTATTTCTTTGAGAGTGATCTCTTTTTTCAGCCTCATTTCACTTCGGCAGTTTCATTGCCAAGCTCACTGTTTTTGCTAATTTTGTTTCTTAACTTGTTTGCTGTTTTTGTGTGTTTGCTGTTTTTTATTTGCAAAATGGCTGGCTATTCAAGTGGTGCATCTTACAAACAGCATTCTCCTTCCAAAGCTTCAGTCCTTGGTGAAGAAGAACATAGAAGAAGGAGGCATCACCATCATTCTCATGAAGAGAGCTATAACCGTGACCAAAGATATCACCAAGTGTTCAACATTGCTTGTAAAAAAGTCCCTAGTTTTAATGGTGATAGTGATCCTAATGTGTATTTAGAATGGGAGACTAAGGTTGACCATTATTTTCATGTGTATAAGGTCCAAGATGACCAAAAACTTAGATTAGTTTCTTTATCCTTTTTGGGCTATGCCAAAGAATGGTGGCATAAAATTGTAATGGACATTATATATCGCAAGAAACCTCCCGTGGTTTCTTGGAATGCTTTGAAAGAGTGTATGCGCGTGAGGTTTGTTCCTCCTTCTAGGAAGGAACACTTGTTGAAGTTCCAAAGGCTTCCTCAAGGACATAGGATGGTAGATGAATACTTTAAAGATTTTGAAACAACTTTGACTAAAATGAATATGCATGCTAATGAAGAGTCAAAGATTAAATGGTTTGTACGTGGTTTGAAAAGAGATATTAGAGATTTTGTAGAATTAAAAGAATATTCTTCTTTAAAGAGTGTTTCGCAAAGCCATCAAGGTAGAATCATATCTTTTGAACAAAACTTTCAAAAATACTCATGATGATGATTTCTACAACTCTTCTAGGAAGGATGCAAACAAAATTTCTCCTTCCAATTTTTCCAAACAAACCATGTTTCCAAACAAAGTTTCTACTACAAATCTTTCTACTCCTAAGTCACCTACCAAAACTTCAAATATCAAATGTTTTAAATGTTTAGGTTTTGGGCACATAGCTCTTCATTGTCCACAAAAGCAAATCTTAAAGATCAACAAGGTAAAACAAGACCTAACTCACCCACCTACCACAAGTAAACAAGAAAAAGACAAAGAAGGCCAAGTTGACATGGGTCTTATCCTTTCACCTCCAAGGTGTTTTCCTTCCTTATCTTTTTCATTACCCAAGGTTCCTATTTCACCACCATCTTGGTTAAAAAATGTTAGGGATGATTTTTTCATACCTCCTAATGGTTGTCACCATTTAAGAGGTCTTTTTCCAAAACATCACATCATTCCCAAACAAATTTTTCCAACTTGGTCGATTTATAGAACCTCCTTTTCTGAAATCCCATTATTTACAAATGCTAAGTCATGTTTACATTTTTCTTCCACTTTTAATTGTAAAACTAAACTGACTTTGTTATATGCAGGGATTCAGAATTCGTGGACGAATTCTCTCCAACTCGAGGAGTATGATGAGAATCAAATAAAGGAGGCTTTTATTAATTGAGGAAGAGGACATCCACCCTCACATTTGAAGTTCTTCCTTCTAGTCTTCTCAAAATTAAAAGAAGACATAAAATAAAGATGAGGCCCAAGCCCAAAGCCCAAGCCCAAGCCCAAGAAGGCCAAAGCCCAAAGAGCCCAAGTCCATCCCATGAGGGGCAAGGCCAAGCTTTGAAATACTCTTGTATAGTTTTAGGAGGTGTGGTTATTAAATAAAGGTGTGTGAAAATGTAAAATAAAGTCACATTGTCCATGTGACTTAGGAGAGTGGTGTAGGTATAGTTTTTGGGAGGTGTCATAGTAGAAAAAGGTCACACCTCCCATGTGACTTGTTTTTGGTGGGAATTTCAAATGAGTTTCTTTGAAATTTCCCACCTATTTTTCAGCACCTTAGGCTATAAATAGAGGTGCTTCCTTTGTAAAATTCAGATTGGAATTAATCTAAGAAAACTCTACTCAAATTTTGAGTGAACTTTGGAGAGCTTTGAGCCTTCTTCTCTAGTCTTATCTTGATGGATCATTGGAGTCCTCAAGTGGCGGCATCACTCTCATCTAGGAGCATTCCACACTTCTAGTGGCGAGATCATCCAACATTCTTCCATCTTCATGAGCAGTCTCTTCTCCTTCCTTTCTTCTCTTTCTATTATTTTTGTTAGCTTGTGTTCTTGAGTTTTGGTTTGGTTATCTTTCATTTTCCAGCAGCTGTTCTTATTCTTTTCTATTTTGGTTCGGTGCATTTTAATTTCCAGCACTTCTATTTCAGTTTGCTTATCTTTTGTTCCATTTTGTTCGGTTCAATTTGACTATAATTGGAACTTCCATATGATTTTGGAATTGGTGCTAGTTTTTGGAGAGTTCTTGACTTAGAACAATGATCCAATTCTATGAAAAAGTGCCTAACTATTGTCCAACTCAAGTTGATTCCTAAGAAGGTCAAGAACCTTTCTTCTAAGCTAGTGGAATCACATCAGGTGGGCTGGGTGATATGGCTAGGTTTAAATGATGGGCAATGCGAGGTTGAAGAATGTTGTGGGAGCTGCCTGAGTCAATAAGGACGGTGACTGGGAGGTTATGAATCAATCCAGTGAATTTAAGGGTTTTGGGGGAAATGGTACCGGTGAGAGCTTGAGGGGAAAGGTGAAAGTGTATGGTGTTTGTGTAATCCGTAGCTGGGGAGGGATCCTCTATAGGTTCGGATATTGGTTCATCCAAAAGCAATAAGAACCGAGAAGTAGTGCATTTGTGACCAGGAATGAATTTTTCATCACAGTTGTAACATAATCCTAAGGCTCTTCTTTCTTGCATTTGAGATGAGGATAGACGTTTGATAGGGAGATGAGTAGCTGGTGGTGCAATGGTAGTGGGTCTGGGTGGGTGTGTTGAAGAGGATGTAGGGGGAAGTTGATGATAGGGCTGGGTTTGAAAACGGTTCTGTTTGGGTTTAGAATCTCTGAGTTTGTCTTCAATAAGCTTAGCTAGACCAATGACTTGGGCTATAGAATATGGGTTCAATATGGTGAGCTCTCTACGTATTTCCGTATGCAAACCAGAAATAAAGCAATTAAGTATAGTTTCAGGAGTGAGCCCCACAACACAATTGCATAATCTTTCAAACCTGCCTTGGTATTCTGTGACTGACGTGGTTTGCTGGAGTTTGAACAACTCTACTTGATGATTGATATAAGTTGATGGTCCAAAACGCAGTTCCAGGGCCCTTGTGAATGAATTCCAATCAGTAAGTAGATTGTTATTGTGCAGCCATTTAAACCAGGATAGAGCGTCCCCCTGCATGTGAAATCCCACCATGGGAAGGCGCTGGTCTGGGGGTATTTGATAAAAAGAAAAGTATTGGTCTGCTTGAAAAAGCCAATCCAGGGGATGTGTACCATCAAAAAAGGGAAGGTTAAGTGTTGGTGGCCTTATGGTTGGGGTTGGAGATTGTTGATGATGGTTGTGGAAAGGAGTGGACTGGTGGCTCAATGGTGAGAGTTGAGTATCGGAATGAGAAACGGTGGTTACCTGGTCCATGAATGATGTGAATGTAGAATGAAGGTGGTTGTTCTTTGCTTCTAAGGTGGATTGTCGGTTAGAGGTGTTCTCTAGCTGGCCTTGGATCAACGTGAGTTGTGTTTGAATGTTGGTGATGAGCTCTTCTAGGTTTTTGGAGGCTGGTGTGGGAGGCATGGTCGGGAATGAAAGCACCAATTTGTTAGGTTTGTGCTACTGCTATGCTAAACTAGGGTTACCATAAAATATTCTCTGCCTTCATTCATATTACTTAGCCCCATTTAAGGGTATAAGTGGGTCATGGGCCTTACAATTAAAACTGAAATACATAATAATAAATGGCAGACTTCTCAAGTAGTGGCCTAGTTTTATCCAATTACAAAATCATTCATCCACATGGGTTGCTTTTTGGGCCTGGTACTTTTATATGGACCGAGTCTAACAGGTTGTTCTTGATTCTACACTATGTGGTATATGCTAATCTAAGGATGAATCTAGTCAACATTTGTTCCTAAAGTGCAGATATGCCCAGAGCGTTTGGTCTTTGTGTTTCAGATGGATAGGTATCCATTATGTCCACCATAATGATTTGAAGCAACACTTTAAGAGTTTTCATCTAGTTTAGGTTAGTAACAATCAAAACCTGGTCTGGAAAGGTCTCTGGACAGCGGTAATAAGGAGTATCTGGGAATAAAGGAATAATGTTATATTCAAGGAGTAGTTGATGTTGAAGAGGTCTTTCAGAAAACACAAATCAAATCTTGGTTGTGGCTAAAACACAAGGTACCCTTTTATAACTACTCTTTCGTGGATTGGGTTTTGAACCCCCTCCCCAACCATTTACATAAGTTTATACATAATTACCTAGGTTTCTTCTGTCCCTTCCCAAGGGTTACAAACCTATGAGTAATCACTATTACAACATAATTATTTGATCCAGAAATAGAAGGAAAATCAATGTCATTTACTGGAGTGAGAAAAACTACCATCCCTGTCTTCCCCATCATTAGAAGAGAACACATATGTAAAACTTTCATCAACAACATTTCAATCATCAAAATATTGGTATGTGAAACATATGCTGTAAAAGATAATAAATGTCATCAAACTGAATCAGAATAGTTAAATCATAATTATTGGCAATAAAAAATGACCTGCTAGGCTTCAAAGGGGGCTTGTTAAGTTAAATTCTAGATATAAACCCTTGTAATTGTATGCATGTGAGGAAATACGCACATTATATGACATCACTTTGACAACAATCATTAGTAAAAGAATTAAGAGTTGAGTATTGAGTGTTCACAGTGAACAAGAGGTAAACATTAAAAGACTTATCATAAAAAATATTTAGACATTGTGCACCTTCTTCTATAACATTTAAGGGGGGAAAGTGTACTAGTAAACCACGACAAATTCTGAAATTATTTTCAATATTGCTCCTCCCTCCAAGCTAATAATGAAAGGAAATTTCTATCATTCTGATTTTACATTACTTGCTAGAAAAGAGTTGTAAAACTTGATATTTGATACCATATCACATGCCTCATTCAAATGAACAGCATATGGATGTCTAACTAGCTTCATAATAAAAATATCTGCATTGATCTGCATTATTAATAAATAAATAAAATAAAATAAGAAATAAGAACCATAAATCATAATTCACAAATATAATTCTTAGATTTAAACCTCATTATCACCATTGTACTAAGAAAACCTCTCATATCTTAAAATGGAAGAAACCCAAGTCAAAAGCTCTTAAATTCACACTGACTCACATGAAGTCTAATCCAATCAAAGTACTAGCATCACTCAGCATCAAAGAGATTAATTAATATTCATTGTTCATCTTAATAATATTAAAGCTTAAATAAACTTTTGACGTTGATTAATGTACACTTTTGGTCTTTATAAAAATTTAATAACACATTAAGTTTCCTAAGTTTTTAAAATTAACCAATTTTAGTTCAACATAGTTTATCATCTAATTGCTTAACTAATGCATCAACCTTCTTGGTAGATAATGAAAAACACATTAATTCACTACAAGAATTTCTAATTTTAAGAGGAATTTATTAGTGGAGGTTATTATAACCTCTAGTAAGCTACATAGGTAGTAGAGGTTATTTAAACCTCTGGTAAAACACACACTCAGTAGAGGTTTCCTAAACATCTAGTAAACATCAATGGTTTTTTAATAAGAATTAATTAAAATAAAGTATTTTAATTTTATTTCTTTCTTTTTTATCTTGATTTCTCATTCTTACAATCTAATTAGGACAAAATACTCCACTTTTATATTGATATTCATTTTTTAAAATTTTATTTTTATTCACATTTTATCATTTTTTTCATATGAAACATCTATTTTAATTAAATAGATTTTTTCTCTCTCTAAATTTTATTTCTTCTAAATTTCGTTCTATCTCTCGGAACCCTAGTAAAGCTTCCTTCCCGTCGGTGTGTCTTCTGTTCGTCGCATCACCGTCGTTGTATCATCGAATCACCTCCTCGGACATCGGCGTCCTCCCTCACCTCACATTGATGCTTCCACGCTCCCAACCTTGTCTCAGTGAAGCGTCTACTTGGAACCCTAGAGAAGCTTCCTTCCTGTCGGTGTGTCTTCCGTTCGTCGCATCACCGTCGTTGTATCATCGAATCACCTTCTTCGACATCGGCATCCTCCCTCGCCTCACATTGATGCTTCCACGCTCCCAACCTTGTCTCAGTGAAGCATTTGTGTCGTTACTGGTGTTCTTCTCCGACACCATTCGTGTCTTCCTCAGCCAGGTGCATCCTCCTCAGTTAGGTACGTCCTCCTCGGACATTGTTTCTATCTATATTAGAAACATGCATTATGCTTTTAATGGAAGCCCCGGAAATAATTGGCCGGCTTTCTCTAACATAGAAATTAATTTTAAAAATGGTACTTTGCCTCATACATAGTACATCTAGTTATTTTGAAAATGTGATTAATCTAATTATCTCATTGCTTTGTCTTTGCTTCCCTTCTCCACTTGGTGTATGGTTGACTATGTCAAGTTCATACTGCAATGAATATAATATCTATTGTTTGACCTATCAATATCATTAATTTTGACCTATTAACCTAGCCGCTTAAATGTTATGCTTACTTTTATAATTTTCAATTGGTCCAGTTAAGAATCTTGAATAGAAACTATTTGCAGAGTTACGGTAACATATTTTAATATTTTTCATTGTTTAATTTCTTTTTAGATGATAGCGTTGTTTATTTTCATAAATTTTCTTTGATAAAAATTATCAATATAATGAATTTACTTTTTTATAATAAGAATCAAACTTAAACCTTTATGTTTATTATTCTAACATCAGTCACTAAATGGATCTTAATGAATAAGATGAATGAATTAGTAAGTAATATGTATTTCTTATATCAATATAATTATTTAGTATTAATACAAAATTATGTTAATCACATATTACACACATTTTCTACATTAATAATTCAGTGTCTATTTTTTCATTATGAAAAAATTATACCTATATAGTATTCCCAAATCGTTGGACTATTTTGGTTCAACATTTTTATTATTTGTCACCTACTTTTTTATATATGCACCTCCTAGAAGTAACGGGGGTTTGAAAAACGTCAAGAATAACAAAGGTTTCAAAATCGCCGGGAATAACCAGGGTTTGAAACCATTGGGAATAACGAGAGTTTCAAAACCGCCGGGAATAACGGGGGTTTCAAAAAACCATTGGAAAGTAATTATTTTCCAAGGGTTCATAAAAACTGTCGGTAATTTGTTAACGATGTTGCATCTTCTAGGGGAAAAGCAAATTGTGGGTAATGCACTTAATGGGAGTTAAAACCGCCGGAAACGCCACAAATAACCCTCGTTAAAAATGATTTTTTTTGTAGTGACTTTGGACCATATTTGTTTAATTTTATAAAACTAGGAGACCAAATGTGCAATTAATGTTCTGTAAATACCAAAATTACACATTCATAAAGTTATAGGGAACAAAAATGCATGTAAGCATAATATTAATAACCACGCCAAAACCATCATATATAACCAATGACTTTGAAATGGACAAAGAAAGATGTTTTAGCCCTGTGCTTTTCTACGCTATAGCAAAAACACATGAAAACAATAAAAATTGTATATTATAACTAATTTATTTTAAGGAAGAACATTTTTTTAATAACTTACTAAAATAACTTGCAAAAAAGAAAATGATTATTTGTCATCCTTTTAAGTAAAAAAATAAAGAGGAATATACCAAACCTAGCCTTGAAATTTAGAAAGCGAACTTTAATGTCAATCAATTTGATCTGCAAATTGCCTCATCATTCATCATTCAATTTGATCATGATTTTGAAAACAGTCAGGCAATTTTAATCCATTACCCCTCAACAACCTTGCTCTTTATGTAGTTTCTCTGTTAATTTATCATATTGTTTTTGCATAACCACCAAATTGTACAGAGCAAAGTCAATAACCGCAATGCACTTGTTATTACCTTATGTTAAATGGTTCTTGCAACAAAGAATGACCATCTCAATGGAAAAATATAATATTCCACCATATACCATAAGAGAAAAAGAAAACAAATTTCCATACATGGCAAAACCCAAGAAAAATATGGGATATGAGTAGCAAACAGTGTACCTATATCTCAATTCCTATCATATCCCAAATTTCTCCAAACCCTGAATTCTCCAAACGCCTTAGTCGGTTCTCGCATGACCAAATATATACCAAAACCCCCTTCTCCAATTTTTGAATTCAAAACATCACTACTTCCTCTCGGTTTTGGAAACTTTTCCACAATCAATTTTTTGTTGTCATTTCCATACCCTTACACATCAGCAACATTGCCACATCACCATCCATGACCACGTCTGCAGTGTCAAGAGTGAGTTACTAAATAAAAAGTGTCAAGAAAACATTTTCCTCAATACAAATGCCAAGTAAAACTTAACTACTAATTATATCCCAATTTTCTGTGTTCCAACTAGACTTAGAATTACACAAAAGTATTTCTTTGATAGTCATAATTAGCTACCACAAATTAGAAAAATCTTAAATACATCATACCAATTGACAATTATGTCCATTAATTATCCAAACACAGTTGTCTTCGTCAATCCTATCTAGAGGTGGAATGGAACAAACATCGTGACCTTGGTATAGACAACGTGAAGGTGGTAATCATAAACGGTGTAGAGGAAAGCAAAACCCTTTGTGATATGGAGGAAAGAGATGGGTGAGGGTGAGAATGAAGCTCTGATGGGGGAGATTGGATTGGGGAGGGGTCAGATAAGGGTGTTGAAATATTATTCACATTATACATGGAGTCTATGTGTTCATAAATGTGTCACATTGTGGGCCACATAATCACCACTTAATGTCGTTTAAGTCAATTTGACAGAAAATACAAAATTGCATACTTTTAAACAACCCTTAGGACCAAATTGATTTTTTTAAATACCAATACACTATAGGGACTTTTGCCCATTAATATAGGGACCAAAAAGGTAAATAAGCCAAAAATTAATTACTTGTTTAAAAAATTTACGAAAAATTAATGACTAATAAAATGGATAAAGATAAAAATTAATTAATAAGTTTAAAATTTAATTTACTAATTAAATTTAAAAACTAATTAATTAATTAATTAAAAGTAAATGTGGATGATGGTTTTGTATTAAGTTGTTATATTCGATGGTCGTGGTTAATCAATATAAATGTATGGTTGTGGGTTGTTTTTGTTTCATTAAATTGATCCCATCTAGTTTGCTATTATTCTAAAGCAATTGCAATGACGAATGATGAGACGTTGTTGTTGAAGGGTGAGATGAGTGAGGTGTTGCACTTGATGAAGAAAACTTTCTATTCTAACGAAGAAATCTTCCTTCGCGAACTCATCAACAATGCTTCTAATGTAAGTTGTTGATCAAATTTGATATGTTATTTTTACATTTCTTTTTTTAACCGTTATTGATTAATGTATGCATGCACAGGCTTTGGATAAAATTCAATTTGAGAGGCTCATGAACAATAGTGTTTTAAATGATGAATTAATTATTACATTGATTCCTCAAAAGGTTAACAAAACACTTTCTATCATTGACAATGGTATTGGCATGACTAAAATGGGTAGGTAGGTGGTGATGTTCAATTTTCTTTTGCATTCCATACTCATTAATTCTAGTATTTGACATATGTGCTTGTTTAGATTTGGTTGATAATTTGGGTATTGGCTTCTACTCTGCTTATCTGGTTGCTGAGAAGGTTATCCTCACCTCTAAGCATAATGACCATGACCAATATACTTTGGAATCTCAACCTAGTGCCTCTTTCGTTATTACCAAGGATATTAATGCCCAACAACTCCCAAGGGGAACCAAAATCACCCTCTTCCTTAAAGACAACCAGGTACATAAACTAATTAATTCTCATATTTTATGTTATTTCTTTTGCTCACTTATTTTTGTCAACAGTTGGAGTACTTGCAAGAGACCACCATAAAGAATCTCATTAGCAAACATTGACAACTTATTACCCATCCCATTTACCTTTGGAGTGATAACAACAAAGACCATTGGCAACTCATTAACATTTGGCTGCGTAACCAAGAGATGTACGATAAATTTGTGGCTCAAAAGCTTGGGAATCAATTACCAGATGATCTTGCATTCTCCATTCTTTTCAAACTACCTTTGAGATCTCTTAAAAGATATGGATGTCTACACAAATCATGGGCTCTCTTGCTTGAAAGTTCTAATTTCATGGAGCTCTTTCGTATTAATTTCATATCTAACCAACATTCTTACTATGACGATACATCTCTCCTTCTATGCCTCGATCAACCTGATAAGTCCTCCTTATTTTTACTTTCTGGTAGGTCGTTTCAAAATATGGAAAAATTAAATTGGTCAAAGGGTCATTATTCTGGATATTTTATTTTGGGTTCTTCTAGCATTAATGGAATTCTTTGCCTCTACCCACACGGCTCAGGAACTATATATTTATGGAATTCATCTAGAGGTGAATTTAAGGTCATCCCTCCCAGTCCAGTTGAGTATATACCAGATTCTATGGACCCTATGTTTGTGTATCAAGGATTTGGCTATGATTGGACTAGAGATGATTATAAGGTAATTAGAAAATTATGTCTCTTTCCAAGTGTTCATACGGAGGATGACGGGGATTATGAAGAATGGGATATTGCAGGATCGTGGGAGATTTATAGCCTAAGAAGTAATTCTTGGAGGAAAATTAAATCTGATATATATATTTATCCAACCTTTGAAAAAGATGATAAATTCTACTTAGAGGGGATGTGTCATTGGTTGGGTAAATGGCGGGAAAGTTATGCTGAATCTCCAAAAACATATTTGGTATCATTTGACTTAAGCAATGAGGAATGGTTTATAACTCCCTTACCCCCCTTCGATATACCCTTAGAAATATATGATAATTTTGATATTCATTTGGTGGAGAGTCATCTTTTTCTCTTAAATGGTTCAATTGCTTTGATATCAAACTATTACCGTACAACTACCTTTTCCATATCAATTTTGGCTGAAATTGGTAAGAAGGAAACATGGACTAAACTCGTCACTCTTGGACCCTTACCTTACCTTTCGCGTCCTATTGGAATAGGGAATATAAGCAATATACTCTTCAAAACAAATGATGGTAAACTAGCTTGGCTTGACTTAAGGACCCACATGGTTGATAAGCTTGATGTCAATGTACGTGGTATATGTCAGCTAATAGTTTATAAGGAAAATCTTTTTCCAACTAAAGGAATAAATAGTTAATTTTTTTTCTTGTTTTTCCATAATAGTTATTAGAATTTTCTCCTACAAATATTAAAAATGTGATTTTTCAATTTCATGTTGTACTTCTTTCTTTTTTAGCTATGTTGAACCCGTAAACACTAAAAAAACTTGCTATATTTGTAACACATTGTAATCAAATTTTGCATCACAATGACTTAGTGTCCTTGTGAGTATAGCCAATTATTTGATGAAAGTATAAAATTGTCATCAATGTTGTAACTTGTTTTGTATTTACATTTGTTTAATGAAATTTACCATACTAGTGTTCCTTTTTTAATCTTAGAAAAAAAAAGTATATAATAGTGTTCCTTTTTAAATCTTAGAAGAAGTCTACTTTCTTCAATGTGTAAACATTGACTTGAATTATTATTTAGATCTCATGTTGATTTTTTAAATACGGTTTAAAGTTTAAGTTATTTGAAATGCGTTAAGTGACTTCTCAATAATATATAAATATATAATTTATTTATTTGAATTTACTTCTTATTTGCATTTGGTAGTATCATTTTATAGTGAGTGACTTCTTATTTACATTTCATATTATCAGTTTTAACTATCATTTGGGTTTTGTTTCCTTTTATAAAAACTGAAAAAATAAATATGCAAACAAATCGTTTTTGTGGAAAAATAAAACAAATAAGACCTTCCCATTGTAAAGTAGTAAGAAAAACTAAATCTAAATGGCCATTTGAGTATAAATACATAGAAGTTGCTTAACGAATTATTATTTATTTTATAAAGACTAAAAATCATAAATATTGTAATAATATTTGTAGTCACTACATATTAATTGTTAAAGAAAAGTTTGATGTTTTTAAAAACAATTTTTGTGGTTTCATGGTGTGAAATTATTCTACAAATGTATTATTATATTTATTTAATTTTCTTACTTAAGATAAAAAAAAATCATTTATTAAGATTAATGAAAGTAATTAATTTGGATTTTTTTTACTTATAAAAGTTAGTTGTTAACATTTAGTTTCTTTTGTTCTGGTTAAGAGTAACTAGAGATGAAAGTCCTTTTTACCGACTAAGTTTGTGCATACATAGATGCTTGTATATACCTTCAAGCTTGAGTCCCCTATATTTATAGGAGAACTGCAATTGGGTAAAGGGTTTTTCATAAAGGTTTGGAGAGGTTCTTAGGTACTAGAAAACACTTAAGCGTGAATCTAAGAATGAAATATGAAAGGTTGTTCATCTTATGTTTGGTAACAGAATAATAGTCCAAAATTCATGTCAAGTGACTTAGGATGTCCTTTGAGACTCGCATAGGTCAGCCTATATTAGATCAAGTCAGTTTTAGACTTAATTTCATATTATCGACTTTATACAAATCTCACGAGTACATTAATTGATCTGTAATCATTTAAGTTTCTGGTTGGGAACGTCATGGCAGTACACAACCTCCTATCCTTAAGTCGATCAGTGTGAAAATGCTAAATAGCCTTCTAAAATGTTCTTAGGTTCTTCAAAGATCATGTCAGTTTAGGAGTTTGTACACGAAAAGTCAAGTCTCATCATGTTCCTTCCACGTGGTTGGATTTTATTATAGATACAATTGGCTCTAGAAGGGGAGGTGTTGAATGGAGCATGAACTCAATTCTCCTTTGGTGAACTCAAGTAAACCACAACATAAAATAGATGAGGATAGATAAAAGTATGCATAGAAATGTATACTGGTTCACCCAAAACACTACATATACGTCCAGTCCCCTTAAGCTTCCTGCTTAAGAGCCTTAAGTATTGTAAACCTTTCTAGGTAACAAGTATTCTCCACCTCTTCAGGTACACAAGTATTCTCAACTATCTAGGTAAACAAGTACTCTCCATCTCTCTAGGTACACAATGATTAAACACCTCCCCATGCAGCAAGTAGTGAATGCCTCTCGAAGCAGCAAGTTTTAATCTCCCCTTGAGTCTAAGACCTCTCAACAAGTGAGAAAAACACTTCATAAGATAGCAAAAATTGAAAGCTCACTGGATAATCTGCATAGAGTGAAGGATTTACAATACAAGGCTCACTCCCCAATCTATGAATTCTCTAAGTAGCAGCAATGAAATATTGTCACAAAAAGACTACAGACACTAAGAATATGACGACTATGAGATCTTTTTTTACTCGTATATGCTTTGTGTGTTCTATTTCATCTTCAAAGTATTTATATAGTACTTCATCTTGAACAAGAGTTTTGATGTCTCCAAATCCATGAAGATTGGTTGAAGGCTTAGTTGTTGCTTGTGTGTGTGGGTTCTGGGTAGTTTGAATTTGTAATTCACCCATAGTTAGAATCCAAAGCTGATTTAAATCAAAACCTTTTTGAAAAAAGAGTGTTTTCTAAAAAAGTGGAAAAACAACTTGTTGTTTTATCGTTTCAATCGGTTGTTTCACACTTAGAGGTTTTTAAAAGGATTTGAAATTGTTTGACATTGGTTGACTTTGTTGTCAAACCAATTCAATTGGTTGTTTTGACACTTCAACCGATTGTCTTTTGAAAATCCTTAACAGAATTTTGTTAAGTTTGGTAAATATGTTTTAAATGATTCAAAACTGATTTGGCTCTTACATTAAATGTTTTTAACAACCTTTTGGAGTTTAAATAGTTTGTTTTACGCTCCTGGGGTTAAGATATCAAATTATAATCTTTGAAATCAGTTTTCTCCAAGATTTACTTCAAGCTTTTGGATTTTCTCAAAGAGTGGAATAGGATTGTTGTGTAATCTTTTGATTTTCAGTTTTGATTAGGTGTGATCCTTCCTTATTCTCTTGTATTTCTAGAATAATTGTGGTATGCAGAATCAGAGGTTATTCTGAATTTTGTGGTGTGGTTGCCAAAGGAAGTGTGTGTTCTTGAGGGGTTCAAGATCACTTCTTTGGTGTGTGTGCGGTTTGTAATCTGTGATTGATTGCGTAGTGAAATACCCAGTGGTTTCTGGGGACTGGATGTAGCTCTTGGTGTAAAAGTGAACAATTATAAATCTCCTTGTGTGATTCTCTCTTTCCCTAAACTCTTTAATATTTGTTTTAAGTTGTTTTTATTCACTGTTGATTAAAACAACCGGTTGAATCGCATAAACAACTGGTTGATTTCTGGAAATTAACTAAAACAGCTTTGTGCATTGTTTGCGAAAATCTTTCATAAACAATTCATCTCCACATTGATTTTCGTACTAAACTTACATACTAGTTCTTAATTAACTCATCACAAATGTTATACTGACTTCTCATGATATCAACCGCTGAATTTGGAAAGTCCTGCTTGCATCTTTAATGCTCTTTCTCACTTGAAAATTCTTTGAGGTGTATCTTTCTTCAATTTTCTTATGAAAACTTAAAAACGTTCCTAAAATATCCTTTACAAACCTCAAATATATCACTGAATAATATTCTCTTCATATATTAGATTTATCTATTCATTCCATTTCAGATATTAATTCAAACAATATCAATATATTCAAGTTTTGGATAAATCTTTCAAGTTTTAATTTCTCCCAAATATATTCCCCAAAATATGTTTCAAAAAGAATATGACACGTGTTTGCTCTATTTTTCGAAAACCTTTTGAAACACATATTTGAATATGATATTTAACTACAACTGTGCTTTGCAAAATATCTTCGATAATTTTAGTATTTTAAGAAATATAGGATGCCAGAAAAAAAACAGCTCTATACATTTGAATTTTCATAAAATGATTCAAGTTATATTATATAAAGAGAAAGAAATGGAGAAGATTATGAATAATTATCTTGTTAACGTAAAAGTAACTTGATTCCTCTCATGATAATGTTATATTAAATTTTATTACATTATTTAAAGGCTAGATTTTGGGAAACCCACAAATTTAAGTCAGTTGATCTATTTAAAAGTTCTATTTGAATAAAACTAAGTCTCTTGCATTCAAAGGCAATGTTTTAAATAAACAAAAAATTATCTTATGGTAAGATTTTAAGAAATAACATAATAAAGTTTTAAAATGTTATATCTATTTAAGTTATTACCAAAAGAAGATTATATCAAGCTAAATACAACAGATAAAGTTTAGCACCTCAACTGAATTTGAAATGAGTGTGATTAGGGTGATGATCTAGTTTTTCAGTTTTTGCTTTATTTTTATGATTTATGAATCAATTAAGATGATCTGTTTTCCATTCTACTATTGCCAAGGTATGTCTGCCACCACAGGCAACAAGTTTAGCAAACCAATGTCCCTCAGCTTCAGTGGCAGTGAGATTGTGAGGAGGAGGAAGGTTTATAGGTACCTCCATTGGTTGACCAGTCGTCACTTTCCTACCATATCCAAGACGTCCATGGTCACCTCTACCAAACTGCAAACAGTTCAAGCAGATCACTTAAATTTGCTATTGAAAAGAGAAATAAAGATGGCATAGAAAATACTTACAGAAAACATGCGGCCATCACGGGTTAATGCCACTGAGTGAGTACCTCCACAGGATACCTGACCACAAATCAATTATCTTCATATCACAAAAAATTATTACCCTTCAAAAAATTTTCCTTAGATTGTCACGATTAGTACGAGATATGAAGCAACAACATGAATTCAAAAAGGTTTGTGTGAGAAAAAAAGCTAAATTTACATCTTCAGAATTCAAATAGTTTTGGATATTTTGGTTCTTTCTTCATTTTGGAGCATGAATGATGTCAAAGTGAGTTAAAGGATAGAAAGTGATTGTTGCGGTTACCAAGCCATGACACTGACGCAGTGTAAAAAGAAAAAGAGTACCTGCACAATATCTTCTCCAGCTAAAAGTTGAACCTTCTGGGGTACCATTTTACTGCTCTTGTCACTATCACCAAACCCAAGCCTGCCATGTTCTCCCCTTCCCCAGCCATATACCTGAAATAATGTCAAGAAGATAAAATTATAGCCAAATCACTTGAAAAATATTAACAGAAACCAAAAAACCAGACAGATGGAAATAAAGTGGTACTATTAAATATCAAATATTAACAAAGAAAATAAAGGACACAACTGAAAGGTATGGCCCCTCTTAGTCCTTTACAACATAGAACCTATAATTCCATGGAGAATGACCAGTTGCATCAATGGGCTTGCGATTTGGAAGAAGAGGTACAAGGGACAAAGTTTCATTCATCTGTAAAGCTGCAAACTCAGTTAAAGCTTGCTTAATAAACCTAGGTGCTTATGAGTAAGAATAAACCGGGGTGAATGTGATGCATAACAAGGCCCAATGTGGAATGGATAAGATGAATATCATGCGAATTGTTAGGAGGAGAGTACAACTGACTTGAGGAACTGTAACTAGTGAGGCAAGAAAAGCAAACGGGTTTGCTGGTAACCCTATCTTCTATATAATCACATAAGATTTGTCCTTTGGAATGGTGTCACTGGCCTGATTTGCATAAAGCTAACTTGACAAAGATCTAAACACATGGATGAATTTCCTCTAGCTTCTCGTAAGGTTATGAGAGGTCCCTCCCACTATTTGGATTGGAAAGAGCTAGGAAGCTCCTAGACTATGGGGAAGGCAAAAGGAAATGTGGGAAATTGTTGTTGGTTTGCAACAAAAATTAAATAAGAAACCAAGCCTTAATATGGAGGAGGAAAGGGCAAAAGCTGGTGAGAAAAGAAAAAATAGTGAGTCGAGCAACAACCCTAGTGATAGAAATATTTTTAAAAATAGAGTTAGTACACAAGCTACCAACATGTTTAAGAAAGGTTTGAGAGAGGAAGCATGTCAAGCAATTGACAGGTTCTTCTATAACAACATTGTACCTTTCAATGTGACAAAGAGTGAAGAATTTAGTGCTATGTTTGATTTGGTTCCAAGACATGACCTTGGATTTAAACCTCCATCTTATCATGAGATTAAAGTCAAATATTTGAAGGAGGAAGTTACAAATACATCACTTGCTTTACAAGTACATAGGGATGAATGGAAGAAAACGGGATGTAAGATTATGATTGATGGTTGGACTGATAAGAAAAGAAGGAAAATAATAAACTTCTTGGTGAAGAGCACAAAGGGAACTGTATTTCTAAAGTCCATAAATGCATCTTCTATATCTAAAATAGCTGAGAAAGTTTTTTAAATGATAAATAACATTGTTGAAGAGGTGGGAGAAGACAATGTCATTCATGTTGTGACTGATAATGCAGCAAATATAAAGTTGTTGGTCAAATGTTGATGGCAAAGAGGAAAAGGCTCTGTAATATATTTAAGGGACGACAAAAAACTAACTCAATGTAATATATTTTGGTTAATTATTTGCCTTTGTGGAACATCATTGATGAAAGGTGGCACAAGCAATTCTATGGCCTGCAGGTTATTTTCTTAACCCTCAAATGCATTGTCGTCCCTTAAATCAAATTTGGAAGTGAAACGAGGTCTAATGGAATGTATAACTAGGATGGTGGAGGATGAGGATGAACAAACTCTCATTGATGTTCAAATTGATGATTTCAAAAAACAAGAAAAAGAATTTGGTTGTCCCTTGGGTACTAAGTCAATTAATTTAAAGACTCCATCAGATTGGTGGGAGTCTTATGGTGATGTGTATCCAGAACTCCAAAAATTTGCCATTCTTGTCTTGAGCTTGACATCTAGCTCCTTCGGATGTGAGCATAATTGGAGTTCCTTTGAGATGGTAAGTTAATGTTCAAATATATCTCTAGAATAAAATTAGGAATCTACTAGTCCACTACTTGTTTACCATATTTGTCTTGGAATTTGTGTATGTCCACACAAAGAGAAGAAATAGGCTAAAGCAAAGCACAACGAATGATGTTGTTTTTGTTATGGCTAATTCAAAATTAGCTAAGAAGAAACAAACAAGAAAACCGACTCAAATTAATATTGATGATTGTTCATCCAATGAAGAGTAGTTATGGAAGATGAGCATGAGCATAGTGAAGCATTGGATTCGGATGAAAAAACTTGGTTCCAGTCGAAGTTGGGGAGGATGAAACTTAACATAGTCATGATTTACACATGACTGATTTGAATGGTGAAGGAGATAAAAATGATGATGGAGTTGAATATGAATTTAACTTACTAGATTATTTTTTTTAGATGGATTATTATTTTCTCATAGTTTTGTAACTAGTAAAGAGTTACTCCTATTATAAGATGTGGTGTTCACACCTAATTACGTACTCTTTTATATATTATGAGATTCAATTATGAACTTTGAGTGCAATATAATAATTTATAGTGTATATAAATTTTCATATTTCTCTTTCCAATCTTCAGTAAGATCTTGATTTTGACTACCATGCATAGATCATCTAAATTGCTTCTATTGAAAAACCAAAAAAGTGTAACAAGCAGCTTACTTTAATGAAAAAGCTGTTTTCAAAAACAACAATTTATAAATGGTTTTCTACTATAACAGCTACTTTCAGAAGAAACAGAAAAATACAAAATTTAAACATATACAGTTAAATGTAGACTTCAAATATTTTAAAAGGATATCTTCACATTAAAATTTAGAACCAATAGATTCTACACACAAAAAAGGAGTACCTCTCCTTCATCGGTCAATGCAGTAGAATGCCATCCACCAGCTGCAATATCAACCTAGAGTTCCAAACAGATTTAATAAAAGAAATTAGATATTTAAACTATAATCAAAGATTGACAGTTTGTAGGGTACAGATACATAGCAATCCTCAATCCCTATCGCACACCCAAATATAACCCCAATAAAGCCAATGTTAAAGAGAAAGAATGCCACTGGAAGCAAGGAGCTATACCAGCAAGTTGGTAAAATGGAAATAAATGAAAAATAAAATGAAAATTAAAGGTGCTTGGTTGAAGACAAATAGAGAAGATATGACTAAAGAGATAGAGAGATGAGTAAAGATAGTGAGAAATAGTACATTGGATCCCACCAAATTTAAAATATTTTTCCTCGCTTCTTCCCCGCCAACCCAGTTATATTAATTCTATCTTCTTTCATCTTATGAATTTCTTCAATACCAAACAAAGGCTAATCATTTACAATATATATCTAGCATTCTACCTACATGCATAAATTTAATAATATTTGCTTCTGCACCAAAACAGCACATGATCACTCTCACACACACACATGTTATAACACTAACATATGGCTGCATTCTAAACCATATATCTGATTCTAAATCACACAAGTTTATAAAGAGGAATATTCAGATATCACCCTAAAATTTGTCTTAGTAATTAAGGATCTATTTGGTTTGAGATATAGGTTTCTTTTCATTTCCTATGTCCAGGAATCATAACAAAAAATCATATTGTTTTCACTTTAGTTCTTGTTTTACACGTATAGTGTATAGGTAATGGTGAAAACTAATTCTTTTGTTCTATTTATTATACAAATCTTTAAAAGCAAAAGTAAGTCTGAATATGAAATGTGATATTTTATAATTATCTGCCAAAACAAAAAATATTTTCTCAATTCAAATAGCATAATACACATTTATATTGTTGTCACTTTGTTGACGTGAAACTAGATAGAGGATGAGGAAATAAATTGGACAGCACAACTCATTAGAAGGATAAATTTACATTATTGAGTATATATTATACCACATTTAAAAACTACAAGGAAAATTAGGCAAGCCATCTCAGTATCATGGTTGTCCTATAACTCATTTCCTCTTGGCCAATGGTAGCTTACGAAGCACTACAAAAGGTATGACATAGTGATCCTTTTGTTAACCTTTGTAAAACAAAATTGACAAAGGAAAAATGAAAACAAAATGGGCATAAGAGGCTATATGCACACAGTTATATTCAATGTTGAAGAACTCAAGGAAAATAAAAGGATCAGAAGGGGGATAAAAGATCCTCAAACTTGACTTGTAAGAGTTACGAGGATATGAAAAACTCTATTTACAGACCTGTGCATGCATTAAAAATAATATAGACAACTAAAACAGGTTCCCATGTCCTAAAACTACTCCTAATAACTAACAAATGGCAGCAAGAACAGAACAAGATATTACTAAGAAAAATTATAGAACAGAACATAGTTGAAGATGAAGCCAACAACTGATGATGACATTCTTGTTTTCATGTGTCAAAGAGAAGACATGTAATTTCTTCATTATTATGAAGCTCACATAGCTTTCTATGAAAAAAACTCCAGATAAACTACTTTACTTCCTTTTGTTGGGGCAGCACAAAAAATCAACCCATTGTATCACTTGCTACTTGCTATAAAATTTAAGAGTGAGTTCCAAAAATAATCTTGAAATGTCATATTCTTGGTTTATACAGAAATATGCATCACTTTGTACACATACCAAAATATATCATTTATTCAGTCTGCTGACACAGAAGCTGAAAATAACATGATTCCAGATAATGATATACAAACCAGAGTAAGATCAGAAAGTCCTTGGACAGGAATGGGTTGTGATCTTGGCTGAGTATCTCCAGTTCCAAGTTGTCCATATTCATTATTTCCCCATGCCCATAAAGTTCCATCCTCTTGAAAAGCCAAATTATGAAATGCTCCAACAGCAATGAGCCTCACACTTTCAAGACCTTGAACCCGAACAGGAACTGAAATCTGTTTTCTGTAAGATAAAGCAAAAATAATTTAGAAGTTAGCAAAAAGTAGAAACTGTTGTTTACTAAAAATGAAGAAAAACAGCTGAACAAGTAAATTAAGTTCATCTTAAGATAATAGTAGCATAGTCTTGTAAAGAAAATGAAAAGAAAAACACTGGATCAAGCTAGATAATTTTTTTGGTAGAAGAAAACATGCCAAATTTTTTTGTGTAAAGTGCCATCTTTGCTAGAATTTGAAGCATTTGTTTGGAGCAGAATTCTAGTGTTGGAAGCTTCTAGTTGGTATGGTATCAAAACCTATAATTCATCTTCATACCTCAACTCTTTGAGTGCAAATTATATATCTATTGAGAACCTTCACTTAATGTCAATTGGTTTTAAGATGAGATCTGGCAATTTTAACTTTTTTCATGATTGTTTTCTGTTTTGTTCTTTGAATAGGAGGATTCTTTATCGTGCTTTTTTCTTTGCAATTCATTCCCTTCATCTCAATAAATTTATTATTTTATTCTAAAATGAAAATTACATGTCACCAGGCGGCCATGGCTGACCCCATGTCCAAACATGACCTTCACGTGTAAGTACTACTGAGTGAGTTCCTCCTGCAGCAACCTACACCCCAATCAAATTAGAAAAACATTAAAGAAAGCAAAACCCATGCCATCCTGCAATGATGCATTTGTTACAATAGAGATGTAGAAGTAGCTATACAAACTCAAACACTTAGAAAGCCTTTATTGCACAATTACTTTACAGAAAAAAATCAAATTCAATTTATTGAGCAGGACTACGGGGATTAAGGTCATAACAAAAAATTATAATCAGACGTCATTCAGATTCACCACATACACAACAAACTAAAATGAACAATTAAAACTGTCTGGAGCTATAAATGATTTTTTCCTTGTCAAATCATCACCAAAAAGTCAAGGTGATAGACTTACTCTCGCTAAGAGCAAAGCACATGTCACAAATGTTGTAAATAGCAGATTATTAAGGAAAAAAATATTCTCAATATCTCCATAGTAATTAGGAAAAAATATATTCAGAAACTTCCTATTTATTTCAGCATATTTTTATTTCCTCTTTTAAGGGTTTTGGATATTACAGATAGAGATTACAAGAATAAAACTGGTGCAATTGATATCAATAAAATAATTCTTTAGTTTTCAACCAAAAATTTAACCTTAAAAATTACTGGAATTAAGCATTTAAAATAAAATTTAAGAATAGGTCAACTATAACAATTTTATGTTTACCAGTGTATTGCTTATTGGAACATAGGCCATTTTAGTTTGAACAAGTCTCACAGGGCCTTGCATGGACAAGAAACAAAAGAAAATCTCAGATGTATCCTTTGCTTTCCAACATATCAGAAGCTGTAATTTGATCTTCACTTAAAAGATATGTAGAAATACAGTATCTATTTTCTTTCTCTGTGGTAAGGTTAACTAGTAAGCATTGAGCAAAAGCAACTTAAAAATGTCTGATATTCTACTAAGATTACATGGGAATTGTACAATAATAACAACAAAATTACAAGAACTTAAAGCTACCATAATGTTCTGTCATAGACAAAATATTGACAGTGTCACTCACATCTAACTCCTTTGTTCATGAATTCACTTAGAGTTCAAAAGGATGATGACAGGTAGATGAAAACTTGCATAGGAATTACAGCGACATAAAAAACTAATGAATTTAAGAAAATAAATGTACATCTAACACTAAAGATTGGCACAAAAACAAAGGCAAATCACTTTTGTTCCACCATAGCATGCAACGCATTGGAATACATAAATTACCTGCCGAACAACAAGCTTAGGAGCACAGCGTTGAGGGATCTCTATATCTCTCCTTAAAGGTCTATCCTTGCGCTCAGGTTCTTCACCACACTGCCCATATTCATTTCCACCTGAAATAAATTATGCTAGCTCTTAGAAGTCGTATAATATATATATGCATATACACACACACACACATCAACACTCTTTGAGAATTTTGGAGCTCTAAAAGGGAAAAAGAATATGACATTTCATCCAACATCAAATTTTTAGTTATGAAGTATGTAGTACAGGTACACAATCCGTGTAAGTATGCAGTTTGTCACTTTTTACATTACTATTATGAGACTTCCTCTAAAAAGAATCTGGTAAGCAGTAACTCAGTAACTATATTATGACATGGTTATTTAGTATTATGAGATGGTTATTTTGTCCAAAGAGTCATTCAAGTAAAAAGTGGTCGGAACAGCATAAGGTTTAAAAAGGAATGAAAGGAAAGCATATGGCAATCGAAGTGGAAAACGAGAAGACACTTCACGCAAAATTATTTTTGAAGCGATATGATTTTAGTTTGGATGATTTTATAATAAAAACAAGTTAATAGTCAAACTAAGTATAAAATTTCTATCCAACACAAATCCTATCTAAATTTGCATTAATTCGGAATCAATCCCTCAGCATGAGATCAAACAAGTGAAGATTTAATTTGCTTCTAGAAAATCTAACATGAAACTAAACGGACACTTAGTATGCTTAATGACGTTGCCACTTTGGACAATGCTAATTCTACTAATCACAATAATAATAATGATGGTGATGATGATGATGATGATAAAAATAATAATAAGAACAACGTGATGGAGAAATAGAAGCAAAAAGGATTTATGGTGTGGAATGAATAATAGTATAATACCCCAGGCATAAGCTCTGCCCTGATCATCAACAGCCAAGCAGTGCCACCCCCCAATAGCCGCCTAACAACCACAAGCTATTCACTATCAATACTCACATAATAAGTACACCATCAAAAAAGAATAGCAAGGGTATAATAAGCATGATAATCAAGAATTGAAGAAAAGAAAAGAGAATGAACAAGATGGAAGGATGTATACCTGGACAATCTTAACACTGGAAAGATCCTTGACTTGGCTGGGAATGTTCTCAATCTTGTTCTCGGACTTGTTCTCAGCTGGGTGCCCAAGTGTGCCCCTTTGGTTCCAACCCCAAGTGAACAACTACATCACAAGTAACCACCACCCCACCAAAAAAGATGAGTTTTTGAACGATACCCACGATTTATAAGAACGAAAAGAGAAAGATACAGAGAGAGAGAGAGAGGTTAAGATACTTTGCCGTCGTCACCGATGGCGAGGGAGTTTCTGCTGCCGGCGACGATGGAGCGGAAACGTTGAGGTTCGAGAGCTTCGACGAGAGAGACCCATTCTTTCTCTTCGTTGTTGCCGATTCCTAGTTGACCATCTTCACCAGAGCCCCTGAATGAAAAGAATCAATCACAGATGGTCCTTTAAACGAGACAAGAAAAAGAAAGAAAAAATGGTTATACAGAAAGAGAGAGCAGAAACCATGCAATAATGCGGGAATGGGAATCCATGAAGGTTAGAGTAGAGTAAGAGAGCAGAGTGAGAGAGACAACAGAGAGTGCCGAAGAAAATGAAAGGAAGATTATCACAAACACTTTGCGTGCGTGGAGCTTACGAGTTAGTGTTTCTGAACACCTTTTCAAAATGCAATCACTCTACAAATTCCATTACCCAACAAGAATAAATAAACCATTAATAAACCCAAAGGAAATTATATAACCACTTTACTAAACGTGAATATTTATCAATTATATATTTGAATTTACAAAAGAAAAATATAAAAAAAATGGAACTATGTTTGCAACATAAAAAATAAAAAGTTTGAAATAAAGACGGAAACATCAGTCTTTAAAATTATGGAAAAAAATATATTTAATACAAAAAATATAAATTAAACTTAATTTATACTTAAGGCTAATTATTTTTATAAATTGTACATGTTTTTAAAAAAAAATTAATTTATGTATAAATTATTTTACCTAATAAAAATAATTTTTTTTTATAATCTTTGAGGAAAAACTAGTTTAAATATACCCTTATGTAATATATTTTGTTTTAGGAATCAAAACGTGACTTTAAATTTGAAGTTGAATATAAATGAAAAGGTTGACAAATATTAAAAGAATTTATAAAATTATTATTTTAAAACTTTAAAATTTTAGTCAGAAATAGTGTTATATAATATTCTATATGAATTCGTTCTTTAGTATTCGTGTTTCTTCGTCAAATATCTTATAATTGTATTTAAATACTTTTGTTGGAGACCAGAAGTTTCTTCTCTCTTTTTTTTCTTTTTGAATCTTTAACAATATTCCTCATCCTTGAACATAATTTTATTTGTTTTTAGGAGAGAGAAAAATATATGCACGTATAAAACCTGTTAAAATTTCTTCATACAAATGAGAGTGAGTAATGAGAATTTTTGTTTCAAAAGAACAAGTTGAAAGGGTGATTTGTAATTAGTTTTAGATTAGGAAAATAAAACATTGGTATCCAAAATAATCCAAATAGTAAAGGAAGGTTGTTTTACTTTACAACTCATAAGCTATTCTACTTTACAAATATATGCTAATGTAAAAAGTAAAATCTTTCAATAAAGAAGTTTCAAACTTATTCTTTCACGTGCTTCAATTTCACCAAGAAGGGAACTACTATCATACCAAATTTTTTGGGTCACAAAAGTACACCCCTAACTTCACCCTCATTCACAACCAATGGAAAACAAATTGCCTTGTTTAAAAAATATGCTCATGCTTTTATAGATTAAATCAATAGAGTAAATTTGTGCTATTACATTATTTATTTTTTATTTTGGAACTAGTGTAAAATGGAACACAGTTGTATAATGGTAATATTTGAGTTGCATATAACATGAGTTATGCAAGAAAAATCAGTGTAATATTATATTAATAGTACCGAACATTAAAATTAATTGTTGCAACATATTTTTGAAATTTAATACTTGCGAGGAGGAAACTATTACATCAATTAAGTGGAATAATGGATGTGATATGTATTTTTTACTCTTCCAAAACAATGTGTTTAAGTCTTTTTCTTTGTATTTGGAAAGATATTACATCAGTTAAGTGAAACAACTGATGTAATATATACTTTTCTTACTTATTCAAAACAACGTGTTTAAGTAATTTTCTTCGTATTCAGGAAAGCTATTACATCGATTAAGTGGAACAACCGTTGTAATAGATATGTCCCTCAACCTTTATTTTGGTTAATCATGTTACTCCCCGTTATTCACTGTGGAGACTTCCCTCGCTTATTTTGTTTACCACTTCCAATGTTTCATTGTTACTGTTGTTGAACTCTATTGATGGTTACCACTGTTGAATGTGATGTTGCTTTGTACATGGAGGTTACCAGTATGGGAAGTGGAGGCTCGCGGTCACAATAATGTTAGAGTTGGAAGTTACCGTTGTTGAACGTGGTACTGTGTTGAACATTCACTCCTCTAGTTCGTTCACATTTTGTCTTTGGTCACACACTACACCCGTTTACACATCACCAAAGCTTGCGTCAGTTTCCCCTTACTTATTGGAATCAATGTTTGTAAAATCGTTTCACTGCTACCGTGGTACTCCACCAAGAACACACTTTTTAGCCCCAAAACCATTTTGTAAGGGGTGTCACTACTACCAACCAGCGTAGGGCGCCACTGCTACATTTGCAACCACTGTGAGGGCATGTCGCTGCATTACATTTTTTTATATATATTTTAATAATGTTAAATATTATATTAATATTAAAATTAGTATTTCAAAAAAATTAAATTTATATTAGAATTTAAAATGAATATTGAATTTAAAACTCATACTTTTTTCATTCTTTTTATTGTAATTTGACATTGTTAATTGTTATATGTTGAACGACTTGGTATTGGGTATGAGATTGTATTGTGTCTTTTGTTGTATCGAGTGAACCTTAGTTTCTCGTTTGAGATTCAATATAAATATTTAACACTATCTCCAATTTTTTAGTTATTAATAAGTTTTCTTTAGGTTAAAACATAAAAGGAAGTATGTACATTGTCAATCTGTCATTATGAGGCAAAAAAGATATTGTTTTCGATGGGTATGGAGTACTAGAAAATACATGCATGTCTTAATGATAAAAAGAACCTTAGGTGGCATGTAAATGGAAGAAAATGTGAGGAGTTGTTATGACATGTTTTCGATTCATCGTAATGGAAGAAAAATAATTTTTTGTATCTTGAGTTTGGGAGTGATCCAAGAAATATTAGACTTGGTCTTGCAATCGATGGAATGAATCTTTGCGGTAACTTAAGTAGCAAACATAATTCATGGCTCATTTTGGTAATTATTTATAATATGTCATATTGGTGTGTATGAAGAGAAAATATATGATGTTATCTATGATGATGTTAGGACCAAGACAACCCGAAAATGACATATTTGTTTATCTAAGTCCATTGATAGAAGACCTGAGGTTTTTTATGCATATCAAAAGGTGAATTTCAATTTGCGTACATTATTATTTTGCACCATTAATTATTTTCCAACAAATGAAAATTTGAGTGGTTACAATGTTAAATGATATCATGCTTACTCGATATGTGAAGAGAACACAAGTTACCGTCAACTAAAACATGGAATGAAGACATCTCACATTGGGCATCAAAGGTTTTTGAAACATAATCAGCCTTATCGTATGTTGAAATGGATTTCAATGGATGTCAAGAGGACAAAACTACATCTTCGCCCCTGACTTGTGAGCAAGTGTTGTGCCAAGTTGAAGTGACTTTTGGGAAAATACAGAAAAAGAGTAGTGTGAAAAAATATGGAAAAAGAAATTGATATTCTTTGAACTCTCACATTGGTCCAAGTTAGATGTTAGACATTGCGTAGATGTAATGCATGTGGAAAAGAATATTTGTGATAGTATAATTGGGACGTTACAAAACATTAGAGGAAAGATGAAGGACGATATAAATGCTCGTAAAGATCTGGTTGAGATGGGTGTTTGTTTGGAGATACAACCACAACGTTATGGTAAACAAACATATTTTCCTCTAGCATGTCATACTTTGTCAAATTTTGAAAAGATAAGTTTTTGTAGGTGCCTAAGGGAGTTAAAATACCATAAGGATACTCTTCAAATATTAAGAACCTTGTGTCAAAGGAAGATTTGAAAATTCTAGGCTTAAAATCTTATTATTGTCATGTTCTCATGCAAGACCTTCCCCTAGTAGCTACTCATGGAATTTTACCAAAAATTAGTAAACAAGTCATCATTCGCCTTTACATATTCTTCAATGCTATTTGTAGGAAAGTAATTGATCCTAATAGGTTGGAAGACTTAGAAAATGAAGTTGTCATTATCTTGTGTCAACTAGAGATGTATTTTCTTCCTTATTTTTTGACATCATGGTCCATTTAATAATTTATTTAGTGAGGGAAATTAGAATATGTAATCCTATTTTTTTCGATCGATATCCAGTTGAGTGATGCATGAAGATATCAAAAGGGTATGTGAAGAATCCGTATCATCCAGAAGCATCTATTGTTGAGAGATACATTGTTGAGGAAGCAATTGAGTTTCGTGCAACGTATATGTTAGAAGTAGAAGTCGTAGGTGTTTCGAAGTCTTGGTATGAAGAAAGGAATGAAGGTAAAGACACACGAGGTGTAAGGGTGGTTCAAAAAGATCAACATGAAATTCTACTAGCACATTTGTATATATTGAACAATAATAATGATGTTTTTTCTTACATAGATGCACAAAAAATGTTGTTGAAGTTAATGAACCCTCGTGCAAATGAAAAATTATTTTTGTCTGAGCATAATAAGACCTTTTTGAAATGGTTTAAAGATAAATTGGTCAAAAAGATTGTGATGTTGAGGAATTGAAATAGTTAGCACAACAACCTAACTTTGATGTCATAATATGGATTGGATATAATACTAATATATTGTATTTTATACAAAGACTGGAGATGAAAAGAGTATTATGCAAAATAGTGGTGTTACCCTGGAGGCAAAGTCTATGTAGTTTTCTAGTTTGAAAGATAACATTCATGTGATGACTATTGTAAGTTATTTTGGAGTCATTGAAGAAATTTGGGGGGTTAACTATGCCAAATTTAGAGTGTTTGTATTTAAGTGTAAATAAGTTTATTGTGACACAAAAATGCATGTTGATTACTTGAGTTTTACTTTGGGTAATCTTACAAAGGTAGCTTATAAGGAAGATCATTTCATCATGTTACCAAGCAAAACAAGTATTTTACATGAAAGATCCTTCTCATCAAATGTGGTCAGTTGTCCTCCCAGGGAAGAATTTAACATGATCTTCATCACCATGATGACTCAAGAGTTCAATCTATAGATAATCCTTCATTCTCAAGATGAATACCTCATCTGAATGAGGAAAATGATGTTGATGAAGTACATGTTACACGTAATTATCACAATTGATAGCATCTTTTTCTTCTAGCATTGTTTTGTTTTGAATTTTGAATGGAGTTGTGGAAGCTTACTAGAAATGGAAGAACAGAAATATGTGTTTGAAGTGGAGAAATGGGTTTGGGAGAATGAGAGGTGAGGCCAACTCATTGGGAAATAGTATAGGGTTAGCTACAAAGGAGACTACTTTAGAGAGAGATCAAGAACAAATGTTTATGGTAAAAAAATGCGCAACATAATTTTTCTCATTCAAGCTTAATTTTATAAGAGTTGAGCGTATTTATTTATATGGCCTTAAACGAGAGAGGGGGGGTGAATTGTTTAAGAAAGATTTTCAGAAAATTTTAAGCCTAGAATGAAAATACTTCAAGAAAACCTTGATTAAGAAATCAGTTTTTCAAAACATAAAGCAAAAGCACAATACTGGAAAAACAATCGGTTGTTTTACCGAAACAATCAGTTGTTTATACCAGTTATTAATTGACAAAACTGAATTTAAAGAGATAGGGATAGAGAAATTGTACACAGTTGTTTATACTGGTTCACTCCAAACCAGAGCTACATCCAGTCTTCTCAGAAACCCTAAACCCTAAACCCTAAACCACTAAGCAATCACACCTTGATCACTTACACAACAACCAAGAGAATGATCTTGAACACCTCAAGAAACACACTCTCCTTGGTCAACACACCAACACTAAGATTGTTGATCTTGATCCCCTCAAGAACACACAGCCAATCTCAGCAAACACAGAAACGAATACTTGTTCAACAGAGTACAAGGATTACACTTGTTACAGAAGATAATCTGAAATCAATACAAGCAGAATCCTATTTCATACACTTTGATCAATCACAAACTCTTAGCAATCTCAGCTCTTTGAAAAATTCAAAAACAAACTCTTAGGAAAAACTTTGTCAAAGATTCTTAAATCTCAAATCTGTTTTTCTGAATTTATTCAAAGATGTAGGTTGTTATCAAATCTTAACAAACTCTTAAATTGCATTAAAAGATTGGTCAAAGCATTTAATGACTGGAGCGTAAGCAGTTAAATCATTTAAAGCTCAGTCAAAGATAAAACAGTTTTTCTGTTATGGTCCCAAAACAAACAATCGGTTGTTTCCTCGAATCAATCGGTTGTTTTGGTACTTAACAATTCAACCATTTTAAGAACAGTTTTCAATCTTTTCCTCAAAACACCTAAGTATAAACAATCATTTGTTTCGATAAAACAATCGGTTGTTTTAACTTAGTTTGAAAACATTTTACTTTCACAAAGATTGAGAATGCTAATTGATAGAGATCAAGTTCAAGACCAAATGGAGGCCAATACTCAAGGACAAGAAGAGCAAGAGGCTCAAGTGCTAGACGCTCATGGAGTTGGTAGCCCACCTCAAAGGCTTACAAGAAGTCAATTCAAAGCATTAGGAAATAATGGGAGGTTGTTCTCTCTTTTTGTAATATCTTTGTTTGAAGATGCTTAGAGGGAAACATAAGAAACCTCTTTTGTAAAAGCATCTTTAGGTCTTTAGTTTAGGAAAATAGTAGGAAGCTTGGGGGGTGTGAGCTTAGTAGAGGGGTGTAGGCGTAATAGGGAGGTGCCAAACTAAGAGAGGAAGTCACACCTTCCTCATGCTCTAGGATTGGCGCCACTTTTATGTCATTTGGGGGGAATTTTGAATTTAATTAGCTCTTCATTTCAGCACCTTTTAGGCTATAAATAAAGGTGCTTACCTGTAAAATTCAGATTGGAAATTAGTAATAGAGAAACTCTACTCAATTTGAGAGAGAATTTGTGAGAGTTTGCTTCTCCTTCACCTTGTCTTATCTTGAGTGCATTTGGTTCTCTCAAGTGGTGGCACTAGCTCACTCATCTTGGAGTCTTCATCCTCTAAGTGGCGTGATCATCAAACCAAAGCATCCATCTCCATAAGTTCTTCTTTCTTTCATCTCCATTGTCATATGAATTCCTAAAACATGTTTAGCTTCCTTTTTTGGTTCGGCAATTCATTCTATTTTCCAGCTTGCTTCGGTTCTTAGTTCATTGGTTGCTTATAGTTGTTTCTTCTTCAATTCTAGCTTAATTGTTTGATGCATTTCTGTTCTTATTCATTTTGTTCGGTGCTTTTGCCTTTTTACACAATTTGTTCGCTTCAATTGGCAATAGATGGCTCCTCCATATGAGTTTGGTGTGAGGTGCAAGTCATGGTGAGTTCTTGAAACATAGAACCTTGATCCAATTCTATTATAAGTGCCTAAGCTATCTCCAACTCAAGTTGAGTCCATAGAATGTCAAAGAATCATCTCTTCTTTGCTAGTGGATTCATATCACTAATGCTTTAGATTTAATCAAAGGGTGGATTACAACATATAAACTACCCCAGAACTAAGCTAAACCAGCACAACAACATCAAGCACAGCCAAGGCTTCAACATCCTTCAAAGGGTTTGGATTCTTCAAAACTTGAACACCACTTGGTTCATCAACTATTTCATATCACACTTTATTGAATCATATAATGAAATCCATAATTAGTATGTATTATTTATTTATAGGAAAAGTGGAAGAAAGATTAAGACATCAAATAGAAGAATGTTACCCCCCACATATTGTCTCAGGGAGACTATGATTTGTTGGAAAATAAACTAATGGAAGAGAAGTTAAAGAGACAAAAAAAATCATCTTTCGTTGAGGAAGTTCTTTATCCTCCATCCCCTTCTAATTAACATGAGAAGTGGAAGTTAGCCAAAAACTAAAGCAATGGAACAAATGACATCTCACAAATCACTATAGATTGCCCAATGTAATGTAAGTTCATAATAATGTCTTATTTTTTTAGTTTTACATGTATTATTATGTATTATGAAGATGACCAAGGAAGCAAAAGACAAAGCACATGGTGAGCAATCATCTCAGCAAACAATTCAAGACCCCACCAAGGATCTCATGGACCCAACCAGAGGAGATGGACATAAACCAGAGCACCAACTGTTCTTCCTTCTGGTCTTCTTAAAAGATATAATATGTTGTAAATAATTTAGCCTCACTTTAGGGTTCAAAATAGCAAAGGTAGGCTAGAATAAGGTACCTTTAGCATAATAGGGGGTGTAGTTAGCATTTTAGCTTGTTCCTAGCCCTTTGAGAAGGGATTTTGACCTAGTTTATATAAGGACAATCCTAGGGTGCGGGTTTGACAGTCAAACCCTAAGGCTGCCCTTTTTGTAGTGTTTCCCATCCTACCCTTCATGGTTGTTCTCCAAGACTCCTTCACCTATAAATAGGAGGCCTACCTCATTGTATTTTACAAGTTGAATTTGAATGAAGTAAAGAAACTCTGCACAAATTGTGTGAGCTCTTAATGAGACTTATGTCCTCTTAGGTTTGAGGTCTTATCTTGAGTGATTTGGGAAGCTCTCAAGTGGCAACCAACACTCTCATCTTGGAGCACATCACGGCGTGACATTTATCATCCACCATCATAAGTTTTCTCATTCCATTTTCCTTCCATTTTTCCATTCCATTTATGTTTTTGTCTTTTAGTTCTCTTATTTGTTGCTCTTGGGTTTCACTCATAATTATGAGTATGATGCATCATTTGGGAGGCCATAACTACCATTGATGTTTACCTTGTGCCCATTTCAATTCCGCAATTGCATCTCATCCTCACCATATCTTGTTTTTCATTTTTGCCTCTGTGAAGTGAACCTTCACACTTACTTAACCACTTGGTTAAGTTCGTGTACAGTGGGAATCTTCCTTAGGTCCTCACCATTAATTGCTAAAATCTCAATCTTAAGTAAAAGTGTCACCATAAATGAAAACATCTAAAATCAACTCACATCATGCGTGCAGTGGAGGTAGCCGAGCGGAGCGATGGCGTCGTACGTCATAATGGAGGCAAGGAAGGAGGAACCTGTGTGTGCGTGTTGGATGAAAACCTAATATAATTTAGGTCATTTGTGTGTGACGATGAGAAGACACCTCAAATCTCATCCTCTTCACAATCTCAAACACCTCAAATTAACCACATGGCTGAACAAATAAGAGAAATGAATAATAATGAAGGAAAATTGTGAATTCTCAGGGCAGAACAATTGGAGAATATGCTATGTAGTAAGGTGCAACATATTTTTCTAGCATAGCAGTACCAGTTGCAACAAAATCTTTGAAGATGAAGCCAACATTTTTTAGCATGAATAGTAGCCACCAGTTCACAAGAATAGATAATAAGGACCCTTACACTCATTTATCCACTTTCTATGAATTGGTAGGAACCATGGGATTTGAAGAAGGTGACATAGAAGCAGTATATTTATGTTTATTACTTTTTTCACTTGTTGGAAAAGCAAAAGAGTAGTTGAAGTCACATCCAAATTGGAGCTTGAGTAGTTGGAGTGATGTGGAAGAGAAATTTCTGAACAGGTTTTTTTGCTCCCTCGCTTTATTAAATCTAAATTTGATATTTCCATATTCAGGAAAAGACCAAATGAACCTTTCTATGAAGCATAGGAGCAATTCAAAATGATGCTAAAAGAATGCCCAAATCATGGATTTAAGGATATAGCCCAACTCAGTATTTTACATAATGGTCTAACAAACAACTATTGAAAACCTTTAAGAAGAGGGTAGTTCAACCCTTGACAATATGAGATCAACCCAACAACTTAGTAATGAAAAGGAGTTACCAAGTACACAACTAAAGCAATCACAAATGAAGTTTCAACACTAATACATAACCCTTTAAGTCTTTGAGAAAACCAAGAAAGTTGTAAGATTTCTTGAAAATTTCTTAGATGCACTCTTGGAACAATGTGAAAAAAAAAACTCAATTCTATCACTCTAAAAGTTTTATATTGAGTTTGTAATGTTTGATAAAAAAAGTTATCTTACTTTCAATAAAATGTTCAATTTATAAAGTTTTTGAAAAGTTGTTTAAAAATTAATTCAAATACATTCAATCAATTATCTTAAGTAGTTAGTGATTATTCTTAAAAAAAAAGGTAAATTTTGGTGAAAAATGCTTTCTATTTTAATTGATGATGTTACCAATTAATCAATTATTTTGTTCTTCATTGTTTCTGGAAAAACTTAAAAACATATTAATATATTATTAAGCTTGTTAATCGATTATTTTAAGAGACAAATTAAAAACACAATTGGTTGTGCTCTATTTTAATTCATTATCAAAACTGATAATCATTTATTATCTTATGGAAATGTGTTAAGAACAAATTAATAAATTATATAAAAGCTTAATCGATTAACTTTTTTAGAACTTTTTCAAAACTTTTTCACGTTTCCAAAACATGTTTTATGATTAAGATTATGTATTAACATGAAGCATTTGTGATTTGTCTTGTGTGCAAGACTAAAAAATACATGCTATGAAATTTATAACATTATCATCAAAACCAAGTTCTATAAACTCTTATAACCTATTGAATTAATGAGAGGCTAAGTTCAAGATGGAGTGAATTGTACTTAGGTAAATTTTTGTAAAAGTTGATTTAGTCAATCCTGACATAAAATCAATTAATTGTTTTTTGCAAAAGCTATTGGTTCGTGCGGGCTATGGATTATGCAGGGTGGACTTAAGCGAGTCAGCGGGTTAGATTAATGAGCATGCCCCACGCTTTTAGGCAACGGTTGCGAGCCAATCCACATGACCTGTCCCGCATTGCCATCTCTATTAATAGAGACTAATTTAGAAGATAAAGTAATTAGTAGCTAAAACCTTAGGAGATACTCATTTAGAAACTACTTTATAAATTTTTATTAATAATAGAAACTACTTTAGATACCAATAATTTGTTTTTAATTTAAAAAAGAATCTCTAGTTTAGTTAATATAGTAATAATTTATTTTGATTATTTAATAATTTTTTTACTGTATATAAATTGAATTTATGTTTTTGAATAAATATATATAATTATTTAAATATAATTTCAAACTTTTTAAAAATAATTAAATTTTCATTAAACTCTTTACTCCTTTTATTTATTTTTTAAGTGATATATTTATTTGGAGAAGTCATTTTATTTAAAGGAATTAATCTAATAAATGTTAATTTAATTTAATTTTTATTTACTTTTGGAAATATAACTTTTTTTTATTTTTTATTTAAATTACTATTACATCGAGTTTTTTTTTATCATTTTTATTATGTTTAATTTTCACATAGCATCATGTAATTAAATATTAATAGCTTAATTTGTAATATTTAATTTTTTAAAATTTAAATTATATATAAAAGTAATCCAATAAATATTAAAAAATAGTTTATCTATAAAATTGAAAATATGTAATAATAGAAAAAAAAAATTAAAATAATAAAGAAATACATTAAAATATACAAGATATAATCTAAAGTAGTAATAAGTAAAAGAATTAAAAATAATAAAAATGATTAAAATATATAATATAGATACCTTAAGTTACTTATATCTTAGCAAAAAAATAAAAATAAAAAAGGCATTAAAATATATAAGATACATAGTTGAAGTAACTTGTATTTTATAAAGTTATCATTCTATAATGTCTTAACTTGCTTCTTCTAGTTAATATTATTTAAATTTAATTTTTTTTATTATAAATGAATAATATTATTTTATTAGTTTTTAAATTGTTATACTTATATAATAGAAGTTTTAGATTTTTCTATTAAAATAAAAATAAATTTAAAATAAAATAAAACATGTTTAAAACATAGGTATAATATGTTTCAATTTTTCTTAATTATTATATAATTTTTTTTTAAAATAATGGAGACAAAGAGTAGGTTAATGAATATAAAAATATGAAGGGTAGAAGAAGTAAACATCATATCATTATAAAATCTGATCTCATCATTAATAGTTATAAATTATATCACTGATTACATCATTTGAAACCATAATCAAGATAACTTATAACATTAAGTTGTAAACACCCCTTGAGACAATATTAAAAATGACTTATACATTTATACATTACACTAATTCTTTAATGGTTTGAGAGAAATATTTGTGTGCATACTATTATTGATGTTATAAAGTTCAAAGAAAATATATTATTCACTTATCTGAAAACATTTAAGACAAAATTAGTGTAATTTACTTTGGAATATAGTATATATAAGTTTTTTTTTCCTACTAACTTTATTACCTAAAATTCTACCAAAAACCCTATGTTTCTATTTTTCTTTTCTCTTTATCACTGAAAAACCAGTGTTCTAGTGTTCTCGATGCTGCAACAGAGTATTGTCCAGTGAGCCAACAAATTTCTGCGGCATAATCTCAATCTCAATTTCATTTTCAAACCTCAATGGGTTACATTCAAGACGCACGCGAGAATCACGTTAAGAAGAAAGTGGAAGAAGGTACCACTTATTTTTTCTTCTTCGTCTATAAATCCTAAACCCTAAATGCACCCATTACAAAAAAAAAGTGCTCAAAGTTATGATTTTGGAGGAAGAAACGAGAACCCTTTGAGTTAATCATGGGTTTAATTCAAATGGGTAGTTCTTATACGAATCCAAGACAGGGTCATGGTTAAGAACAATTTTTTTAATAATTGGTGAAATTAAAGTGCTGTTGTATCATCAAATCTGCAGCTTTGCGCAGCAAAATGAAGCAGAAGGCACTGAAGGAGTGTGATCGTTACACGGCAAAGTATGCTGAATGTGCTGCCGGGAAAACACTGTCACTTGTGTGGAGTTGTCGCCGACAAGCTAAAGAGTTGAATGATTGTCTTCATCAATTGTAAGCGCTGTTATGAAATGAAGCAATTTTTTATTTCTTTGATTCAATTCTTGGAAGTTGATTTGATTAGTAGACTAGTTGAATGCATTTGTTATAGTGTTAAGTTATTTTAGATTGTCATACCATCATGAATTGTCGTTTTTTATGTATGTAGTGAAAATTATACCACATGCAAAATTCATTGTTGCCTGTCCATTTCATTCTTGATTCTCCATTGTGTCTGTGCATTTTTTTTCTGTTTCTCAGAATTCTTGATATAATTGTTGAAGCGAAGGTTTAATTTTCTTAATGCAGTTCAGTAGGGATTATGAGTCCTAGTTTTTATTCAGTGAATATATACCAATTGAAAACTTATCAGGATAAGGGATAAGTACAGGCGAATTCAAAGGGACTTGACAAAGCGAGTTTTAGCCTGTTTTAGAAAGAGACAAAGTTTTATTCCTCATTTGCCTTTTCAATTGTCCTGCTGCTTCCATTAATGATTATGAACACTACATTGTTTGCATTCTATTTCTTGTATTCAAATATTCTTATGCTGTTTTCAATGTATCCTGTATAAATCATTGAAAACAAGAAGCACAATGAAAACAAGGTATTTTGTAATTAGTGATGAAAGTTGAAACTAGAAAATAGAACAGGAAAAGTTTTTGTAAGCCAAATAGGCCTTAAAGTAATACACATTGCCCATATATCTGGGTAAGTTTCTGCTGAAGTTGTGCTCACACAATTCCTTTTCAGAGTAAACCCTTTTATTGTGTTTGAATGAAGAATTTTTGGAGCATAATTCATTTTTATGGAGAATTTGAAATGTTGTGACAAACTATGTTGTTTGGATGGGGAATTTAAGAAATTGAATTTCTAAAAAATTATTAGAGGAATTTGGTTAGTTAAAATTATAGAATTTCAAATTTCATCTACAAAGTAAGAATTTGAAATTCTTCATACTCTTTCATCTCTCACATCTATGCCTCTTCTCTTCATACTTTTTACTTGTCTTGGCCTTGGTTGGAGTGTTGTTATATCAGCATCAACTAGGGTATTTTCGGCTCGGTCTCAATCAGAACATTGGCCACATGGTCAAGGTTGGGATGTTGTCGGCTTGATGCAATTTTTTTGTTTGGTGTCGATGGGAGTTTCTTTTAGGCCACCAAAGTCAATTATAGTTATTTTTTTCGGTGTTGACATCGCCAAAGTTATTTTAGCTGACATTATTAAGAATTTTCTTGGTCAACATCAATGGTGTTTTAATTTGATTTCAAACACAATTTATTTTTTGTTGAAGTCAACTGAGATTATTTTCAGGGTTATTTTTAGGCTCACATCATAAAAATTATTTTTTTGGCTAGCTTAGTTTGAGGTTATTTGTAGACTGATGCTCATTAAAGGTTAAAGGTTTCTTAACTAATGTTGAAAGGGCTATTTTTTCAGCCGATGCCATCCAGAGTTATTTTATCAACGTTAGTAGGACTGTTTTTCAAACAATGTAGGTCATGTCTTTTTGGTTGATGCTGACAAGAGGTTTATTTTTTTACATTGTTGGGATTATTTTTTCACTAATGTAGGCCAGGGTTATTTTTTAGCCGACATTAGTTAGGATATTTTTGACCAATGTTGTAGGGGTATTTTTTGATGTTAGCCAACATTTTTTTGGTTCACATCTATTGGGTTTATTTTTGTGTAAGGATGGTTTCTTGACATTTCTGTATTTGGTAGTAATTGAAATACTTTATCAAAACAAAAAAAATTTAAATTCAATAATTTTGAATTGTCTTATCCAAACATAGCATTTGAATAATGAATCAATTTGAATTGAAAGAAATTCAAATTTAATGTATTTTAATTTCCTTGAAATTGTGAAATTCTCTATCTAAATACATGGTTAAGTTGGTCTTTTTAAAGTTTATTTTCCAAATTACCCCTCAAAGATATAAATGTTACCGGTTTCATTCTTTTGTAGGACTAAAGTGGGGACTTAAAATATTGAATTTGGTTACATCTTTAACAGACTACTTTGGTAATCAAATTCTTTGGAGTACTAATGTAATTATACTCTAATCTTTGTAGGATCAATTTAACGGTTTTGGTTTCTTATCAAGTTTACTGATACTTCATAGATGCTGAAAACTTGATGACATATATTCGTTTCTTGTCTTTTGTGCACATTATTCATTAGAAACCTCCCTTTTCCTGAATAAATTCTGTTAATTTGTACTTGCCCTTATATTTTCGTCAGCATTGGAGATCCAGAAAAGGAGAAACTTATATGTGTGTAAAAAGGATGTTTTACTTTAGGCTTTAATGTATTCTTTTGTTACCAATGTACAGTTGTATTTGAATACTATGTGTTAGGAACCAAAAATAGAAATGGGAAAGAAAGGAAAGAGTAAAAGCTTGATCCACAAATGATGACCTAATAGAATGAATCCTCCCCCTTTAATTCCCTTGTTTATGTCTAATAAATTCCTATATCTAACTGATTAACTACTCGAACTTTCTGTATGGAATTTTCCCTTCCCTTCTATCTAACTCCTAACACTAAATCCAAGCTGTAGCTTGTAGCTTATTAAAGCTTTTCAAGTGAGATAAGTAATTTATTCCTAACTTAGAGAAAAGCCCTAATAAGAGCATGTTTAGGATTAGGAAGGCTTTTTCCCTAAAATATAAGCTGTTTTGTAAAAAAGAAATATGTCTGTAAATTTTGTAAAAAGATTTTATTTTTCTGAAAATTAAGCAATTTCTTTTAACATGAAATAATGCAACTCATAATTAATTTTTTAACAGGTTTTTTCCTTTCAGCCTCATGCATTCTTTTCTTATCTAAAAGCTATTTTTTTAATATCCAAACCAAATTAAATCTTAGACCATTTTTTAGCAAACTTGCCCAAACAAAAATTGTTTTTGATTAAAATCAGTTATTCATACAATCGATTATGGATAATCTAATTTTCAAAGTTGTCCCATACATACCCTAAATTTATATATGCTTTTAGAAAATTAGACGATAGAGCAACTTTTGAAACAATTGAGGTGTATATGTTGATTTTCTTTTTCAATGATACATTTAATTAATTCATTTTATCTCGTTGGTTTATTTTATTCCCTTCTCCATCTAGTGTTTGTGGAAATTTTTTCTCGTAATTGGCTTTTTAATAAAATGCTTTCAGCTATAACAGTTGCCGGAATGATAAAATTCACAACCTACTCAAAACAAACAACTATACCATTGCCATACGAGAGGCCTTACCTTGAGGAATACAACTGTTTCTAGATTTATTTGTTTGATACATTTGCAATTATGAGCCCAACTATTAGTAGAAGACATTAGGTTCATTTACTGGTACGCAGATATGACTCCCAATTGTCACATTCTATCTGTTTATCTGATTTAAACTATTTATATTTTTGAATATTCTAGTTAATCTTTTACTCAGACAAGATATGTAAGATTTACTATATTCTTTGGTTTGAGGAACGATACATAGGAAAATCATCATGCCAATTGGAAGAGTGATGACAATAAAGGTGATACACTACAATTTGAAAAACATTATTATACATGTCTGTATGCAGTGCATGGATCTTCATGTTGTCTACATGTTAAGTCTTTCTATTCATTAGGCGTTTGATAAAAGAGAACAAATACTTCATTTTGGACCTTCACAGTGGTTCAAAATAATGAAACTGATAATTATGAACTATCCTTTATTTTCAAACTAACCATCCATCTAATGTAATTCCTAGTTACTTCTCATTCACAGATTTAGTGGATGCGTGGATAAGTAGTTTCATAAAGTACAAAATAGAAATATCCTATCTAATAAGAAAAATAAAAATCCTAACTGCCTGTTTTGCCTACTCAGCTTTGCAAATGTAAAGCCTCAGTACTTTCTAACAGATCTATATATTACCTCATAAAGATCAATGTCTACTACCACAGTGGATTACGAAATGAAAATTTCAAATTTCCAATCATATATTTAAAATTTAGTCTGTGTAAAGATTTTTATATTGATCAATGGGCTAGATTGTCTAAATAGTACTTTCTTTTCATTGATTCATCTTGTTATTCCAGAACCATGGAAACTCAAATGTCTGACATAACACATTCATAGCAAATCAGCCTGATGATTAAAATGATTGTAGGCCTTCTTGTTTTGGGGAAGAGTGGAGGAACTGTGATAAAGACCCTCTTATGCTTTAGCTTGAATGAAGTGTTTAGAAACAAATGTGTATAAATTTTGTTTAGAATTTGTTAGATTATAAGGTAATCTCAAAGATGTTTTCGACTGATTAGGAATTTAATCCAAAAGGATTATATATGTGTGAAGGTTTGCATCTAGGAAAAGAGTATGAAGAAACAAACAAAAGAAACTACAACACGAACCCCTCATACTAAAGAAGACATTGGCGGAAGTATATAGAGAAAAAAATAGAGCACAAGCAATTAAAGTAACAAGTAAAAGAAAGTTCAAAGTGGAGAAGCCTTGGAAGAATGAAAGGAGAGTGCCACTTGAAAATGAAGGATTCTTTATCTTCATGATAAACTTCATGGAGAATCACTACTTGACTCCAAAGTTAATAAATAAGATAAGACTCAATCAAGATCACTCTCAGAAGTGTCTCAAAATCTCACAAATTCCATATATCATCCAAAGTGAAAATACAAGAAAAGGTGATGGCTATAAGCCTATGATCACCGAAAATTCCTAAGCTAAATGTGACTCAAAAATTACATGCTAATGCTAATTCATTACATGTGCTGAAAATTTAAAATAAATGGGAGGGTAAATTTTGAATTTTGAATTCAAAATAAAATAAAAAGAAATCTCCCTTGATTTGGCAGGATTCCATCATGCTTACATGCCTTGGTTCATGCTTTCCTTGCTATTTTGATAGCGTGATCTCCTTGCTTTGTTTAAGCTTCATTTGGCTGAGATTCCTAAATCAAAATTGGGCTCTGCAATTGGGCTTCTTTTGTTGTTTGACTTTTATTCTTCATGCCCCCTTTTGTAGATGCTTCTTTTGGGCTTTTGAAGAAGTCCATTTATGTGTTTACTATTTAACACCACCTATGAAAAATATATTCCAATTAAAAGTCCAAGAAATGCTAAACAAAGGAACTAAACTATTTTTTATTGCAGAACATTTTGTCTAGTCACCAGTGATTCTTCTTGTGATGACATGCTCTTGCTTATTTTCTTGTTCTTTTTCCATGAACTCATCAAAATGAAAACTGCATATCCTTTTATTATTTACTTTCTGTCAATTCAACCTTTTTAAATTTTTGAAGACATAAATAGTTTGAAATTTCCATCATGTCTGTGACCAAAGTGGAGAAACATCAGTCAAGCATTAATTATTGTTTATCATTCTTCTTCTTCTTCATGTAAATTTGATTTCTCACTGTTTCTCTTGCTGCTATCATCAGCAGCAGCTTAATTACCTTTACAACCAAAGTTGTATGTTGTGAAATATAGGGGATGTAGTTTAGTATAATTGTGTTGCTATGAATGTGGAATTGATATCTCTTGTTAATTCTTTTACAGCACCAATGATTCTGTTTTGGAGGAAATGAAGAAAGAATACATGTTAAAACAAGCAAAGGGCTCTAGTAGAATCCAGACTGCTTGATTTCAATGTCTACGGTGCAGTTTATCAACATAATCTTACCTCTTGGATTCAAATTCTTTAGGCATTTAGAATGAGGTGTTCATTATTATATGATGCCATGGACCTTCATTATAACTCAAACTTTTCTTTTTTTTGTGAATTTTGTATGGATAATAGAACTTAATTGAAAGATCTTGGTTGGTATGTGTCTGTTACTATATCTTAAAGGGAGCTTGGCTTCTATTGGAGCCATTTTGACTATGGTTGAAGTTTACAAGAGGTTAAGTTCAACGTCAATCCATCATGAGATAAGGATTGGCTTTTGAATGTGCTTTGAGAACCAGGAATATTGCAATACAAACACACACCAAAGTGTGTAGTGTGTGAAGAGATTAATTATGATGGTGTTATTGGAGTCTCAGCATACTTATGAAGTTGATTTTGTAATTTCATTAAATTGAAGTCTATTGGGATGACAAATAGATTCTTAGTTTTTCTTTAATAATATTTTTTTATTTAAATGACAAATGATTGTTGAATCATGTGGAGGTAGTTTAGTTGAGATTATGAGATATTAAGTTTTATAGGAATGTTTAGCATAAAATTTTTATAAAAAAAAAATAGATTTATAATTTTTTTTTAATGTATAGAAGGTGGATATTTTCTTCTAAACATAATTTATTTTTAGATTAATACATGAAATTTAAACACTTTTTTTTCAGATTCAGTTTGTTCATGGGGGCAGAAACGGACAACATACTACAGTTAAAGAAAGTATTTTTAAATAATTCGAACAATTGTAATCTTTAAAAATATGATAAATTTTTTATACTTATATTCTGGAGAAAAAGAAAGTAAAAATTTGTTAAAGTAATTTATTTAAACACTTTTCTTAATAAGTATGCTTAGATATCAGGAAGTTTTTATAAATAAAGAAAGTGTGATAATGGAAAAATATTTATTAAAAGATGAGATAGAAATTTGATATTCATCATGAGTTTTTAAATTAGGAATGTGAATGGATCTATTCATACTTAATTAAATATTTATTAAGTTTTCTTGATAAAAAAGAAAATCACAATAATGAAAAAATAAATTAACAAGAATGTAAGAATTTAAGCATTTTTTAATAAAAAACAAATTATAATTATATAAATTTTAAAATAGAATATCAAATAAACTAATAACATTTCAACAATTTAAAATAACACATGGATTTCTATCTCCACACTGGACTTTAAAATATTTAAAAATATAAATGTATTTTTCCTTCGTAATCTTTATTAATAAAATGTATTTTACTAAAATACTTTAATTTGGCATATACATAAATAAGAATGTGTTCAAAATAATTAATATTTATTTCATGAAGCAACATAACAATAATTTTGCGCAGTGTATAATATTGTAGACAAATTAATTAAACAAATGAAGGTAAAATTATAACAAAAAGGTTTATTCAAATAACAATGGTGTAATAAAAAATATTGTTTAGCAATTAATGCGTGTTCTGAAAATTAAAAAAAAAATCACACTCCCTCTAATTTTGGAATTTTAAAAGCAAATTCGTTCCATGTATTATTTGAAGAATTATATAAAATACAAAATTAATAATATATTAATTAATTGAGAGTATATACAATGTCCACTTATTTATTACCAATTAAAAAATTAGTTGTATTGACTGAATACAATACTCACATAATAATCTTAACTACGATAAACACTTTTGAAAAATCATAGAACATAAATCCTTATTACAAATTCTTCATGACATGAACAACTACAAAATAATTTAAGCATATTAATAAATTAAATAATCTAAATATGTTATTTACTAACCAAAAATAAATATAAAATATATTCTAAAAAATATAAATAGTATATAAACTTATAAGAGTCCTATTAGCTTAGAAAATAATACACATAGTAAAGTTGAATTTCAAATTATTTTAAATCATGAGTTGTTGGTGAGAAACTTAAATTAGTGATTCCAATCACAAGAACCCACCAAGATTACGAAAACAAATTAGAATAATAATTTAAGAACATGAATAACATAAAATCATAACATCATGTAATACCGAAATTAAGGAATAAAATGTGAACGAAACAATAATAAGATAAACTAGAACAAAAGAACAATTCAAAAGAGAAGATGAATAAGAGACTTGGGAGATGAAATAAATTATATGCTACATGAGAAATCTTCATCCTCCAACATAAACATCACATGATGAATCATTACTTGACTCTTTAAGAATCAAATAAAACTTTTCATCACTCTCACTAAAGCTAACTCACAATAATTTATGTAATTATTATATATCTCAAAAGTGTATTGTACAAGGCATGAGTGACTATATATAGCTACCAAAGATCAAACTTTGGTTGAGAATTTTACAAAGTAAAGAAGAGTGACTATATATAGCTACCAAATATCAAACTTTGGTTGAGAATTTTACAAAGTAGAGAAGAGGAGAGAAAATCAAATTTATTAGAATAGGATTACGCCTAATATCAAGGGATTTGAATTTTTAAAATTCAAATTCCTCTTCTCTATCAACTATGTAAACTTCAACCAACACATTCTAGGTCAGGATTTACATTTCATTTTATTGTAATTAGCATTTGAATTTGAAGATTGAAAATAATAATTTAGCTCTAGAATTCGGGTGGAATAAAGTTTAAAACCACTTTTGAAGATTTTCACAAGATGATGATCAACATAAAGTAGGAGGATGATAGTCTACTAGTTAAAAAGGTTTCTAAAAGGATTTCCACAAATAACTTGTACATGTATAATATATGAACTAATGAAAACAATATCTTATATTGGTTCACGATAACACTGAGTTACATCTAATTTTTCTTTAAAAACTTGTAAATGGTTAAACTAATCAAACAAACAATAATTACAAAAAATATTTTTTGGTCACTTTTGTCCTTTTGTCTTATAATGAGTACACAAAGTCACTCGTGATTATTCCCTCTATCTCTCCTAAGATAAAGAACATAGATATTCTTTTTCATTAAGCTACTTTTGGCTTTCCTAAGTATTTTATAATTGTCACTCCTAACTAAAATAAGTTATTTTAGATACAAGGAAAAACTCTCAAAAGAGATAAACTTCTCTTTCAATTATTTATTTTTCTTTCAACACATATACTTGCTTTTTTCCATAGTTTTAGGGACTTTAGTTCTTGAGTTAATTGTGTAAAATGTTTTGGTGAGCTTGTGGCATTATCACTACGTTGAAAGTGAAATTTACAAATATTTAAAGAATATTTTTCTTTTAGCAACACTAGGAAAGCAAACTAAGACTCAATCTTATAATAAGACTCCAAGCAATGAAACAAGCCTTTGGAACTTGCTAAATTGCTTTACCTAAAATACTAAAGAAGATAGTTCATTAAGAAAATAAATTAGTTGAATCCTAATGTGAAAACTTGTTAGCACTTGGAGCTATCAAGACATTTCAACATTTAAATGTGTAACTAACATAAAAAAAGTCACCAATAGGAGATGGGAGGACAGTAAGGATTCCCCAAGATACCCAAGAAAATAACCGAATTACAAGTTAAACAAAAGTAAACAAATATTGAAAGAGATAACACACATTAGCCATTGAAAGAAAAGAGAGATAAAATTGGAGACAAATTTTGTTTGCTACGAATTTCAAACTTGTTTGAAACTTTTTCTTGTCACTAAATTAGTTGCTAATTCGGCTTCTACAAAATTTTCCACAAAGGTACAAGAACTTTGGTTTTCAAACTCTCTCGATGCCTCTCCAAGTGTTTAGTCCCTCCTTGAAGGAGTTATTTTCTACCTTTTCAATGCATAAAGGCGTTGTATCCTCTTAGAATTCCATCAACACTTAAGATGCTACCTTATGAAGTTAGGTGTTCTCAAAGAATCAAGTTAAGCCAATAGTAAATCCACTCAAGAAGTTGAAAAAGTAAAGCAATAAAAGCTCAATTTAGAAATGCTAAACTCAAATTAGAACTGATATGACAAGTGTAACACCCAAATTTTTGTTTAGGATACTAGGTAAGAGAATCCCTTAGCTTATTTTATACAGAGTTTTAGATTTCCTTCACTAGGAAAAATTCGCTCATCACATTTGGCTCCGCTCAGCAAAATTATGTAAAAGAGAGTCTTGGAAGTTTTCTACATAATTTCACTTAGTCATTTCCAAATTCATTAAGCCATTTTTAGCAATCCGCTCAACATGTTGAGATTTGCTTAGCGGATTGACCCTTATCATTTTAGTATAAATAGACCTAAATTGTTATTTTTACATATTTTAGCATAAAATAAAGTTGAGAACTAAGAGAGAAAAAGTTTCCTCACCACCTAAATCATAAAGTTTCAAGAGATTATTCTTTCTTCCATCACTTCTTCTCCTCATTCTCTTCAAGTTCCACCAATCAATTTTCTTCCAAGGTAAGTGGTTTTCTTATTTCCATCATTTTCCTCCATTTATGGTGAGAAATGTGACATAGAAGAAGTATAGGGTTATGGGTTATGAAATCCTAACTTCTAGAATCATTTTCTGAAGAGATATATTGTCTTTTCAAACTTTCTTATGAGATATTCCTAAAATCACTATTGTTCTTTCATATGGAAATATTTGATTATAGTATTATGTCTTATGAAATGCTTTATGGGAATTGTTGAAAGTTATCTTTACTTTGAAGTTGAAACATAACTTCTAATGTGATAAAGTTTTAAGTGAACTTTATATTTCACAAGTTGCTTAAAAAAGAAATTGTAAAGTATGTTTGTAAAAAATGTATCACTCAAAAGAGCATTCGGATATCCGTCTCTGAATAACTCTGAGAGGATATGAGAGTCCCTATGTTCAAATTCTCCAAAAGGGGGTATAAATACCGAGAATTCATGGCATAGAGGAAAGTGACATCTCTAAAAATGTTTGAGCTCAACTTTATGACAATAGGATGGGAAAAGAAATGTTCAAGAGATATATTTCTTGAGTTAAATTTAGTTACTTAGATATATTTGAGATATGATTTCTTTTATTGCTTTTGAAATACCAACTTGTGAAATGTTTAATGATTAACTTATTTACTGTATGTTATATTACCACTCATTGAGTTAATCTCACATAGTTTTATTTTATATATATATATATATATATGTATTCCAAATGAACATGTTATAGAGTATGAAATATGAAGCAACTTTTGAATTCCATGCAACTTACGAGTTGCTTAGTTAGGTTTTGTAGAGATTTTTGTATTAATTTTCCCTTTTGTAAACAAATATGTATAGTTATACGCATTAAATTTTAGTTTTGTTGTGTATCGTTTATTCAAGAACATCAATGTATAACAAATATTATGTTATGTAAATGTTTCTTTATGTAAATTTTATTATTCATATATGTTATTGTTTATGTATGCCCAAATCCTCTCTAGGTTGTTATAACAATACTTCAAATAATGCTAAAAAGAACATGACAAGCTAAAATTAAAGCTCAAAATTAGAAATATACATAGTAAAGAAGTCTAAAGAACGACTCTAGAGTAGGTGTAAAACTAATATAATATGGTTTGTTTTTTCTTTTATTATTTTTATAAGCAAGAATAAGAACCCGAGGATGATTGCCAGTAAAAAAAAAATTTAATAAATCATATTATATAAGTGAGAAGGTTTGCATCCAAGAGCAAGGTTTAATTCAGTTTCTCTTATAATGATTTGTATTTTCTTCTTCTCTTTTTGTTAAGACGCTAGATGGTCTAGTACCTGCTAAACGGTCTATCACCCATTAAACAATCTTGTGATAAGAGAATTTATGAGTTTTGATGATAACAAACATTATAAGATATGTTAAGAATTCTAACAAAGCTCACTCATTCATAATAAGGTAAAGGCTCATCAGACGGTCTAGTAAGATAAAACTTATTAGACGGTCCTACAATATTAAAATTGTTAGATAGTCTCTCAGTGTTAAACTTTTTAAGCAGTCTATGTGCCAAGAACAAAATAGCCAAACCATAAAGCATTGATCTATTAGACAGTCCAACTGTGCATAGACACAATAAATGGTCTCACAGTACAAGGACATACTAGACAATCTCGTAAGATGGTCTTTAAGGACATATCAAGTCAAACATCTCCAAAGCTTAAGAAAGCTTAACAAAACAATTTTAATGAACACGCTAACCATAACTTAAACTTGTACATGTTAAATGGTCATTTCGTTTTCGTGTTAGATATTCTAACGCATTAGGGAGTGTTTATGCTTGATTTCTATGATCTTAGATTTTTTCTGACATTGCTTTAATATTTTTGAACTTTATTTGGTGATTTTAATTCATATAAATCAAAGTTTTCAAATAAGATAACTAATTGACTAAGTTTGGGAAGTTTTTGTATTTGCGAACATAAAATAGAGCATCCCAAAAACTCCAAATATTGAGTGTCTTAATAATCTTTGAATGAAATACATTTTCTATAATGATTATAAATTGTTTCAAGTACTGTTATGTCCTCAGGATTAAGATTTAGAAAATATTAGAAAGTTTTGGAATGAACAATGTTTAAATTGGAAAGGTTTTGAGAAAAAAAAGCACACATATTCACTGTTTATTTTTTTTTTGAAAAATATATTAAGGAAATAATTCAGGGTTAAAGTATGAAAATTTTTCAATGTTTAAATCTTGTACAAACTTAGAAAGTATTTGTAAATATTTTTACAATGGAATTTTTGGAATGGAAGATTTAAATAATTTAGAAATATCAAAGATAATGTTTCAATGATACCCATGCAATTAATTAATGTTTATTATTGTCTCTAAGATTCATAGTATTTCCAGAAAAGGTTTAAGGAGTTTAAAGACACGTATGAAGATTAAATATGAAGTTTCCTATTCAAACGTCTATTGGTGAAAAGATGAAGTGCATAACGAGATTTGTGCAATCCTAAAGAGCTGCCACATACATGCCTCAACGTTCAAATTATATTTGAATATGGAAAGAACTCAAAGCTCAAATAATGTGATATTTGATTAAAAAGCACAAAATATTGTCAAGGATAAAGTTTCCTTTTTTTCAAACGTGTGGTGAGAAAAAAATGATGCTACAATGTGTGATTCTCGCAAGCAAGGATTAAGTTGTTTCGAATGAAGATATACAAATAGAGAAAAGATTCAAAGTACAATGAGTGTTCAAGGCGCATTAAAAGTTTAATATCAAAACATTCTTTTCTTTAGCGTCTGATATGAACAAGATGAAGAATAATACAATATGACGAAGATTCAAGTACAAATATGATAAAACTTCAACGTTCAAATTTCTACAAATGAAGAAACATATTTGAAGTTGAAATATGTGATTAAGACGAACATATTGCATCAAAGTGAAATTTGTCTTATTGAGCGTCTACTACATGAAGAAAATAAAGTTATGCATATTTAAACAAATATTTGAGTCAAGAGGAATTAAAGCTTCAACATAAACATTTGAGCAAAGAAATGAAACATTTCAAATTGGCTCACACATTCAACATGCACAGAGAATGATTTAGATAAAAAGTTTCTATATAAAACGTCTGATATATGGTGAAGTACAAATTACAAGCCTCAAATGATCACATTCTAAAAGCTATATAAAGACCTAAAAGTCAAAGAAGAAATACATAGAACAACGAATCATAAATGATATCCTATGAGCATTGTTATCTCTTTCGAGAATGTTTTCTCATATCTTTGAGAGGTCTTGATCTCAGGAGAGATTATAATTTATAACTAGTTTTTACGGCGAGGTGTTGAATACTCGTTCTTGAAAGTACGTTAAAACTTGTGTACCTAGAGAGGTGTAAAATACTTGTCCCGGAGAGGTGTTGAAACTCGTTTTAGTGAAAAACTCTTAAGTGATTTGCTTAAGAGGACGGGATGTAAATGAAGTGATTTGGTGATCCAATATAAATATTTGTTTACTTCTCTTTTCCCTTTATTGTTATACACTATATTGTTTTGTTTTGTCCTTAAACTTGGTTGATTTTATACCAAGTAAAATATATGAGTTTTTAAAAGTTAAATTTCTAATATTAAAATAACTCATCTGGCTTCTTTGGAGTGTTCACCCACCCTACACTTTTGAAGGATTTATATTATTTTAAATTTTTAAACATTTTATAGTCCTTATGTATTATTTAAATATTTTAAATAGTATTTTAAATTTTCATAATAAATAGTTGTAATATAATATTATTTTTTTCTTTGTTTTTCCGATTAACTAAATTTTTATATAAAATTTACATTAAAAGTTAAATTCCACAACAATAATTAATAATTATATTAAATAATTTTACTTATCGTTTTCAAATTATTAAAATAACTTATTCTTTTTCTGTTTTTTTGAAAAGGGGAAATAATTGTTAAATAATTATATATATATATATATATAGTAATATAGTAATAATCTTCAAAGAATACATTAACTGAGTAAATAATTTTAATTTTCAAAATATTTATTTTAACACTCACACGTGAAGTATTAAATATTTTCTATCATATTTTAAAAGAAAATTCTGGGAAAGATGCTTTCATAGTAAAATAGTTTCGTTTGGTAAATAAAAGGCAAAGCGTCTGCTCTGCCATTTCCTTATTGCCAACTATTTCCGTTAACCAATTGTTTTATTTTCCATGTGAAATGACCAAAATATCCTTAAATAAAAAAAGTGATAAACATGAATATACATTTAATTTTTTTAATATTTTTCTGATTTTTTTTAAATATTTTTTTTTTGTATTTTAAATTTGATTTTCATAAAGATTCTACTCGTTTTCGGAATCCAATAATCTATTTTTTAAAATATAATGTTTTAAGTTTGAAATTTTTATTTTCGAAACGAAGGACATTTTTGAAACTTCAATGTGTTTGTAAGTTGCCGTGTGTTGGGTTGATGAAGAGTTTGGCTTCTTTATGTTTTGGGTTCATTGAAGAAGAAAATTGGTGTGAATGGAAGTGTGGTGATTTTGTGCTATGAAGAAGGGAAAGAAGGTGAAAGAGAGTGGAAGTGATGATGATTGTGATTGTTGGTTGGTTCAGAATGGAATAGCAGGTGTGTTCATGAGTGTTGGGTTGTTTGCATTGTTGGTGCGTGTGGCGGTGTCACTGCACCCTTACTCTGGTGCTGCCAACCCTCCAAAGTTTGGGGATTACGAGGCTCAGAGGCATTGGATGGAGATTACCACTAACCTTCCAATCAAGGAATGGTACAGAAACAGCTCCACCAATGATCTCAGCTACTGGGGACTTGACTACCCACCTTTCACTGCCTACCAAAGTTTCATTCATGGCCATCTTCTTCGATTCTTCCATCCTCATTCCGTTGCTCTTCTCACTTCCAGAGGCCATGAGTCCTATCTTGGGTCAGCATATTACCCCTTTTTCATTACCCCTTTTCACTTGCAATGTAGTTTCAATTCATACCATGCTTACAATTCAGTGTTTGAATTAGGTACAGGGAAAAATTTAGATCTAGTTCATTGGGTGCTTTTATCGCTTCGGTGTTCTGCATAATTAGGGTTTTGCATTAAAGATCAAAATAGTTTATTGAGGTGAAACACAGATTCTATTGGGAGAATAATACTATTTAAGGAACTGTATTTATTCATACTCGTTTATGTTAGTCCTCTGTGAAGGTAGCAGAATGCAGAAAGAGTTTGAATAATTTCAGGTTTTCTCATTCATGACTGTATTACAATCGGGACAACATTTTCAGGGATCAAAATGAAAATGACAGTTTATTATTGTATATAAATGAATTACAAACTGATTTTGTAGGATTGAAGTACGTCGAAACTAAACCCACTTTTTAATATTTAGAATTCTATTGATGGCTACAATTTTCTTAATTTCAATTTTGTTGCTGAGTAGTGGGTATTTTAACTTTGATATTATCATTATTAATATTTTAAGCTGTGCTTACTTCTGCAGAAAACTACTTATGAGGTGGACAGTGTTATCATCCGATGCCCTGATATTTTTTCCGGCTGTCCTCTATTTTCTTTTTGTTCATTACAACAAACCTTCAAAGAGCCGTAAAAGTGAATTAGTATGGCACACTGCCGCGTTATTGCTAAGCCCTTGTTTGATCTTAATTGATCATGGTCATTTTCAGGTTTCAAAAGAAAATTCTTCTGTCGTTCTTGTTCAATGCCTTTGGTTCTTTACATATTTTTCAGTCACTGGTTTGGTAGTGCTGTAATTTTGAATATTGTATTTTGTTGTATTTCAGTTCAACTGCATCAGCTTGGGATTTACTATTGGAGCTGTTGCTGCTATCCTCTCTGGGAAAGATTTTGTGGGTTCTGTTCTCTATTGTCTAGCTCTAAATCATAAACAGGTTAGTCTCCTTCATCATTGTATAGGTCTATTTTTCAAATTTTGCACATGTGCTTATATTGTGATGGTATGGATTTTCCTCTTGTAGTACTTTTGGGGTTGGTGTTAAATTGGATGTCAATTGGTTGCGTTCTGCAGATTATATTTGTTTTTTCTTGGTTGATTCTTATAATTAATTACTTTGCATGCCCTAAAATTGTATCCTGAATTGCTGATGCACTTATACACTAGTTCAAACCAAATGAAATTTCTAAATATTTTACCCTGTCAATTTAATGACTTTGTGACTTTGCTATTTTCTAAAATTTAATTCACAAGTACCAATAATTTTTTGGCTGTGTTGTTGAATATGATCCTTAGTTGACAAAACCATATAGTTGTCAGAGAAATGGCAAATGGTAGTAATGGATTAGGTTGTTGTGTTGGTTAATAAGCTAAGAAGAGAATGTACTCTATCTAAAGTAGTGATTGCATCTGGTCTCATGTTTTTGGTTTACTCTTCTTCAGTGACTGTAATTATTTTATGCATATAATTTTTTTCAGATGAGTGCATATTTTGCACCTGCATTTTTCAGCCATCTACTAGGAAAATGCCTGAGGCGAAAACATCCAATCCTTGAGGTGTTAAAACTTGGGTTGTTGGTTTTAGGAACATTTGCAGCTGTGTGGTGGCCTTATCTATATTCAACACAATCCGTTTTAGAGGTAACAATGTTGTCATTGCCTGGTTCAAAGTGCGTTGTATTCTTAACTTGTAATTTTGTGTCATATTCTTACATGGAAGTTAATAATATTGCCTTTACTGTCTTGTTTCCCATGAACACAAGTTTTAGAATTTTTACCTTCATTTAATTTTCATTTGATCGTCCAGAAATTGGTAGGGCATTTTGGAGTCAAAATATTTATGTCGCTCCTGACTTTTGCTTTTGTTATTCATCCGACCTGTGTGAAATCTGGCTTGGGCTATACTAAATTTGCATGACATGACTGGGTTTCATCTTGAAGGCTACTGTTGTTTACATACATATATATATATATATAAATATAAATATAAACAAAACCACATGTACAAAACATTACACCAGTATCAAACAAAACATTATACAGTTGAGCCTGTTAATAATAATAACATTTTAAAGACTTTCTAGACTCATTCTAACTAGTACTACAGACGACATAAATTAATGCACCCGTACATCAAGCTGCAACCAATATAGCTCAACTCCAACCTTGATAGAAGCTCAAGGGAAACCCATTTATAGCAGAAACACAGCACTTTTGCTGCTCGCAATTTTTGTGACAGCACATTGCAATCTTGTTCATATAATTCAGCTACTGTGTTAGATCATTTCCACAGAAATCATCCTCAGGCCAATGCTGGTCTTTGACAAAAACATGCATGCTTGTGCCTTTGTTCATTATGTGGACTCTCATCTTGACTCCTTGGTTTCTCCTTCCACCAAGCCTTTCATGTGAATGCCTTTTTCACTTTCTTTCATGTGTACACACTACTGTACTCGTCACCTTGTTTTTCATGAACGAACTGTGAGCTGTTTCCAAGAAAGAACTTTGAGTTGCTTTCACTGATATTCTGTTGATCATCGAAGGCTACTGTAAATTGATTCACCATCTGTACTGTCAGAAAGCTTTTTGATGTGGATATATAATTGGATAATTTATTTCTATGACACAATCTTGACTCTTTGATCATGTTCTCCTATGTATCTCGTTGGACCCTATGATCTTGACTTTAAGTGTGCGTATTCCTGATTATGCTACATCTTTGTGGCCTGTGTGCCAATTGTGAAATCAATGAACTATCCTAAATAATTGTTTTGTTTCCTGATTTTCGTTCAAAATTCTTTAGATATTTATGAATTAGTAATTTGGTAATGGCATGTGTCCTTTGTGCTGTCTGTTCAGTAGTCAGTAATCAGTATACTAATTAAGAATTGTCTTTGTTTTAAAAATGCCGTCCAAGTTGCTTGGGTACAAAAGTAACAAAAAGTTTGGCATCGGCTACTGAACAAGTAACACGAGCCTTGAATATGTCTATTAGAAGGGACGTCTCCATGCATTCTGGATCACAGATGAAGTATTAATGTCATTTAGTGTATATTTAAAATAAAGGAGCAGATCTATGGAATTTCTAGATTGAAAGTTTGCAACTAAAGCTAGGAATGTGAAGCCTTAAATGAGGTATTAGCAATAGGTCTAAAGACTGAGGGATATATGTTGATATGCTGTGGTATAAGTTTAAACTAGCGGTGGGTGTTGATTGATACTTTAAATTAAAGAACAGAGATGCCTTTTCAATTATTTTCTGATCCTTATAAAGGACTCTTGTTATTTGCATGTGGCACTTGTGACACAGGTCCTCTCCCGTCTTGCTCCATTTGAAAGGGGAATATTTGAGGATTACGTGGCCAACTTTTGGTGTGCCTCTTCAGTTCTCATCAAGTGGAAAAGATTATTCACAAAAGAGTCTCTGAAGCTTATCAGCTTCACCGCAACAGTTATAACATGTCTTCCTTCAATGATTCAGCAAATAAAGTCTCCCAGCTATCGAGGTTTCCTTTATGCGTTGCTGAATAGTTCTTTCTCGTTTTACTTGTTTTCTTTTCAAGGTTGGTAGTATTTCTTTTCTTTCATTTTCCAGAGTTGTAAATATTAAGAAAAAGCTTATGAGAAATTGTCTCTTCCCCTTTTTGCCCTTACAGTTCATGAGAAGTCTATTTTGCTGCCAATTCTTCCAGCAACCCTGCTGGCTGTTGACGAGCCTTTTATTTTCAAGTGGTTCACACAATTCGCCATGCTCTCCATGTTTCCTTTGATATGTCGGGATAACTTGGTTGTTGCATATTTGGCTTTACTTGCCGTGTTTGTCGTGATACTCAATGCACCCGTTCAACACAGAGTAAGAGAGACTAATTACCTTAATAGTTCTTGGGGCTCAGCAACCATGTTCTTTATTTTATGCTGCTATTTTGTTCTTCATATATTTTATTTGACCATGCATCCTCCTGAGAAGTATCCTTTCCTTTTTGAAGCAATAATTATGAATCTGTGCTTCTCTCAGTTTGTTCTTGTAACTCTTGCCTGCAATATAAAGCAGTGGCTGTCAAATAAACCTGCCAAATTAGAAGAAATAGAAAAGAAGCTCATTTGACATGTTTCATTTTTTAAGTTAGGTTGACAGCTCTTGTTAGACAGTTGGATTTGGAGGTGCATGTTTGATACTTTTCAGCAATGTTTTTCAGAAATTAAATTTATGGAGAGTTTGACCTGCATTAACTTCAACCTTTATGATTTTATAATTTTTGCACTTTACTTTTCACTGCCCTCTGGTTTCATTTGGTTCTTTTTCCATGTGTATATTTTCTCAGCTTTTGTTGGTGCTACAAATAAACCTTTTCATGGTCGTCGTGAGTGGGAGGGGGGTAAGTTGATGAAAGTACCATTTGTTAGAGAGCTAAAAATCTGTAGATAGAACAAAATAAACATTTACATTTTCCATTCATACATTATATAACAAACCTAGTGAATTGTAATTATACATGTCTCATTAGTTTTTTAAGAAAAATTAGAATAAAATTCAATGATATTAAAATGTTAATCTTCTTTCTCTTGGCCTCTAAGTTGGTCTATGAAACTTACACCAACAAGATCCTGCAAAAGTTGCACGATGCAGGATCTTCTTAGAACATGAGTTAACTGTAACCCAAAATCTCTGGACACATGTAGCAACCAAATCTCTCATTGGTTAACCTCAAAAAAACTTCCGTATTTGCAGAGATACTTGAGCAAATAATTGATCATTTGTAAAAGGGAAGTGCAAAGCTGCTAGAGCTACCTTATTTATTTTGAAAGGAAACCAGTTCTTGTCTTGGATAGAGTTGTTAAAATTAGTCTAGAGCTACCTTGTAGATTGAACTAGTGAATCACCAATGGAATTGCACGAACAAGTGCACAGTAAATATTTAAATTATGTATTGAAGATAGTATATTTAAGTTACATTTTATTCACATATATACTTAATATTTTGTTTTGGCTGCATTCTGTAGAATACATGCCAGCTGCAAGTTGTTGTTGTCCACTTCTACCCAAATTTTCTGGCATTCCTTTTTGTGAGTGACCATTCTAAACCTAAATGCTTATTTTACCCACTCAAAATGTCTATTATATATACATATAATTTAATTTTTTTTCCAGTTTATTTCATATACTAACATTAAATCATAAAAAAAGTCGATATATTAAATTCATTAAATAAAGTCAAACAATATGATTAAATATTCTATGAATTTAATATTATATCTTTTTAAATAGATATTGCTGATAATTTATTTATTGCATTTAATGACACATCTTTAATATATATTATTTATTGTATTTATAAAACTTTAAATTTTTCAAAAGGATTTAATTGACACGTATTTGGACAGATATGATATGTGTTGTCACTGATGAGATCTCTTCTATTTTTGTTCGGATGATTTTTTTTAATAATCATACAGTAATACCATTTCTGGTAACAATTTTTTTTATATACACAATTTTATACTTAATTTTTAATCATAATAGAAATGCGGAGATACAATCCAGTTATTAATGAAAATAATTATCGATTTATTTTGTAATTAGTTTTTATAAAAAATATTTAAATTAATTAATTAATTAAAAGTAATTACAATGTAAACAGTTCTTATATATAATAATCTAAATTATAAATTGCAATAGCAAAATTATTAATTTTAGAATAATATTTTAAAAACTATATTTAACATAAATGTTAATCATTCAATAGTGTATAACTTTTATCCAATTAATCAAAATTAAACCCATCTTTTTAATATTAAAATTTATGATGCATGAATATTTTTAGCAAAATCAGTAAATGCACCTTAAAACTATTGTGAAATCTTAAAAAAAAATAATATACAATAAATTCAACTATTATTTATATTCTGATTGAAGTCCCCACCAACCCCACAATTATTATGAAATGGAAAAACATTGAATTATATTTATTATTATTATTATTAATATATTATACATAATTAGAGGGTCTGATTGAGAAAATTGTATTATATATTAGTGCCTCAGTTGAAAGAAATTGTGTCTCATTCACAACTTTGTAACATATTTTGTTGGTGTGTTTGATCCATGGTAATGGTGATCATCACAACCCTTTTGGTTATCTTTGTGAGTCTGGTACTGAAGTGTGCCTATGAGACCATTTCATGTTACTGGTTCACTCCAATGAGCATAAGGAAGATGATGGAGAAACAAGGTGTTCATGGTCCTAAACCTAGTTTTCTTCTTGGCAACATCATAGAAATGAGTTCCCTTGTTTCAAGAGCAGTTTCTCAAGACATGAAAACTATCAGCCATGATATTGTTCCTCGTATTTTGCCTCATTTTGTTCAGTGGTCCAACCAATATGGTATGTCTCTTTTACTATATATCTCACCAACACATTAGAATGAATGTGAAATTTTATTATACACACTCTCATATGCATCCAATATTTTATATTGGATGTGAAATTTTAAGGATTCTACATGCTAAGACACAAATATGCAAGTAATTTGTTTTCTATGAGAATAAAAAAGTGATTCCAAACATAAATTCTTTTACTCTTAACCTTTGATTGAAATTTGTTCCTATACAATATAGTCTTATATGCTATGGTTTTGAAAAAGTGAAATATTAAGAATAGTTAATTATGATTAATTTTAAATAAAATCAATTGTTATCATACATCTCCTGTTTCGTATGTAAATGCATGATCCATATTAAAAAATTTGTGGTGGTATGATAAGTTTAAAAAATTAGGCAACAAAATATTAAAATTGTGAAAAATAAAAAAATATTATGGATAGGAAATTTTATTCACAATTGAAGAAGGATTTGCGAGAAAGTATATAATTGCTTATATTTTAATTTAGTATATTATTTCTTTAATCAAATATAATTTACCTTTTCATTATAATAAAATAAAGAATTAAAAAATATTAAAATAATAAATAAGATAAATTTATTAATTTAAATTTTGATATTTTGTAAATTAATTTATTTTAATATATTTTTATTTTGGAATATAATTTTTTTATTTATTAAAGTTTTATAATAATTTTTCATTTTAATTTATATTTTAAAAAATATTTTTTAAATATATACAAAAAAAATCTATTTATCAATCAATTTTTTTATTATCTTTCCTTCTATCTAAACAACCTTATCTTTTATTCTCTTTTTTTTTTCTTTCCTTTTCTAATCACCTTTTAATGTAGGATGTTTGAAAATTAAGATAAATGATATTGATATAGAATAATAACTCATTCTTTTTAACCCTTTGAGCTGCTAAAACTATCTTTTTAAAGTTATATAATCAAAATCATTAATAAATAACATAACCATCTCAAATATAATTTAATTAATTTTAATTTTGAAAAGACTTTTTTCCAAGTTCACTACGGTTACATATAACTTTAATAATATATTCTATAAGCAATGTATACATCTCAAAATGAAGTTAATATTTGTATCAGAATTTAATATTTTAATAGTATGTTAACTTCATTTGTTAGCATTTTTTAATCTCTTTAAATTTGAAAGCAAATCAAGGCTCAATATCAGAATTAGTTATCAAAACTCAACATGTTTTCAAGTTTGATTAAATACTTTTTCAATTCATCTTTCCTCGAAGTCTTGAATTTATTCGGATAAATTGAAAAAAACCAAATTTATTTTCATATTCTAAAACAGGTTTGAATCAACCTTTTTATATATATGTGTGTGTATATATATATATATATATATATATATATATATATATATATATATATATATATATATATATATCAAGAAGTAGCTAAACATAAGGGTATAATTTTTGTAATTTTTAAAATTCACAATACTTGTAGAATTTTCTATGCCTATTTAAGAAAAAAGAGTAGAAAGAAAGGGAATGATAATTTCTCAATATCAAAACTCTTTAAAGTTTCCAAAATTCCATGAAATTTGTCCCAATTTTTTTTTTTTTTTTATCTCATCTTATAAGTTATGTATGGGTAGACATACATGTGTTCTCTATTTCTATGTTCATATCGATAACATTAATGGGATTAAAAATGAAAACAAGTTAATTTAAATATGTTGTTGTATGTACATGTGTATGCAGAAGTGTGTGTTAATCTTCTGTTTGTTCATTTTGTTATTTGGGTTTACCATGACGATGTAGGAAAGAGATTCTTATACTGGAATGGAATAGAACCAAGGTTGTGTCTAACAGACACTGCACTCATAAAGGAATTTTTATCAAAGTACAACTCCATATCTGGGAAATCATGGCAACAACAACAAGGTTCCAAACATTTCATAGGGAAAGGGTTGTTGATGGTCAATGGTGAAGATTGGCACCACCAACGTCACTTGGTTGTTCCTGCATTCAAGGGAGAGAGACTTAAGGTATATTTTAGCTCTTTACACTATTTAACCAGTCACACATCAAAACTTTTTGCTAATTAATCAATATACTTTTAGGTTCTGTCTTTTAAAAATCTTCTGTTTGTTTTTTCTTGGCTTACTTTATCTGTGTGCCTATATCTCTGTTTCATTTCATCAAGTTTCTTAATGTCTTAATCATGGTACCAAGTTTATGGTAAAGAACATTTTTTTAAGCTACACACAAGTTGAAGGTTTATTTTATGATTTTCATCTACCAACTTAAAAAAATATTAAAAAAATAATAATTATTAAATTATACATAATTATTATACAATATTATACATAATTAATTTAATAATTATAAAATTTTATAATTAGCGGATATATTAATGAATTCTTAAGTTTTCATAATACACTTGCACATTAATGAAAAAAAAAAATATATTCATTTTTCTTCCCATCTTCTTATAAAATTTTCTTATAAATCCCAATCTGTTTTTCGTATTCCCATACATTTCCACTCTCTGAACATCTTTTATTTTCCCAAAATAATAGTCTATTACAGTAAATAATGTCATCATCAGAATTACAAAAAAGGTTATGAATAGTATTTTTGTCTTCTGCTGCTCTTGTGCCCACTATTTCTTTTCTACTGCTTGGTCCTTGTTTCTTCTTACTCGATTCGCCTTCCAAGGAGATGGACCCAACAGAGTTTCAAAACAGAACATTATCTTGTAATTGAAACTGTTTATCATTCGTTATAACTTTTAATTAAGTTGGAGATTTGGATCTCAGGTAATATATTGCTATTTCTTTCATGTTTTTGTGCATAAAACTTGTAGCAGATAGAATTTTTCACTTAATCTATGTGTTCATGCTTGTGTGTTGTTCTATCATTCATCCTTTTAAGTGTGACTGGTTTGAATAGAAATTTATAAAAAATTATAAAGATGTGAGGTTTGATTGGCACAAAATTGAAGAGTTTATAACAAATTTGAAGGGATAAGAGTGATATTGAATAGAAATGATTGGAGATGGAGATTTAATGTGTAGGGCTATGGTGGGTACATGGTGGAGTGCACAAAGGACATGCTTCAGTCATTGAAAAATGCATTAGAAGGTGGAGAAAGTGAGGTGGAGATTGGAGAGTATTTGACTGAACTCACTGCAGATATTATCTCAAGAACTGAGTTTGGCACAAGCTATAAAAAGGGAAAGCAAATATTTTATCTCCTCACACAACTACAGACTCGTGTTGCCCAATCAACTCGCCGTCTTCTCCTTCCTGGAAGCAGGTATGTCAATCTCACTTTTTCATTTTTCACAATGAGATCTCTTTTTTTTACCGTAGATTGGAATATGTAAAATAAATAAATAAATATATATGAATCAGTTAAGGGTCGATCAAATCTATGTATATACCAATAATTCTATTAAAGAAATGAAACCTTACCGTATAAGAAAATCATGAAATAAAAATTAATTTTAGAGATAAAAAAATTAGTTGTTATAGTGACTAAATTAGAGACTAAAAACAAAATTTTGATTTCTAAATTAGTTTATATTATTTTTAAATGGTTTTTAAATTGGTATCTAATTAGACAAAGGTTTTTGTTACCAAATTTAGAATCTAAATAATTGGTAGTTAAAACTTTGATAGCTCATTAGATAACAATTTAGAAACTATTTAAGAATAAGAGAAACTAATTTAGAAACCAAAATTTCTAATCTATAAAATGGTCTCTAATTTAGTCAGTATAACAACTAATTATTTTTTGTCTCTAAAATTGATTTCTATTTCATGATTGTCTTGTAGTGTTATAACTTTGTTAGAACCTACCAACTCAACCATTAAAGACACCTAAAAGGATAGTACCATCAAACCAAACTACTCAAACTAATAAACTACTAAGAGTTTACATCATAAGCAAACAAGTAAACGGATCAAGATACCAATAAAAAAAGGAAAAATAATCAGAAGCAAAATTAGAAGTAATCCAAAATCAAGTTTTTAATTGAGTCAAAAAAAAAGATTTCAGAATGATCAATCAGTCTCCTAAAAAAGATTAAAGATATATGATCCTAGTTCCCATGTGCCTTTTTTTCAATGTAAACTTACACCATTTACGGTGAAATTGATATGTTATAGGTTTTTCCCAAACAAATACAATAGAGAGATAAAGAGAATGAAGAAGGAGGTGGAGAAACTCTTAAAGGAGATCATAAAGGGTAGGGCAGATTATGTGGAGATGGGGAGAAGCAATTCATGTGGGAATGATTTGTTGGGAATACTCTTGGATGAGATGAAGAAAGAGGGTGGAAGCTTGAATCTTCAACTAGTTATGGATGAATGCAAAACATTTTTCTTTGCTGGACATGAAACCACTGCACTCTTACTTACTTGGACAGTGATGTTGCTAGCTAGCAATCCACATTGGCAAGACAAAGTCAGAGCTGAGGTTAAAGAGATATGCAAAGGGGAAACTCCATCACTTGATCAACTCTCCAAGCTCACTCTGGTTAGTATCAAATTACTATGTTTTTCTCCGAATATAATTCTGTATTTCTTTTTTTTATATATATATTTAAGTTATCACTACAAAAGAAAATTATTAAATAAAAATTTATTTTAAAAATAAAAATAATTAACTACTATATTAATTAAATTAAATACAAGAAAATTATTAAATAAAAATTTATTTTAAAAATAAAAATAATTAACTACTATATTAATTAAATTAAATACTATTTTAGAGACTTAAAAAATTATTGATATCTAAATTAGTTTTGAACAGCTAAATAATTTTTAATGAATATCTAACTAACCACCAATTACTTAGAAAGTTGATAGTTAAAACATTAATAACTAATTAGATATCAATTTATAAATTATTTATCAATAATATAAACTAATTTGGATGTAAATATCTTTTTAATCTCTAGTATATAATTTAGTTAATATAATAATTAATTTTTTTTTAAATTAATTTTTATTTAATAAATAGGTATACTTTATTAAGGATATTAGTTCTCGTATATTCATAGTTTTATCAACTAATTAAAAATATTTTAGATATGTTTTATAAAATATTGTTATAATAATTAATATTTTCAAAAATATATAATAATGCATCACTAGATAGGAGTATAATGCATAAAGTTTAAAATTTTCCAAACTCAATAGAATTGAAAAATATTATATTGAATGATTTTCCTCCATTATTTCTGTATATTTAAATATTTTTACATTATTTTTTCCAAATGATTAAATCTAACCATTCTAATAAAAGGGAGTATATATTGAAGATAAAATAACCAATTAGATAAATGCAACATTTTTTTTTACTTTAATCTTACAAGGCAATTTCTTTCCGATGCAAGTTACTTGGTAAGCCCAGCCCAAATAGCCAATGATTTATGACTCTATTTTTATTGTTTACTTGAAAATTTGTGTTCTTAAAATAGCATAAAATTTAGGGACAATATAATAAGTTTTATTATTTTGATAATCATCATACCAAAGGATTTTATTAAATATTTTAACTGAGTACAAACTTATATTTAATTGTCTCTGTGTGTCTGGTAATAGAATACTTAGACAAATGAAGATATCTTATTGATATAATAAATATAAGGATAAATAATTTTCTTAGTATCAATTAATTATAAAAATATTTTAAATATGATTTTTAAAATAATTATTATAAAAAATAACATTATATACTCTATCATATCTTTATAAAATCCATTTAACTATTTCAGTATTATTAAGAAAATTAGTTAAATTAGTTGGTAATATTAAAGTCGTCCCAAATTTACATCTTTTAAAAATTTATTTGAGCATTAATGATACATACTCTTTCTCTTTTTTAATATTTTTATTAATTATTTTTTTAATTTTTTTTAGTTTTTATTGGTTGTGTATACACTATTAAAAAATCATTAAATAGAAACCAATTTTTAAAAAAAAAATTATTATATTAAAAAAATTAGATACTATTTTATAGACTAAAAAAATTATTAGTATATAAATTAGTTTCTATTTTTGATAAATGATTTTTAAATTGGTATCTAATTTTAGAAACTATTTATCAAAAATAGAAACTAATTTATATACTAATAATTTTTTTAATCTGTAAAATAGTATCTAATTTTGTCAATATAACAACTAATTATTTTTTATTTTTAAAATTAGTTTTTATTTAATAATTTTTTGTGTGATAGAATGTCTTCTAAAAACCTCTTTACGCAACACAAAGCTACGACCAATAGACATAGTTTAAGAAATATGAATCCCATTAAACAGATGACAGTAGTTTGAAAGATTAATCATTAACTTTCAGTGAAAAGATATATAAAATTTTGACCAACAAATCCAAGTAAATGATGTGATATTGCAGTTACAAATGGTGATCAATGAGTCAATGAGGCTGTATCCTCCTGCAACTGTGCTTCCAAGAATGGTTTTCGAAGACATTGAGTTGGGAGACCTCCACATTCCTAAAGGCTTATCAATTTGGATTCCAGTGTTGGCCATTCATCACAGTGAAGAACTGTGGGGTGAAGATGCAAATGAGTTCAACCCTCAGAGGTTTGCTTCAAAATCATTCACACCTGGTCGCTTCATACCCTTCGCTACTGGCCCTAGAAACTGTGTTGGACAATCATTTGCCATCATGGAAGCCAAGATCATACTCGCCATGTTCATCTCTCAGTTTAGCTTCACCATTTCTGAGAGTTATAGGCATGCACCAGTGGTTGTCCTCACAATTAAACCTAAATATGGTGTTCAAGTTTGTTTGAAGCCTTTAGATGCATAATATCTGTGTTTAATTCCTTCTTGTTCTAGACTATTTTAGGGATTCTGTATTTAGGATATTCCAATAATCTTGCAGAGTAAGAGCATTATGTTTTTACTGAAAAGTGGAACATCTATAAACTATTAGAAATGTGAAGTTCTTGTGTTAGGCTTTGGACTCTGAGCTTTGAATGAGATTGTCCAAGCATATAAAGGACAACTTGTAAAAAATTAATTCATATTTAAATCAATAAAAAATAATATGAGATGGTACTTTCTTTCAAGCCTCCGTAAATGGAGATATATAATAGAAAATAATTAGGTTCAATTGTTTAATATATTTAAGAGATTTTATTAAGGAGTATTGAGAATTTAATTTTATTTACACTTTAAAGTTTTAATCATATATCATTGAACTTTAAATATGAATAAATTCATCGTTTTAATTGAGATTTATTTAATTGAGTTTATTTGGACTTAATTGTTAATTATGTATTTTTAGAGTAGATGATGTAAATGAAGTTTCTATAACTATGAGTGAACCAAAATGCGAATGTTTAAGTTGTTTGCTTGAATAAAAAAAACAAAATATGGGGAGAAAAATAAGAGAAGAAAATCTATAATATCTCTTAAACAAAATTGGAAGCAAATGTTCTACAAAATACGAAGAAATAGAATCGTGATAAAACTCGAAACATGATATGAGAATTCTGAAAAGTTGGAAACTAAGAAACTGTTAACAAAATTGGAACTAGAATATTTTCCTAAGTTCTTGAGGTAGAAAAACCTATAAAAATATACAAACTTCAAGGATAAATCACCAAGCTTCAGAGTGGCGTTCAAAAAATAGAGCATTAGGTTTTTCTTAATTTTCTTATTTTATTCTTTGTAATATTTTTGTTTTACCTCTGCATGAAAGACTAAAATCCTTTGGGTTGTTTCTCTTGTAATTTCACAATGAAATTTGAGGTTTTGTGCAATGAAAATTTTGTTCTTTAATACCTAATTGCGCTAAAATGTTTGGTCTTTTCTGACTTTAATTGTTGATAATTCAATTTTATCTTTAATTAAAAACCTTGAGTATACGCATGATGATACAATCCAAGTAGACAAGATGATGACCAACTACTCAAGAGACCATTCACACTATGAGCAGTCATCTCAACAATCAAGTCAAGACCCTACAAGATCTAACGGACCTCTCCAGAGGAAGAACTGGCATAAACCAGAACACCAATTGTTCTTTCTTCAGGTCTTCTTAAAAATTAAAACATGTTGTAAATAATTTGGGCTCTCTTTAGGGGTCCAAATAGCAAGATAGGCTAGAGTACACTACAAGAAATTGTTCATTTACATACCGATTATTACATACAGATATTTATGTACAAATTTAATTCAGTATGCAAATAGACATTACATACGGATTTTTCTGTATGTAAGAATAAAAGTGATTACATACAAATTTTTCCAAGCACGTAGGTGAAAAAGACGGTGAGAGAGAGAAAGGTCGCGAGAGAAAAAGAGATGAGAGAGAGAGAATGGTCGCAAGGAAGCCGCGAAGGACTTTCTGAGGAGGGAGGAGTGCGGGAGGAGAAGTGAAGGGCTCAAGCAACCTCGCTCAGGTGGCAATTGCACAACCTTTTTCTTTTCCAACTTTTCGGGGAGTCATAGAGAACTGGACATGTTTAAGGTTTTTCAAAAATGGGCAAGGGTGAAATAAGTGTGTATCTCACGAAGGCGTAATAGGTGGGACAAAAGGTTCGGGTTTGTGCGGTTCTTTGATGTCACAAATGTGACAAGACTGGAAAGGGAGCTAGACCAAATATATATAGGAAATATGAAGTTGTATGTCAATATTCCCAGGTACAGTAGACCTGTACTTGATCTTGCATCTGGCCCATCTAGAGAGGTTAAAAGGCTTTATCATCCTAAGCCGACTTTTGACAAGACAGAGGAGGTGAGAATGGATAAGAATGGAAATGAGGGTTGTTAGTGGCGGTTTGTAAGAAATGAACAAGGAAAATGGAAAGAGATCTTGTAATCGAAATACAGGTTGGATACAAACTGTAGTCAAGTTCATATGAATTTCCAGTCATGGTGGTGGAGAGATCTTTCCAAAATTTGTTGTGGTTGGTTCCAAGAAGGTTTACTATGGAAAGTTGGTTCCGGGGATAAATTTAGATTTTGGGAGGACAATTGGATTGGTGGTAGCCATATCCTCAGTTCGATGTATCCTAGACTTTATGCTCTATCTTTGGATCAGGGGAGGACAGTGGGAGAGGTAGGTGTTTGGGCTGAGTCAACATGGAATTGGCGGTTAAGATGGATAAGAGTCAAGTTTGTTTGGGAAGTTGTACAAGAGGAAGAAATGGTTAGTAAAATCTCTATGTGGACAGGACATACAGGTTTGGGGTGAGGATATTTCAGGGGAGTTCTCTGTGAGATCAGCTTATGAGTGTCTTGCAGCGCGAAACCCAGGAGAGAACCACAAATTTTTCAATCAGTTTTGGCAAGCTAAATCTTTCCCTAATGTTCGCCCTACTACATGAAGGATTCTATTGAATAAAATGCCAACAAGGAGTACTTTGATTAGGAGAGGGGTGGTTGTTAATTCTATTGCGTGCGAGATGTGCCAAGATTTGGAAGAGACGACTCAACACCTTTTCTTAGATGTACAATTGCTCAAAGGGTATGATCAGTGTGTTATAGATGGTTAGGTATCCTGTTTGTGCAAAATAAGGATTTGAAGACTCACTTTGAAAATTTCTACTTGGGTCATATGAGTGGTAAGCATAATCTGATTTGGAAGGGTATATGGATGGCATTTGTGAGGGTCATCTGGGAACAAAGGAACTCTGTCATCTTTAAGCAAGGAAAACCTGATGCAAAAGAAATCTTTCATTTAGCACAACTTAGAGCATGGCTATGGTTGAAACACAGGGTACAATTGTTCAAGTACTCGTTCTCAGATTGGCACTTGAATTTGGAGCAATGCATTAAAAACTACAAGTAATATAGAAGGTTTGTAGCAGGTTGGAAAGGGGCTTAATAGGTGTTGTCGGGGTTATGCTTTGGATAATCTCCTAGTTTTAAACATGCTTTCCTGCATTGGCAACTGCTATGCCTCTGGATGCATGAAAAAGAAAGGTTTCTTGACAGTAGCAGGCTTGCTTTACTACTACTAGGATGCTCTTTGGTGTTAATATCAATATTATTATTACAATTATTATTTATGCCTATTTTTATTAATGTTAGAAACAAACTACAGTGGGTGGGACTCGAAGTCAAGTTCCTTGAGTGACCAAAGAAGCTTTAATTACTACACCAGACAAGTTCTTTTGTCATATTATGATTTTTATTATACTTCAAGTGGCGGTCCTCCTCACTTATCTTGGAGAATCCACACTCCAAGTGGCGTGTTCACTCTTGTCCATCATCATAAGCTTTCTTTCCTTCATCTCTTTTTCCATTTTCTATTACACCATTGTTCATTGTGTTTATGTTCTTGTTTTGTTCTTCCATTTTCAATTCGGTTCCATTCATCTTAATTGTTTCTTCTTTTATATCTTTCAATTCTGCAACTGTACATCATCTTCACTATATATTGTGTTTTTCCTTTTGCCTTTGGAAGTGAATCTTCACACTTACTTAACCACTTGGTTAAGTTTGTGTCATGTGGGGATCTTCCCTAGGTCTCGCCTTATCATTGCTAAAATCCAAATCATAAACAAAGTGTCACCCTTAAAATGGACAAATCTAAAATAAACTCATATCACATGAAGACGAGTAAGGTACTACTGAATAATTAGTGGAATGAGATTTGATTGTCTTTGAGTGACACATGTTTGGTCAATTCAATTTTTTTTAGATGATTGAATGAATGATATATTTACCAACTAATGAAGAATTCATTGTTGGAAAGGTTGAGAGTCAACCTACTTCCTTTCACTATTTTAATCTCTACTCTGCACAATAATCTCAATCTCGCTTTTACTTTATTGTTATTGTTAACTTTTATTGTCTATGAATAGATATGAACACTAATTTACTGATTTCACTATTGGATTCATTGGGAGATGACGTGGAGTCATCTGACCTTATCTATACTATCATCTGTTTGGTGTTAGACGACCTAGCATTGTGGTAGACAATTTTCACTTAAATCATTTTAATTTGTTTTTCAAATGACAACTATCAAGCATATAACTAACTTGTTGTTGTTCATAGAGAAATTGTCAATATAATTTATGTGATTATTGCTTCATTTCTCCTTAAATTCCCGAGAATAACACAAAATTGGGAATAAATCGTTCATATTCATCTTATAATCCAAAAAACATGTAAAAAGGTTAAAAATTCTAAATTAAAAGTTGAATTATAACTATTATATCAATTAAAGTTTATAAGTGTTTGTCTTTTTGTATGAAATATTTCACTTATCATTCAATAGGTTGATAACACGAAATAACAAGCTAATTTCAGTTACAGTATAAATCAACAACTTGAAACAAATTGACTTTTCGAAATAACTTGTTGATTTTACTAAACATAAAAAGAACAACTTTAAAAACAAAAAACTTTTTAAAAGAAAGAATATTTTGAAAACATAGTTTATCTTTACAAAACAGAATAGACTAGATGAGAAAAAAAACAAAAACGGTTGAAAAGCTTAAGTGATTTTAATTTGTTGATGCGATAAATCAATTAGTTAAATATACTTATATAGTCCAAATGAACTTCCTAAAGACAATTTTTAACATATTAATATCTCAGACAACAAGTTGAAAAACAAAACGGATTTTAAAGCAAACTCTTTAAAAAACAATCTTGGAGCAGACTTGGATCATAATGCATGATTAAGAAGAAATAACAAAAGTACATCAAAATATACCTAGACACACACATAATCTGTGTCATTCAATATTCAGTGTAGGATTTGGAAACATCAAATAAAGGTTTGACTTAAACTTCAAGGTCTACAGAAAGATCATATCAGGACATAAGATAGGGTACTTTCTCCATCTAGCTTTGTGATGTCAAGGAATAATATCTTCATCCATGAATGTGATAGATGGGAGGGAATGAGGTGGTAACAAAATTACCAAATTTATACTTAGGAGATTTTTTTTCCCTTGTTGAGCTTGAATTGTTTCTCCCAGCTAATCCTCCTATTGTAGTGTTGATTGTTCCTTTGACATCATCAGTGTTTTGTTGAGGTTGTTTCCTCCATTCCTGCTCAAGTTATGGTGTCACCCGATCCTGGTGATTTCCCCTACCTCAGCTATGGAAACCACCACATAAAACTTTGCCTCGATCTTCCCTCCAAATCCCTCATCCCCAACCCCAACTTGGTTTCTCATGCTACACAAAACGTCCCAAGGCCCTTATTACACTATATTTTTTTTATCAAGTCTCGCATCTCATGACTGTAACATCCCTATTTTATTATAACTAATAACCATAATTTGTTTGAAATATCAAAATAAATATATAAACATAATACAAATATGTTTACAACTCTTTCATATAGTGTTTCAAAATATATCCCTCTTCATATGGACTTTAAATATTTACATAAAATTAAAACAAATACTCAAAAGAAATAAACATTTCCAAAATCCAGCTTCTCACTAAAGAGCTTTATCACTTTTAACATCATCTGCTCCCGTGTAAATACATGACCATCACAGATTAAAGACAACAAGACAGAACAAACAAGTTAATCTAGTTATTTTTAAAAATTATAATATAAATATAAAATTAAACATCCACATAAAGCCATCAATTCTCATGCATTTCCACATAAAGTGTCTATCATAATTCACAATTCATCTTTCTCATGTCAGACTTCTACTGACTCACAACACATATATACTTGACTCTACTTCCGGAAGACTCGTGTATTGAAATTAACATCCTGAGACCTACACCTGTCACAAAATTCGCTATGAAACCACACAACCATGCACATAAACATCTCAATATCTCATCATCTCATATGGCAGGGTAAATTCATATGACCTGAAAGACTAGATTATATTTCAAACCGTAGACAAAGTCATATGAACTTCCTTCGACTCTCACCAACTAAATGACTTCATCTATGTGATTCCATTATATCAATAGATTCAGGATCATCTCATTAACGAGACCTAACAAATCAATACACTCTAATAATAATCTCAACATGGTATTTCCTTTCCTGAAAATACTATGTTTTGATCACACTTTCACATCATTGCATACTTCATTTAACCAATACATTATTCAATCACATCACATTTTAAACACTCCAAATATATCTAAAAATTCACTTAACAATAATAAGTAATAATAAACTATGCTAAATAATAATAATAGTAATTTTTTTTATAAATGGCTTTAGCGAAAAAAATTTGAGTTTGAGTGAAAATGAACCAACATGCACCCAGGATTTTTGGCTTGAGCGAAAAAATTTTGGTGTGAGCGAGAATGAACCAGTGTGCACCCAGGATTTTCGACTTGAGCAAAAAAAATTTGGTTTGAGTGAAAATGGACTAGAAAGTACCTCAAAAATTACCCATGTTTGCTTGAACGACGGAAATGGACGCGAGAGCACCTCATATTTTCATTCAAATTGTTATTTTATCAAATATACTAAACCAAAGTAACAATTTCCCTATTAGAGTTGGATAATTACCCTAAATCAAAATTACGCAACCAATACTCAGCAACATTATCCTTTAAGTAATACATCAAACTATTTAAATATATTCATTTACTTATTCAAATAAAAACAATATAGTTTTATAACATCTACCATATCTAAAATTTCACATTCTAATCTCAATCAAATTCTAATATGCTCAAAACAACAAATCCTGCAAGAAATTTTGATAATGGTGACCACGTCACTGCCACATCCAGATCTTCTAGCATAGGGTTCTATTGGAAATTTAAAACTAGCTTCCATTACTTGAACTTGAGAAAATGCTCACTAAGAGCTCCAAATCCTATAATTGTTCAAGGGTAGCTTAACATGCACCACAAAGTTCTGATAAAAAATCTAACTATATCATTAGGACCCTGAACTAACAAAGACCAATTCTGAAGATTAAAGCATCACATGCAAGCTTAAACTAAAGGAAAATCTAACCAAATTAAAACTAACTCAAAGGAAAATGAGTTAAAATGAGCTAGTGCCTGTGTTCCCACTAATATGTATAAAATATATTAATAATAATAAGTATAAATTATATTAATAATAATATGTATAAATTATATTAATAATAATATGTATAAATTATATTAATAATAATAAGTATAAATTATATTAATAATAATAAGTATAAATTATATTAATAATAATATGTATAAATTATATTAATAATAATATGTATAAATTATATTAATAATAATATGTATAAATTATATTAATAATTTACAATTTATACATATTATTATTAATATAATTTATACATATTATTATTAATATAATTTACACATATTATTATTAATATAATTTATACTTATTATTATTAATATATTTTATACATATTAGTGGGAACACAGGCACTAGCTCATTTTAACTCATTTTCCTTTGAGTTAGTTTTAATTTGGTTAGATTTTCCTTTAGTTTAAGCTTGCATGTGATGCTTTAATCTTCAGAATTGGTCTTTGTTAGTTCAGGGTCCTAATGATATAGTTAGATTTTTTATCAGAACTTTGTGGTGCATGTTAAGCTACCCTTGAACAATTATTAATCATAATAAGTATAATAAAAATGGTAATATGACCAAAGAACTTGTCTGGTTTAGTGGTTGATGCTTCCTTGGTCTCTAAAGGGTCTTGGGTTCGATTCCTGCCTACTAAAGCAGTTTGCTTCCAATATTAATTAGGGACTTGGGTTCGAGTCATATCTAGTGCAGATGGCTTCCAATACTTGAGCTTTATTAGAGAATGACATCTCGACTAGCATTCAAAGGTTTTTTATTTTCATACCTATTCATGTGCCTCTTTCTAAAGGCTAGTGTGGTGTTTGGAATAGGACAAGAAAAGCCTTCATCAACTTCTTTCTTATGTTTGAGTTTTCTTTAATGTTAATATATCGTGTTAGCAGGTGGGATTGCATAAAGTGTATCAAGCGATTTCCTCGAGTTCAGTCCTACCAAGAACATGTTGAAGATGGGAAACTTTGATGTATCAAATCCTATATGAAGCTTGAAGCTATGTTGTGTTTTAGGTTTAGGTTTTGGTTTGGGGTTTAGAATCTTTGTAAGACCAGTCTTGATTCTCAAACAAAGCTTATTCCAATCAGTTTTAAAGATTTAAGTGTTTTTCCATGCAAAGGGAAAAACAACCGATTAAAGTTTGGAGATAATTGATTGTTTCTCACTTAGCTGGCAAAGGTGTTTTGAAACTATTTTTTGAATCAGTTATATAACTGTCAAAACCATTCAACTGGTTAAATCGTAGTTTTAACCGATTAAATGTGTGTTTTCATAACAGTTTTTTGAAAACCAGTTTTAACTAATTTGGTTGTTCAAATCTGCCTTCAACGGTAGCTTCTCAAGTAATATAAAATTAGTCTTCTTTCAAACGTGATTGAGATTGATGAAACATAAAAGTTTGATACTCTGTTTTGAGATTATTTTGAGAGATTACCAACTGTTTGTAAAAACGTTTTTTTACCAAGTTTTAGCAAGATTGCTTTTGAGCTTTGCTATGATCCAAAGAACTGATCAATAGGGTTCTGGTGTACCGTGATTCGAGGTTTTTTCTATCCCTGTTTAGGTTCTTGTAATTGTTCAAATTACTCTCTGAAAATTGTTGTAAAATTCTGTAAAATCAGTGTGATTCTGGCTTAAGGTGTTGGTTGTGTGCAAAAAGGGTGAGTAGGCTTTGTGGGATTAAAAGTCACCTCTTTGTGTGGTGTATGTGTAATCTGTAATTGGTTGCATAATGAAATACTCAGTGGTTTGACTGAGGAATGGATGTAGCTCTTGGATAGAGTGAACAAGTATAAACCTTGTGTGTAATTCTCTCTATCTCTTCTCTCCATATCTGTTTGATATTTTCCACTGTCATAAACAACTAGTTGAATCGTAATTTTAACCGATTATAATTATGTTATCTGTTTCTGTTTGGTAATTTGATTGGCTTTCTGAATTGCTTTTCTGAGTTGATTGTTAAGGTTTCATTTTGAACAAAGTATTTGTGAAAATCTTTTGGAAACAATTCACCCCCCCCCCCCCCTCTTGTTATAGCCATCAATCCTAACAGAACATGTGTGATGAGCATATATTTATTCACACTCAATAGCTTTAATCATGGATTATTGGACTATAATAATAAATAAATCCGTTGTTTTAATTAATATTCATATAATTGGGTTTATTAGGGCCTTAACTATTATCTTTGGTAATTTTGTGTTTTTAGGGTAAATGATTTGAAACATCTACCTTTGTGAATAAATATACCCTAAACCCTAAACATCTACCCTAAACCCTAAACCCTAAACCCTAAACCCAAATATGTAAAAGTCCAAGTTGCTTTTCTAAATCAAAACATAAAACAAATTCTGAGGAGAAGAAAGAGAAAAATAAAATCTACAATGTCTCAAAAACAGAATTGGAAGCAAATCTTCTGCAAAATACAAGAATTCTGGAAAGATGGAAACTTGGAAACTGTTAACAAAATATAAACTGCAATATTTTCCCAATATCCTTGGAACAGAAAAGTCTATAAAAGGACACAAGCATCAAGGAGAAAGGGTAGAGCTTCATAGGGTTTTCTTAGTTTATTTTTCTCTTAGTAATTCTTTTGTTTTGCCTCCGCATGGAAGGCTAAACCTTTTTTGTTGATTCCTTTGTAATTTCCCATTGAGTTCTGAGGTTTTGTTCAATAAAAGTTTTGATTTTTAATTCTCTATAGAAGTTGTTTTTATTGTCTAATCTCCTGGAAAATTGGTTTTTGTGAGAGGTTGTAACGCATGATTGAGAGTCTTCCTTGTCTTAAACTTTGGTTTCTTAGTTAGTTCGCATTGTTCTGATTAATTTCTTGGGCGCATGATTCAAGAGAGAGGAGGTAAGCATTCCCATGGAGTATACGCATGGAACAAAGTGGGTATTGATTAAACCAGTAGACGCATATTTTACTGGTGAGTTTCAGTTGAATTAGATTGGCGAATGTTCAACCTGGTTTAACTATGTTGGATGATTGAGAAAAGATTAATCTTTAGAGAACCTATGAAGAATTCAATGGTGGAAGAACTTGGGGATCAACTTCTTTTTATTTTCTATTTCAATCTCTTTTACATTTTCTGGATAATTATCTTATTTATTACTAACTTTTCATTACTTGTAGATAGATTTTGAATTCGGTTAACTGAATCACTATTGGATTCGTTGGGAGACGACTTGGGGTCATCTGGTCACAATTATACTATCATCTCTCTAGTGTTAGACAAGTCTACGCTAGATTTATATTAATTTGATAGCAAAGCGAAAGCTATCAAATTTGGCGCCGTTGCCGGGGAATTCAATTTGATTTTGGTTATTAGGTTTTTCTTTTTATCTGTATATTTTTTTTTATTTTCCTAATTTTATTTTTTGCATATTTAAATTTTTTTTTCTTCTTATTAGTTTTTATTTATTTAGTATACTCTAAAAAACTAAAAAAATATAATATTCAACATTTTTTTATAAACGAAAAAAAATTAAAAAACGAAAAAATAAAAATTAAAAAAATATAATATTCAGGATATTTTTTTTATCTCTTATATCTTATCTTTATTTTATTTTTATTTATTTTTATTATCTTTCTTTATATCTTTTATCTTTATTTTGTTTAGATTTTTTTTATTTTATCTCATATATCTTTTATCTTTATTTTTTGTTTTGATTTGTTTTGATTTTATTCTTTTATATCTTTTATCTTTATCTTATTTTGCCTTTATTTTATATCTTTTCTGTTTTTAGTTATTTTTTTTATTTTGTTTTGTCATCTTTATTTATTTCTATTTTTGTTTACTCTTTTTATTTTCTATATTTTATTTATTTATTTATTTATTTTAACATACTTTTTTTTCTCTAACTATTTTTTTTAAGCATTAAGTGTAGCATTTGCATTAGTTTTGTTTTTTAGGATCTTGCATTTAGGGTAGACACTTCAGTTGCTATTCTTTGATTTTTTAATATTGAAAGCAATTTAGGGAAGACTCTGGCTAGGAAAGACTTGGTTTCTAAGTTTATTCACTTGTGACTCACCTCTCTTTCCTGGGAGTTTACTTGGTTTGCTTTTCAATTTAAAAAAAAAAAAGAGAGAGTTTGCTCTAAGGCGTGTAATAGGTGTTGGTGTCCATAATATACATCCCTTGTTTTCAATTCTAAAATGGAACGGAGATTTGCTGAACAAATTTACAATTATGATATTCATTATGAGCCATATTTTCAACAACCTCAACATTTTAATCCATATTGTCAGCAGCCTTATGAGCAACCTCAACAACAACCATATTATCAACAATACTATTTTGATGAAATTGAAACACCTTTTCAACCATTTTTGCAAACTGATAATATTACTCATAATCTTGAAGAGTCATCTTTAGAGGAGCTGGTGAGACAATTAATGGTAAATACAATGAAATCTTAGCAAAACATAGATGCTACTCTATCAAAATTAGAAGAGAAAGTTGGTCAGTTGGCTAGACAATTTGAAGATATTTCTAACAAAAGTTTGAATTCACATCATGATCCTAATTTAGATATAGAAAATTTTTCCAACTTTGATACAAGCTATACTTGTGATCCTGATATATGTGTTGAGATTAATTTTGCCATGCCTCCAGTTTCCATTTCATTTGCAAGAATAAAACCTTATCCAGACACTCCCGAAGTGCATATGACTACTGAAGACACAAAGGATTTTGATGATACATGTGCAACATGTTCTGTGATGAACAAATGCATATCCTCTGATGATATAATTTGCAGTGCAAACACTGTTGATTTGCAGGTTGTTAGGATCTCTGAACCATTACCAACTAATGTCTAACCTCCACTGATGGAGGAAAATTCATTGCTTAATCAAGAGGCATTAGACTCTACGACACATGCTGATAAAAATCATTTTGTGCATCATATAAACACTGAGGATGAAAATGTGCTTGAACTTTTAGGAGATTTTAACTTCTCCAATCCAGTTGAATGTACAGAGGATGAGATAGACGAGTTCTTAAAATGCACTAACCCTTGTGATGCATGTCTTGATACAAAAGTTGTTGATGTTGTTATACTTGTTGAATCTACTAAAAAAGATTACGCACTAGCAGATGGCTCTAACAGGGTTTTGGAGGTAATACAAGAGGAGGAAGAGTTGACATTGGCCATCTTTCAGGTAGATGCTGCTAGTGGAGAAGAAGATGATATTATTCTTCAATCCTTGAAGCTTCAAAGAATACAACCTCCATTATTTAAGGTGAAGCCCATATCACTCATTCCATAATCTCCATTGGTTACACCTTCTACCATAATTGGAACATTTGAAAGCAGCCTTTACCAGCCACCACCACCTCCTAACTTACATTTCATTCCATCTCCCACCCCAACTAGACTGTCTACCCTAGCTAGACTGTCTAGCCTTAGACCACTACCCTTAGATGACCCCCAAAAAGCTAACCATATCAGATCGTCTATGATGAATATATTTTTGTCTTCCATCTATACTCTAGAAAGTACCATCATCCATTCATGGAAGAAACTGTACCATTTCACACGCCCTCCAAACCTACCCGAGTTCCATCCACTATTTCAAGGCTTCTTCATCATAATATTTTTGTTACATAGTTTACCAAGGTACTGCATGCTCTGGTTAGAAGATCCAGTTGATAGTGTTTCTACACCACTATGGATGAAAAGTCTTGGTTTGTACTGTAGAGGGGATGGTTGAAACAACTGCAACTGCCACTTCCCTCAAGCTAAATGAGGGAGTACTTCTTCTCGCACTTTTATCGTACACATTTATTTATTGATTTTACATTGAGGACAATGTGTGATTTAAGTGTGGGGGAGGAGAATCATAGTTTAGGATTTATCTTTTGTGTTTTTTTGTTTGAATTTCTTTTTGCTTCTGTTAAAATAAATCAGCTTTTTAGGATGGTCTAATGGCTGACATGTTTTATAATTCTTGAAAATCTTGGCTTCTTGATATTTTTGTTTGGATTTTCTTAAAAATTGATAAATAAGTTATTATGAGAAATTTTGGGTTGAATCTTTTGATAAATTGTCCCTAGTGAGTTTTTGAGCCTTAATTAATATATCATTTAATTTATTTATTTTTAGTGTGTTTTCACTCATGTTTGCTTATACTCTAGAACTTAGCTTGATTCTTTGTTTCACAACTGTGATTTACATGCATGAACTGATATGATAGAGACATTCTTTGTGTAAATTAACCCACTAGCCATATTAGCCTACCTTTATGATAATCAATTTGTTAGCCCCTGAGCCTATAGCCTATTTCTTGTTTTTAACCCTCATTACAAGACTCAAAACAGAAAAACCATGATTGTCCCTACCTTAGAAGATAAAGGAGCTTTGAAATTATTTGGGAATAGGTTTTTGAATAAGTGTAGAGGTGTATCTCATTTTCATAATTTACCTCTTCAGTTTTAAAGAAAACAAAGAAAAAAAGAAAATGGATAGAAAAACAAAGGAATACAACAAGAAAAAGAAAAGCAAAGCAAAAAAGAAAATAAGAGTGGATCCTCTAATACATTGGATTGACTGTCTATTATATGAAAAAAAATGATATCTTGAAATAAAAAGAGGAGTTGAATTGTCATAATACTTATACTTATTTTTAGACCTATCGTCCATTGCTCCTTTGTTTTTCTATGGTTTTTAAGCCTATTTTCCCACTTTTACCTACCTTTACCTTAGCCTCATTATATCCCTTATGAAGACCTCTTGATCTTTGATTGCATGTTTTTTTCGATTGTTGTGAATATTAGAGTCTTGTTAAGCATATGGTAGTGTTTGTTTGCATGAGTGTTGAGTGTAAATACAAACCCTAAACACTTGAGAGTTGGAGAGTGTCCAATGAAGTTTTGTCAATTTTGATTCAACCTTTGATTTTAATTACCTGCTTGTATATTAAAATATAAGAATTTCCATTCACATTTTTCTTGATTCCTTGATTTCTTAAAATTATATCTTGTCTTTCATTGTGAATTCTTAGAATTTTCTATTTTGTTATTTGCACTGTTTTTCTTTTCTTTTTAAACCTTAGAGTATTTTGCCCAGGAGTGCAAAAGGATAAGTGTGGTGGTATTTGATGAGCATATATTTATTTACACTCAATAACTTTAATCATGGATTATTGAACTATAATAATAAATAAATTTGTTATTTTAATTAATATTCATATAATTGGGTTTATTTGGGCCTTAACTATTATCTTTGGTAATTTTGTGTTTTTAGGGTAAATGATTTGAAGCATCTACCTTTGTGAATGAGTCAAATATGTAAAAGTCCAAGTTACTTCTTTGAATCAAAACAGAAAACAAATTTTGAGGAGAAGAAAGAGAAAAATAAAATCTATAATGTCTCAAAAACAGAATTGAAAGCAAATCTTCTGCAAAATACAAGAATTCTGGAAAGATGGAAACTTGGAAACTGTTAACAAAATATAAACTGCAATATTTTCCCAATATCCTTGGAGCAGAAAAGTCTATAAAAGGACACAAGTATCAAGGAGAAAGGGGAGAGCTTCATAGGATTTTCTTAGTTTATTTTTCTCTTAGTAATTCTTTTGTTTTGCCTCCGCATGGAAGGCTAAACCTTTTTTGTTGATTCCTTTGTAATTTTCCATTGAGTTCTGAGGTTTTGTTCAATAAAAGTTTTGATTTTTAATTCTCTATAAAAGTTGTTTTTATTGTCTAATCTCCTGGAAAACTGGTTTTTGTGAGAGGTTGTAACGCATGATTGAGAGTCTTCCTTGTCTTAAACTTTGGTTTCTTAGTTAGTTCGCATTGTTCTGATTAATTTCTTGGGCGCATGATTCAAGAGAGAGGAGGTAAGCATTCCCATGGAGTATACGCATGGAACAAAGTGGGTATTGATTAAACCAGTAGACGCATATTTTACTGGTGAGTTTCAGTTGAATAGATTGGCGCATGTTCAATCTGGTTTAACTCTGTTGGAGGATTGAGAAAAGATTAATCTTTAGAGAACCTGTGAAGAATTCAATGGTGGAAGAAATTGGAGATCAACTTCTTTTTATTTTCTATTTCAATCTCTTTTATATTTTCTGCATAACTATCTTACCCCTTTTTTATTATTGTTGTTATTACTAACTTTTCATTACTTGTAGATAGATTTTGAATTCGGTTAACTGAATCACTATTGGATTTGTTGGGAGACGACTTGGGGTCATCTAGCCACAATTATACAATCATCTCTCTAGTGTTAGACAAGTCTACACTAGATTCATATTAATTTGACAGCAAAACGACAACTATCAATGTGCATATCCACAACTAAATGTAGGTCGAGGATATGTATAGATTTGCATAAAGCTGAGTTTTGACTCCAAGATTTGGTTGTCGAATTTTGCTAAAGAAGGGAGATTTATCTCTAGAAATTATAAGTATATAACTAAGTATGAAAACTAAGTAAGCAGTGTGTGTGATTGATATATATTTATAAACATTTTTTAGTTTGGACTGAAAGATTATAAAAATATTTAAAATAAATAAGAAATACTATTAATTATTAAATATTTATCATTTAATCAATTATTATTATATAAATATTCAAACTATACGATTACATCTAATTTAAATGAGTTATATTTTTTAATTTATTATTGTATATCTTAGATATGGTCACAAAAAATAATAATGTTGTAACAGAACTTGATGAAATGTTTTTTCTCATCTTCTTAGTTTTTTAAACTATACGGTCTATAAATTGATTATAGTGTAAAAAAATTCTAAATTAAAAGTTGTATAAAGAAGTGAATTTCAAATCTAACTCAACTTTATAAAACTCACTAATTTATATCAACTTTATAAAACTCACTAATTTATATGGTGAAATTAATAACTATTTATATATTATAAGGGGGATTCCTAACAAATTCAATAAAATATATATAAATATTGAGGAACAGATACAACACTCACACATCGTCGTGTTTGTAGAGTGAGGAATTGTCAACTTCACTATGGAGGAGGTAGGGAAACAAGTGTAACGTAGGTACTTTTGGATGTATGCCAAACTCGCTTCTAGGGTTGGAGATGTCATTATGCGAGCAAGGACGTGTTTGCAGGAAAAAATGCCTCTAGTGTTGAGGATGTAATACTGAATAATACAACAAAAGTATATTAACAATTGCATAGGACATCCACCGGTTTACAATAGCGTTTCTTGTTCAAAATTTCATTTTTTACAACAAATTACAAAAACATTCGCCGTTTCATCAATCTATTGATATCATTTTGGACAATATTAACATATATATTTAAGGGAAAGAAAAGAAGAGGAAGTTTCCTCTATTTATCAAGATATTAACCATTTTGTACAACAACTCATTCACATAGATTAAACCGGAAAAAAGAAAAAGAAAAAGAAAGGCTTCTAAAAAACTTGTCGTTTCACCTACAAGATTCAAGAGAAAAAGTTGTTTTTATCAGAAAAAACAAAGCGAGCCATTATTCAAGCCGAGGACTCAAGCCCTAACTCCATCGAGTCACCGCTACTTTTCACTTCTATTCTTCTCTTCTTCATTGGAACCATGTGATGAACACGTGAAACCGGTTCAAACCCAAGCCTCAATTCCAAACCAATTTCATTGCCACTTTCGTCGATTCGATCACTCATCTTTGTCTCACCAAATAGGTTACCAGTTTCCACCGACACCACACTCTCACTCTCTTTGCTCTCTCCTTCCAAAATGGCCGCAGCTTCCGACAAGTGGCTCAGTCCCGACTCATGACTTCTAGTCTGCTTCGTCTCCGGTTCAACCGGACCAAACCCGATTCCCTCCGAGCCTTTCGGTTTGATAACTACGTCGCCGCCGGTTCGCTTAACCCGGATTCGACTCTTCCCCTTCTGACTCCTGTTCGCTGAGTTCTCATCTTTCGACACGTGGCGAATGTCGTAGGCCTTCAGTGGCGGCGCCCGCCCATTAGCCGCCACCTCGGATGTGATTGGTGTGACGGACTCGCCTCTCAAAACGGCTTCCACGGCGGCTTGACAAAGCTGCCAGCTTCCCGACCATAACAAACCCACCGACCCGTAAATCGGGTTCACAATTCGACCACATGCCTCGTACAACAAGGAACGAAAAATCGCTGCAGACAAAAAACAAACACCAAAACCAAAATCAATTACACGTTTCAAAATGGAAAACGATGCTTTTGAAATACCTGCATGCAACATGATTTGTGGTTAAACTTTTTTTTTTCTTTAGCTCTTTAAAAGGAATTTCAATTAAAATTTACTTTAATTCTGCTAAATATATATTAACTTTATCAAACGAGCCTTTATCGTGTTGTGTCTCCGAATTAACCCAAAAAAATAGAAAATCAAATGAAAATTAAAGAAAAAGCGAAGTGTAAATTTAACCATTACTGACAAAATTTCCTTTCTTAAAAAGAAAAAAAAATCAAGAGACGAAGCTGTTGTGTTAAGACAACTGCATGTAAGGTTTTTCTTTACGTTTCTTAGATAAACTGTTTGGAAACTTCTATCAGCCGGATTTGGTGAAGAAACACTCTAATTCCCACAAAAAGTTTGTAGCAAAATTAGATTTGAGTTTTGCTCGAAAGAACTTAAACATGCAACAGAGGAAATTAAAGAATTGAAAAAGCGATTCCAAATTCCAAATTCGAACCTGGTCGAAGTTGTTGAGGGCCAGCGTTGATGAGATTCAAGAGACCAGCACGACCATAGAACTTAGCAAGAAAAACTGTGGCATTGGCCTGCGATTCTGGGTTCTTGATCCATTCCAAACACGGCCTTATGCTACAATCTTCACTGCATCCTTTTCGCAACACACGACAACCGTTACAACTCATTCGCATTTTCTCACAACCCTAGTTTCTTTTTGATAAACCCCAATTGAAGTTTCCAAGAACAATTCAGGAGAAAAAAAGTGAGAGAAAATTGGAAAATATTTTGATTGGAATTGGAATGGTGAGAGAAAGAGGGAACTTTATAGTGTTGGTGTTCCGGCGCTGCTGGGTTTCTCACATGTTGTGGGTTTCTAAAGAATTGTTTTTTCTTTTCTTTTATTATTATTATTTTTTGTTATCATTTATTATTTTTCCTAACATGACATAAGATGAAAATGGTTTTGAGGTTTTTATTTAATTTCCACATTGAAGGAGGTGGTGGAACTTCGGACCACTTTCTAGTTTGAAGCGAAGAGTAATGATTCTATTTTTTTTCCATTCATTTAGGGCGACCGCACCCACTCTCACCTCTCGCGCGTGCCCTACACATCCTGCCCACGTGGCTCACCTCAGTGGCGTGGAACATCAAGCGCATGCCACCCCATGATCATCCATATTACACAAGATTTTTTCATAAAAAAAATAGAATGTCTTTGTTTTCTTTTGAAAAAACCAAATATTTATTTATTATTTTAATTCTAACTTATATGTGACTAAGATTATAATTAACGGTGTTAATATCTCTACGAAAGAAATAATTATATTTTGTTATGAAAAAAAATCTTTGAAAACTTTTATAAATAATACTGCAAATATTATTATTGTATATGTTGTTTTTAACTTCTAACAAATTCGTAAAAGAATATAAAATAAATTCATGTAAAATTATAAGTCATTGATAAAAAAATATTTCTTGCAATATATCATGATTTTTTCTTTTATAATTAAATATAAATAGGTTTTATTAATCAAAGATTTAAATAAGTTTTAAAGCCAACTAAAATTAGTTAATTTCAATTCTTTAATGTAGAAATATATATATATATATATAAAAAAAAAAACCTTTTACACAAGTATAATAGAAAGTGTAATAAAACTTGATTTTATATTGTTTCACTAAATATTAGTTTAGTTCATTTTGTTTAAATTTTTTTAAAAGATTTTACTATTGATAATACGAATATTTTTATGATTAATTATTATTTATATACGTATACCCTTTCGATTATCTCTCTTATCTTTTTAGATTAAAAATATAAGTACATTTTAACATTGAGTTACTTCTAACTTTTATAAGTATTATCCTAGTGCAACTTAAATGTTTGTTAACTATATGTTGGTAAATCATCCTTTATTATGCTTAAACACTTAAATAAAATCATTAATCTTCAAAATTTAATATTATTTATTATTATTAAAACACTTGAGATTAATGTGTCATATTAATACTGTACTAAATAGTTAAGACTAGAAGGTGAAAAGTAGAGTTTTTAAGTGAAACAAGTTTAAAATGAATTAATACAATAATATACATATTTTCCTTATTTGTCTTTAATCTTTGAAACTAACTTTGAATTATAGTTCTTCTATTTGTGAAAAACATAATATTGAAACACTATTTTGTTTAATAGTCAAACTTTGTGTTTAATACTTTTATTGAAATTACAAAAAGATTTTTAAAATCCTTCAAAAAAAAAAATCTCATTCTTTATGTTTTCTCTTATTTTACATTAATTCTATTAGTTTCATGTGTATATATTGTAAAATCCTACCTATACACATTCTTAATATTATCAATGATATTGACATCCATTTGAGTCCCTTTTACCATAATGTTGTCGAAGGAAATCCCCATGATATATCAAAACAACTTCAAATTACATATGAATTCTCAATTATACTTCTAACATGAACCATGTTTAGAAAAAGGTATGGAAACTCAATGTCCTATAGATATATGTTTTAACCCCTTGTCCACCTTACTACAAAGGATTAGGAACTTAAAAAATAAGTCAAATTGCAGCTAAAATCAAAGTAAAATCGGTGCACTATAGTTCCAAACAAGGATCAATAAAAAAAAAGCCAAAATGTGGTCTATCCCACTTGGTTTGAAACTTTTATTCTACACACTCTCCTACTCTAGTTTTTGTCCATAATGAGGTTTCTCCTAGGGTTGGCCATCCAAGTGAGGCCTAAAAAGGGTCCCAATTGAGGCTCGTACGTGTCTCTACAAAAGTTCCCCAAAATGAAATAAGAAATTAATTACTCCTATACATTATCTACAAAATATATAAAACTAGAAAAAATGAAAAGAAGTCCTAATATTCTACACTCCAAAGGAGGAAAGTCTTTTTCTTAGATCTTCTTCTTCAATCTTCCTAGTCATGAACCTTGTCGAAGACCCAATGTGAACTATTTCACATGGTCCTTCGTCATATAAGCTAACACATATTACACAACATATATATTTATTCTACGTAGCTGTGAATGTTTGTTGCTTTTATATGCTAAGAATACATGTTTAAGAACAAGTCACATCAATGATCCTTAGATAAGGAGTTAATTTTTTATTTTTTTTAAATCCCTAACACTAGCATTGTTACTTGTGGAAAGACTATATATGTTTCATACAACTCTACGCTTTAAGCAAAATGAAGCAAAGACACATTGTTCAAGAAGAGATAAGTACATTTAGATATCGGGATATTATGTAAAGAAGAAAAGAACAATTCATGTTGCAATGGATTACATTTAATGCATCCTTCACAGTCAAACTCATCCGATGCAATGACAACATTCAAGTGCGTTGAAACTAAATGGCCACAAATAATTTTGCAATGGCTACATTCTTCAGTGTCTACACAAAGTCATTCCTCAAAAAGAAGAATAAGCTTGATAAAGTAGCATAGCGCTGAAACTTTTTCAAAATTCTTCATGCCTCCAAAAACCTTCATAGAGAAAAATGTGAGTGTTATCGTAACAAACCAAAATAAGGCTCAAACCTCATATATGTTGAAAGATGTTATTCCTCTCTAGAGGGTGACCTAATGATCAGTTTTACCACTAATAAGATGTTTACCTTTCTTAACTAGGAGTGGTACAATTTAAAGAATACTCGATTTTAGCCAAAGAGTGGTTGGTTCCAAAGAATACTCATAGGATTTGGTAGGAATGACTACGTTCCCAAACAATACTAAAGGACTTATTCAGGATTGACTATGTTGCCAAAAATATACTTAAGGGATTAGCCAAAAGTGACTATGTTCCTAAATAATACTCAATGGGTTATCCAAAAGTGACTACGAGCCCAAAGAGTACTCACATTGTACTTCACAACATTAGTCTGTTTAGTGGAATTCAATTTGTTGATTGAGAACTAGATGTAGTCTATTGAGTCAAACAACCAATCTAAAATTTTTGTGCATTTCTCTTCCACTTTATCTTCCATGTTATTATAGTCTATACAAATTTAAGAGGGAGAGTCATTGTAAAAACGGTTACAAGTACGGTCATACTCCCATACCACGTACGATCATACCAATCAACTACACATACAAGTAAGGATAAACTAATTTAATTTAAAACATTATACATATGATACATATATAACATATACACATATATAACTCATCAAGAAGGCATAAGGCAAGTTACACCAATACATTATTCCAGAATGAACTTATTCCTCACAACATCTCCAATGAACAATATATATTGAAATATTGTCACAAAATATGAGAATTCTTACACTACAAAAAAATCATTAATTAAAGACTAATGTTAGAGACAAAAAAAATAACTCGTTACTATATTAACTAAATTAGATAATATTTTAGAAACTAAAAAATTATTGGTATCTAAAATAGTATCTATTATTAATAAATTCTTTTTAAATTGGTATCTAATTAATTACCAAAATTTTAACTACAAAAAATTGTGAAGTACATTAAAATTAATTTTTATCTAAAATTAATTTCTATTTAATGATTTTCTTATAGTGTTAATCCAAATTCAAAAATCTTCTTAACTTTTCACCATCATAATTCTTAAATATTTACTAATTTTAAAGACATAAAATATCATAAACTTTTTTTTTCTTTTATTATTAGCAAAAATACATACGCTTTCGTACATGTATATTCATATTTTTGTTGCATTAAAAAATATATAATTTTATTATTTTTATGATTAATTAGTTTAAAAAATAGAAAAATAATACAGTTTAAAATGTGTATATACATATAATTTTATAAAAAATAGTTTTAAAATAAAATAAAAAAACTATTTTAATCAATTTAATATTTTAATCATTTTAAAATAAAAAGAAGCTATTTTAATCATTTTAAAATAAAAAGAAGCTATTCAATTATTTAAATTGTTAAATAAATAAATAAATGATTTTTTGTTTATTAAAGAGTAAAATTGTTGAATTAAAAATTTGGCACGTACGTTATCAAATACTGTATCCTCTTTGTATGATGATATAAATAATATTACATAATAAAAAAAATAATATTAAAGAAATAAATAAAGTTACTAATAATAAATAAAATAATCTTACTTTATCTATTTTTTACCATTTTATATCTCGTTTATGTAATCTAAATTTTCACTTATTTAAATTCTCTTTTTTACCTTTTTACTTTCTGTCTCCGCGTCTAAATAAAGCCTACGGTCACTTATTTTATCCCATTTTGATATATTTTAAGAACTACTAACTTTTTAATTTTATTTTTACCGTCTTCTCTAAGCTTCAATTCAATAAAAAATTAAAGATGAATTTAATATTAGTCAAATAATAATAACATATTTATAAATAACCGCAAAATATATTTGTTATCCGATGTTCTATTCACAATTTTCTTTGATTTTTAACAAATAAAAAATATTTTTTTTAAAGGATTTAAATTCACTTTTGATTTCTAAAATTTTACAAACATGTAATCTTGATGCTCTAAATTTTAATTTTTTAAAATTAAACAGTTTTGATTTTCTCAAATTATTTAAGAAAAATGTCTCATAATAATAACACCAATTCTTTATTTATATCACTTAAAAAAATCAGAAAATAGAAACCAAATAATTGTTACAATAGTAACCAAATTAGACATCATTTTAGAAACTAAAAAAAATTAGTTTCTAAATTAGTTTATATGATAGTTAAATAGTTTCTAAATTGATATCTAATTAGCAACCAAGGTTTTAACTACCAATTATTTAGTTTCTAAATTTGGTAGAAAAACATTGATTGTTAATTTGATATCAATTTAAAAATTATTTAACAATTATAGAAACTAATTTAAAAACCAATTTTTTTTTAATTTTTAAAATGGTCTCTAATTTAGTTACTATTGCAACTAATTATTTTTTATCTAAAAAATACTTTTTATTTCATGATTTTCTTGTAGTGTATAAAATATTAATAAGATATTTAACTATGAAATTTAATATATGTAGTCCCAAGTAATATGTTAATATTTTTTACTAACTTCAATTATTGATAAAATAATTTTTTTAGTCTGATACAATCTTATCATCACTTAATTAAAAATTATCAAATAAAGTGAAGTTGTGTTAAAGTGTTTTATTAATTAAATTTTAACTAAAATTGTGTTTAGTCGATTTATTTATTTTAATAACTTTTTAAAAAATATTTATGTTAATAAATAAAAAATAAAACTGTATCATATTAATAAAAAATCTGAAAAAAAACAACCTTGTACTTATAGAGATACAATTTTGTAAAAATAAAGATTTAACAGTGTTGGAAGAGGAAGTGAATTTAGAGTTTACGAAGGACATGAGTAGCAGTACCGTAATACATACGGAATCTCTCCTTAGATGTCCAAAGTACAGTTTGTTTGTTTGCGTGTGCGAAAGGCGCAGTGACAGAGAAACAGACACCGGGGCGCGTAGATTAAGGAATCAACCTGCCACGGAAACACAAAGAAACGGAAGAGCGAACGGTAAAATCTCATGGTGTCAGGTTATGCATGCAAAAGGCTACAAATTTTGAGGACCCAAATTGAAGCGCGTGGCGTGCACGCAGAGAGAACCAGTGCGGTCGAATCGCCACATATTGGGGGTAAAGGGTCCACTCTGCACTGGTTTTTGAACGTTAAAAAAAAAGCTCCTGGTTTTCGGGAGCCAAAACCGGTTTCTCATAAAACCGGAACCGGTTTCCGGGTTTGGGCTTGGGACTGTGGGCGCATAACAGTGAAGAGACACCAACCCAATGAGCCAATGGTTTTGCTCTAATAATCTACTACTACACAAGAAACTGTTTATATTTATATTTAGTATAAAGTAAGAAGAAACCGTTATAACAACTATAAAGAGGTGATTAAGATGAGTTTACGTTTTATTAGGTGAATAAAAAAAAGTGCAAATAAAATTTAAATTACTTGATTAATAATAATAATAATTTATTTTCTACTTAGGGTTAGTGTGAATAACAATAAGTTTATCAACTTCTTAAATAATTTAAATGAAATAATTTCACTAGACATACCACTTTTTTTAAATAACAGAGAGAATAATTAATTTGATAATATAAGAAATAATTCCGTTAATTTAAATTTTGTAAATGACTAATTTTATAATATTTTATAGAATAATGTTTTATATGGTAGATAGTTCCATACAATTTAAGAATCAATATTAATGATAATTTAAACATTTTTTTTTTCTTTTTCAATCTTCAGTAACTTTAAAGATAAAATATTGATAAAAGTCGAAATTATAAAAAGATTAATACTTTAAAAATTGGTATTAATAATATCATCTTTAACAGACTTAAGATTTAAAATAATATACTATAATTATAATAATAAAAATAACAAAAAGAATGAATTAAGTCAATATTCATATTTATCACTTAAATATTTTTTTTACCTTTTACAAAACTGGAAGCTTTTTCTAATTTCTGTTTCTTCTACCTCTGTCTTTTCCATTTTGTTCCAAACTACCAAATTTAGTGTAATGGTTTTATTACATTCCTCTGTATTTCATGTTAAATCAAATTTAAAGCATTTTTTTGGGGTGGTGTGTTGGTAAAACATTTTCATTTTCATTGAATGGAAAAGCAGCAATTTATTGCTCTCATGTTCACTGCCTTGAAAAGTGAAAAATCACTTAAGAAAGTATATCAAACATGCATTATATAGATTAAGAAAATAATAACTTCAAGATAGCAAATACTATTTTAAGAGGTTTTATTTGTTTTAAAGATAAAGAAAAGTAACTTAACAATAGAGTTGTATGATTGAAACTGATCTGACTCAGTTTTATTTTTTTTATTTTTTTATTTATTTTGGGTGTTTAAAAGAATTTAGTTTTTTCCCTTAACTACTATTCTTGCTGTTTATCTGTTTGCCTTGACTCTAGCGACAAGTTATAACTCCATCTGTCTCTGTTGGAATTTGATCTTTCCTTTATTGTGTTGGAATGCGGTTCCGTTGAAACAGAGGGGACCCTACCTGTTGATTGCACTCTGACGATCAAGTCAGTACAAGGTTTATAAGAATCAAGAAATAACAAGTTTCAGTCTTAGAAACAACATACCTTAACCTGGGGTCTCAAGCCCCTTTTATAACTTACCTCTTGTAACAACATCTTTTTATCTTTTGGTACTGCAACATAACAAAATCTTTCCTCAAGGGAGTGCATAAAATAATAACAGAATAACCACCAAGGTACCAACTCATGTACCAGCATCAGGGGTCCAGTCTGTTTACGTAGGCACCCTCAACATGGTGCCACGCTCCTTTACATCATACATGCAACCTAACCTTTACGTGCCCTAACACACATGGGCTTAGGTTTTCAAAGAGAGCATTTTACTTGAACTAGACCCTATGCACACTATGTTGAACCAAGTGGTGTTCAAACTTTGAAGAATCCAAACCCTTTGAAGGATGTTGAAGCCTTGGCTGTGCTTGGTGTTGCTGTGCTGGTTTAGTATAGTTCTGGGGTAGTTTGAGTATTGTAATCCACCCCTTGATCGAATCTAAAGCAAAAACATCTCAATCTTTGTGAAAGTAAAATGTTTTCAAACTAAGTTAAAACAACCGATTGTTTTGTCGAAACAACCGATTGTTTATACTTAGATGTTTTGAGAAAAAGATTGAAAACTGTTTTTCAAATGGTTGACCTGTTAAGAACCAAAACAACCGATTGATTCGAAGAAACAACCGATTGTTTGTTTTCGGACCATAACAGAAAAACTGTTTTATCTTTGACTGAGCTTTAAATGATTTAACTGCTTACGTTCCAGTCATTAAATGCTTTGACCAATCTTTTAATGCAATTTAAGAGTTTGTTAAGATTTGATAACAAACTATATCTTTGAATAAATTCAGAAAAACAATATAGAGTAACAATTTGAATCTATTTTTAAGAAAAGAGTTTTTGAGTTTTTCAAAGAGCTGGGATTGCTAAAAGTTTGTGATTGATCAAAGTTTGTGGAATAAGATTCTGCTTGTATTGATTTCAGATTATCTTCTGTAACAAGTGTAATCCTTGTACTCTATGAAACAAGTTTTGTTTCTGTGTTTGCTGAGATTGGTTGTGTGTTCTTGAGGGGATCAAGATCAACAATCTTGGTGTTGGTGTGTTGGCCAAGAAGAGTGTGTTTCTTGAGGTGTTCAAGGTCATTCTCTTGGTTGTTGTGTAAGTGATCTAGTTGTGATTGCTTAGTGGATTTCCTCAGGGTTTCTGAGAAGACTGGATGTAACTCTGGATTTGGAGTGAACCAGTATAAACATTTGTGTGCAATCTCTCTATCCTTAACTCTTTAAATTCAGTTTTATTTGTTGTTTGCTGGTATAAACAACCGATTGTTTCTGTGAAACAACCGATTGTTTTTCTGGTTGTGCTGTTTTTGTTTGCTGTTTTTGGTAAATTGAATTTCTTATCAATAGTTTCCTGAGATAAATTCATTATCGTTTTAAAAGTTTACGAAAATCCTCTTTAAACAATTCACCCCCCCTCTAGTTTAAAGCCATCCATTCTAACAATTGGCATCAAGAGCTTGGTTCTTGAAAGTTATGCAAGTTGATCCTAAAAACCTTTTTTAATGGCTGATAGACTACCTTTTGGGGAAGGTGCTTCAATTAACAGACCACCTCTGTTTTGTGGTTTTGAACTACCAATTCTGGAAAGTAAGAATGAAAATATTTATGGAATCTCTTGACAAAGGAATTTGGGATGCAATTGAAAATGGTCCTTTTGTCCTAAAGTTTGAAAAAGATGGATCTGTCATTGAGAAACCATGGTCTCAATGGACTGATGCAGAAAGCTAAAAGGCCAAATTCGATTGCATTGCCAAAAATATTATAACCTCTGCTTTAAATTCTGACGAGTTTTTCAGGGTCTCGCAATGCAAATCATCAAAAGAAATGTGGGACACCTTGGAAGTCACTCATGAAGGAACAAATGAGGTGAAAAGTGCTAGAAAGCATGCTCTAATCCAAGAGTATGAGATCTTTAGAATGCTTAAAGGAGAAACAATTGCTGAGGTGCAGAAAAGATTCACGCACATCATCAATCACCTTATGAGCCTTGACAAGACCTTTGATAAAGAAGAGCTGAACATCAAAATCATGAAATGTCTTGATAGAGCATGGCAACCAAATGTAACTGCTATTTCCGAATCTAAAGATCTAACATCATTAAGTGTTGCTTCTTTGTTTGGAAAGCTTAGGGAACATGAGTTAGAGATGAATAGACTCAATGTTCAAGAGAGTGAAGATAAGCACACAAGGAGCATAGCCTTAAAAACATCCAAGCACAAAGGAAAACAAGATTCCAGTGATGATAGTGATGAGGAAAACCTTACCTTGTTGTCAAGAAAGTTCAGCAAATTCCTAAAGAGAAACCGCAACAAAGACAGGTATGGAAACAAGAAATCCAATGATTTTAATTCAAATAACTATACTTGTTTTGGTTGTGGTGAGCAAGGTCATATAAAGGCAGAATGTCCAAACAAAAGCAAGGAGAAAAAGCTCAATTATAAGGAAAAGAAAGGCAAGACAAAAAGGGCCTACATAGCTTGAGATGAAAATGAGATATCATCATCAAGTTCTTCATCAAGTGAAGATGAGAAAGCAAACATCTGCTTGGTTGCTGAAAATGATGATGAATCTTGCAGCTCAAGTGAGGAAAACTAAAGAAAAATGAGGGACTAAGTCATCTGATCAAGTTCTTGAAGAAAAAGACAGTCATTAAAGCTGAATCAATGCTATGCAAAAGACCTCAACAGTGAAAGGAGGCTTCTTGATCATAAAGCACATGGCTCATGGAAGAATTAACATAAGGATAAGACTTTCCTTTATTTGTTCTTAATTTGTGTTGTAAAAGTCCTCTCTCATGGTTAAAAATCTTTTTAATACGCTTAGTATCATCTGCTTTGAATTCTTTCTGCTCATGGTTAAAATTCAAAAACAGTTTTAACTGTTGTAGAAAACAACCGATTGTTTCTTCGAAACAACCGATTATTTTGGGTCTGACAGCATTATGAAGAAATTGTTTTAATTGCTATTTTGAATTTTTATCCGTTACAGATCAATTCAAAGAGAGAATCTTGGTCAAAGAATCTGTGTTGAAAGCTGATCACGTTCAGAAAGGAGTTACAACTGTCATAAAGGAAAATATTCAAAAAATCTTGGGAATTCAAGATCCTTAATGACTAGTCAAAGATCACATGTGATTTTCAGCTTTTTCTGACGTATTATGTGCAGAGCAGAGTCAAGTCCTCTCTCTCTGAAAAATCAGGTACCCACTAAATAAAATTGAATGCTAATTGATTCTTTTTTTTTTTGCTATAAAATCTGGTGTAGCTGATCTCTTCCACAAGAACAACCAATTGCAACATCTCTTGCAAAAATCTGTGAAGAAAGCTCTTCTCTGTTTTCTTCTCTGCCATCATGGAATCAACTCCTCCCACCTCAAAAAGAGTCAAAACCAGGGCTGTAAGGTCTGGAGGAAGGCTAGAAGGCTGATTTTCTGGAGACAATGATCTTATTGAGAGATATAGGTATGAAACAAGTATAAAAAAGATAAACAACCCCAAGGTTGTATGCTTTGATTGGCTGAAAAGTCAAAAGCTTGATAATGTGAGAAGGCTGCTCAAGGATCAATCTCTCAGAAAGTTCCTGGAGATGAAGGGAAACATATATCCAGATTTGGTGAGGGTGTTCTACACAAACCTAAAGTTTGAGGGAAACAATCTAGTTTCTCATGTGAAAGGTGTAGAAATGGAGATAACTCGTGAAGTATGGACTGTTGTTGCTGGTATCAAGTTTTCTGGTCTTAGAATCAACAAGGGAAACCTTGGAGTAGTGGAGGATTTTAACAAAATCCAATACTACAAGAGTTGCTTGAAGAATCAACTTGCTCAAGTAAGAACATGCTCGGTTGGAGGTCTAAAGCTTGATGAGAGATTGCTTGTTCTCATTGTGACTTGGATTCTAACTCCAAGGGGGAGTAATCATTCTGTTCTTACTGAAGAAGATCTGGTATATATCTTCTGCATCATGAAGAAAATCAGAATCAATTGGATTCACATCATCAAAGAGCACATGCAAAAAGCCATGAGGTTAAGTGACTATCATTATCCATATGCTGTTTTGGTATCTAAATTTCTACTCTATTTTGAAGTGAACCTTGAAGATGAAACATTTGAGTTGGTCAAGTCAAATCAAGAGTTGAACAATGGATCACTCAGCAAAATGGATTTTACCAAAGTAGGTGGAAAATGGATAAGCAAAGATGGTGACCTTGGTGCCTCATCTAGTGGTGCTGCTGATCTTGAACAAGATGAACCTGCTGATATGGATGTTCAACATGAAGATCCACCTGAAGATTATCAAGAAGAAAGGATGCAAACCATGTCTCCTTTTGAAAGACTCATGGTGAATAGGCTTGATAGCTTCGCTGAAAATCAAAGGAGCCTTCATGATCTCTGTGTTAGTAATTTCCAGAGGATTGACACCAGGTTTGATAACATGGATGCACAATTCATGACTCTAGATGAACAGGTTGAAGCTGTCCAGAACCAAATCTTTGATCTTCAGTTTGCTGATGAGGAAGAATGAAGGAAAAACAACCGATTGATGTATCGAAACAATCGATTGTTTTTGGTGCTTATATTTGGTTTTTAAATTTTTTTTCTTTCTGCTGTTGCTGTTTTAATTCTGATGTAATCAAAACAATATCTTGTTTTATCTCTTCTCTTTGTCTATTTGTGAAGACAAATAGGGGGAGATATATGTTGTGTTTAAGTTTATGTTTTTAGTTGTTAAAACAGTTTTTTGGGATGAGTAATATTTTTTGATATTTAGCTCTGAAGTTTATTAATGTTTATCTGTGCTAACCAAATATCAGAAGTTCTATGCTTTGTTCAAAACTGTATCTTGCAGGAACTGCTTCAGATTCAATCAGGTACAACACAAGCATCAGGGATTTGTCTTCATCAAATAGGGGGAGATTGTTGAACCAAGTGGTGTTCAAGCTTTGAAGAATCCAAACCCTTTGAAGGATGTTGAAGCCTTGGCTGTGCTTAGTGTTGCTGTGTTGGTTTAGTATAGTTCTAGGGTAGTTTGAGTATTGTAATCCACCCCTTGATCGAATCTAAAGCAAAAACATCTCAATCTTTGTGAAAGTAAAATGTTTTCAAACTAAGTTAAAACAACCGATTGTTTTGTCGAAACAACTGATTGTTCATACTTAGATGTTTTGAGAAAAAGATTGAAAATTGTTTTTCAAATGGTTGAACTGTTAAAAACCAAAACAACCGATTGATTCGAAGAAACAACCGATTGTTTGTTTTCGGACCATAACAGAAAAACTGTTTTATCTTTGACTGAGCTTTAAATGATTTAACTGCTTACGCTCCAGTCATTAAATGCTTTGACCAATCTTTTAATGCAATTTAAGAGTTTGTTAAGATTTGATAACAAACTATATCTTTGAATAAATTCAGAAAAACAATATAGAGTAACAATTTGAATCTGTTTTTAAGAAAAGAGTTTTTGAGTTTTTCAAAGAGCTGAGATTGCTAAAAGTTTGTGATTGATCAAAGTTTGTGGAATAAGATTCTGGTTGTATTGATTTCAGATTATCTTCTGTAACAAGTGTAATCCTTGTACTCTGTGAAACAAGTTTTGTTTCTGTGTTTACTGAGATTGGTTGTGTGTTCTTGAGGGGATCAAGATCAACAATCTTGGTGTTGGTGTGTTGGCCAAGAAGAGTGTGTTTCTTGAGGTGTTCAAGGTCATTCTCTTGGTTGTTGTGTAAGTGATCAAGTTGTGATTGCTTAGTGGATTTCCTCAAGGTTTATGAGAAGACTGGATGTAGCTCTGGATTTGGAGTGAACCAGTATAAACATCTGTGTGCAATCTCTCTATCCTTAACTCTTTAAATTTAGTTTTATTTGTTGTTTGCTGATATAAACAACCGATTGTTTCTGTGAAACAACCGATTGTTTTTGTGAAACAACCGATTGTTTTTCTGGTTGTGCTGTTTTTGTTTGCTGTTTTTGGTAAACTGAATTTCTTATCAATAGTTTCCTGAGATAAATTCATTCTTGTTTTAAAATTTTACGAAAATCCTCTTTAAACAATTCACCCCCCCTCTAGTTTAAAGCCATCCATTCTAACACACTAAGCGCACCCCTAGGTCCTTATCACCCCTTCCTTGCCGCCTATGCCTTATGCATGAAGGATTACCTTAATTATACAAAAAATGGACTTATACATACACCAGGGGCCCAATCATATGGCCGGCTATTTTGGCCTAAGAGCCGAGTTGACCTGTCTGTGCCATGTGCTAAGGCCTGACCACTGAGTGCTGAGTTTTGAGCATTCTGGTCCAGTACAACTACCACAAAATGATTTTTTTGATGCTTCTTCTCTCTTTAGTTTTCTTTATAAACTATTTTAAAAAAAAAACAGACTATTTGTTTTAAAAGTTATCTAGAAATTTTCCATTGAATCGTTCTTAGAGTGATTATTATTTTTTATTTTAGGAGTTTCCTGATCGTCTAAATTCTATAATCAGATGTTACACATAATGTAACAGTGTAAAGAAAAAAAATTAAGAACCAGAAGCCACAAACCCCTCTCCATACAGTTCTTTTTTCTTATTTATTTTTGTCTCCATCTCTCTCAATTTCTATTCTCTCCATTCTCTCTTAATTTTCTCTCCCAATTTTCACCTATTTTAGAATCTGATCAGGCCAATTGTAGCAAAGGATTTAAGGAACATTTCTACCCGATCAGATTTTCAAACAGAATAAGTTCATTTTTGCTCTATAGATCATTTGTTCTCTGTTTTTTCTTAGGATTTAGTCATCAATCTTGGTGAGGTCAGTTGAAAAGAGTAATCCTCTCAACTTATTATACTATATACTGAATTTCTGTTCTATTTGGATAACTTGGATTAGGTCCTTAAGTATTGAAGCTTATACATACCAAGGGGATAAAATTCTAGAAGTTGCTTGGAAAGCAAACAATTAAGGTAAGGGAAGCTAATTTTAGTCTTTAATAGCACCCTAGGGTAAAAGATCTGGATGTGGAGGGGACGTGGTCCCAATATTCAATTTCTCTTGCAGGGATGTTGTTTGTTTATATATTGTGTTGTTTGTTTATATATTATTTAAAGTTGTAGAAATATTAGATTTTGATGATTTAGTATTTAAATGTTGTTTTTTTTATGATAAATAGACTTTTGAATGTTGTGGATTGAGTTTTGAATGTTGTGGATTGCGTTTTGAATGATACTGTATGATGAAAATGGTATGAAATTGAATTTACACATCTGGGATAATGTATAGACCAATGTTTGTTGTGTATTAAGTATTGATGTCTATGTGGTAACAGAGATCTCCGAACTTCACTGATGATCTAAGTCACATAGACTAAGATATTAGGTGGTGAGAAGTTGATGGGGGAGTTCATGCACATCGTGACATATGAGATGCACGACTTGGGTTGTATTGGACTTACCCTGATCCTTTATGTTCGATTTACGGGTCTTCCGGAAGGCGTCAATTGTTATTCTGTTTGTTGAATATTCTGGATGTGTAGACCCATGTGAGATCTATGTGACGACGTAGAAAAAAGATAAGAACATAGTCGTGACCCCTCCCTCCCTTTCACCCTTTCTCTCTCCTTCTCCCTTCTCTCTTCCATTTCTCTTCCATAACTCATCTATTTCAAATCTTGATCACACCCTACAGTAGCTGAGGAGTCAGGCCACATTTCTACTCGATCATATTTTCAAATAGAGTAAATTCATTTTTACTCTAAAGTTTCCTTATTCTTTGTTTTTCTCTATGATTTAGTCATCAATCTTAGTGGAGTCATGCGAGAAAAGTGTTTCTCTCAATTTGATTAAGCTCATACTAAATTTTGGCATTTTTGGATAACTTGCTTTAGGTTCCTAAATTTTTGGAGTTGTTCCCCTGTCTGAGGTAGAATTTTCATTCGAATAAGGAATTTCAGGTAAGGGAAACTAACTTTAAATTTTAATAGTACCCTAGGCTAGAAGAATTCGAATAAGGAATTTCAGGTAAGGGAAACTAACTTTAAGTTTTAATAGTACCCTAGGCTAGAATATTTGGATGTGGAGGGGACGTGGTTCCAATATTCAATTTATCTTGCAGGGATGTTGTTTGTTTATATATTGTATTGTTTGTTTATATATTGTGCTATTTGTTTATATATTGTTTAAACTTGTACAAATATTAGATTTTGATGGTTTAATATTTAAGTGTTATATTTTTTATGTTAAATAAGATTTTAAATATTGTGGATTGTGTTTTGAATGATATTGTATGATGAAAATGGTATGAAATTGAATTCATACATTTGGGATAATGTATGGATTGATGTTTGTTTGTGTATTAAGTATTGATGCCTATGTGGTAACAAAGATCTCTGAGTTTCACTGATGATCTAAGTCACATGGACTAAGATATCAGGTGGTGAGAAGTTGATGGGGGAGTTCATGAACACCATGACATATGAGATGCACGACTTGAGTTATATTGAACTTACCCTGATCCTTTTTGTTGGATTCGCTGATAATCTTTGGATCAGATGTTACTCTATGGTAGGACTTACTTAATACGGGTCTTCCGGAAGGCGTCAGTTGTTATTATGTTTGTTGAATATCATGGATGTGTAGATCCATGTGGGATCTATGTGATTTTTATGTTGGGATTTGAAGAAGATTGAATAATTGAGAAATTGATCCATGTAATTTGGTTTTCTCTTTTGATAAATTATTTTTTTTACTAGCTTACCCTTACTTTTTTTGTTATGTTTGAACTGCGATGAATGTATTATGTACATGAGCAGATAATCATGCAGGTGTAAGAGAGTTTGAAAGACTTTAGAATTTGTTTTGAGTTATGAATTGTAAATATTTATATTTCTATAAGTACTAATCATGCATTAAGAATATTTTGAAAAACTCTAAATTTTTAGAAACTTATAAAAGTTGTTGAAACCTATAAAACTTGTATTATAATAGTTATAGGTATTTTTGGGATGTAACAGTTATTCACAACATTTATGTATATTTATTTGCATATTGTTGGAATTATTATTTAATTTGATTCAAAATTTTAATTCATAAATTTAAATACCAAAAATTAAAAATAAATATTTACATATAATACAGAGAAAATATAATTTTAACTGAAAAATGAAAATACACTAACAGTATGTTTAAGTTTTATCCCCATTATTTGATTATGAAATTTATCGACCGAGTGAACAGTATGGTCAGATGAGTTAAACTGAGCGTGGATGAATTTATTTTTTAAAGTTTTATACTTTATAATACTTTTTTGAAATAGATAAAATATTAATATATTAGTAATATAAATTTCATATCATCTGTCAAATATTAAAAATATAATCGTAACAGTATTTTTGATGAAATTAAAGTCGTGAAATATGATTTTTTTAATAGTCTAATTTATTGATGAATCACATTTACCAGTCTAATTAGACTATTAATCTATTAGTAATATAAATTTCATATCATCTGTCAAATATTAAAAATATAATCGTAACAGTATTTTTTATGAAATTAAAGTCCTGAAATATGATTTTTTTAATAGTCTAATTTATTGATGAATCACATTTACCAGTGAAATTTTTTTAAATTCAAATTGAAATCTCTTTGGTGAGGTTATTGTAGATTTAAAAGCGTGGAAAATACGGATATAAAAAAATTATTCTTTCATATCATATCAAATCTAATTCCTCAAATTTACTATCTCATATTCATTCTTTAATTTAAACAACAAAGTATAAAATTGATTTAGCAACTAAAATTTTAAAACAGTGGCATAGTGATGCATATAATTTTAAAGAAAAAAAAATTAAGAATATTTAATAAAAAAATGTATTAATTTTTTTCAATCTATTTCTGTTTGATTTTCTTAATTTTTTTAAAAATTATATTCTTATAACTGGAATTTCTTAGAAGCTATTTTTTTTAATTAAATGTAGAGATTAAATATATAAAAAAAAATAGTTACAAACACAAAATACTACACTTGAAAAATAAAATATATTTAAATTACTATTACTAAATTACAAATATTTAAATATATTATATATTACGAAATATTTAAGTTTACACTTTTAGTTTAATAAAAATGCACCAAGAATGTAAACGTTTTTATATTTTCCGTCATCCACGTATCTTCATTTATAATAACTTGCTGAATTTTATAATAATTATTTTAAAGAAGAATTTCTAATTTAATTATAAAAATTATACTTATAATACAAGCAAATTATATTATTGTTTTTATTTAATAATTTAAAAAGTTATTATAAAATCAAAAGATGTTCCTATAACAAAATTTATTTAATAACTAATATTTATTATAGTATTTAGATAATAAGTAAATGAATGGTGAGGAATAATAAAAAGTAATACTAAGTTTAATTTTTAAATATTTAACAAGTTTATTAAGTGTGAGTAAGTAAAAGTTGTTTCAAGTAAAAAATTGACTTAGTGCATCATTTGTTAGACATCTTATGTAGTATTATCATGATGGAAAACTAGTTAGAGATTTCTGGAAAAAATTAAAATCTCCACTCAAACTTCAAATTAAATATAAGATTTTAGTAACATTTGTTTTTCCTGAAAAATTTCTTGTTTATAATGTAAATGTATAACATCATTCATCTTACAATCTCGCTTGTAATATGGTTTCCCAGTTTCACAGTACCATAGTCACTTTTTTTATAATTTGAAAATAAATCATCATGTGAACTTACATGGAAAGAGGCACCAGAGTCAACGATCCAAGATGCAACATTTAGGTAATTGTCTTCTCCTAAGAAAACATCATTTTCTATAACGTGTTGGGTTTATTAGTGTCTAAGTTCAAGAGGTTGGTGAATTGGACTTATATATCTTTTATAAATAAAATTGTTTTAAGAAAACCTGGCAGAAAAGAATAGATTGAACCTCCAAGTCATCAAAACATAAATTAGAGCTTTGGTCAGAAGAATACAAGAAAATTGAGTTTTTGTTGACTACTCAACATCATTTTTGGGTCAAGCTTTAGCTTAAATAAATTGTATAAAGTTGATTTGGATTTCATGGGCCATGTATTGGGCCTAGTAGCATAAAATAATGGGACCAAATATTTGGGCCAAGTAGCATAGGTTTTTGGACTTGTATTTGGGCCAATAGTAAAATAGGTTTAATTAAGGTTAAAAGTGACTAGTTAGGGTAACAATTGGGCTTCTTTAAGCCCAATATAACCCTAAAACGTCTAGGGTATATTGGAGGACAAAAATTACCTTGACATGGAGCACATGGAGGTCCACGTGGCAGCTTAGGAGTGAAGAGGATTTAGCATGGAAGGTGTGAGCTAAACATGGAAAGCACGACTCCACATGACACCTTCTCATTGGAGAGTTTTATTTTGAATTTTCAAATTTTGGCTTCAAAATTTTCAATCCTCTCTCCTATAAATTGAGGTGCTTGGCTCATGAATTACTAAGATCAATATACGAGTGAATTGCTGCTCAAGTTTGCAAGCTTTCTCACTCCCTTGTCTAGACCTTTTTAGGATAGACACCTTGATTTTCTTCTTCACCTTTCCAAGTGATATGGCCCAACCAATCACTCTCCCTACCTGCACATTTAAGGAAACCATAGCTCCATTGAATCCCTCCTTGTTCCATCTCCTTCATCAAACTTTCGCCAACTTCCACAAAAGTTCAAGAAAACAAATCGGTCATGAAGGCAACACCATCAAGACAGGTTTCAAAATAATCACTTTAGATAAAAATCCATCTAAAGCATAAAGACCCCTGAAACAAGTAAGGATGTCCAAGATGCATGAATCAACCCACTCATAGGTAGGACAATCAGACAGTCGACTCGCAAGGTCAATCACCTGTTCTAAACAAACCACACCTCTTGTATAGTTAGATACAAAATGTGTATGCTCAGAAGATGCAGAAGAACTCAATATAATGTTAGAAGACCTAATAGAAGAAGTCATTACTAACCTCTTCGAATGAAAACATGAAGGGGAAGAAACTTGAATAGGACTTGACATTCAGATAACTCTTGATAAACTGAATAACATAGAAAGTGATAGTAAATGTTGCAATGTTCTATTGACGTTTCTATTTATAGAGAAGAAATGCAGAGAGAGTGAAGTGTCCACCTTTCGGCATCGTTAGATTGTCTTTCATCCAAGGAAAACATTCGAAATGACACCATCGTCAGATCTTTTTTATCAAACAATGCACGCTTGAACAACGCATTGAAAAGATATAAGTCACATCTCTGACAATGCATTGAATGTGTCCATGTCACATTTAACCTCGGGGTACCCAAAAATCACATATCAGCTTTTCAGAAACAAACGTTCCTCGAGCTTGGGGTCAAGTGTACCGATCGGTACTGAATGAGCCAGTCACTCGACCTCGGGGATTGACTTACTGTATCAAAATACATTTAAGTAACTCAATTTAAATCCCTTGACTTATTTAGTTCTATAATCTATATTTCTATTTATTTACTTGTGATACATAGAAGTGAGAAAAATGTCAAGATCAGCAGGGGGGACTCCGTTCTTCTTTTCTAACTTTCCCTTCGATATCAAAGAATCAGATTTATGGAAAATTTTTCGCAGCTGGGGAAGGGTGAGTGATATTTTCATATCAAGAAGATTGAACATTAAGAAGCAAAGGTTTGGTTTTGTGAGATTTCAAGGGGTGCAGAACGTAAGAGAGCTAGAGAACCACTTGAATACAATATGGATTGGGAGTTGGAAAATGAAAGTTAACAGACCGAAATACAATAGGTCAGCTGAAACAAGAAAGGAGTGGAACATGAAGTTGAAAGAGAAGATAATAGATCCAGAAAGGGAGATAAAAAAAGTGTGGAGGGCCAAAGAGGAAAAAACGTACGCAAACATTGTCAAGAGTGGTATAAGAAACAACGAACAAACACAGAACATAGCAAGGGTGCAGGCTATACATTTTAGAGCAGAGGAAACGCCCAGGGATTGGCTAAAAAAGTGTTATATTGGGAGGGTTTCAGATTTAAGTAAAATTTCAAGTTTGAATGAATGCTTTATTCTGGGCGGTTTCAACCACATAAAGGTAAAATTTTTGGGTGGGTTCCATGTGTTACTGATGGGGGAAAATGAATTAAAGATCCAAGAAGCGTTAGTGGAAAATAAAGGGTGGTTCGAAGAATTATTTGATACCATCATTCCATGGGAAGAACAATTTGTCGCAGTGGACAAACTGGTTTGGGTGAGATGCAGGGGTCTTCCGTTGAAGCTATGGAATATAGATTGTTTCAAACACATCGCAGCTTTAATGGGGACACTTGTAGAGGTGGATAAAGCAACATTAGCACTGGAAGAACTCGAGTATGCAAGATTTAAAATCAGAGTGTCAGTGGGTTGCGAAGCAAAGTTAACCAACTATATGAGGATCAACGAGAATCTGTATCAAATATTGGTGGAGGAAGAATGCACAGTCCCAGAACATAAGCTGTGCCAATGCCTTTGGGGTGGAACATCTGAGGGAAACGAGTCAGAGGCGGAATCATTGGCGTCTCACGCATCGGTAAATTCGGGGAGCTGCGATTTCGAAGATCAAACGGTGAAAATGAGAGATGAACAACCATCATCGGAACAACTTGGCCGGAGATCAGAACCATTTGTACCGTTACAAAATTATATGCCTTATTTGGCAAATTCTGTGGGAGCTTTTTCGGCACCCAATTGTGGCACATACACAGGAAAGGAGAAACCAGGTTCGGTGTGCCCAACGGCTCTAAGCAGGGCTGACGTGGCACAGAGGACTGGGCCTTCAGAACCGGCCCAAAGAGCGTCGAACCAAACAGACCACTTAGACGTGGAAGGGAGGTGCAGCGATAAAAAATTCATTGAGTTTCGGCCGAAAAGTGGCCCAAATATCAGTACGGAGGAGGAGAAATTATGGAAGGGATCTCTGGGAAACAAGATCCTTTCGGAAAAACCCATCGTTTTAGGAGAGTTAGAACAGGCGGGTCATAAGTGGACCAAAGAAACCACCGTCCACAAAGAGAAGGTTTGTAATGAGGCAGTCAGCGCGCCACCAACTGATACATTTGCGACGGCGGAGGGAAGTAAGAGACCCACTCCGAATTCACAGTCAAAGGCAGAGAAAGAGGGAGGACCACCACCCTATCAAGCATCGTCACCGGCGGGAGAAACGAAGGCGAGGAAGGAGGTCTCAATGCTGTCAATCTCGAGGGTGGAAGATTCCCTACGTTCGCTACCCTCAGGGGCGAATAGTGGAAGTGTCGAAACGGGAAAAAATACGCAGGGTCACAATAAGACTGGTTTGAGATCGGGCATAATAAAAGACATTTACTTACCGTTTGAGGAGTACAGAAAGACGGGGCCCGAAGAGCAAAGCAAAGTGGGGTTCAAACAAACAGTAGAAGGGAAGAACAATCACACAATGCAAGCCAACGGTATGAAATCCTTTAATTCATTGGATTCTAAAGAAAGAAGAGTCTTTTGGGTGGGTGAATCAAGCAAATACAACAAGAGGGAAGAGCGCAAGCAACTAAGGTCAGTTTTATCACAAATTAGCAATTCAATTTCTGACATGGATATAAATAATTGTAATCGTCATTTTTGGTTAAAACATGGCTCTTTAGAAACGATCAGATTATGGGAATTGGGAAAACAGATAGGTGCTACAGGCGGGATTGATGGAAACGTTATGATAAATCTAGAAGATCTGGAAAAAAGGGATAGGAATCTCAAATTCCAAAGAGAAGCTGGGGAAAATAAGTGTTGTAGATGAGAATCTTATCATTAAATGTAAGAGGATTCGGGAGTCCGGTGAAATGGAGGTATATTAAGGACATTATTAGAAAGGAAGATGTTAGAATGGTGTGTTTGCAAGAAGTAAAAGGGGTAAATTTCAGTTTCAATAAATGTTGTCAGTTGTGGGGAGATAACGACATTGATTACCTTTATAGTGAACCATCTAATGGGGCAGGGGGCATCCTCACAATCTGGCACAAAAACTTCTTTCTTTGCTCAAATAGCATAATTAGTGGACGGTTCATTGCGTTTTTCGGGTTTTTTAAGAAGATTAGTATTCCAGTTGTCATAGTAAATGTGTATTCTTCTTGTAATCTGCTTGAGAAAATGCAATTGTGGGAGGATCTAAAAAAGGTCAGACAAAATGAACCTTGCAAATCATGGTGTATTCTGGGAGATTTCAACGCCATAAGAAGAGAAGGGGAACGTAAGGGGATAAACTGTGCAAGTAGAAATAAGAGAGAAATGCAAGGTTTTAATAATTTTATTGATGAAATGGAAATGGTGGATATACCCTGATGAGAATCAAATAAAGGAGGCTTTTATTAATGGAGGAAGAGGACATCCACCCTCACATTTGAAGTTCTTCCTTCTAGTCTTCTCAAAATTAAAAGAAGACATAAAATAAAGATGAGGCCCAAGCCCAAGCCCAAGAAGGCCAAAGCCCAAAGAGCCCAAGTCCATCCCATGAGGGGCAAGGCCAAGCTTTGAAATACTCTTGTATAGTTTTAGGAGGTGTGGTTATTAAATAAAGGTGTGTGAAAATGTAAAATAAAGTCACATTGTCCATGTGACTTAGGAGAGTGGTGTAGGTGTAGTTTTTGGGAGGTGTCATAGTAGAAAAAGGTCACACCTCCCATGTGACTTGTTTTTGGTGGGAATTTCAAATGAGTTTATTTGAAATTTCCCACCTATTTTTCAGCACCTTAGGCTATAAATAGAGGTGCTTCCTTTGTAAAATTCAGATTTGAATTTTATCTAAAGAAACTATACTCAAAATTGGAGTGAGCATTTGGAGAGCTTTTGAGCTTCTACTCTAGTCTTATCTTGAAGGACCATGGTTTCCTCAAGTGGCGGCTTGCACACTCATCTAGGAGCATCCATTCTTCTAGTGGCGTGATCATCCAACCATTCCTCCATCTTCATGAGCATTCTCTTCTCCTTCCTTTCTTCTTCTTCAATTTGTTCATGTTGCCTTGAGTTTTGAGTTGTTTTTTTGTTTCGGTTCCTTTAATTTTCCAGCACCTATTTTCTGTTTGCTTCTTAATTCTGTTCGGTACTTTTGTTTTTGTTTCAATTTCTGTTCGGTCTCTTCTTTTCATTCTCCTTTGTTGATTCAATTTGACAATATTTGGTTCATCCAAATGAGTTTGGGATTTGGTACTTGTTATTGGTGAGTTCTTGATTTTAGAACCATGATCCAACTTCTAAGAAAGTGCTTCTATATTTTCCAGCTCAAGGTGATTCCTCAAAGTGTCAAGAATCTTGTTCTATGTGGCTATTGGAATCACATTATGCCCTGTATTGGAAGAAAATTTACTTGGTACAGACCTAATGGCAAAGCTAAGAGTAGGTTGGACAGGATTTTAACTACTTTTGATTGGCTGCAACATTGGCCAGGTTGTAAGCAATACGTCTTGGATAGACAAATTTCCGACCACTGTGCTCTGGTGTTAAAATCAAATGTGGTCGACTGGGGACCAAAACCATTAAGGTTCCTAGATATCTGGCAGGAAGATAAGGAGTTTGATAATTTTGTCAAAAGAAAATGGGAAAGTTATTTGGTACAAGGAAACGAATTCATAGTGTTAAAAGAGAAGTTGAAAATGCTAAAGAGTGACTTGAAAGAATGGAATAAGGATGTTTTTGGGCACACTGATAAAATAAAACTCGATATCTTGAGGAAAATACAAGAGCTGGACATGTGTGATGATATAGATGAATTGGACGAGAACAAGACTAGGGAAAGAAGAGAACTCTTGAGCCAATTACAGGATATTAATGTGAGGAATGAATCTTTATTACAACAAAAGTCAAGAGCACTATGGATCAAGCAGGGAGATTCCAACTCAAAATTCTTTCATGCATCAATTAGATGGAGGAGGTTAAGGAATGAGATAAAAGGAATACATTGCTCCAGTTCAGGTAATTGGGTGGAAGATCCGAACACGGTAAAGGAGATGATCAAAGAATTCTACAAGAAAAAGATGTTAGCCATCGAGGATATCGGAGTGAGGCTGGATAATGTGGAGTTTAAGGAGATATCTGAATCTGACAATAGTTTTTTGACTGATTCCTTTGATGAAGAGGAGATTAAGGACGCCATTTGGAATTGCGACAGTCATAAAAGCCCCGGTCCAGATGGAGTAACATTCAGTTTCATTAAAAAGTATTGGGGTACTTTAAAAAAGGAGGTGTCGGGAGCACTGAAATTCTTCCACAGAGAAGGGAAAATCCTGAAGGGCTGTAATGCCTCATTCATAACGCTGATTCCAAAGTCTGATAATCCTCAATCTCTTGAAGAGTATAGACCAATATCACTGGTGGGTTGCATGTACAAAATCTTGACCAAAGTGTTATCTAACAGGATCAAAAAAGTTATTGAGAAGGTGATAGATGGATCACAATCGGCGTTTTTGTCAAATAGAGGGTTACTAGACAGCGTTTTAGTAGTGAACGAGGTGTTGGAAGACTTGAAAAGAAGGAGAAAAAAAGGGATGATTGTGAAACTTGATTTTGAAAAGGCGTACGACTCGGTAAGTTGGGAGTTCTTATTTTACATGATGGGAAGACTAGGGTTCTGTGGAAGATGGATACAATGGATTAAAGCTTGCCTAGAATCAGCTACAGTCTCGATTTTGGTAAACGGTAGTCCGACAAAAGAATTTAAACCTTCTAGAGGCCTTAGACAAGGGGATCCAATGGCACCGTTCTTGTTTTTGATTGTAGCACAAGGTTTGGCAGGACTAGTGAAACAGGCAACAACAAAAAACCTGTATTCAGGAATAAAAGTGGGGGAAAAAAAGGTGGAAGTGAATTTACTCCAATTTGCAGACGACACTCTTTTTGTATGTGAATCCAAGGTACAAAACATCCTGTGCATTAAGGCTATTTTAAGATGTTTTGAATTAAGCTCTGGCCTTAAAGTTAATTTCTATAAGAGCAAAATTGGTGCTATTGGAGTAGAAAGAAATGAGGTGAAAATGTATTCGGATATTTTACACTGTAGCCTAATGGATATACCTTTTACATACTTAGGACTTACTATTGGGGGTAATCCATCTAGGTATGCATTTTGGGAGCATGTACTATCAAAGATTAGAAAGAAACTTTCAGTTTGGAAGGGGAGGAATATGTCCTTCGCAGGAAGAGTTTGTCTTATAAAATCCGTCATCAACGCTATACCACTTTTCTATCTATCCTTTTTCAAGGCACCGAATGGAGTGTGTAAGGAGATCACAAAGATACAGAGGAAGTTTCTGTGGGGATGGGGAGCGGAAGGGAGAAAAATCGCTTGGACTAGCTGGGAGAATATTTGTAAATCGAAAAAGGAGGGGGGACTAGGTATCAGGAGAATCGATCTATTCAACAAGGCACTATTGGCTAAATGGTTATGGAGAATGGAAACACCAGAGACAGGACTTTGGAGGGAAGTTTTAGAGTCAAAGTATGGCTCAAGGAGGACAAAAAAATCATCTAGATGGTGGAGGGATTTAATAAAAGTTAGAATTTCAGACCAAGGCGACAATTGGTTCAATTCGAACTTGGTCTGGAAAGTTGGAGATGGGGAGAAGGTCAAATTCTGGGAAGATGTATGGCTAGACAATGGTCAACTCATAGAAAGATATGAAAGATTATATAACAACTCCGAGTTGAAGGATAAGTCTATAAGTAGTTTTGGAAGATGGTCCACTGAAGGTTGGGAGTGGAAATTCAGATGGAGAAGAGAGTGGTTTGAGTGGGAAAAAACCATGGTAGAGGAATTCATGTCAATTATATCACATGTGTCACTATACCAAGGTCTAGAAGACAAAAGGTTATGGAATAACCCTCCATTATATTCTTTCTCGGTAAAATCAGCTTATAATAAGTTAGCAAATCACACATCTGGGGGGGGCTTGGGGGTGTTTGAACATTTATGGGATTTAAAGGTTATGCCTTCAGCTCTTTTTTATATGTGGAGAGCCTTCTCAAATAGAATTGCTACAAAACAGAATTTGGGGAAAAGGGGAATTGCAATGGGGGATACGTTATGTGTTTTATGCGGAAAGGAGGAGACAACTTCACACATTCTTGTCTCGTGTGTGGAATCAAATAAAGTTTGGAATATGTGCTTGAGCTGGATGGGGATTAGTTCGGTGAACCACAATGAATTGAGGTGTCACTTTGAACAATTCTATTGCATGTGCTTAAATCAAGAAGGCAATAGGTTATGGAAAAGTCTTTGGGTTTCAGTTGCTTGGTGTATATGGAAGCATAGAAACAGGGTTATTTTTAACCAAGCAAAAGTAGACGCAGAGGAAATCTTTACTATGGCACAAGTACAATCTTAGGTGTGGATGAAACATAAAGAAAGGAAAGTTAACTTCTATTTTTCTGATTGGATTCTGTCACCGCTAACCAGTATTAATATGGTAACTAAGTAAGTTTAGCTGGATGCAATTTGTGTAAGTATTTTAGGACATAAAAGTAAAGCAAGTTAGGATGAGCTGTACCAATATCTTAGCTTGAATTATTCACATCTTTGGTTATGGCTTTTTCTGTTTCTTTGTATCAATTGAGAGGGGAAGGAGGTGGTGTTGTGTGATGCAGGTAAACAAAGAGAGGAGCAGAGAATAACAGGTATCAAAGGAGAGACGGGCGGTCACAATTGTTAAAACGAGGAAAAAGCAGTTAAGAAGCTGTGATGAAGATGGTCGAAAGCTTATGACAGGGAGGGTTCCTTGAGTAATAAATGGTAGTATTTGTTAGGAGTTTATGCAGCCAGCAAAGGAAGAGGAAGACAATAAGGGGTGGAAGGAAAAGTTGAAAGCACACGAAGAGAAAGATGAGGTTATGTTTAGATAGAGCATAGCAGTTTTTCAAGAGGACCAAAGGACGTTTGCTGGTATAAAAGGGAAGTATAAGGGAAGTAAAAATTTAAAGTAATATTTTTATGAATTAATGTACATTTAACTATCTCTGAACACGGTGCAGTAGTTTTAAGCTGAAGGACCAAGTGACGTTTTGCTGGTAAGATGACACTTGTTAAGTAGATATGGGATAGGATAGCTTTCCTACAACCCAAAGATTAGGAGATCGAATGTTGAAGATGGACGATAAGATAAAGGGCCAGGCCAAAATAAATTTCAAGGGGTCTGTGTTAATGCAACACGTTAGTGGTTGGTAAGAGGGCCCTTGGAGTGAGGTTCAAGATCAAATATAAAGAGAAGAACACGGCTTGCTGAGGCTACAGGAAGAACACGTTATATTCCTAAGCCTTGTCTTTCTTCTTTTTGAGATAGAGATAGAGCAGCTTTTAGAAAGTAAGGGTCTTCTTAGTGTTTAAAGGGAAGGGCTATGCAAAGTGCAACCAAGGTCACTCATGCCTTATTCTAAGCTAAAGAAAATGGTTGTTAATTTTTTCTTTTTTTCTTGTATAAGGGTTGGGATACCCCTAAAGTATTTCTTTAATTTATTTTATTCTTTGTCAAAAAAAAAAAAAAAACTTGTGATACATGAAAAATATTATAATTAAGAGTAATCCTATATTATTAATTTTATAAAACCATAACTAATTTGAAATATTTGTTTTAAATGTAACACAAATTAAGAACCAACTTGTGTTGTGTTGGTACAAATAATGACTCCTTTAATTAGAATGACAGGAGTTTAATTCAAAATTACTGAAAATACAGATAACTTAAATTGGGAAATGGATGTGGAGCTATTCTATATTGGTCAAACTTTTTAAAAGAATTAATCTTCATACACAACTAAATAATTATTAAATCAAAACTAATTTTAAAAATAAATTATTTTTAATTTATAAACTAATTTTTAAATTATTAATTAATTAATTAATTAATTGATATTTTATTAACTATAATTTTAAAATTTAAAATAGTTTATAACTAAAACTTTGATAACTAAAAAAATATCAATTTTAAATTTTTATTAATAATAAAAAATATTTTAAATATTAATATTTTTTTAATTTTAAATAATATTTAATTTAATTGGTATAATAAATAATTATATTTTATCTTTAAAATCAATTTTTATTTAATAATATTTTACACTAATCTTCAGTAAAATAATCCTTCATAATAAATAAATAAAATTAAACAAATCACAACTTCCAAAGTGTTAATAAGAGTATTATTGAATGCACTGATATGACAGTTTATTTTATTACTACACTTTTTCTTTTTCAATTCAGTGTTCTTTTGTCAGTTTCTTAATCCTAGTATATTATCTATACTAATAGTGGTGGTTATGTTCTACACTCCACACATAAAATAATTGCTTCTTTATTCTTAGGATTCTGCAGTTTTGTCTCTACCAATTTTAGTCATTTGTTCTTCGTCATCACAGTTTTGATTTGAAAATTACATTACAGTGTGCTACTTTGTCATTTTATGAAACATTCTGACAAAGTATGTACATTTAAATAAAACCCTAATTATAATATGTTTTCCATTACAGATCGGAGACTCAATTCTCATTTATTAAATGAAGTTCCAAATTTAATTTAAACTTCACGAACAGATATGACTCCTCTTAAATGTCTTAAATGAAAAAATATATTAATTTTTTAAAAATTTAAATTTATTGTATATTTTTATTATAATTATAAAAATAAAAAATAATCATTTTGAAACAATCATGAAAAATATCTTTTTCCAAACAAATCTGAAACATACTTGTGCATATAAATCTCCCTGTGTCCTACATTTTAAAAATTATACGTATTTCCGTATTCGTATCTGTGTCGTATTAGTGTCCATACAGTGTCTGTGTTATATAAGATAGGAGGAGTAATAAGAAGGTCTCACTTAACCTTTTTTCTTTTTTATTTTAATCTGATTACTTATGCTTAAAATATTTATTACAGATATCACACAAGATAGGCTAACTAATTTAACACTACAAGAAAAAACTGTATTATCCATGGATAATTACCCATGAACTTTTTTTGGTATGTAAATAGGTTTTTACCTACCAAAGATTTCGTAGGTAATGTTATTGTACATAAAAAGGGGAGAAAGGACTTTACGTACGAAAGTTAAGGTGGTGGGAAGTTTTAATGTATTTTAAAGTAATTTTTTTTAAAAAAAAAATATGTTGGTTTCCTTCTGAGGAACATTCCTCTCCACTCACCTCTCAAACATTCTCACACTCTTGCTCCCTTCACTGAAACAGGTTTCCTGAACTGAAACACTGGAGTTTTTGTTTGAAAACGTCAATGGAGGTTCTGAAATCCTAAACCAAACCGTGAGAATGTGAGAAACCGAAACTGTAACACCTTCAAAGCTCTAAAACGTCCAAAGAATGAAACTTTGAAGTTCCGTTTTTTCTCTCCCAGTCTCTGTTTCGTTCCAAGATTTCAACCCAAATTCGTGTCTTCCCAAATCTACACTGAAATCCCCAATTTTTGGTTTGAATTTGTGAAACCAAAAGCCCTAATCTGGTGTTCCTGATTGTAAACCTAAATCTTGAATGGTGACTTCGAAAATGTTGTGAAAACCCAATGGAAAGCTTCGTCGTGGTCGTGATGGTGGCCTGAAGCGCAGACAATTCAAGGGCGATTTACGAACTTATTCATCGAGAGAAAGGTATTGATTTTTTTTCTTTGATTTAGTGTACGATAATGTTCTGTTGGATATGTTCTGTTGGATTACTTGACATTTAAAGTGAGTTTAGAGAGGTGAGCGGTGCGGTGCTGTGGCTCACCGCTTCCACCGTTTAGCACCTATAAGTAATACGTAATGTATAATTAGATGTTGTGCATAAATAGCTACAAAGAGGATCCCAGGTGATAAGATGAGTTAAGCTTAAGGTGAGAAGTTGTTGGTCTGGGTGAAGGACTGCTGTATGAATTTTGCTCTCTAAGAGGTTGATGCAAGGGATCTAGACTCTTCCAGTTTGGCCTATGCTGAGTTGTGTATATAAGCGGAGTTTCTGGAGCTGAGGCAAGAAGTTTAGCAGGTCCTAGTTTGTGTTGCTTTTTTACCCAGCAGGGTCACATGAACCATGAATATGTGCTCAGGTTTTGTAGAACCTGTTATACAAGGTTACGTGAGGGTTTATGCTCCATACTCACTGTGAGACTTGGAGGACTCCTAGGATGTCAGCACAAGCTTGAGCTGGTTGTACTGGAAGGAGGTGGTATGGAGGAGGAAACTGAGTTTGTTGAACTTCGGAATCTCTAGGAGCTGTGTGGATTCTGAGGTAGTATATAAGGATCTCGGCCTGCCTGATAAAGGAGGGGTTGGATGGAGAAGCTTTGCTGGACAGCGAGCAGATGGTGTAATAAGTGCTTGAATAAAAGCAAGCTGCACCAACAATATGGGTTGGAAGTAAATTGAAGAAGTGTAGGACTTCTTGTTATCTATAATAGCAATCTCCTGGCAGAGGATCATCAACACTGGAATTAAGTGGGCTCCAAGTTCTTTTAAACAACCAACCTCTCTGAGATCATGTTTGGTTGATGACCTGGCTGTAGATAACATTGTATGGCATTAAGTCTCGCTGTTTTCCACGAGTAGAAGGTTGTTTTATGATATAATGGGGAATTGCACGGGTATATGGTCCAGGTATGGGGCAATCTTTGAGGCTGAACTGATGTGGACTTGCTAAGTACTCTGCTGGTGTTATGGAAGGCGGATGGATTTAGTGACTAAAGTAGGTGAAGTTCTAGGCTGCTAAATAAGGAGAGTTGGGCAGATGTCTGTCGCCAGTTGTGGAATGCTGCCTTGGCTGGTACAACTATGTAAGATGACTAAGCTGGGTTGGGAGTGGGATGTTGGACGCTTCTGTAAGAATGTAGGATTTAATACGTATAGCCAGCTCTCTTCCAATACTCACCAAGAAAATCAGGATGCAACTTAGAGCCTTTTTATGCATTCAAAGCTTCTGGTGATGCCTAGGCACATACTCTGTAGGCAGGGGCTGTAAAGATTCTGGCGTAAGCATAGAGATGACAAATCACAGCTGCCAGACTTGGTTCTACCTAAAGTGGGTGTAGTTCTGCAGGTATATCTTTGTACATTGAAGTGTTGGTGCCTCCAGTCGTATTGGAGTAAGAAGGATGGAGCAAGAGGTGAATCTGAAGCCCAAAAAGTTAGTCACAGGGAGAGAGTTACTCTACGCTGCTGCTTCAGCCGTTCTCTTTTTCTAGTTCATGCTTAACTAGAGTGCAGCAGCATTGGGGGCGTGGTTGGGTGAAGTGTGGGAGTTGTCCTGCTCCTTACAATGTTGGCTGCAATCAAAGGATTGGCTCTCATGTTATGTGGTTTTCTCTCGTTTAGTTGGAGGCACTGGAATTCGATTTCTGGTTGTTGCCACAACTTTTAGCTTTAGGCTTGTGCTAGTATCTCTGCTGTTGTTTATAGTAGTTATTAGACTGTTGTTATTCCTTGTAAGAAGAGTAGTTGCTTATTGTGGAGGATTACCTCTTGCTCTTGAAGTCATTGGAACTTATTTATATGGAAGGACGAAAAAAGAATGGAACAGAGTATTGTCAATATTAGACAATAATCCCCGGTTAGACAATAATTGAGTAAGATTATTCTTTATATATGGTCTTCATTTTTGGTCATGATTTGGTGGTTAAGAACACAACTGCCTATCTGATATGTAGTGAATAAATTGACTTAGAAAAGGAACATGTGTCAAAGAAAAAATCTCTCCTTAAATTTATAAAGAAAACTCTAATGTGAGTTCTAGTAAGTAATTTATCTTTGAGAACTTTTAGTTATGGAATTAATCCTTGTGTCCTTCATTGCAATTTAATTTTTCTGATCCTTTCCTTGTTTTTCTTTTAGTATAGCTCATAGTTACGAGATTCATACTTATTTTACCCTGTTTCTCACTCCTCACATTGTGCTTCCTTGGCTTTACTTGAACTGTTTATTGTATTTGCTTTGTCGTTGTTACTTTTGTCATTCAGAAAACCAGCAAGACTCAAACAAAGCATAATTAACAGATACATCTAATAAACCATTCTTTCTACCAAAAGTTTTTCAAATAACGAAAACAACTTGTGCCAAATAGTGAGCCAGATTTGATCCTGCTGCACAAGTTTGTCACCAGAAAAAGCCATTGAAACATATGATCCTCGATGCCCTTTCTTTTCTCAAATCGCCACCATGTTGATATCCGTTGATCCAGCAGCACCAATCCTACTACTTAGAGATCTCCAACAGACTCCCACTCCCTCTCAGCTCCCTCTTTGGCCGAGAAGAATCTTCTTGGACACCAATCTGATTTGCTTTCTCTGCATCTTCCAAATCTTGAATATTACTCGTCCTTTTTCTTACCAGCTCCATCTTTATTGCCTCCTTTAGCCCATCTTAGTGTTGTACTACTAGGCACGTACCTGCATCAAACCACCTTTCTCAACCATAAACCGCACAAATAATGTATAACTTAGCATAACTCTTGTTTCCTTCATAATCCAATAAACCATTGCCCATTATATTCACACTTCTCCTTTCTTCAAATATTGTAATTGTTAGAGTAGAAATGAAAATATTAGTCTCAATTAATTATCTCTTAGGTTGTTGATTGTTGGGATATCATTGACACGTTTTTTCTTTCTCAACTTCTCTTAGTAGATATTAACTTGAGCAAATATTTTTAAAACAAACTAATATTTTTGTATTATAATTTTGACTGTACTTTTAAAATTGCAGGATGTTGCTTTGAAGGTTTTAAACAGTTTAGGATTTTTATCATATCAGTTGAAAGGATTTGTAAGAGGTAAGTCTTTCTGAAATAGATTTAAGTATGCTCATATGCCCATTGCAATTTATTAGGATGTACATTATTTTCACTAATTGGTGGCATGTTGAACCTCTTTTACTAGAATAAGTGGGTCTAAAATTTGCTTTATTTTTTGTTGTTTTGTGAATGGTATTAACTGAAGTTACATACTATATAGACCTATAGTTTATGACAATTGTTTATTTATATCATAATGGAGAAAAGTAGATTATGAAGTGATTGATGTCCTGCATAGAACTTATATAAGTAATTGATGTTGTCATATAATGCAATAATTTATGAAACTCTTTCTTATTAAGAGATATCTTTATATTGGTTTAAGAGATGCTTTGTTCATAGATATTATTTTTTAACACAATTGATTATTACATTACTTGCTAGGTCAAGGTGAAGTAACTTATAATACTCTTTTTTAATACATTAAAGGGCTAAAGGCATCTTTGTGGCAACTTCAATCTTTAGTTGTCGTTGGTTCAGAACATGGAATGGTTTCATGTAAATCGTAGTTGGATGTACAATAGATGCTATATTGGTAGAGGGGGTTTAAAAGAAAGTTTTGTGAATGGGGTTGAAGAGTTTGTCATTAAAGCTTGTCAACAACAGTCTTATTTGAATGAAAGGAAGCTTAGATGTCCAAGCGATAAATGTCAATGTACAAAGATTTTTCCAATTGAAATGGTCAAGCTTCACCTCTATAAAAACGGTTTCATGTATGATTATCATGTTTGGATTCATCATGGTGAACAAGTGCCACATGTTAATGACAATGACGATCATGTTCGTGTTTCAAGTAGTGATGTACATGTGGATGAAAGTGAACAATTTGTAGCAATGCAAGACATGGTGTACGATGCTCTTGGGCAACATGAGACATTTGAACCATCTAATTTTAATAACAGAGAGGAGCCTCCCAATGAAGAAGCTCAGAGATTTTATGATCTGTTGTTAGAGGCTAATGAGCCATTGTTTGAAGGGGCTGTAGATTCTAAATTATCAATGTGTATGAAATTGTTAGCTTGCAAGTCTAATTGGAATGTTCCTAACCAATGCTTAGATTTCATCACAACAATGTTGTCGGATGCTACACCAATAAAAGAGGGTTTGCCAAAAAGTTATTATGATGCTAAGAGGTTAGTGTCAATGTTGGGGTTGAAGGCTAAGAGGATAGATTGTTGTGTAAAAGGTTGTATGCTTTTTTATGACAATGAATATGGGAAAAATGATGGACGACTACTACAGTGTAAATTTTGTCATCATGCACGATATCATGACCCAAAAGTTGGAACAAGTAAAAGAAAACCAATTCCTCTAAAAAGAATGTTCTATTTTCCTATAATTCCAAGATTACAAAGATTGTTTGCATCTATGCAAACTTCAGGACAAATGACATGGCACTATGATAATAGAAGACCTTCGGGTGTGCTACGACATCCCTCAGATGGTGAAGCTTGGAAACATTTTGATCAATTACATCCTGAATTTGCCGCTGAGCCACGTAATATACGACTTGGTTTATGCTCTGATGGATTTAATCCATATATTCAAGCATCAACAAAACCTTACTCTTGTTGGCCAGTAATTGTCACCCCATATAATCTTCCTCCTGAAATGTGCATGTCTAGACCCTATATGTTTTTGAGTTGTCTCATTCCTGGTCCACATAATCCGAAGACTCGTATTGATGTTTATTTGCAACCACTTATCGATGATCTTAAAAAGTTGTGGAGTGGTGTTCAAACATACGATATTTCAAGGAAGCAAAACTTTATGATGCGAGCAAGTCTAATATGGACAATTAATGACTTCCCTGCATATGGCATGTTGCCTGGTTGGGGGACTCAAGGTAAATTGGCTTTCCCGTATTGCTTGGAGCACACAAAGGCCTTTAGATTAGAACATGGAAAAAAAAATAATTGGTTTGACTCACACCGTAGGTTCCTGCCTAATGATCATACATTTAGGAGGAATAAAAAGGCTTTCAAAAAGGACAAAGTTGAAATGGGTGGACCACCACCTATGTTGACATCTGAAGAGGTTTGGAATATAGTTAGGAATCTACCAACAGTCATAGATGAGCCTCACATGTCCAAATTACCAGGTTATGGGGAGTGGCATAATTGGACAAAAAGAAGTATCTTTTGGGATCTTCCATATTGGAAAGATAATTTATTGAGGCACAATCTTGATGTTATGCATATAGAGAAAAATTTCTTTGACAAAATATTTAACACCGTCATGGATGTAAAAGGTAAAACAAAAGACAATGATAAGGCAAGAAAAGACCTAACATTGCATTGTAGGAGACCTGATTTGGAGTTAAAGTTGCAAGCTAATGGGAAGATTCTAAAACCAAAAGCAAATTACACTTTAACTACAGGGGAATCAAAGTTAGTTTATCAATGGATAAAAGAACTTCGTATGCCTGATGGTTATTCTTCAAATTTGGCAAGATGTGTGGATGTAGACAAGGGGAAGATGCTTGGAATGAAAAGTCATGATTGCCATATATTCATGGAGTGTTTACTTCCTATTGCATTTCATTCATTACCAGTGCATGTTTTGAATCCACTTATCGAAGTCAGCCATTTCTTCAAAGATTTGTGCTCGACAACAATAAAGGATCATGACTTGGTTAGAATTGAAGAAAATATTTCAATCATTCTTCGCAAGTTGGAGAGAGTATTCCCCCCTACATTCTTTGATTCAATGGAACACCTTCCAATTCATCTTGCAAATGAAGCAAGACTTGGTGGACCAGTTCAATATAGATGGATGTATCCATTTGAAAGGTATGAAAAATATTATTGTTATTATGTCAAAATAGTTCATTTATTTGTCTAAATCCATCTCCAATTTACTTAATTATAGGTTTATGGGTGATTCTAAACGCTCAGTGAAAAATTGAGGATTGGATAAATATTTAGGATTTTTGGAAATATGAAGACTTATTTGAAAGAAAAATTAAGAATTGAAAAGGGACAAACATTGTAATTTAGTCAACTTATTGTTATACAAATTTTTATTTTAAATATTTTATATTTTTAGGACTTTTTATTAATGATTTTGGTTTTTTATTCTACATTAATTTTAGTATGCAGAATTTTAAAATTTATATATTCTCAAATTTGTGTATGTTTTACTTTTTTTTAATGAATTAGATTATGTATTGATGTTACTTATGTTCTCACCGGTTGACTCAGCCGCCGTTGACTTCGAAGACAGATGGTGACTCCTCCTATTTCTGGTAGTTTCTGCTCTCTCCTTGGTTATCGAGAGTGGCTCCGTTGAAACAGAGGGGCCCTACTTGTTGATTGCACTTCGATGATCAAGTCAGTACTGAGCTAAGAAACAATAAGTTTGTAAAGCAGTTTTAGTCTTAGAAACGACATACCTTTCTAGGGTTCTTACCATCCTTTATATAGGTTGTATCTAGGTCAACTTCCCTGTTCCACAAGGATCTTTCCTTAAGTGGAATTAAGGGTACTAGCAAGGCGTCCTGTTGTGCGTTGCACAAGCTTAGCACAGCACAGGACTTGCCTTTTCTGGAGTGTAAAATCTCAACTGTATGGTCGCCAGGGTACCAACTCATGCACCAGCGTTGCGGGGCCATCTATTCTATAGCTGCCCTAATTATTCATTTGCCATGCATGCAGTCTTTCCCTGGAAACCTTAACCCTCATGGGCCTTAGTGCTTCTAAGGAATACTTACTTGTGCTAGACCTGAACGTACTATACACACCACATGCATGAACTCTCCCGTGATTTAGGTCTTTCTTTTATCTGGATGATAACTCATTGTTATTTCTGGGGCCCACTTACGTGGCCCATTATCGCGACCAGACCACCGATGTTCGATGTCACGTCTGATGCCAATCTCTGTTGCTGATGTTTGAGGTCTGACCAGTACACCTTAAATTATATGTTAGGTTTAACATTCAATTGAGTTAAAGAAAAATAAGATATATGCAAAATGAAAAAATAAACCAAGTATATAAATTTTTTGAAATATGATACTAAATATCTTAAAAAAAATAATTAAAGGATGATAAACAATCATTACAAGAAATTTGTTAAATATAAACTAATTTTACAGATAAAAATAATTAGTCACTATATTTATAAATTAGTTTTTAAATTAGTATCTAATTAGTTATTAACTAATTTAAATTCTAAAATTGGTAGGTAAAATCTTGATAACTAATTTATAAATTTAGAATATATATATATATATATATTCACTAATATGACATTAAAAAATGTATTTACCAATGTATTTCAATATAAGAACATATACATATAAATATATACTTATTTATGTAAATATATAATTATGGTAAAAATCTACATAACAACCTCATAAGTTATTAATAATTAATTATGATTAAAATATAGTAATATATAAATTATTCACGATTTAAATATACGAAATCATTAATAGTAATTCTATCCAATCCTTTTCAAAGCATTATTATTCACAACAAACCTCAACTTTAATGGATATAAAATAACAAAACAAACACCTTTCGAAAAACTTTATTAAATATGTTTTACCAAGATACTAGAACCTAATTTATTATGGTTTGTCAACATGACGATCTCTACTCTATATAAGTCAAAGTATGTTAATTGTACAAATAATTATATAACCAAACTTATGTAAAAGTGGTGTAAGAACTCTTGTTCCATTTCTCATCACATGATATCTTAATCTATATGATTTAAAATATCAATGAAGTAAAGATATCTCAATTATGAGTTCATGTACTTAATATTATAAACCACGCACAGACTCATCAAGATATGTGATCTTAATTCACCAAATCCAACATAACATATATCAATTCAATGAAATTCTTAAATTTTGTCTACCATATCCAACTAATCAATATAAACATTTTCAATAATTTTAAATCATATAACTTAACTTAAACAAAATATCTTAACATAGAATAAATTATCTAGACAAAGTATAAATGAGTTATATTACTTCATCCTATAAACCAGGTACTAGTTGAGTATATCATCCTATATACATGACCTCAATTCACCAAATCCAACTCAACATATATCAATTCAATGAAATTATGAAAAAAATTCATCATAATAGTCGTATACAATTAAACTACATATAACTAAAATGAAACATATAATCTTAAAACAGAGAAGATTCATAAAAAAAAATATAAATTACTTAGTAAATTCAAATTAGAAATTAGTTCCATACTTTTAGGTTGAGATTTGTCGAATGAATTCTCATTTACTGGCAAATTACCGACAAAAAACAATATATTTCCTAATATCATTAATAATTTAACAACTATAAGTTTAATATTTTGAATATCCAAAAGAACATTGTAATTTTAAACAATTTATATTTATTTTTAAAAACAAAGTTAAAATAGGGCAAAATGTGTTTTCCCGTAATACAATGCTTAATTAAATTAGAACTAGATTTCAAATTATCTCAATTCCAAAATTTTAGATAAACTTTATTCATATTTCTTTCTAAATCTTCTTCCACTTGAAGTCCAAACTCAACAATTCTAGACATCAATAATATTTGTACCTGTAAGTACCAGACAAACTAGTGATCGATCGCCCAAAATAAATAACAACATAAAGAACACAATAAATAACGGTTATCATTAACAATTATCACTAGCATTGAATAAATAACGGTTATCATTAGTATCAAATAGTTAACGAGTATTATTAGTAGTAATCATTAGCATTGAATGAGTCAAGGCGCAACCCAAAAGATCTGATAAATATCCCCTAACGTGTAATGGATAAAGAAAAAAGGACACACTTGTATAAAAGGGGTACATGACAAAGGAGTAAGATACGTTTTTAGATCCCACTATATAACACACCTTAAACAGAGCACTAACTTGAGCGTTGGAGTGCAATCCGCAGGTATTCCCAACCGACCGAGCGTCAATATTAAAGGAAGGAGATTGAAGGAGACAGGAAGATCACCGAGACATCCGTCACTCATCAACTAGCATAAGTACTATCTGGGCCGCTCTCACTCCTCATAGGTACAATGTTCAATAGTCATTTCATTTGAAAATTCAAAAATAATTTTCCTTACCTACAATTGCTTCAATAAATTGCAAAAGAGAACTTAAAAAATACCAAATATCTAAAACCTAAATGACATTACCAGAATAACAAAAAAAACACTCATAATAATACGAACTAGGTGAGAAAATAACATTTCTCAACTAAAATCACTAAAAAGAAAATAATTAAAAAACAACCAAATTTAAAGACAAAAAATAATTAGTCATTATGTTGACTAAATTAGTTACTATGTTAGAGACTAGAAAAATATTGGTATATATAGAATGGTTTCTATATTAATAAAAATTTATAAATTGGTATCTAAATTAACTATCAAGGTTTTAGGTACTAATATTTTAAATTCCTCTAAAACACTATTAGTAGTTAAAACCCTGGTAACTAATAGTTAGATACCTATTTAGAAACTATTCTATAAATTTTTATTAATTATAGAAATTATTTAGAAGTCAATAATTTTTTTAATTTATAAAATTGTCTCTAATTTAATTAAATAATAACTAATTTTTTTATTTCTAAAATTAGTTTTTATTTAATAATTTTTTATAGTTTATAATTGGTGAAATCTTAAAAGACTGGACAACACAAAAGAATTTAAAATAAAGAGATTTGAGCACAAGAAAAATTACTCTAATAAATCTTGTTTTGTTATTTACTCATTTACTTTATAGATGGTAAGAATTAGTATATAAAATATGAGAAATTTTTCAGAAATTCAGAGGAAACAAAGACGCATAGTGGTAGAGAGATGTGCAAAAAGAAAGTAGAAAAGAAGAAAATAATAAGAAAGAAAAGAAAAAAGAAAGGGAAAAACTGGCTTACGGACATGGGCTTTTTACGTGATTAATTTCTATGTTACACCTTATATATAGGTGTTTCCTTCGTCTTTCAATCATATAACATTTTTCCCATACAATTTTTTTAAACTTAAAACATATAAGTGTTACAATTTAATTAAATTTTGTTGAATGTCAATTAATCTGAGATTATCTTTAAAAATTATTGACTTTTATGACAATATTTGAAAACTCATTCTTAAGATGTTTTCCCCAAAAAAAAAATGCATTAACAATATATCAAAATTGAAAATTCATAAAATATATTTGTAATTTAAACCCAATTTTATATCCTTTTTCAACGCAATTACTTATTTAAAATTCCTTTTAAATTATTGTTTCTAAACCCACCTTATTTTTAACATGGAGTCTATATGATTTTTAAATAATTTCCTTAGATTGAAGTTGAGTTCAACAAAGTTGAATTTCTCCAACATTTGTTATTCCTTTGGAACTTTTCAACCATGGTTGGAAACATTGAACATGTCCATTATTCTTGCAAGTCTTCGCTAGATTCCTAGGTTTATTCAACATGCATGATGGGGGTTCATGTTTACAAATAGAATATAAAGATACACTATATAGATTAAGAGTAGTTGAACAAATATAATAAACAATTACATCTAACTATATTCACAAGCTATCGACAATCTAGCTAAAGACAACTACACAATGTGTTTTGTGTGTTCATTTCAAACTTCTCAAAACATGGACCATACATTTGACAGCAATGATTAACCTTACATCAAGTAAATATAATTGGAACTATGTGTTAAAATTAATTATATTATATATAATATTATTTTAGTAATGTAATTATACAATGACTTTAAATAAAGATGTCTAGTGTTTGTTAGGTTTAAATTATATTATAGACATTTAGAGCTACTTTTAAATCTTTATTTAATATTTTTTTTAAGTAATTTCTTTTTATTTTTACTATGTACAAGTTGGAATCGGACGAGTACCAAAAGTCTTGGTATTTGGTTCTGGTCGACTGATATGTTTAAAATGCATTAAGGACAAAAGAAGATTAACAATACTAAGCCGTACGAAGAATTAGGTAATACACTCTTAATCACGATCCATACGTTAATCTTGACCCAACAGTAATAGGGCCCCATCACAAACATATAAATAAACACAAATTCCAAGAAAAAGGTACATCATTATTTCACATTTATTGCACCGAATGCCAAACACTTACTTAAGCGTCGGAACACCCTTTGTAGGTGTCCTTCCTCGAAGGAAGAAGAGCTTGATTGAAGGTGAGGAACAAAGGAAGCGTTTGTCGACCGAGCCTAAGGAATGGAGGAAGGAGCGTATACCGATCGAAGCAGAGAGGTTAATTTTCAGCCGGTAGGAGTTCTCTCAATCTCTTTTGTACGAGAACGATTGGCGCCCACCGTGGGGCCGAGAGAAATCAGAGAAGAGAAGAGTGAACCAGATGCTATCTACCATATGGAAAACAAAAAGATGTCCGAGGCCGAGAAGATGGCCTTGCTCATGTCCCTTTCAAAGGAAGATGGCGTAAATGAAACACAAGAATGAAGAAGAAATTCAAGCTCTCCAAAAGGAGAAGAAGGACATGAAGCGACTGCTGACTGAGGGCAATCCACCCCTGAAGCAACAACAATAACCAAATGTATCCCTGTGCAGTCAACACTGTGACAAACCCTCGGTCTAGCCGATTGACCCTTAACTACAATGCACCCATTTGTATATAATGAATAACACTAACGAAGTTATACCTTACTTATATGCTCATAAAGCCATTGTTAAGGAAAATAACCAAAGACAACTAGAGAAATGGATCTTGATGGAACATAATTGGAATTTCATGCTTTAAAGACGTGGTGTTAAAGGATTCAATGACATCGAAAACCTTGACCTGGTTGACAAATGGATTGAAGTTTGATGTCATTTCTTATACAGGTTACGAAGTAAAAAATTGTACATTTTACACCAAGTCTTTGGATGAAAAAAGTACAAAATTGTGGTGTCACCCTTGAGGTCATGTCTATGCAATTTTGCACTTCAAAAGATGAAAATCTTGTACTTGGATCAATGTTGTACTATGGTGTCATACAAGAGATATGAGAGGTTGACTATACTAAGTTTTTTATTCCAGTTTTCAAGTGTAAGTGGGTTGACAATAAGTGTGAGGTAAAAATTGATGAACCAGGATTCACATTAGTTGACTTTCGAAAGATAGGTTATCAAGATAAGCAATTTATTATGACTCAACAAGCATCTCGGGTTTTCTACGTCAAAGATCCTACGTCAGAACATTGGTGTGTTAATTTACACGGGAAAAAATGGAGGTTATTGATGATGACTTGTCAAATATTAAAACTGATGACTCCCGTTAATTCACACCAATGATAATGAATCAAGATGACGATGTAGTTGATGATGTACATGCAACTCATAAAGACCACAATGAGGGAATATACATATGAATATTCAACCCACACCAATGCAAAAAAGCCCATTTACGACACTAAATACACATCACTTTTACTGCCAAATGTTTTCCATAAAAACGCGGTGACATTTTTTGAAATTAAAATGAGTGTGAAACGAAGGCTGTGGGTGAAACCGTCGTTTTAGACCAAAGCGCTTGGTATAAAATGGCGGTTAACTTTGGTCTAAAACAACGATTTTACCTAAGAATCGTCGTTTTAAAGTCATTTTATTACACTAATTTGAAGCGTGCCACTTACGCTTTCATTTTTCGTTTGTCTTTTCACTTGTCTTATGCTCGTGCTCTCTACTTCTTCTTCATCTCCGTTGCAACATTCACTCATTATAAGTTCTTTTTCCTTCACATTCACTCATTCCATTCTCCTCCATTGCTTATTATTTTTTGTTTCTCTTATTGGTTTGTTTCTCTCCTCCATTGATGAAGGTTTCCTTGGTTGCCATAACTGTTTCATTGGCTGCCACCATTTTCATTGGTTTCTTTGTTGCCACCACTGATTTCTTTGTTGTTACTAGTCGTCGCTGCCCTTCACCATCGTTTTGAAGTGGCTGTTGACTCTCCCAAACACATAAGGACTTCAGCTCCTTCAAAAATTACTTTTAAGATTCCTCTAGTGGTAAGGTCCTTCAAGTTAAATTAGAATCTCAATTTTTGTATGGTATGATTAAAAGTATGATATCAATAGATAACTATATATCAATCAGATTAGAGTAGTTAGGTTAGATGGACACTAATTTCATGTATTGGACCGAAGTACAAAATACAAGCATGCAATTATCCAATAACTGATTTGGACTTTATTAGAATAATGCAAAGTTTCTTGTTTCTCCAAGTTGTTTTGGCCAATTTTCATTGATTATACTTATTAATTGACGTAGTTGCTTGTTAATTGATTATACTTATTATAATCAAATGTTGTAATAGCCAATTTGTGCGAAACAAAAACATTATCCAAATATGAATTACTTATGGAAATCCATATATGGTTGAATTAGGCAGAGTTTGTAACACGAACTCTTACATTTTTGTTTCTAACACAAACTCTTAAATGTTCGTTTATAACACGATCTCTTAAAAAATCGTTGACTTTTTGTCAATTGCTTTATGAACAAAACATGGATCACTTTCCATCAAATCATGGATGGATGTATGATAGGTGTTATAGAGGAAGAGGTGCTTTGAAAGAGTCTTTTATATTGGGAGTTGAAGAGTTTATAACGAAAGCTTGCCAACAAGAATGTTATCAAAATGATGGGGGAATATGATGTCCATATAGTAAGTGTGATTGTACAAGAATTTTGGAGGAAAGACTTGTGAAGGTTCACCTCTACAAACATGGTTTCAAATCTAATTACTGGATTTGGATTGATCATGGTGAAGACATGGTAGAATGTGACTTGTATAATAACGATAACTGCATGGCTTTGGGAATAACTTGAGGTGCACACAATCACTCACAAGATGACCAATTTATGTTGATAGAATAAATGGTGTATGATTCTCTTAGGCAACAAGAGTCATTCTGAGTACCAAATGTAGATAACACGGAAGAGCCTCCGAACGAAGAAACTCAAATATTTTAATTATAAGTTTTTGTTGGATGCAAATATGCCATTGTATGAAGGGGTATCAGATTCCAAATTATCAATGTGTGTCAGGCTATTAGCTTGCAAATCCAATTTGAATATTCCTGACCAATGCTTAGAGTTTATTTCAAAAATGCTTTTGGATACAACGCCCACCAAAATAGGTTTGCCTAAAAGTTATTACGATGCAAAAAGGCTAGTGTTGAAGTTGGGATTACAGGCTAAGAGGATTGATTGTCGTGTAGATGGTTGCATGCTCTTCTATGATAACGAATACGGTAAAAATGATGTAGCGTTGCTTGAATGCAAATTTTTTCACAAGTCAAGGTATCATCACCAAAACACCGGAGCAAGTAACAAAAAACCAGTTCCTGTAAAGGCAATATTCTATTGGCCAATAATTCCAAGGTTGCAAAGAATGTATGCTTCAACACAGACTGTGGGACAAATGACATGGCGCTATGATAACAGAAGCAGTAATGGTGTTTTGCATCATCCATGTGATGGCGAGGCTTGGAAGCACATTGATAAAATATATCCCGATTTTTTTGTGGAGGCACACAATGTTCGATTAGGTTTATGCTCTGATGGTTTTAATCCATATGTGCAAGCATCAAATGCACCATATTCATGTTGGCCAATAATTATGACCCCGTACAATCTTCCTCCCGAAATGACAAAGCACGAATGGACTTAAGTTTGTATTGTAGGCGAAGAGACTTGGAACTGAAGTCACATCCTAATGGAAAGATGTTCAAGCCAAAAGCAAATTACACACTTGCAAAAGAGGAAATTAAACATGTGTATTAATGGTTAGAAAATCTTAGGATGCCTGATGGATTCTCTTCGAACTTGGCTAGATGTGCTGATGTGAACAAGGGAAGGGTGCTTGGGATGAAAAGCCATGATTGTCATGTATTCATGGAATGCCTACTTCCCATTGCATTTAGTTCGTTACCAACTCATGTTCGAAATCCCATTATTGAGGTAAGTCATTTTTTCAAAGATTTGTGTTCTACAACATTAAAAGAGGATGAACTTACTAGGATGGAACAAAACATTCCAATAATTCTTTGTAAGTTGGAAATAATATTTCCCCCAACATTTTTTGATTCTATGGAACATCTCCCTGTCCATCTAGCATATGAAGTCAAACTTGGTAGAAATGTCCATTATAGGTGGATGTACCCATTTGAAAGGTAATAATAAGAGTTATTAGTCTTTATTTAATGTGAACTATAATTATCAATCATAACATATTTCTTTGATTATAGATTCATGGGATATGCTAAACGATCAGTGAAGAATAAGGCTAGGGTAGAAGGATCTATTTGTGCATCTTATTTGTATCGTGAGACAACTCATTTTTGTTCATACTATTTCAACAACTTCATGTTAAGACCACAACATTGTAGAAATGAAGTGGACATTGAAAGTGAAAGGCTTCCATCAATCTTATCTGTCTTTGACCAACCTGGACATCATTCTGGGAGGGAGATCACTCATTGGTTTACTGATGAAGAATTGAGCTTAGCTCATGTTCATGTTTTGATCAACTGTAATGAAGTTAAACCATACCTTGAGTAAGCCTCATGCAAGATTTTCTTTTAAAAAACTATTATTCATTCATTAAGTTATCACTAACCTAATGCATAGACACCTATATATTGACAGCTCTTTCTTACAATCTAATAAAAATTCCGAATCACATTTTTTGGCTCGTATACATGTAGAATTCCCTTTGTGGTTTAGGAAACAAGTATGTATCTACAAATTGTATAATTTATTTTTTCTTAACTTCTTTAACCATTTCATAAAAAATTAATGACATTGATATATTAATAGGTTCATAAAGACCCTTTAACTGTGAAGAACCAACACCTAAGAGATTTATCACTTGGTCCTTTAACGTGTGTAAAAGAATGACCCACATTCTTTGTGAATGGGTACAAATTCCACACTCATGCATGGAGCGAGGGAAAGAAAACAATAAATAGTGGGGTCCATGTAAAGGGTCTTACAATTCTTCGACCTCAGATAAAAAAGTTTTTTATTTTACTGTAATTGGTTTGATCCATCAATAGTTGGGAGTAGGTAACTATATTTAAATTATTGTTTATAATAAACTATATGTACTTTAAAATTAATTTAAACTTATTTTGTGTTGCAGTATTTTATGGATGCTCAACCATTAAATTAAGAATAAATGGACTATGTGAGGAATTCTCGGGCCACATACTTCATTAGGTTTTATAACTTTAGACTATTTAATGAATAATATATAGGTTTAATTAATATAACATGTTTCTAATGTATAGGAAATTAGCTAAGTAGATAGTAGTAGATAGGAATATATATTGGTGGATGTAAATGATTATCAATATATATATATATATATATATATATATATGATTTGATTGTGTTGAAAAATGTGTATCTGATTGTTTGAAATATTATTGCATATTTGGTTGGGCTTTTAAATGAATACGTAAATTAAGTGGAGGAAATACATAAAGCAAATTGAACTAAAAAATATGTCATCAGAGACTACGATTGTAGTCAAACCATAGTCTATGAGACACTATAGGCGCCGATTATGGACAAAATTGTCGTCTATAGTGGCCCATAGACTGTGATTTTGACTACAACCCGTAGTCAATGGGAGAGACCATGCAAGAAAAGGGTATAGGCCCAGAAAAGGATATAGGCTCCGATTCTTGTAATAACCATCGCATATACTCTTATCTGCTATATTAAGATATTATATTATGTAAGAAATAGGCGTCAGTTACTAAAATAATCGTCGTCTATAGTGACATTAATAGACTACGATTCATAACCGTAGTCGATAAGTCAAAACTATAGACGACTTGCTCAAAGACTACAGTTGTAAAATCGGTGTCTAAGGTCCTTAAATTGTTGTCTAAAAGTGTTTTTATACTAATGATATAATAATAATTTATTTAAGATTTTTTATTTGGTGAAATTTACCTCTTAATTATAAAAATGGATAAAATTTGAAAAAATTATTGAAATGGGTAAGTGAGATAATATGACTTCATTTTAAAGAAGTCATGCCAAGATGACACAATTTCAGTGTATTTGAATTGAAGTCGTACAAAGGTGACATGACTTAGTCATTTTGATATATCCATTTCAATAATTAACAGATAAAACTGCATCAAATTAGTAAAAAGCTCAACAATTTACATTAATATTATGAAGTTATCTTATTTTCGAATGGTTGAGAAAATATTTCACGAAAAGGGTAAGCGAAGTTGACGAAAATAATAAGAATAAAATTATAAATTAAAAAAAACTAGTTATTGAGTTTATTGACGATAAATTATTATGAAGTGAGTCAGAATTAAAAAATTGTGTTTAAGTCACTTTTTATAAATATTCACAATTCTTTCTAACACCATTTCTTTAATTTCTTTAAGAGATTGATAAAAAGGTTATCATAAAATGTATTTCTTCCCTAAAATAAGGGATTATTTTAAATTCATAATTTGTCAATCATTTATAGTGGTATTTTTATTCCTTAACACTAGGAATTAAGTAAACTAAAATAAGCATGGGAATGAGTCATCCCCATAATATTATACAGAGGCCCATAATTAATGAAGGAAAAGTAAAAGCAATTTCTTTTTGCACCTCAATGCTTTCTTCCTGCACCACTCTACGTGAAATAACAATTTTGTCATTTCTTTTTTCATTTTTCCATTGCCACCTCCCTTTTTTTTTATTTTAAAATTTATTATTTAGAATACAAAATTATATTCCAAATTTTAGAGTTTCGAAAATTTATGAATTAGACAATTTGAAAAAACAAAAAAAAGAAGAGAAATTCTACACCTTTTGCTGAGGGTAATTTTAAAATTAAAATATTTATAGAGGTGCATGAAGAGAATATGGTAGGGGAGGAAGAAATTGCCAAAAGTAAGACAACATGCTTTGCATGTTCTCTCGAGCCTGTATTTGTAATGTAAGTATACACCACGTTGTATTTTTATGTGTAGAAAACACGTAGTTTTTATATAAAAAGTATTTTTTTATTTGAGTAAGGTTAGACTAATTCTCTTTCATAATGTTAGTTTTGAAACAAAAATAATTAGAAAAAATTAGTGTATTATTGCAAAGCTAAATTTTTAAGTTAAAGATAATGTGATATTTTTAAAAGACACTGAAAAGAAAAGATAGAAATTAAAAGTAAAATGCATCGTTGATTAAATAAAAATCTAAAAAAATTGTTTTATCCTTGTATATTGTCAGTTAAATTTTATATTTTGTTGTGTTTTTTATGAAATTATATTTCCCATTCTAATAAAAAACATTAGTTCATATCTAATTCTGCTGAAGATAAAATTTGTCATTAAACATTAAATTTAATTATAAGAAATATTTAATGAACATATATTTTAAACTTTTAATAAAAATAAGAACGCTAATATGTCATCAAATTGGCTATAATTTTAACTAGACCAACACTCCTAATAATCACAATCAGCAAGAAAAAAGTGAAATTCAATGTAAGAGGACCGAACACTAACAAAAAGAAACCTTCGAAAATCATATAAAAGGGGAATACCATAAAAGAAATCCTAATTTTTAATCTCAAAATAACTTAAACTATCAATATGAGAACTCGTGTTTAAAGAGCTTATGCAATTCAACCATCTATTCCTTAGTCTTAAAGAAATTAAATTACTATTATAAAATAATTTTACCATACTTCTAACAATATTCTCTTGAAATAAGTCATGAGCATGAGCATTTTATATATGATTTTTTTATACACTAATCTTCAGATTGAGTAGAATGAATCCAATGACAAAACTTGTCATCAAAACCAATTTTTTTAGAACATAAATGAGGAAATTCCAGTCAAGTATCAAAAGCTTCTCTTATGTTAATTTTAAGAGTATGTTTCCTTCAAAACATTTTGTATCCAACAAATTCACTACTCAAAAGTTGTTCCTATGCAGCTCAATATGGTTCATTTTAGACTTATGAGTGATTATTTTGAATTCATTCTTAAGAAAAGATATTTTGTTCACAGTTGCAGGTATAGTAGCGTTCCTATGAAATAACTGTTTTTTAGCTTCATATGAACCATTTAACCCTTGATTTATTTTTTATTTATTTTTATTTTATATAGAGAACTCTAGGAGAAGAAAGAATTGCAAAAATAGAATTTCCATTGAAAGAATAAAATCCAAAATTGTATTGAATTAATAGAGAAGAGAGATTGTATCAAATAATCAACAAACGAATATAACATACTTGATACAAAGACCTGTATCAAATAACTCCTTAACAAAATTCTTGTCCTCAAGGATTAACCTCAAAATACTTTTGGTTGATGTCATGGAAAAACTCCCAAATAATTTCTTCAGGCACTTCATGAATTAAACTAAGACCTCGATAATAGGTCTATTGTTTCAATGTTGTAAAACTTTCACGTCACTTCCTTAGCGGGTCACTCTGGTTCCAAAGTTATCATGACACGACTAACAACATTGTTCTACTGGAACTGAATGTACCGTGATACAAAAACATATATTAAACAGTGTCTTCCCTGTCAACAAAACAAACCCAATAATAAAAACCCTTTAGGATTACTCCAATCAATACCTATACTAACCAAGCTTTGGGAAGATTTAACCACTGATTTTATCACCCACTTACCTTCATCTTTTGGCCACACCGCCATATGGGTAGTATGTGATAGACTGTCCAAATTTTCTCATTTCATCACCCTACCCACCTCCTTCAATGCCACTCAATTAGCTAACCAATTTTCTATTGAGATTTGCACATTGTATGGAGTTCCAAAGTCTATCATTTATGATCGAAATCCTCTATTCCTTAGCCATTTCTGGAAAGAACTATTTCACCTACAAGGAACAAAATTAAAATTTAGCATAGGTTACATCCACACACTGATGGTCAAATAGAAGTTATCAATAGAAGTTTGGAAGTCTACGCGAGATGTTATTAATTCACGAACTTGGTACAAATTTTTGCATCTAGCGGAGTTCTAGTACAACTCATTGTATCACTCCGTCATCAAAACCACTCCTTTTCAGGCTCTATATGGACGACCTCCACCAACAATTCTCGCCTACGTTTTAGGTACAACCATAGAGTCCAACCTTGACATCACGCTCCACGAACATACACAGATGCTGCATCAGTTGAAAGCAATCCTCGTGAAGACACAATAACGAATGACACTCACAACAAACAAGTCTTGTTGCCACCACACTTTCGACGTCGACAATTGGGTTCTCCTCGCCGCCAAGCTTACTGTCAAACATCTCTTTTCACCAAGGGTCAAAAAAAGCTCTCCCAGAAATTCTACGGTCCTAACCCCATAAATCGTCGCATCGGCGAGGTTGCCTATGAACTCCTCCTCCCATCCTCCTCCAAAATCCACCTTGTCTTCCACATCTCCTTGCTTAAACCCTATCACAACCCCAAACCACCCCCTTCTTTCCATTTTCCATAAAAAGATGACACACCCTCGTCCATCTCACACCCACTCCCAACACTTTTCCCAAACTCATAAAGCGCCACTTCTCACTCCGAAATTTGAAACCAACTCGTAACGTCAAACCCAACTCATCCCACTTCAGTCACGACTATGTGTCGACCATCAACGAATCATATTAAACCTCACAACCCTTCCATCGCAACTCAACCACGTGGACCTGCACCCTCATTAGTAACACCATTTGTCCCTAACTTTTCACCTACCCCCACACTCTAGAACCTTTCGTGCACAAGTCATTTAAAGGGCCCAAAACTTTCATGTCCACTCACAACCAAATTAAAACCCCACTCACACTCCCCAAAACCCAGTCATCATACCCCAAAGCCCAACACATTGTTCCATCAACTTCACTCCCACTTAACCCAACTTACACTCACGGTCCAATTAACGCCCTACACACAATCCCCACGACCCAATTCTCATATCCTGAATCTCAACATTTTATTCAATTTGTTTCACTCCCATTTAACCCAGCTTACCCAATACCCACAAACCTTGAGGACAAGGTTGTTCCCGAGGAGGAGGAAATTGATATTAGGCCTATATCTTCAAGGCCCATAAGGAAAACATCAAAGCCCGCAAAATTTAAAGGTTACATTTAGAAACATTAGCTGTCATATCTAAGGGAAATATTATGGTTATATCTTTCTGTTAGTAGAGAAAACAATTGTCCTATAAGGATTAACTTACAATAACTTTTAGGGTCTTTATAAGACATTTCTACGTAATAGAAAAAGGGAGAGAGTTAATTTTCATTTTTATCTTTTTAGATTATTCTTTCATTTTTAGATTTTTATGCCTTTAACCCATGTAATCTTGATTCTGGTTCCTTGCCTCCAATGACATTGCAATCATCCATAGGAACGGAACTTGATGCCACAGCTTCTACATGATTTTTTAGTTGAGAAACGTGAAATATAGTGTGGACTTTAGAATGAGTAGAAGAATGTAACTTATAGGCTGCTGCTCCAATTTTGTCTTCAATAAAAAATGGCCCAAAATACTTTGGAGCTACCTTACAATTTTTTTTAATATGTTTTCCTAGAAGGATGTAGTTCTATCACTTTTGTGTTTATCAGCTTGTTGCATCATGTGGAACTTAATCATATTCAAAGCTTCTTTTCTCTTCTACAAGTTTGTGTCAACTAGTTCTATTCTTATTCCCCCGGTAAATAAGGAAGAAAAGTTGGAGGTTTTTTATTGTAAGATACTTCATAAAGACTAGTATGTATGGCACTGTGACAAGTTGTATTGTACCACCACTTAGTCTAAGGTAGCAATTTTGACCAATCCTGAGGATCATTTGCATACATGTATCTTATGAAGGTTTCCAAACATCTATCAACAACTTAATTCTGTCCATTAGTTTGAGGATGATATGTAGTAGAAAGCTGCATGTATGGGTTCATCTTGTTTCATCTCCATTTGTCTTCTCTTCTTAAGACCTTTTGTTGAATAAGAGCTTTGATGTCTCCAAATTGTGTGTGTGGGTATTGGGTAGTTTGAATTTGTAAATCCACTCTTAGTTAGGATCCAAAGTTGGTTTAAATCAAATCCTTTTGAAAAAGAGTGTTTTACAAAGAAGTGGAAAAACAACTAGTTGTTTTATCTTTTCAATCGATTGTTTTACACTTAGAGGTTTTTGAAAAGGATTTGAAACTGTTTTAATTTGCTGTCAAACCAATTCAATCGGTTCTTTCGAAAAATCAACCGATTCATTTTTTAATTTTCTTAACAGAATTCTATTAAGTTAGTTCAATCTGTTTTAATGGATTTGAAACTAATTTGCCTTTTGCATTAAATGTTTTTAACAACCGATTGGAGTATATATAATCTGTTTTAGGCTCGTTATTGATTCACAAGATTGCTTTCAAATCAAGTTTTTCCAAGATTGCTTAAGGCTTTGGATTTTTTCTAAGAGTGGAATAGGATTGCTTTGTAACTTTTGAATTCAATCTGTATTAGGTGTGATCATTCCTTTTCTCTCTTGAATACTGTATACTTGTTTTGTACATATACAGAGGGTGTTCTGTAATCTGTAGTGTGTGGTTTGCCAAAGGAGGTGTGTTTTCTTGAAGGGTTCAAGATCACCCTTTGGGTTTGTGGTTTGTAATCAAGGTTGTTGATTGCTTAGTGGAATACCCAGTGGTTTCTGGGACTGGATGTAGCTCTTGGATAAAAGTGAACCAGTATAAATTTTTTGTGTGATTCTTTCTATCCTTAATCTCATTTAAATTTGTTTTGGTTTGTTTTTATTAACTGCTGATAAAAACAACCCGTCGAATCGCATAAACAACCACTTGATTTTCTAGAAACATAATAAAACATATTTGTTTCTTGGCTAACTGGGTTTCTTTCTCTTTGATTCTTCATTGGATTTTTTATACCTTCAAAGTTTGCAAAAAGTATTTTAAAAACAATTCACCTTCGTCTTATTTAAGGCCTACAATTCCAACACCTTTTTCCTATGAGCTTTAACCATTTTTAAGCAGTGTTTGCAAATGGGTGTTGTCTTATGGGTAGAACACCATACAACAAGTTGGTTGCACAATTATAAAGGTCTTTGTTGTAGGCAGAGGATAATAGTATTTCATCTACATTGTGCATATATGAGCTTTAGATGGTGAAAAAGTAATGTTCAAAAAAGGTATGCAAGAAAGGGTGTTGACATATTGAAGAGGTTTCTCTTTCGGTTTAAAACCACTTGTTTAAACTGCACGAAACTCTTGTATCTGTCAAACAAACACAAGTCATGAGACGTCCAAAGATCTTGTTCTTTCTCGATTAGAGATGCCAATATATTATGCGTTGGCCAACATAGAAACTCCTTGTTCAGATGATAAATTGATTTATCTTCGTTTTCATCTGACAAAACCTCTTTTACCCTTTTAAAAACTAAATGGTGCTTCCATTTGAGAATGATGTACTGCAATCTTGTAAGAGGTGGAACGAGTGAGGTAGCGGTGCACCGAGCCAAAAGAAAAACAATTGCCTTTTAGACGATGTTGGTTCTTCTAGAGGACTCATTGTCATCATAACCCTTCTTCATCTATTCGATGTTCTATCATATATATAGTTTACACATGTTCATATTCTTTCCCTTCATTTAAATCCTCTAATCTGAAAGATTTTAAGGATTGATGCGACAATCCTCTGAAAAAAAATGAGGCTTCTTCTAATTGATCTATGACACGATGATTTGTATGGAGTGAGATAAGGCAACTATTTCAATCAAGCTCAAAGGAGCATCAAAAGGAATATTTGGTGAAGGCACTAGCATAGAAAAAATCTTAGACAATAGTTTTTAGAGATCTTAGACAACGGTTTTGTAATGGCAATCTATCAGCACGTAGTCTTTACTATTAACTTATAGACGGCGGTTCAAAATTGCAATGTATGAGACACAACTAGGCGGTGATTATTTTAACTAACCATAGTGTACAAGGCACATCAAATGTGGTCAAAGCATATCCAGAGAAGGGTATAAACAATGGTTTTGACCAAAACCACTGTCTATAGTGTCTTTTAAATGGCGGTTTTGGCAAAAACCGCCATTAATTATGGTATTTTGTTTTTTAGTTAATTTTTTTTATGCGTTTTCTGCTCTTAATTAAATTGTTCATTTAAAAAAACCAGCTAGATACACATTCTTTCAAACAATCAAATTATAGATATTGATAAATCAATTACAAACACTAATAAATATTACTATTTGTCTAATTCCTATACATTAGAAGCATGCTATATCGCTTAAACCTATGTAATATTCATTAGCTTTCCTAATCCTAAATTAATTAACGAAGTATGTGGCCCAAGCATTTCTTACATAGTCCAATGCTTCCAAAGGTAGTAGTTGAGCATCCATAAAAAACTACATTTCAAAATAAGTTCAAATTAGTGTTAAGGTACATATACTTTTATTATAAAGAATAATTTAAATATTATTACCTGCTCCCAATCTTTTCAAATGTCTACCCTTATAATGGTAACCATCCATTCCATAACTTAGTAGCCACACTCATAGCCTCCCGGTTGTTTATTACACTACAATTCAATATTAATTAAAAGTTAATATTAATATTTTGACAAACAATGAAGATAAGAAGACATAAAATTACAAACATTTAGATTCAACCATTACTAGTGCAAAAAGAAGAAAATGATATGTTTTATTTAGTGCGGCTTTTGCACTACCCGCTTTTGTAAAAAACGCGGTGGCATTTTTGAAATTATTTTGATTTACGAATGCGGTTATTTGAATAGCCGCATTCGTAAATCAAAGCACTTGATTTACGAATGCGGTTATTTGTATAACCGCACTTGTAAATCAAAGCGCTTGATTTACGAATGCGGTTATTTGAATAACCGCATTCGTAAATCAAATTTTGATTTACGAATGCGGTTTTACCTTTAACCGCGTTCGTAAATCCTTTTTTTACCCTAAATTTTGAAGCGCGCCACACACAATTTCAAACTTTATTTCTCGTCTTTGCCTTCGTTTCGCGTTCGCACTCTGAGTTCGTCTCCTTCTGCTGCATCTACATTCCATTTGTGCAATGTAAGTTTCTTGAACTCTCTTTCTTCCTCTTCATCTTCACAAATATATGCATAAATGTTTTTCGTTTTTGTTATATATGTTTTTTTCCCTGCATTGGTGGTCTCGAAGCACTGTTTCGTTGGCTGACATTCGTTTTTCTTACATATTTTGGTTTCTCGCATTGCTCAGTACTCTTTCATTGTCTTCATGGTTTCTTGTGGATTTTTTGGTTTGCTCCGTTGCTGCTTCCCTGTCCGTCGTCGCTTCTGCTGCCGCCACCGTTGTTGGCGCTCCGGTGACTCTTCATCAACGTTGGTTTCACACAAGATTGACGATGTTTTAAATTTTTTTTTTTAATGATTTGGCATATACAAGTGCGGTTAAAGCAAATAACCGCACTTGTAAATGGTATTTATAAATATGGCTATATAGCCGCATTTATATTTCTTGATTTACAAGTGTGTGTTGATCAAATGCGGCTATAAAACCGCATTTATAAATTCGAAATAGCCGCATTTGTTTTATGTTTCTGCACTAGTGCATGTTAGCTTTTGACAATTTGAACCGTGTTTACCTCTGAGTACGCTATATCCACACCATGTTCTGATGAATAAAAAAAACCTTGTTAGTAGACGTTTAAGTATTATATGCAGGTAAGTTCATAATGTAATTATACTTTAACTATTTGCTTGAAATTTTGCAATGGCTTCTTGTGTAGTGAGCAGAACCACACAATAATGCTATCAATTACCGATAGCACAAGTAACTGTCAGTGACCACCGCATCATCCATGAAAATAGTTAGTAAAACTTTAAAAAATGAAATACTAGTAATTGATGACTTATATTAGCTGAACTTACTCATTAATATAAGGGGCAAAGTATATGACTGAGTTTGAACTTTCTGAGTTCTAGTTGGATTAGTTAATTGGGGATCAAAGAATCCATAGACATCTTGTTTTCCCTCATTAATAAAAACTCCAGACAAATACCTACAAGTAATTATGTACACTGTAATCAATAATTTAATATAATAAAGTAAATATATATAGGTGGAAGAGACTTAGATCACAAAAAAAATGACTATAGACGATGCTTGTTTACTAAAATCCTAGTGCCTATATTCAAGAGCATGCTAACCTGTTATAAAGGGAATCAACTCCTATTCTCCTCAAATAGGTGACAATTCCCTTTATAACCAGAACCTTTTAGCTTATTCTTAACTAAAGGCGTCGGTTGTAAAGGAACTTATGCCTATATCTTTACCGTAATTACAAAAATGTCATTGCATTTTGATACCGACCTTGTATAATTGTCCTTAAACACAATTTTTACACTAATAAATTAGTGAATTTTACAATTTATTTGAACAAGTTTCTTCCTAAATATTATTAAAAGAGAAAAATAAGAACAAAGAATTAATATAAGTTGAAAATAAAAATTTCAAAAGAGTTATGTGAGATAGTTTATATAATGCATAATTAATAATCGCTTTATGAAAAAAATCATTTCAATTTTTTATCTTATTTTTCCTTTTTAAAATGTTTATGAAATAATTTGTCAAAATAGACCCTAGTGATTAATGCATGTAAAACTAACAAAGTTTTACACAGTGAACTGGTAAGTACTGTTACATGTGTTGATCATATTCGAGAATTTTGTTACTAAAAAATTGTCTAATCAGTGTGCTTCATAAGTTTAGTCTTATCATTCAGTAATCACTGTTTTTGTTTTGCCTTTTTCACTGTTTTTTCTTATTCTGTTCTGCTCATCCCCACTTGTACTCACTTATATTTCTTATTTTTTGGATCTTTGTATGTAGTTAAGTACATTATCACATTTTGTGGCATCCAAACACTTGATTTCCCACCATTTATTAAGAACTCTTGTCATATGCAGCACTGTTTGAAACAATTTAAATGTGAAATCTATTGGATGGATTTTAATTTCTTTGTTATATCTTAAATTTTAACTTTGTGTTCCAAAGTACATGCAAGGTGCAGCTGTCTATAAAGAATTCTGATTCTTTGTCTCCTTTACTCTCATTATATTTTTATTATATATACCAATCCACCAGTCATATGAAAAAATATTATAATAATTATATAAAGAATAACTCTTATCTTGTAAAGTGGTTTAGTTGAGTTGAGTTGGATCTAAAATATGTATGCTTTAAATCCAGACCGTTTTATTTTTAAACTTTTATATATTATTTCTTCAGATAGAGAAACAATCATTATCATAACTTGTATATAATATTTTAATATTAAGTTGATATTGATATGTTTTGTAATAATTTATGTTAGAGATTATCGACCAATGATGATACAATGATGAAGATGGTCCATCAATATGAATATGATCTATATTAAAATTAGAAATTCAGATATTAATAAAATATAAACAGTATATTAAAATATAGTTTTGTTTGACTTTATTTATACTTTTCCATTCTATGTTATTGTCATGTTGTCCCTAATACATTTATGTAAGAAAATGTGTCAGATATGAGTTGTATAAGATTGATTTCTGAAAGCAGGTTGGATAAGTGTGTGCCACTAAAGTAGCAATTTTCCATTTAATCAAAAAATAATTGAAATCTTGACATTTCAAAGGGAGATCCTTCAAACTACTAGTGTAGATAAGTTAAACAAATGCGGCTATTTTAAATTTACAAATGCGGTCATAGAACCGCATTTGATCAACACGCATTTGTAAATCTGGAATTTACAAATGCGGTCCTATGACCGCATTCATAAATCACATTTACAAATGCGGTCATTTTAGGTAACCGCATTTGTATATTATTCTGAATTAGGGAGTGGGTTTGGGGTTTAGGATTTATGAATGCGGTCTTGGTAAACACCGCATTCATAAATCACTATTTACAAATGCGGTCATTTACTAAGATCGCATTTGTAAATGCGAATTCACTATTTACAAATGCGGTCTTGGTAAATGACCGCATTTGTAAATAGTGCTTTTTTTTTTTTGGTACATCCTGTTTTGTGCAGAAACCATATATTTAAATAACCTGCATAATGATTAAACTCAGCCAGACAAATACAAAAATGTAGTAACCAATTGAAATCATCAAAATGTACATTTACAAGTGATCAAATTACATATAATAAAACCACTAATGTTGTTTACTTATGCTAGAGTTATAAAAATTAATGAAGTATGTGGACCAAGAATCTCTAACATATGAAATGCCTTCCTCACTCATTGGTGTTTCTTCTGTGAATAACTGCATTGCAAAGTTGACATAAATTAGTTTCTAGATATATATATGTTCAAGAATTATAAAAATGATTTAACATATACCTCCTTCCAACCAGTTTTAACACCTAGTCTTATAATGGTAATCATCCATTGCATAATGTAATAGCCACACTCATAGCTTCCTGGTTGTTTATTACACTATATAATTCAATAAAAAGTAATATGTTAGTATATTGATAAACAATGATAATAGAGAAAGAAAAAAATTACAAACCTTTACTCTTATGTAGTTCAAATTATTTGAACTGGATCGACCTTTTAGGATGTTATATCCACGCCATGAACTGGTTAATACAAAAAACCTCGTTAGTAGATGGTTAATTAGTAACATATACAAAGTTAAGTTTATACTATACTTACGTATCAATGATATCCTTAAATTTTGTGGGCATCTTCTTGTGTAGGGAACAGAACCACACAGCAGTCTTATCAACCATTGATAAGACAAGTAACTGCCAATGATGCCTATATGATCATTGAAAAGAGTTAGTAAATATTTAAAACATGAAATAATAATAATTGATGACATATAATTAAACTTACTCATTAATGTAAGGGCATAAATAAATTTGTTTTCCCTCTTTTTCCAGGATGTTAGTGATGTATGCTTGAGTCTCAGTTGAGTTTGGTCCAACGGGATTAGTATATGCAGGATCTACGAATCCATACATATTTTCCTTCCCCTCAGTGATACAGACTCTATGCAAAAACCTACAAGTTTTTAGTTAAAGCATAATCAATAATAATTTAACATAAAGTAAATTGAATAATAGGTAAAGATACTTACATCATAAAAAATTGAATTATACTTATATTGAGCTCCTGGTTCCCAGATATAAATTCTGATAAATCTGTGTTGTAAATCATCAGTGGCAGTTCAGTGTTGATTTGAAAAAATGTATTATCCCACGGAACTGGAAAAGGATCATTGCCAATCTGACTAGCAATGAGACGTAGGGAAGCCATAGGATCGTCAACTGGAACCTCACGCTTCTTTTTCGGAGTTGGTGGCTGAAAAGGTTCCTACAAGATAAACAACATTTGTATTAAATTATATGTAATATATAAATATAAATAAAAAATAATATAATGAAACGAAATTATTACATGAGGTTCGGGCATAGATCGAATGAGCTCTCTGGGCCAGGCAATGAATGTCTGAAATGCATCGACCACAGTGGTTACCTCATCTGAAGGTAGTGGAACACGAGCATCAGGAAATCGTACTTTTTCAACAGTTACCTTCGCCACATCAGGGGAGAGAGGAACGTTATGTAAGGTGGTGGCGTTTTTATAGACTTTTCCAAGTGCCACCACCCGAGGAAGTTTGCCGCCCACTACCAGTAGCTCACAATCCTCTGTCTGCCCATTGATATCATCCCCTGATGTTGGAGGAGCCGCACAACTCCCCTTTGTGCTCTTGGGAGTGGGACTAACAAGGGGTTCAATCGGCTCAGCACAAACTTGTTGCGATAGAAACTCTTGTCGCATTCGATCATTCTCCTTTTTCATCTCCAGCCACATCAAATCAGTCTCCTTTCTCATCTCCTCCATTATTTCTTCACGTAACTTAGTCTTCATTTGAGTTTCCTTCCTCCAAAATAAAGTTTAATTCCGACCCCTTGTCCAGCGGCACGAACACGACCAGAGTGTTCAGGTCGTCCAATTGCTTCAACCAGGATATTGTGACGACCTTCAGCAACAAATGTACCGTCGGATTCCAAGGAATCCTGCAAGAGTACACAAAAATCATATTTTCAATCATTAATATAATTAATGCTTTAAAAAAATTGAAAATAACAAAAATAACTTACAATTTTTTCGATTATAACCCCGGATTGCTCAGAACTTGGTGCACCGGACTTTTTAATTCGGGCCCTCTTCCATTTTTCATGGCGAAAAGGTGGTGGAGGAGAAGTGACCCCTGTTTCCACATTCTCAGAATACGTCCCCTGTTGAGATTTCTCCTTTTCCACCATCAGTTTTTGCTCAAGTTTTCTATACCCCGAACGAGACATAACGTGCGGGGTAAGATTCTTCAAAGCTATCTCTTGAGCTTTCTTCCGACGATCCTGTCATAATTGAAATAAACAAACTGAAGTAAATAAGATAAACTTATTAATGTTATATAAACAAAAAAGTTACTTCACTTACCATCCAAGCCTCATTTTCACGGCTTTCTCTAAAAAGACGCCATGTCTCTTCATCAATATGTTGGTACTTTAAACATGGATTTTCGTCTTTAAGGTCGCCAAAAATGTATCTCGATGTCAGTCTTGACTTAAAGGTACGAAATTTAAGTGCGATATTGGATAATATCTTTGATCGAAGCGGTTCCACATCAGGAATGTCAAAGTTTGCCTGCAAAATAACATCATGAAATTAAAATTAATTAATCAATATTAAAAAGCATTATATGATAACAATAATAATGTAAAGCTTACCAGAACATCCTCCCATAGCATGTTCCGATCAACCTCTGAAACCTCATCCCATGAATTAATCAAAATGGAGAGCCTCTCACGAGAAACAACTCCAAGATAGCTCATAAACTCATCTGCCTTAGGACCAAAAGCCACTCCAGTGTTGACGTCAATGTCAACATGTGTCTTCTCACCAGCAGCACGTCTCAATGCAAGACGCTTCAATCTAGTAGGTCCTCTACTACCTCGCCCAGATCGAGGTCTGACTGGAGTCTGGTCGTCATCCATGTCTCTGTTAAAAAAATTAGGTAACAAACATTAGTTAATGTGCATCGAATTAAAATCATATAAAAATAATACATAAAATTATAAATGTTTATTTACATGTTGCATGTGGGTTGAATGTTTATATGTAAATTCCTTCACTGTGGTCTTTACGGGTTGCATGTACATCATCAAGTACATCGTCATCTTTATTAGTTATCATTGGTGTGAATGAACGAGTTTCGCCATATTCAATATCATCTATGGCTTCCCCTTGTTTTTTCCCGTGTAAAACGACATACCAATGTTCTGACGTAGGATCTTTCACATAGAAAACCTGAGATGCTTGTTGAACCATTATAAATGGCTCATCTCGATACCCTATCTTTCGAAAGTCCACTAGTGTGAATCCTGATTCATCAATTTTAACCCCACTTTTATTATCAACCCATTTACACTTGAAAACTGGAACGGAAAACTTAGTGTAGTCAATCTCCCATATCTCTTCTATAAACCCATAGTATGCCATTGATCCAAGTACTGGATTTGTATCTTTCGAAGTCGAAAACTGCATTGACTCGGCTTCAAGAGTAACACCAGAATTTTGAATTGTACTCTTTTCATCCAGGGACTTCGTGTAAAATATACAATTATTCACTTCGTACGCTGTACATGAAATGACATCAAACTTCAATCCAGCAGCCAACCAAGTCAAGGTCTCTGATGCCGTTGAATCCTTGAACACCTCATCTTTAAACCAAGGCATGAAAGTTCTATTATGTTCCATCAAGACCCATTGCTCTGCTTGTCTTGGGTTATTTGCCTTCACAATGGCTTTATGAGCTTCTATGTAAGGTACAACTTCATCTGTGTTATTCAATATGTACAAATGTGCTTGCAAGACTTCTGATCGAGATTTGCTTACAATATTCACACCACGTAAACATTTACTTGTAGAACGCCTGTGGTGCCATGAATTAGCTGGAACACCTATTGGATTTGCTTTTGTCATGTACTCTGAACAAAATTCAATACTTTCTTCAGCTATGTACCTTTCAATCATTGAAGCCTCTGGACGATAATGATTTTTCACATAACCTTTCAAAATTTTCATATACTGCTCAACAGGATACATCCATCTTAAGTACACTGGTCCACACAATCTAACCTCTCTTACCAGATGCACCACTAGATGAACCATGATGTCAAAAAAAGACGGAGGAAAAAACATTTCCAATTCACACAAGATAACAACAATTTCATTTTGAAGTTCATCTAGTTTTGAGGGATCAATGACTTTACAACAGATGGAAAAGAAGAATGAGCACAAACGGGTTATGGTGTGTCTAACATTTTTTGGTAAGATCCCACGGATAGCTACCGGCAACAATTGTTGTATCAAGATGTGACAATCATGAGACTTCAACCCAATTAACTTCAAATCTTGCATTGACACTAGACTCTTCACATTTGAGGAATGTCCTTGTGGCACTTTCACACCCTTTAGACATTGACAAAAACTAATTTTTTCATCTTTTGACATTGTGTAACAGGCTGGGGGCAAATATGTACGCTTACCCATTTGTATGGGTGCCAACTCGCCGCGTATGTTCATCTCAATCAAATCTAAACGAGCATTTAGACCATCCTTCGTCTTCCCGTTAATGTTAAGAAGTGTACCAATTAAGCTATCACACACATTCTTCTCAACATGCATTACATCTATACAATGTCTGACTTCTAACCTCGACCAGTACGGAAGATCAAAGAAGATTGATTTCTTCTTCCAAATATTTGTCACAGATGACTTTTTTTTGGACTTGCCGAAGGTGTGGTCTATGTTATTTACCTTTTCGTAAACCTCAACACCGGTTAATGGAGTTGGTGGACCACTACCCTCTTGGTGTCCATTAAAGGCTTTTTTCAACCTCCGGTAAGGATGATGACTTCTAAGAAACCTCCGATGCCGAAGATATACTGTTTTCCTTCCATGTTTCAATTGTTGAGAAGCAGTGTCTTCTTCGCATACTGGACACGCTTTGTGACCCTTAACACTATAACCTGATAAGTTACCATATGCCGGAAAGTCATTGATGGTGCAAAATAACATGGCATGAAGCTTGAAAGTTTCATTAGCAAATCCGTCAAATACTTCGACACCCTGGTCCCACATTAACTTCAAATCTTCAATTAGGGGACTTAGATAAACATCAATATCATTCCCTGGTTGTTTCGGACCGGATATCATCATAGACAACATCATGTATTTTCGCTTCATGCACAATCCAGGAGGTAAGTTGTAAATAACTAGTAATACAGGCCATGAACTGTGATTTGTACTCATATTACCAAACGGATTCATTCCGTCTGTAGCTAAACCAAGTCGGATATTTCTTGATTCTTTACCAAATTCTGGAAAGTCATCATCAAATTTCTTCTATTGAATAGAATCAGCTGGATGTCGGTACATGCCATCGCATTTCCTCTCATCTGCATGCCATCTAAGATTCTTAGCATCGTCTGGGTTTGCAAACAAACGCTTCATCCTTGGAATGATGGGAAGATACCACATAACCTTCATTGGGGGTCCATGCTTTTCCATGTCATCAATAGAATCATCATCTTTTTGTTTCAACTTATAACGTGATAACCCACACCTCGGACAACTTTTCAACAATTCAAAATCTTTCCGGTATAATATACAATCATTAGGACATGCATGTATCTTTTTGTACTCCATACCCATTGGACAAAGAATCTTTTTTGCCTCGTAATTACGATTAGGTAGACTATTTCCCTCTGGAAGCATATCCTTCAACAGCTGGAGCAATTCCGTGAAGCTTTTATCAGTCCATCCGTTTATTGCCTTCAAATTCATCAATCTTAACACCGCCGACAACCGTGTGAAGTTAGTTGATCCAGGATACAAAGGAGTCTCTGCATCTTTTGACATACTTTCATATCCATGCGCTTTTGCAAAACACTCAGCTCCCACATCACGAATCATGTCCTCCAATCGATCATCATCTCCATCATCGTGTACTGCTTCATCCATGGTAGAACCCACATATTCTTCAGTTACGTAAACACGTGGTAAATTTAATAATTCACCATGCCATGTCCAAGTTGTATAAGATCGAAGAAACCCATCACATAGCAGGTGTTCCCTCATGATATTCACATCCAGTATCCTTCCATTCAAACAGTTAACGCACAAACACCTGATCTTTGCTCCATCATGACCACTAATAATCGCGTTACGCTGCGCAAATTGTATAAATTCCTCTACTCCCCTTTCGTACTCATCACTTATACGAACAACATTAATCCAACTTCGATCCATTATATATTCTGGAATATAGTTAGGATTTTCTAATAATTAGTATTCTCTTCAATCTCACACATTTGCCGAGGGTCGAACACCCCCGGACTCAATCCAAACACGATATTTCTATTCTAAAAGTAACAATAACTAACATAACATAAAACTTTTATTAAAATGTAATTAACAACTAACTAAATATTTCACTTCTAAAATTAAAATTCTAGAACAAAGTTTAATACACTATAGAATTATAATTCCATAAAGATTAATATCATATTCATTTTTATTTAAGTAAAAGTAGTTTAAAGTGACAATTATAAAAAATAAATGATGCCAGGGAAAAAAAGAAAGATATGTAAAGAGAAAGTGCAAAAAATAAAAATAATTACAAAAATAGAATTTATATATAATATAAATTTAAGAAAATAGAAATTATATAATACAAAAATTCAAAATACACACAAATATATAAATTATTAGTTATTAGTTATACATTCCAAGTTGTATTAGTTATTAATTAAATATATATTATAATACAGAAAAATAAAAATTCAAAATATTAAATATGAATTCAAAATTTTAAATATAAATTCAAAATATTAAATAAATACAACACCAACCTTTAGGTTGATGGTGATCGGAGACGAAGACGAAGGCGTAGGCGAAGGCGGTGGCGGAAGCAGTGGCGATGGCGGAGCAGAAAAAACCAGCGAACCAATAGAACAGTAACCACCTATATGCAGAAAACGAGTAAGGAAACGAAATGACAATGCCAAGGAAGTGAATAATGACAATGACAAAAACGAAAACGAAAACAAACGTTGAAGCAGAGAGAGCTGAAACTTACAATGCAAAGCGGAGAGAGCTGAGAACGTTGAAACGAAGAGCGGAGAAGACGAAAGTGAAAGTGAAAACCAGTGGCGCGCTTCTATTTTTAGGGTAAAATTGATTTACAAATGCGGTTCTAGGGTAAGACCGCATTTGTAAATCAATTAAAATGAATTACAACTGCGGTCATAGTAAAGACCGCATTTGTAATTCATTTTAATTGATTTACAAATGCGGTCTTACCCTAGAACCGCATTTGTAAATCAATTTAATTACAAAAAGGCCACCGCGTTTTTTACAAATGCGTTTAAACGCAAAGCCGCACTAAATAAATGGTCGTTGTTTTCAAATTTTGTACTAGTATAGGAGATTTAAATTATAAATGTCTTTCTTGGTAAACTGCGTCTAAATAAAAGATTACGTACATCTCAGTTATACTAACGTACATCTAAGTTATACTGACATTTTAATATCAACATAAAATTTATTTTATTATTAAAATTTTAATTATAAGTTGAAGATATTTTTTCATTACAAGGTCCTATTTATACATACAAATATGTTTAACTAACTTCCAAAAGAGGATGCGTCAAATAGTTGTAAAGTCACGTGCATATGCATAGTGATTCAGTTACGATTTATTATAAAAAAATCATTAAATAAAAATAAATTTTAGAAAACAAAAATAATTATTAGCTATATATTAACTAAATTAGATACTATTTTAGAAACTAAAAATTGTTGGTATCTAAATTACTTTCAATTATTGATAAATAGTTTCCAAATTGGTAACTAATTAGATATCAAGATTTTAGATACCAACTTTAGAACCTAAATAATTGGTAGTTAATTAGATACAAATTTAGAAACTATTTATAAATAATAGAAACTAATTTAGATATCAATAACTTTTTTAGTCTCTAAAATAGTATCTAATTTAGTCGATATAACAACTAACTATTTTTTGTCTATAAAATTTGTTTTTGTTTAATGATTTTCTAGTAGTGATTGAGAAACACCAACTAACACTGGAAGTCAAACTGATGTAGTAGAGAGTCTAGTTAGAAGCTTTGGTAAAGATAGATAATCTTGAACCAATAAACACTCTAATCTTTAGATGATATAGGAATCTTGAACATAGATTTTTATTAAACCAAATCTTCACAAATATCTACTTTAGTTTACCACAAATCTTCTGAGTGATAAAGCACTCACTTTCCTTAAGCCCATTACAAGTGTAGTCACCTCTCTATTGGATTAGATTCAGATAATGAAAGAAATTGCTTCTAAGAAAAACTTTTTTGATCATATTAGAGGGATTATGATATTTTGAGACCTTCAAAGATCCTATGCCAATCTACTCTCTTGAGAAATTCAGTTTGACATCAATTTGCTTCGTTCTCTCATGTATAACACTATTGTGGTCACAGTAGACTGTTACAACCTAGTCTTACAACCTCAGGTCCTTGGTTAGACCCTTAAGCCAAAAAGTTTCTTTCACAACTTATGTCATGGCAATATACTTTCCTTCAATGGTTGACAAAGCCATTACCTTATGGAGACTGACTTTCCAATTAATAGTAGTACCATAGAACACATAGCCAATGATACATTTTCTAGTATTTAAACACATAACAAAGTCTGAGTCAACAAACCATTATGTTGGAACTTATCCAATAGACTGTTTAGCTCCACCATAAACTAAGTCTCTTCCAAGTGAACCTTTCAAATAATGAAGGATCCACTTAAGATCTTGCTAATGTGCTCGTCCAAGATTAGACATAAACCTTCTTACAATCGTCACGTCATAAGTTATGCCAGGGCCTGTGTAGACCATAACTTACATCACAAAACTAACGACATTAGCATATGGAAGACCGTTCATATTGTTGAGATAATGAGAGTCTAAGTCTAAGAGGGGAGGTGAATTGTACTTAGGAAAATATTCGCAAAAATGCTATTTAAGAAATCCAGAGAGAAAAAGTACAAATTGATTTAAAGGAAAACATATTGATTTTCTTGTTTCAGGAAGCAGTTTCAGAAATATAACAAATTAGTTTTAAAATCAACAGATGTTATTTTTGACTTATCAATTCTACTCTTTATATAGAGAAAATATTGAAAACAATGTTAAACCTCGAACACAATGACTTAACAAAAGAACACTTCGAAGATTAAAAACAAGTGATTCAAGATCTTTAATTTTGATTTCCAAAACAGTACCTTTAAAAACATTTAGTTCAGATTGTTCCACTTGAAACAATTTTGTTAAAGATTTTTTAAAGAAAAGAACATAAATCCAACAAGCACTTTTCAATAGTCCTTTTGAAATTGGTTTTTGATATGATAAAATTTTGAACAAGATTGCTTATCTGATTTTTAAATCACGTATTACCCAGTCAAGGATTAAAGATACCTTGAACTTTTTAGAAATATTAAAGTCTTATTAGATTCTTGAAAAACAGAATATGATTTAACCCAGTAGCAGTTAAAACAACAAATTCAATTCCGAAACAACAGATTTATTTCATCACAGATTTTCAGATTACAATTTTAAAATAGTGATTAAGAAAGGAGAATGACACACACAATTTTATACGGGTTCACTCAACAAGAGTCTCATCCAGTCCCACCTTATACCAAGATGGATTCAACTAAAACAAAAACAATCTTTACAAACCACTTAGTTCTTGAGTCCTACAAGAACCAAGATTACAAGGTGAAACACACTATTCCAACAACACACTTACTTCTAGAAACTCTATCAAGAAGTACATACACAAACACTTTTACAAGAGGAAAGAAAACACTTTATTTGCAAACTAAGGAGTTCAAACTAAGACCCTCACAACTGCAACACTTGACAGAACCTTGAATCCCAAGCCAAAAGGAACCATCACAAGAACACTTAAAAGTTTTTAAGAAAAACTTTCAAAAACTAAGCTTACTTGAAAAACTAAATGAAAACACTTGAAAACTATATGCACCCTGCATGTACAAGGGATAATTTGAACTCAGATAAAGCTCCATTTTTATACGATTCAAATCAAAACAACTTTCTCAAAACAATTTTGATAACTGTTATAAAACAACAAATTGAAGCTTGAAAGAGTAGATTATATTTTGAAAAAACACTTGGTGGTTACATAACCATCCTTTGATTTAGTTAAAACTGAATTTGTGAAAAAAACTGATTTTGGGAACAAACTAGAATTTTGAAGATATCAAAACAGTTTTGGTGCAGTGTAAAATGAATCAATTTTTTTTATAAAACAATAGGTTAAATTTTTGGTGCAGTAAAACAATTTAGAAAAGCTTTGAGCAAGCTTCTTAAAAGAGACTCTTGTGCTTAAGTTCATCACCATGGCTATGAAATGTGAGGTTGAATCAAGGTGCAAAAGGCTACTTAAACAACTCTAACCGAACTAAGACCATGAAATACATTTTTAATACACCTTCAAACATGTTGTATTCATCGAACACGTCTTCATGAAAGTTGAGTGAAGTCTTCACTTATCCTCAACAAAACGCTTGTTTTTTGCATTGCCAAGATATTAAGCTTAACCCAAGCATACGACACGTTCCACTTGTGTTTTTTTTTTTTGTCTATTTTACAACCAGCAAAATCTGAGTCAGAAAAACCAACCAAACTTAAAGACACATTACATGGATACCATATACCAACTTCTTTTGTTCCTTGTAAGTACTTAAGATTTCTTTTAACAACATTGAAATGAGATTCCTTGGGTGCAGATTGGAACTTGTCACACATACAAACAACAAACATGATATTAGGTCTACTAGTTGTTAGATACAATAAAGAACTGATTAAACCTGTGTACTTAGTTTGATCAACCGGTTTTCCAGCAGGGTCTTGATCAAGATGACAACTTGTAGAAATAGGTGTGTTGATTGCTTTGCACTGATCCATCTCAGATTTCTTCAAAAGATCTTTGTTGTATTTGGCTTGATTTATAAAGAACCCATCTTTTAGATGTTTGACTTGCAGGCCAATGAAATAATTAAGTTCCCCCATCATAGACATCTCAAATTTGCTCTTCATGACCTCTACAAAAGTTTCACATAAACCTTCATTTGATGAACAAAAAATGATATCATCCATATATACTTGTAAAAGTATAATGTCTTTACCCTTCTTCTTAATGAATAAGGTTGTCACATGTACCACGGTTGTATCGTTCTGATAGTAGAAAATCATTCAATCTTTCATACCATTGCCGAAGTGCTTGCTTGAGTCCGTATCCCTTTTGAGTTTGAACACATGGTCTGCAAATTTATGATCTTCAAAACTAGGGGGTTATGAAACAAAGACTTCATTTTTGTAAACCATTTAGGAAGGCGTTCTTGACATCCATTTGAAATAGTTTGAATCCCTTTATGCATGAGAAAGCTAAGAGAAGTCTGACTGCTTCTAACCTTGCCACTAGAGCATAGGTCTCATCATAATCAATTCTTTCTTCTTGGTTATAAACTTAAGCTACCAACCTTGCTTTGTTTCTTGTGATGATCCCATGTTCATCTATTTTGTTTCTATATACCCACTTAGTACCTATGATATTCATCTCAAATGTTCTTCGAACCAGAGACCATACCTCATTCCTTGTAAACTGATTTCACTCTTCTTGCATAGCCAAGATCCAATTGTTGTCTTGTAGAGCTTCATTCAGATTTTTGGGCTCCACTAACACTTGGTGGTAACATAACCACCCTATTATTTAGTTAAAACTGAATTTGTGAACAAAATTGATTTTAAGAACAAAATAGAATTTTGAAGATATCCAAACAATTTTTGTGCAGTGTAAAATGAATCAATTGTTTTATAAAACAAAAGGTTAAATTTTTGTGCAGTAAAATAGTTTTGAAAAGCTTTGAGCAAGTTTCTTAAAAGAGACTCTTGTGCTTAAGTTCATCACCATGACTATGAGGCATGAGATTGAATCAAAGTCCAAAAGGCTACTTAAACAACTCTAACCTAACTAAGACCATCAATTTTTATATAACTTCAAACATGTTGTCTTCATCAAATGCTTCTTCATGAAAGTTTAGTGAAATCTTCACTTATCCTCAGCACTTATAACTTTGTTCCTCCACTATATTAGGAAAGTGCTCATCACTCAATTTATAGTGGGAAGGAAGAGGAGTGGAAACAAGTTTTAAGTTTTTCATGCCAAACTTATCAAGGTTTTTTTCTGAGATAGGTCTCTCCAGACAAGTACAAACGCTTCAAATCACGTCATATGATGATCTTAATCCACAATATCTTCCTAGAAGCTCCCATGTTCTTCATTTCAAACTCGTTATTCAACTCTGTTTTAACCTTTTTGTACCTCAGGTTTACTATTGTTTGCTATCAAAATATCGTTTACATATAGTAGCAATATAATGAAGCTCAAGGTTAAACTTTATAACAATTGCTAATAACATCCTTAAGGATATGTGTTTCTCATGAGGAGAGAAAACATCATTATAATTATTTTCTTCCCTTTGTGTAAAACCTTTAACCACTAGTCTCACCTTGAATTTTTGTTGGTCAGTTCCTGGATTTTTCTTTTGAAAATCCATTTTCAACTTACCAACCTAGAACCCTTGAGTTTACAAATTAGAGACCATGTATTATTCAGATGAAGTAACTTCATCTTCTTGTTCATGGCATTTAACCATTCAATCTTTTCCTTTCTTATTAAGGTAGGCGATACACTAAAAGGTCCATCTTTTAGCACCTCACTAGCAACCACCAAGGAGTATGCAATGAACTCCACATAACCATACCTCTTCGGAGCTCTAATCGATCTCCTAGCTCTAAGTTTGGATAATTTGTAGTCATTAAGATGTTAATCTTCAATAGATGTAAAAAATGTTTATCATCTTCATACACATCAATTAAGCGTATATCATTTTCAGATGTATTAGACGGTCTAACAACTTCAGACTCGTCTCGTCTACTAAACTTCACCTAAATGTCAGCCTTCTTTGCATCACTACTATCAACACGATAAACATTCAAAAAACTTATGATTTGTAAGTCTATTTAGTTTCATTGAAAACGTCTATGCTAATGATACACTTCTTGAATAATGGCTTTAAAGATCATAAAAAGTGTCTGTACCGACCAGTCCTCGGATGTTGTTGACCGCTAGTAGAGGTAGGCCACGTATGCTGGGTCCCACAAGCGGCATGGGCCAGTGCCTCGCATGACACGCCTAGGGTGCCGACGAGTGGTCAGACGTCGATCACCAAGATGTGCTGATGTGTCCTCGACAGTAGAGTGAGGGCGACGTGACATCGGACATCGGTGACTCAAACAGTGAAGCTGGACCACGAGAGGTGGATCCCAGACAACACACCAGTTATCAGTAGGGAGAAACCTAGATCACGAGGGGTCCATGTGTGTGGTGTGCATAGCGCATTCAGGCGTCACACTAGTAAAGAACCACTAGAAGTGCTAAGGCCCATGAGGGTTACGTTCCAGGGGTAGCATGCATGCATGACACATGAACAACTAGGGCACTCCCAGGACGGATGACCCCAGAGATTAGGTGCACAAGTTGGTACCTAAGTGGTCATCCCGTCAAAGGTTGCACTCCAGTAAGGGAGCCTTACACGCTAGATTGCCTTAAGAGTGGGTGATAGCGGCGCTAAGGCATACCCTCAGAAACCCTAAATGTGGGTGGCGGAAACAACGGAAACCCTAGACTATATAAAGGGCAGTAATAAACCTAACAAGGTACACAACATTTACGCGATACACACACAGTTTTACACAGAGCTTTACGACTAAGATTTTTCGTGTTTCCTAGCCCCAGTATTGACTTGAGCGTCGAAGTGCAAACGACCTCTAGGGCGCCCCTTTGTCTTTGTAATTTCAGGTGTTCGATCGAAAGAAAGCACGAACGAAGGCAGAGAGAATTGGGCGTGTGATCATCGTTAGAAGTGCGAAGGCAATCAAATCAACCGACAAGAACAGTGTCCCTTCACTCCTTTTGGGTAACCAAGAAACATTCATTTAATAGCACAAGCATGTAGTTTACCTTGTCTAATATAAGCATATATAGGAAACACAACCTAATATTATCAGATAATCAAGGTTGGGGGATGTTCTGACCAGACTTCCTCAAAAGTCTTCATGTCTAGAGCAGTTGATGAACATCTGTTTTATCATATATGCAACAATAATATTAGATTGAATCCAAAAATTCTTTGCAACTCCAACACTGAATGTCATGCACCTCACTTGTTTCAAATAGTCCTATTAAATCTTTATGCAAGGCCATTATGTTGAAGAGTCTGTACAATCGTTCGATGTCTCACTATACCCTACTCTATGTAGAAGGTTTTAAATAGTTCAGAAAATAAATCAAAACCATTATCGATTATGAACTTCTTTATAGTCTACTATCTGATTGTCCAGCAAAAACTCCCAACTTTTGAAGTTCTCAAATGCTTCGTCTTTGATGTTTTGAGGGTAAACCCATAACTTCCTCCAACAATCAATAAAAAGTATCTAGCACCTAAGTATAATGGAGTAGGAGATAGACCCCATATATCAACATGAACATAATCAATGGTCCTCTTCGTCCTTTGTTGACCCATACTAAAATGGATTTTACAAGGTTTTTCCTGGATGTAGTCTTCACAGAATGCCAATTGATCAATCTATCACTCCCCAACAAGCCTTGTTTGTCTAATTCCACTAAGTCCTTCTCGCTTACATGTCCTAACCTTTTGTCCCATAACTTTGTACTGGAGTAGACAATCCTTTCAGCAATAGAGACTAACTCAGATACTGCAACACCTTTCAAGACATACAAGTCATTCTTTCCTACACCCTTCATGACTCCATGGCCCCATCAACACCTTTAACACCCCTTTCATATTTTGAATAATACCTTTTTTTTTGAAGTTCACCAAGGGATATTAAGTTTTGTTTGATGATAGATATATACTTAACTTCTTCTAGTATTCTCTTCCACCATGCAGACAAAACTTAACCGTTCCAATGTCAGTCATCTTACAAAACTTGTTATCACCAAGGAACATATCTGCCTTCAAGTTTTGCAAACTGTTGGAACCATAGACATCTATGTGTCATGTGAAACAAACAGTTAGAGTTCATGACCCATTCACAACCATCAGCACGACTTGACACCAAAGGGACCTTTGATGATTCATAATCGTCTTCAATCAAAGTTGTTTAACCAGATATAGATTGTTTACCAAACCCAAACCTTCTACCAGGATTAAAACCTTCTTTTTTCTCTAAGGACGATACTTTCTTGTGTGACCTTCCTTCTTACATTGGTAACACATGCAGAAATTTACTACTTTCTCGTCATGAGTCTTGGAATTCGACCTCCATCTAACCCGTCCTCATAACTCAAAGATTGCTTATTGTAAAATTTTAATGGTTTTGTTTGAATAAGGAATTCAGTGCATTGAGAAGGTGCTGAAGAGGGAGGAAGTATGTGGGAGGTGCATGATTTTAAATGGGAAGGAATGATTAAAAGAGATATAAATTGGCTGTCAATGATGAAGGATTTCTATAGGGTTGTGTTAGTAAATTTGAAAATTGTATTCTGTTGATATTTTCTGCACACCAATCATGCTAGATGCCCAATGGTTCCTTTTTTATATATTCTATGATTCCATACTCACCTTCAATACATGTTTTTTTTTTAAAAAAAAGGTTTGAACAATTAACTGAGTTGAATAGTAGTAAAAGCATGAAGTGTTTTGTTTTTGTTTTGTGGGGATGTATGAATAAGAAAAATCATTACAACCAGACAAAGATGTAACTCAGAAGAAAGAGTAATAAGTCTATTTGCAAGAACATAACCGTGCTAAAATCCTTTGAAAATACACTGGAACTAGCTGATAATTTTACAGTTTCCAGTGGTGCAATTCTCAACCATTAACCAATTTTATCTAAAACTATCAGCTTTCCAGTCATGAACCTCCATACCGAAAATTTGTCGCCTATTTCTTTTATTGGCAGTGGCTTTTGTCATATTTTGCCAGGCTAAATTATAACAGTATCACACTCTTTGAACTTCATTTAATACCTTTGAATATTGTGTTTTATAGTTATCTCATGGAATGTATTTTAAGATAAGGTTGTTGTGAATTGTTTGGTTGAGTGCATGGATTTACTGATGACCATAGCTATTTGTGGATATTATGTTTTCAAAATGTATGCTTGGTCATTAATCAACCAAGAATGATAAGCCCCATCATCTACTACCCCTTCTATACCATATACATATTTTGCTTATCTACATTGCAATTCTTGCTAAACAAATCTAGCAGATAACATGCAAACTAATGAACTTTTTTAGTAATATTATAAAAATCAGCCAGAGTAAGCTGAAGAGAGAAACACGTTTTCAGCTATAAAACAAAAGGGATAAGAGTGTCAGTTGAGTGATATGGTTCTATTTTTATTTTTTTTAATTCAAAATCACCTTTAAAATATAAAACATTACTGTAGGAAAAGGACAAAGGGTATTCACCATAAAAGAGAAATGGTCACAAAATATGTAAGGTAAATATGGAATGAGGGCACAGTGCAAACTACTCACAAATAACCTCAACTCCACCAGCATCACACATTTACATTCTTCCAAGGAAGAGATAAGATAATGGAGCTCCTCCACGTGTCACTTCCACATGGTACCTAAGGATAAGGCTAGCTTTCAAAATTTTGCTGACTCGTGTGGCCAGTATGCTGTAATGTCATCACTTATAGAATCCGACGGTTGTAACATCTCAGCAAGCAATCCCCTCCATCTCACACCATTGGATCAGTACTATACAAATGATAGTATTATATAAAGCAAGTAGGAGCAGAAGCTTGGGCATCTAGCAGCAGAACAGCAAGTGATTCAGAAGTAAGAAGAAGAAGAAGGAAATGGCTTCTTCAATGATCTCCTCCCCCGCTGTGACGACCGTTAACCGTGCCGGTGCCGGTGCCGGTATGGTGGCTCCTTTCACTGGGCTGAAGTCCCTGGGAGGGTTCCCAAGCAGGAAGATGAACAATGATATTACTTCCGTTGCGAACAACGGTGGAAGAGTGCAATGCATTCAGGTAAGAGAAGATATTTATGTGATAGGAAAATGTGAAGATTTGGAAGTTGGTTGGTTAGTTAGTTTGTTAACTGAATTATGATGGAAATGAAATGAGTAGGTGTGGCCAACAGTTGGGAAGAAGAAGTTCGAGACTCTTTCGTACCTGCCACCCCTGACAAAAGAACAATTGGCAAAGGAAGTAGACTACCTTCTTCGGAAAGGATGGGTTCCGTGCTTGGAATTCGAATTGGAGGTGAATTTGTTGAATTGAATTGAAAGGGTTATTATGGTTAATTTATGAATGAATGAATGAATGAATGAATGATGTTGATGTTTGTGTTTGATGTTGATGTGTGTTGATAGCATGGTTTCGTGTACCGTGAACACAACAAGTCACCTGGATACTATGATGGAAGGTACTGGACGATGTGGAAGCTGCCTATGTTTGGGTGCACTGATTCTTCTCAGGTGTTGAAGGAGCTTTACGAGGCTCAGACTGCTCACCCCGATGGTTTCATCCGTATCATTGGATTTGACAACGTTCGTCAAGTGCAGTGCATCAGTTTCATTGCCTACAAGCCACCAGGCTACTAAGTCTCCAAAATTTCCCACTTTGTTTGTTTGTACTTAAACCAAACTTTCATTTGTTTTTGCATTTTGAGATTTCATCTTCCTGTAATTTTGGTTTCTGTTTTCGGACTTCATTGGAAATGAATGGATGAGAACTAATGAATAAGCTGTTGTGTTGTGTTGTGTCATTTTGTTCTAAAATAACTTCAAGAACTCAATTCTCCTTGCATCCCCCTCTTGTGGGTTGAAATTTACTTTCTAATAATTTAATGTTTTTTCTTAATGATGTTTAACAGCATAGTTGAGCTTGGCCTAACTTTGTCACACATCTGAATGTTCTACTTTATACTTTAGTTCTCCAAGAAATGAAGTTCATTACTTAAATTTAAGAACATGTTGCTAGGAAGCTACTGAACTAAATGAATCCCATAATTCTTGGAAGCACAGATATTTTGTATAGTATATAGCAACAAACAACTACCAAACCGTTTTGTTAATTATGTGAAAAGAAAGAGATATCAGATTCAATTTTTTGTTGGTTTCAGAAACTATTCTTTCCAAGAAATAGCCAGTAAACCATTTTGATTTTGCCATTTCTAATTCTCCTGACTGCAATTTTCAAATTATGATTTGGAAAACGCACAGATAAACACAATCAGATTTGGTCATGCTCTGGTAACAGTACAATTTTTCTGGAATTGTGAGAATCTGATACATAGCTCGCGATTAATCTCAACATGTTTGTAACAAGTTGGTATGAAGTTTAGCGACTTGTGAGTAGTAACAGGTAACTTATCTCAACACCTTTTAGGTTGCATTGATAATGCTTGGACCCTTTTGATAGTTACATTTGTGAACAAGGATACTAGAGAAGAAGATAAGTTTCACCTCCTTTACTCTCGTGACCACATCACACATATTCAAAGTCAATAGAGAATATACAAATCTATGAGATTTTATTCAAAATTTGTTTGTGATGTGAATACTTACCCTAGAAGCAAGTTTTGTCAAATTTACTGTTTCATAATTTTTTTTTTTAATATTAATTCTTCATCAATCCAATTCTTAAATTGAAAATTAAGTAGATTAAATAGGGGAACTTCAATTAACATTATGTTATCCCCAATGGAATTGAATATAGATAATTATAAACTTAATATCTTATATTATGCTGAATTTGAATAATATAGATGCTGGCTTTGTAAATGATTCTGAACTCAAATTCTAATAAAAATTCAGTTTGATCCATTTGAGTTGACAGTGAATCTTTGTGTTTTTTTTATTTGTTTTCAAAACAAAATATATTTTACTAAAATGGAAGTAAAAGAGATTTTAACACAACGAAAAAATTTATCAATCTAATATTTTTTATTACAAAAATATTTATAGTATTTCACTGTGACTGTTTTTATTGTCTGAAGATCATCACTCCACCATAGTCAATTATTGTTATTAGAGTAATTATTGTTGTTATTATAGTTACTATTATTTTAACATATCATTAAATTCCTTGAAGACCATCAAATCAGGGACCTTAGAGATAGGATTATTAGAATGGTGATATGTTCTCCAATGCTAGGTGGGGTGATTCTACATGCGAGTCAATTTTGGTAAGTCAATTTTAATAGAAATGATTTAAATAGGATGAAGTTTGAATATTTTATTAGTTATGTTTAAAAATTTATAAATATTTTTTTTAACTATTTAAACTTAATTTTATAAATATTTATAAAACATATTTTTATGTCTGTCTTACTCATGTTAGTAAAGAGGAGAACACAACTAACGGATTATATTTGTGTTTAGAGTAAGTTTCTTACGTATTTCTATTTTTCTTGGGTTGGTTGCATGTTTGGTAGTTTGTATGTGTAGTTTTATGGGAAAATATAAACTTTTGTTAGTCTAGAATTTTTTGTTGACATGATTGAACTTCTGGTGTTAAAACATGTTAGAGTTTTGTTCAGAATAACTAGAATTTTAGGTAAGGAAAACCAATTAAAATTATCAGGTGAAAGATTTGGACTGTGTTGATGTGACTTGGTCACAATGGACTTTGTCCATGGATAGTATATTGGTGATGTGAATTTATTGAATTGTTTTATTTTGATAGGTAAAAATAAATCAGTGAGAATTATGAGATTATGATAGTGATTTGTAACTATGATAATTGTTTTGATAACTTGTATGTGTTATCCCATAAAAGTTCATGTGGTGGATCAAAGTATATACTTGAAAACTTGCTTATGTTTAGTTGAAATGGTTATTAGTTTTATAATTGAAATTAAAACCCAAAAATGAAAAACCTATTATGATTTTGAGATGTTTGGATTTAATAAGCTTGTTGCATGGGGATAACTTCAACCAATTTGATGTTGAGTAGGAAAACTTTTATACTTTACTTATTTATGAAGGTTAGAACATGTTAGTTCTAGTTTGATAATTTGGCACAATTCTTACGCAAGTTTGCAAGTCTTTCGTCGCTTAACAAAAATTTTGCCATGAGGAGGGTTCAATTTAGGATGATTTCTACTCAAATAAAATCTCCTAATAAAAAGAGTTCAATACAAATCAATTTTCACGTGAACAAGGTTTCTATTGCATAAGTAATGAAAATTTCTGCTTAAGCTAAAAAGCTTAAAAAATAAAAACAAATAAAAATTTTAAGGCTTTAAAAGGGTGTTTCTTTGATTAAAAAATATAATATTGTATTTATATATTTTTATAGGAAATATTAAAGTATATAATTATTTTATTTGTTTTATTTTATTAGATTAAGTATGTTGTATATAAATTGTAACAATGAGTGATCAGTTCCCAAGTGTAAATTGATGCGATTTGAGGTTCAGGATGTAAATGTGAACAAGGTGTTTACCAAATAGGTAACATTATGTGTTGTACAATGATTAATGCACTCTTGAATATGACGGTGTTTTTAAAGGGATCACTACTATAAAAAGGTGTTTAGACTATGATTTTAAAGTCGTTAGGTGACGGTTTTAAAATCGTAGTCTATGAAGATGTCGTCTATAATTATTTAATATAGACAACGACTTTAGTCATCATCTATATTTTTTTTATATATGTGACGATTGTTGTCTGAATCGTCGCCTATTTTTATCTTATAGGCAACCATTACTTGATCAATCGTCGCCCAACCTATGACATATAAACAATTTAGAGAGGGAAGCATAGGTGATGATTGTTGTATGAATCGTCATCTATGTTGTTGTTGTGTATGAAAAAAGACGTATATAGGCGACAATTATAGTTAACATCATTGCCTATTATGCCTTATAGACTACAGTTTTGAAAAAAATCGTCACCTATGATTGTTTATTTATTAAAATACAGTTTGTTTATTACGCTTCCTCCTCTTATTTAACCTGTATTGTTTAAAATCCCAACCAGATTCAATAATAATGCAAAAAAACATATAAATACACTAATTCATATAAACCAAAACTAAAACTAAATCATATAAACTAAAACTAAAACTAAACATCATTTATCCTAGTGTTTTAAAATCTAATGAAGTATGTGGCCCAAGCGTTCCTCACATTGTCCATTGATTCTAAATCCAATGGTTGAGCATCCATAAAATACTGCATCACATAATAAGTTCAAATTAGTCCATAAACTACACACATAGTTTTATATAAAAAAAAATTGTTAAACATGAGACCTAATACCAATCTTTGTCAATTTCGGCCTTACCATGACTGTCATCCATTGCATTTAATAGTCACATTCATACCCTCCCTTTTGTTTATTGCACTACAATCCAATATTAAATAAAACTTAATAATGATATTTATTTCACTTAGGAAATTAATAATGAAAATTAGAAAACCTTTAGGTGCAATCATGTAAGCTTCTAGAACTTTGCACTTGGTTGACCTCTCAATATGTTATATCCACTATATGAGCTACATAATAAAAAAACACAAGTTAGGAAACATTTCAGTAATAAAATGACATAAGTTAATAATTTAATTACCAATTGACTATTTGCTTCAGATACGCAGGTGGCTTCTTGTTTAATTAGCAAAACCATGCAACAATGTGATCATTTAGAGATATCATATGTAATTGCCAGTGATGTTTGTATTGAAAAACCCATTAGTATAACTACAACTGATGAAATACTAATAATTGACAACTTAAAATTTGTACTTACTCATTAATATAAGGGGTAAAATATGTATGTTTCCCCTTGTGACCAGATAGTTCGTAATGTATGAATGGGTTTCAACTATCCTATTTCTCATAAAATTAATTAATCGGGGATCCATGAATCCATAGATATCATGTTTCCTGTCATTAACACATACTCCAAACAAATACCTACAAGAATAATTAGTTAAAACATAATAAATGATTTAAATTATACAAACTAAAATTAAATAATGTTTAAGAGACTTGCATCATCCAAAACTGAATTATAGATATATTCAACTCCTAGTTGCCAAATGCAACCTCTAAAATATCAGACATGTGTATATATAAAAGGGAGTCAGTGTTTCTTCCCAAAACAGTACCATCCCATGGAATATGCGCTGGGTTTGTACCTATAGCCACAACAACCTCTAATAATGAGGCTATAAGATTGTCGATAGAAATAGTTTTCTTCTTTATCTGCGAACTTGGTTTTCGACGGGGTTGCTACAAAATAAACAACATTTTCATTAAATTAAATATACAAATGTATTCATACATAAATAAAAATTAATAATTACAGTTTATTATCTTACTAAGGGTTCAAGAATACACCAAACAAGGTGTCTGGCCCAAGCCATGAATGTCTAAAATGTTTGTGGCATAGTAGTTACCTCATTTGTTGGCATAGAAACTAGAGCATCAACAAGAACTTGTACTATCTCCATCGTGACCTTCACCTTATCAGGGGGATCAACATTATGTAAAGTAGTGTCCCCTTCAAATACTTTCTCTTGGACCAACAACCAAGGAGTGAAATTGTCCACAGATAGCTCAAATTGGCTTATCTTGCCAATGTCATCCCTTGATGGTGCATCAGCTACACAATTCCCCATGTGCTCAATCTAATAGTGGGAGTAACAAAGGTCTGGTGGACAGGAACTGTCTATTGTGATATACTTGAGGTTTGTAGCTTCTCATGAAACTCTTGCCTCAACTGTTGAGTAACCTATTGAGTAACCTTCTCAATAACCTGATTTGTCACTTGTTTAGTGATCTCCTGCCTTAATTGAATAATCGCTTCTTGGTTGGTTGCCTCAGAGGAGGAATTTCGTGGTGTAGCTCCGAAGAACTCAAGAATGCCAAGCCCTAATCTTGTAATTGGACTATCTGTAATTGTTCAAAACTATATGCACCCGATATTTTCATATGGGTTTGCTTATATTTTTTGTGGTAGGTAGGTGGTGATGGGGGTTGATTGACCCCTGTATCATCCTCATAAGTAACAATAGGTCGTGCTTTATTCCCTTTCCCTTACAACAACTTCTTCAAGCTTATGATAACCCCCATGTGAAAATAAGTGTGGGTCACAATATGGGTTGCTATTATGATGGAATCTATTATTGCTTGTGTTTGGAATATGATTGAAGAAAACGAAAGATATGATGAAGAGAAACACCAAATTTGAAATGGAATAGGTGATTAAAGGTGTGTTGTTTAGTGTAAGGTTAAAGGGAGAGGTTTTTCCAACTTCCTTGAAGTTTCACTAGGCTTTGAGAGCATCTAGCTAAGAAAGATTGGGAGATAATTGTGTTGAAAATTCATAAACACAAATCATATATCATCCAAATCTGAATTTACAATGCACGGGCCACTTATTTATAGGCTCTCAAGGAGTAGTAGGGGTGTCCCATAAGCTACCTCAACCTTAGTTAAGCTAACTTAACTATGATGAAGCTTAGGAGTTTTAAGGTGACCATTCCTGCTCAAGAAGGAGCTTTTATAAACCTTTGCTTGAGTCAAGTTAAGGTTTCTAGAGTGTCTTTGATTTATTTTTATCTTATTGGTTGTGTGTGATGGCTTGGGAGGTAAGGATGGTCCTCCATCAGCCGCCCCCCCCCCCCCCCCCCCTCAAAAGCATTTGTCCTCAAATCTAGTTCAGGGTGCCACCTTATTGTTGTGCTTTGTGATTATCCTTCTCCATGATAAAAAAAAAACTAACCTATAGAAAACAATGAAATAGTAGAAGACATGATATTTGTTCAGAAAATTTAAAAATAAGAATACAAGAAAGGACGTTCCTTTTAAGGACTATGTACTCCTTACCTGTCACGTAGACAAAATTGACCCAAGGAGTACTGTGGGTTTTGGTTGATTGCATTGCTAAAAAGGTCATAATATTTGCTCCTGATTCTAATGAGTTTCTCAGAGTTTCAAAGTGTGTTTCAGCAAAGGACATGTGGGACACTCTTGAAAGCACTCATGAAGGATCAAGTGGAACTGTTTGGAATGATAATGACATATCTTCTTCTGGTTGTAGGTTTACCCTTTTGAACAATCAGTTGAAAAATAAAAACAACTGGTTGGAAAATATAGTCAAAATCTTGGAAGAAGAATTAAACAAATAAAAAACTGATTTTGAAAACTTGGAAATGATTTATCAAAATTCTTCTCGCAAGTGTGATTCTACTTCTTGTGAAAACTGTGAATCTCTTCAAAATAAAGTTTTGTATCATATGAAAACTGTAGATAAACTTTCTAAAGAAAAATCCAACTTTGAGAATGTACTTTCATCTCAAAACTGTGTTTTTGGAAAATCTGGACTTGTTTTTAATCCACAGAGAAAAAACAGTGGCTTTTTCAAAACCTTTTCAACCATTGTAGAAAAACAACCGATTGAAAAGTCGAAACAACCGGTTGTTTCTTGCTTCTTCTGTATGAGAAAGGGTCACTCAGTCACGTTTTGTAAAATTTGAAAAAAATTTGTTCCCAGGGGTATTTTGAAATGGGTTCCTAAGAATCCTAAGGTTCCTAATAACCAAGTTAACCTCTATGGACCCAAATTTGTTAGGGGACCAAACCTTGCCACCTGATTTTGTCTTTTGCAGGATTCCTTGATGAAAAGCAAGCATATGTGGTACCTGGACAATGGCTATTCCAAACACATGACAAGAGATATATCCAAGTTTGTCAACATCATCCTCAAGCAAGAAGGTCATGTTACCTATGGGATAACAACAAAAGGAAGATTCTTGGGAAAGGCATTATAGGAAATGAAAACAACTTCTTGATTCATGATGTTCTACACGTGGAAGGACTCAAGCATAATCTTCTCAGCATAAGCCAATTGTGTGATAGAGGGTATCAAGTGACCTTCAAACCTAACAATTGTGAGATTCCTCTATCCAATTCACAGGAAGTGCTACTGGTTGGTAAAAGAGGTAATAATGTTTACCTTCTTGACATATCAAATCCCACATCTCTTGACTGTCTTTTAACCAAGCATGAGGAATCATGGCTTTGGCATAGAAGAATTTCTCATATTCATATGCATCACTTGAACAAACTGATAGCTAATGATCTTGTTGTAGGGCTACCTAAGCTTAAGTTTAAAAAAGATCATGTATGTGAAGCTTGCCAAAAAGGGAAACAAACTAAACATTCCTCTAAACTGAAAAATATGGTATCCACTTCAAAACCCCTTGAGCTTCTTCACATGGATCTGTTTGGTCCCTCAAGGACAATGAGTCTTGGTGGGAATTATTATGCTCTTGTTGTGGTTGATGATTTTTCCAGGTTCACATGGACAATGTTTCTGGAGTCAAAAAGCAATGCCTTCTCTGCATTCAAGAACTAGCTAAGAGGTTGTAGAATACATGTTGCAACAACATATGTGTTATCCGTAGTGATAATGGAGGAGAATTTCATAATGAAAATTTCAGCTCCTTTTGTGAAAAGCTTTGTATCTTCCACAATTTCTCTGCTCCAAGAACACCTCAGTAGAATGGTGTGGTGGAAAGAAAGAACAGATCGCTTGAAGAACTGGCCAGGAAAATATTGAGTGAATCATCCTTGCCAAAATACTTTTGGGCAGATGTTATAAGTACTGAATGCTATGTGATGAATTGGGTTCTCATCATGCCTATCTTAAAGAAGACTCCATATGAACTGCTTAATGGAAGGAAACCCAATATAGGTCATCTAAAGGTATTTTGGATGTAAGTGTTATATTCTGAATAATGGTAAAGAAAATCTTGTAAAATTTGATGAGAAAGCAGACAATGGTATTTGTCTTGGTTACTCTTTATCTAGTCATGCTTATAGGGTTTATAATAAAAAACTCATGACTGTAAAGGAATCTATACATGTTGTATTTGATGAAACTAACCCTGCAAAACAAAGTTCCTTGAGGAATTGTGCAGAAGAAGATGAGCAAAACATCTTTCTAAAGAATTTGGAAACCTGTCCAGAAAAACAATCAATTGATTATGCGAATCAACCGATTGATATTCTTCAACTAGAGGAGCTACCCAAGGAATGGAGGATTCCAAGAGACGTCTCTGTGGAAAACATAATCGGAGATATTAATAAAGGAGTTTCTACACGAAGAACCATAGCAAACTACTGCAGACACATGGCCTTAATCTCTCAAGTTGAACCCAAATCAGTTGATGAAGCTCTCAAGGATGTGATTTGGACTGTTGTTATGCATGAGGAGCTAAATCAATTCATCAGTAATGATGTGTCACTCCTGGTCCCAAAATAGATCATATGAACATCATTGGGACGAAATGGGTGTTCAGAAACAAGGTTGATGAATCAGGGGTGATAACAAGGAACAAAGCAAAACTTGTTGCACTAGTGGCCAGATTGGAAGTTGTAAGGTTGTTGCTAGCCTTTTCTTCCATGAGCGGGTTAAAATTGTTCCAAATGGATGTGAAGAGTGCCTTCCTTAACATAGTTATCAATGAAGAGGTCTTTGTCTCACAACCACCCGGGTTTGTAGATCATCAACATCCCAAGCATGTATAGAAGCTGAAAAAGGCCTTGTATGGTCTTAAGCAAGCTCCAAGGCAGTGGAATGAGAGGTTAAGTAACTTCCTCTTGTCTCATGACTATGAAAGAAGGAAGGTTGGCAAAACTCTCTTTATCAAAAAATCAAATTCTGCCATTATTTTAGTCCAAATATATGTTGATGACATTATTTTTGGTGCTACTAATGATAGCTTGTGTAAAGAATTTGTGGTAGCTATGCAAGGAGAATTTGAAATGTCGATGATGGGAGAGTTCTCCTTCTTCTTGGGACTAAGGTCCAACAATCAAAGGATGGCATCTTCTAAGTCAATCCAAGTATTGTAAGGAAATTCTCAAAAGTTTTGAAATGGTGCAGTGTAAAGAAGCAACTACACCTATGTCCACAAGTTTTATCATGGTTTAAATTCTGCTGCTTCCATGCTCTTGTTCACCATAGTTCTGCTGCAGACAAGTCTAATTTTGGCACTGGTTTTTATGGTTATTTGTCTGGTTTTTCTGCTTAAAGGCTTATGCAGAAAACTGGTTTTGTGTGCCTTGGTATCCTGCTGGTATACTTGCTTTGTATATGCACAAATTCTGTTTTGCAGGACTTTTCAAGTTCAAAAACAACAACACAAACAAACCAGGGATTTGTCTTCATCAAATAGGGGGGAGATTGTTGAACAAGATGCTTTGATGTCTCCAAATCCAAGAGGAAAGCTTGAAGACCTTGTTGTTGGGTGTGTGTGTGTGTTGTCTAGTTGTTTGAAACTTGTTAATTCACTCCTTAAGCTGATCCAAGTTCATTTGAATCTTTAACCTTTTGAAAAGATGGGTTTTATAAAAAGCTGTTGAAATTTCAACAGGTTGTTTTTCGAAACAACAAGTTGTTTTACCTTAGTAGTTTTTGAAAAGGTTTTGAAAAGCTTGACTTTGCTGTCAAAGTCAATTCAACCGATTGTTTCGACAAAACAATCGATTGTTTTTCTGATAAACTTAACAGAATTCTGTTAAGTGGTTTTAATATGTTTTAAATGATCCTAACTACCTTGATTCCTTTATTAAATGCTTTTGACCACTTGGTTGGTCCATATAAATGTGGTTTTACACTCCTAATCTTAGAGTAAGAAAAAGAGTGTATCAAAAATAGTTTTTCCAAGATTTGAAAGAGCTTTGGATCATTCTTAAGTGTGTGGAATAGGATTGGGTTGTATTCTGAACTTTAAGCTTTGTAATACCCAGGTGTATTCTATTCCCTTATTCCTTGATTACTGTATTTTTGTATTTATGTTGCCAAGGAGTGTTTGTGTGTTCTTGAGGTGTTCAAGATCAACACTCTTGGGGTGGTTTGCCAAAGGTAATGTGTTTCTTGAGGGGTTCAAGGTCACTACTTTGGTGTCTGGTGTTTGTAATATGGTTTTGATTGCATGGTGGATTACCCAGTGGTTTCTGGGGTCTGGATGTAGCTCTTGGTGTAAGAGTGAACCAGTATAAATCTGTTTGTGTGATTTTATCTTTCCCTAATCTTAGAGATATCTATTTTAAGTTGTTTTTATTAACTGCTGATAAAAACAACCGGTTCAATCGCAAAAACAATCGGTTGATTTTCTGGAAATCAACTAAAACAGCTTTGTGCTTTGCTGTCCTTAGTTTCTTTCTCTGTGATTCTTCATTGACCTTCATTATACCTTCAAAGTTTGCGAAAATCTTTCATAAACAATTCACCCCCCTCTTATTTAAGGCCATATATTCTAACACTAGATTCCAGTCCAATCCGAAAGAATCACACATTAAAGCTGCCAAAAGAATTCTGAAGTATCTAAAAGGCACATCCATTGTTGGGTTATGGTATCCTTATCATTGTCCTATACATTTAGTTGGATACTCTTATTCAGATTTTGAAGGATGCAAACTGGACAGGAAAAGCACAAGTGTTACTTGTCATCTACTTGGCTCCAGCCTTATCTCTTGGCATAACAAGAAGCAAGCCTGCGTAGCACTCTCCATTACTGAAGCATAATACATTGTTGCAGAAAGCTGTTGTGCTTAGATTTTGTGGATTAAACAATAGCTTCAAGACTTTGGATTAAAAGTCAGCAAAGTACCCCTACTGTGTGACTACACATGTGCCATCAATCTCACAAAAAATCAAGTTCAGCACTCTAGGACAAAACATATTGAGATCCGACACCATTTCATAAGAGATCATGTGAGTAATGGAGACTGTGAGGTGAAGTTCATTGCAACCGAAAGGCAATTGGCAGATTTTTTCACTAAATCTTTGCCAAAGGACAGGTTCTTCTTTCTCAGAAATGAGTTAGGAATTCTTGACTCACAAACTCTCTTTTAAATGTTGTTTTTTTTATCTCTCCTTTGATTCTATTTGTGAAGAAAATAGGGGGAGAAGTTTCTGTGGTTTGTATGTTTGTATTGTGTGCTTAAATTATGTTTTAACTTGGTTTATATGCTGCTTACTTTGATTAAAATTGTTGCATAAACCTCTGCTGGATAAAATTCTTATTCGCACCTCTCTTTAACCATCTTTTCACGCTGATTTTGCTGACTTTCCTTATGGAAATCACTAAGTGAAAAATGGTTCCTTGGTGCTGATGAAATCTGGAAAGGGTTACCTCTTGTATTTGCAAATTTTGTGTTTTGCAGGTATTGACAAATTCAAACAAAACATCCCAAGCAAACCAAAGATTTGTCTTCATCAAATAGGGGGAGATTGTTGAACTTGAAGCTTTGGTGTCTCCAAATCTATGAAGTTTACTTGAAGACTACGTTGTTGCTTGAAGGCATGGGTTCTGGGTAGATTAGAATTTGTCAATCCACTCTTAGCTTGATCCAAAACTAAATCAATCATGTTCTTTAAAAGAAAAAAAAAATTCAAAATAAGTGAAAAACAACTTGTTGATTTGTCGTTTCAATCGGTTGTTTTACACTTGGTAGTTTTGGAAAGGATTTGAAAAAGCTGAAATTGGTTGACCTCAATTCGCACTTTCAATCGATTGTTTTTTTGAAAACATAACAGAATTGGTTTAATCCATTAAAACTATATTTGCTTATTTCAAATCTGTTTTAGCCCCTGATTGATAGTCTGAAATGGCTATTTTTAAGGCTATATAACTGGTTTTTGAATCTCTAATTGAGAGAGAGATCAAATTACAAAAGATCAAAGAGATTTTCTAAAGATTGCAAGATTGCTAAAAGTTTTGCATTAGTTAAGAGTGGAGTAGGTTTTGTTGTATTCATATTTTGTATCAGGTGTGATCCTTCTTATTCTTTGTTGTTCTTTAATTCATTTTGTATAAGTGTGAGAAACTGGTGTTACATCTAGGGGTTTCTGGGGACTAGATGTAGCTCATATTAAGAGTGAACCAGTATAATCCTTGTGTGTTCAATCTCTCTATCTCTCACTGCTTATAAAACTGTTTGATCTGTGATTTGTCAATCGATTGATTTGTATAAACAATCAATTGATTTTCTGGAATCAAATTAAAACAGTTTTGTTGATTGGCTTATCTGATTGCTTTTTCTGGGTTTCTGCATTAATATTCATTCTTGTTCAGAATTTGCGAAAATCTTTCATTAAGCAATTCACCCCCTCTTGTTTAAACGCCTATAAATCCAACATTAATCTCCATCATGAAAATAATGTTGCTTAAGCTTGCTTGGAATTTTGCTTATAGTAACAAGCCTTGGTCTTTTCCCCTGAAAGCCAAAGTTCTTAAATAAAAGTACAAACTTCAAATGGTTTATCGATCCCCGTCTCTTTAGTCTGCAATTAAACAGTTTTATGCTACTATACTTGACAATACTTCTTGGACTATTGGTACAGGTACTTTTAAATGGTGTTCTACTACTTCTTTAGATAATATTGTAGGGTTATCTGATGGTGCTAGCATTTCGGATACAGTCTCTCAATTTTGGAATGGTTGTGATTGGAATATTCCATTGTCTTTACAAAGCCTCATTTTTTTAATCATATCATGGTTATGGAGGCCCAGAATATTCCTAATTGGATTTTATGAGTCTGTTAGTTTCACTCTTAAATTGGCTAGAACTTTTTTCTTGAAACTAGAAGTTTCCTATGGTTTGGGTAAATTCATTTGATCTTCATATATTCTGTCTTCCAAAACTCTAGTACTCTGGAAAATTTTACATGGGCGGCTTCCTACCGATCAATAGATTCAGCATAAAGGTTATATGTTCTATGTGTACGCTTTGTGAAAAGCACGAGGAATCTATTCAACATTTATTTTTTCAATGTTTTAATGCTTTGCATATTTGAAGTTGGGTTCAAAAGTGTTGGGTTCAAAAGTGTCAAAGTTCAAGAGGGGGGTGAATTAAGCTTTTACAACTTTCACACAGATTCGGTCTTTTTGCAAAACAGAGGAAAATAATCTATTTATTTAGCAATGAACAAATTTATTTTTATTCTGCTTAGTGTATTAAGACAGTTATATCAGTTGTGTGATTTTATGATATTAAGCGAGTTGATCAGCTAGCAACGTTCACATCAATTTCCACAGAATAAAATGTGAGAGCAGAATCAATAAAATACAATTCTTGAATGCAAAGTCAAACTCTTGAATGAAACTTGTTAATTAATTGAGTTAACTTTCATAGAACAATGAACTCCAATTATGTTCAACAGCTCACATAGGTTTTCACAAAAGCTTCAAATTGATTTTCCAGAAATCAAGAACAGTAGGAACAAATCCAGAAAGAACAAATTTATTCTTAATTGAACAGATTTAATTTCTGACAGACTAACAAATGAATCAGTAAAATACAATTCTTGAATGCAAAGTCAAACTCTTGAATGAAACTTGTTAATTAATTGAGTTAACTTTCATAGAACAATGAACTCCAATTATGTTCAACAGCTCACAAAGGTTTTCACAAAAGCTTCAAATTGATTTTCCAGAAATCAAGAACAGTATGAACAAATCCAGAAAGAACAAATTTATTCTTAATTGAACAGATTTAATTTCTGACAGACTAACAAATGAATCAGTAAAATAGTGCAAAGATGAAGAGAGATTGAACACAAAGAGATTGTACTGGTTCACTCAAATGAGCTACATCCAGTCTCACCTAATTCAAGGTGAAATCCACTAAAAACACAGTTCAAAACAATTACACAACCACTATTCTTGAACCTTACTAGCACATGGCACACCTTGTTGAAAAAGCCTATTTCAACACACACAACTCTTCAAGAAACCCTATCAAGAAGAGTCTTACAATCACGCTTTACAAAGAAAAAGAAAGATGAAATGAATACACCTGGAAAGAGAATGCAGAAATATGACTTAGACCAGTAGAACAGATTGCACACATTGTGACAACACCTCCAACTAAACCTTAAAACCAAGCAAGAACAAGCACAATTTCTAATTTTGAAAAATCTTTCAAGCACACGTACTCATTCTCTTAAAATACTCAATCTCTATTGTAAAACTTGTTTTCTCAACAACTACTTTAAGTCAGAACCATTTCTCTTTTTATAAGAGACATTTTATAATAGACTTTTAAAAAAGCAGTTAAAGTAGTTATAAAAAGAACATATTGAAAATAAAATGAATAGATTTATTTTCGAAAGCAAAGAGAGTTTTTGAAAGGTTGCAGTTTAGTTACATGAGTCTTAGCCAAGCTTCTTAGTGCAAAGATAAAGATGTGGAAAGCACTTATGAACCAGGCACCAGACTAAAAAGAATCTATTCATTTAAGGAAGACAAATTCATTTTCAAAAAGATAACTAGAGATATTTGAACAGATAAAACACAGTCATTTTTTATAGCATGAAGACTGAGTCAAGATTCTTGATGCACAAAACAAGGTTATCAAAAAATTTTAACAAAACATCAGGTTAATAAAGAATCTATTCATTTAAGAAAGAACAGATTCCTTTTCTGTGCAGTAAAGAGTATTTTGGTAAAACATGTGAAAAACATTTTTAGAAAACATTGTGCTTGCTCTTATCACATGGTTAAGGGTTAAGAGGTGGGTCAGAAGCAAAAACTCACTTTAAACAACCACTAATCTATGCCTAGAACAACAACAAATGCAAATACAAGCTTCAAAGCGAAGTACACAATTGAATTCATCAAACACATTATCTTGAAGGGGCAACATTCATCTTCAACAATCTCCCCCTGTTTGATGGAGAGAAAACCCCATAGCTCAGTTGCTTTGAAGAGAGATCAACACTTGTACTACACCAAATACCAAAATACAAAAGCTAAAAGTAATCATAGCATAAACCAGATTTAGGGCCTAGAGTGTAACTCCCTGTATCACCTAGCATCACCTAGCATGGTTAGCCTATTTTTCCCCCTTTGGATTCATCAAACAACATTTTGGCATAGAGAAATAAAAAACCAGATAAAAGCCAACCATAACAATCTAGAAAACAATACAAATTGTTCAACAGATTACAGAAATATAAACTAGGTGAAAGATAAACATAGAAACAAGGCACTTATACTACTTGTAGTACAGTTCTGCCAACTGCACCTAAACTTCTTCAATTTGATGATCGAGATGCTGGAACCTGGCTTGAGTTGCCTCGAAATAGGTCTTTTGCTCCTCTAACAGTGCATCAAGTCGAGACAGGACTTGCCTCTCAAACATGGACATGGGTTCACATATGTATTCTGGAGCTTGATAGGCAATAAGAGCGTTGTGGTGAGTTGCAGCAACATCTTCATTCATTAATTGTGGTGCCGATGATTCTCCTCTATATTCTGTAGAAGGAGATCTCATTCTTTGACTCCTAACATGGTCAGCAGGGGATTCCATCCTGTGTGATGAAGTGTGATGAACTTCATAGCAAGACTATTCTGCAGCTTACACAGTATCATCTTCCATAGGCACTGCATCATCTCCCTCATCATTGTTGAGATTTAAACCTCCACGTTCCTCCCTGTGAGTCTTGCTTTTGAGAAACACCCAACAGTCATCTACTTTGTGAAATCTCATCTTTAGGAGAGTTGAATTATCAATCTCACTCACAACTTTGATGGTCTCATTCCTCTCATTAGTAGTGTCAATACCAAAATGATCAATTAATTTTGACACAAGAATAGCATAAGGAAATCTGTAATCAGTTAACCTTTTCGATTTCAACATATGCTCCATGATAATGTATACCCAGTTACTTTGATCAGATTCATAATGCAATAAAGGAGGATTAAATCTTCTTCATGCAAAACCGCATGATTAGTGCCTCTAGGAATAAGTTGCCATGCAATGATGTAGACAATTAATCTTGGAGTTAAATTTAGATTACCTGCATGGAACCTGTTGACACTCTGAGTTGGATTTCTTACACAGCTCCTGTAGTATTGGATTTTTTTGAACTCTTGAATCCTATTTGTGTTCCCTTTTCCAACCTTCAAACCAGAATATTTGATTCTAGCCACTGAATTTCACACATTATTTGTGACTTTCATTTTGATGCCTTTCACATAGGTCACAAGATTTTTCCCATCCAGAGTTAAATTGGTGTAGAAGACCTTAACCAGGCCAGGATATACATTACTAGTCATCTCTAGGAACTACTTCAGTTTTTTATGCTTCAATGCAGATCTGGTTTCAGTCGGTTTCTTAGTTTTCAGCCAGGAAAACTCTAATACCTTGGGTATGTTGATTTGCTCTCTACTCATCTCATGTATGTAAGCAGTTATCCCCTCTTCATTTCCAGCAAACCAATTTTCTAGTACCTCTTGAGAATTGTTGTGTTTTTCCTGATTCTTCTTTTTCTGTCGTGAAGAAGAATCCATTTGTTGAACCAGTTTTATGTCTGCACATCAATTAACTTGGAGACATATTAGTGTGGAGTGAACAACATGTAGCAACAGATAACCAAAGAAAGACATTACCTTACCAGGTTTGAGTCAAGTGGTGAAAGGTGAGTATTAATAATGTTTTAAAACAGATTTATATAGAAAAATAGTGATATTTTGATGAAGCAGTTAAGAGCAGAGAGATACACGAGGATTTTATTCTCTGTATTGTGCAGAGTATCTTTGGAAAGAGGCATAAAATATTTTGAATCACGATGCATACATATCACTCTCCAATTAAGAAGCCAATGCATCAAATCAGTTACAAGACCATGACTAAAACCGTTAAAGATATGGTGGTTAATACCCACTATGTCAGTTAAACAGTCAAAGAGAGATATTAATGTTTCTCTTTCCTAGTCATTAATGCACACCAATATCAGAAAAAAATAAACACATTTAATTTTGATAAATAACAGATTTATTTTTACTTCGGTGGGTAATTAACATTTATGATACCCAATTCATTCAACAGAAAATTAAACCTATCTTGGGCCAATGGTTTAGTGAACAAATCAGCAAGTTGTAAATCAGTACCAATGAATTTAATTTCACATGTTCCATTTGATATATGCTCTCTTAGAAAGTGATGCCTTATTTCATTATGTTTTTTCCTTGAATGCATAATATGATTTTTAGTTAAATTGATGGCACTAGTATTATCACATAGCAGAGGTATATTATTAAGCAAGATACCAAAGTCATTTAACTGCTACCTCAGCCATAGGGTTTGAGCATAGCAACTGCCTGCAGTAATATACTCTGCTTCAGCAGTAGAGAGAGCAACACACGCTTGCTTTTTTCATTGCCAAGAGATCAAGCTTGATCCAAGCAAGTGACATGTGACACTGGTGCTCTTTCTATCAATCTTGCAGCCTGTAAAGTTTGAATCAGAGTACCCAGTCAAGGTTAATGAAATATTACCTGGATACCACAAGCCAACTTGTTTTGTTCCTTGGAGGTATTTTAGAATTCTTTTGGCAGCATTGAAATGTGACTCTTTTGGAGCAGATTGGAAACGAGCACACATGCACACAACAAACATTATGTCAGGTCTGCTGGCAGTAAGATACTATAGAGACCCAATAAGCCCTCTGTACTTAGTCTCATCAACAGGATTTCCAGCAATATCATGATCTAGATGGCAGCTAGTTGAGAAGGGTGTGTTGATTGATTTGCACTTCCATTCCAAATTTTCTTAACAGATCCTTGCAATACTTAGCTTGACTTAAGAATATGCCATCCTTGATTTGTTTGACCTGCAAGCTTAGAAAATAATTCAACTCACCCATCATAGACATTTCGAACTCACTCTTCATGATTTCCACAAATGTTTCACATAATTCTACATTGTTTGACCCGAATATGATATCATCCACATAGACTTGAACTAGAATTATGTCATCCTCTTTCCTCTTAATGAACAAATTTTTATCTGATGTGCCTCTGTCATAGCCTTGTGAGGTAAGAAAATCACTCAACCTCTCATACCATTGTCTAGGGGCTTGCTTAATCCCATAGAGAGCTTTCTTGAGTTTGAATACATATTCTGGATGATAATGGTCTTCAAATCCTGGGGGTTGTGAAACAAATACTTCTTCATTGATATAACCATTCAAGAAGACACTTTTCACATCCATTTGGAATAGGTTGAATCCTTTTATGTAGGAAAAAGCAAGGAGAAGTCTGACAGCTTCAAGTCGAGCCCCTGGTGCATATGTTTCATCATAATCTATTCTTTCTTCTTGGTTATACCCTTTAGCCACAAGTCTGACTTTATTTCTGGTAATCACCCCATGCTCATCCATCTTGTTTCTGAATATCCAGTTTGTTCCAATGATGTTCATTTCAGGTATTCTAGGAACAAGTGACCATACCTCATTCAGAGAAAATTGATTTAGTTCCTCTTGCATAGCCAGAATCCAGGTGTTGTCCTTGAGAGCTTCATCCAGATTTTAAGGTTCCTCTTGAGAAACTAATGCCATTGTCTCACACAGATTGTTTAGAGAATTCCTAGTTGAAACACCTTTTTCAATATTTCCAATGACATTGTCAAGGGTGAGATCTCTTATTCTTTTGGTAAATCTGCAGAAACACTAGGTTCTTTGACAACATGTGAGTCATCAATATCTATATGAATCAATTCATTTTTATGCAAAACAGATTTTAAATCATCACATTCTAAGTCATCTGAAACAGGTTTTGGCATGTAATTATCATATTCATCAAATACAACATGCATTGATTCTTCTACTGTTAGCAATCTTTTATTAAAATCCCTATAAGCATGACCATTTAAAGCATAGCCAATGTGAATTCCTTCATCAGATTATGCATCAAATTTTCCCAAATTCTTTTTTCCATTATTCAGTACAAAGCATTTACATCCAAACACTCTAAGATGACTTACACTAGGTTTTCTACCCTTATATAGCTCATAAGCAGTTTTCTTAAGGATAGGCCTAATTAAGGTTCTATTTAACACATAAGCAGACTGCATCTGCCCAGAAATATTTAGGAAGCTTAGATTCATTCAACATGGTCCTAGCAAGTTCCTCTAGTGATCTATTTTTCCTATCAACAACACCATTCTGTTGGGTAGTCCTAGGGGCTGAAAAGCTATGTGATATCCAATGTTTTTCACAAAACCTTTCAAACTTAGCATTTTGAAACTCACCCCCATGATCACTACGAATAGATTTCACACAGCAGCCATTTTCATTTTGCAGAACTTTTGTCAATTTCTTAAAAGCCTTATAAGCATAATTTTTGTAAGCAAGAAAGAGAGTCCATGTATATCTAGAATAATCATCAATAATAACCAATGCATATAAATTTCCAGCCAAGCTAGCAACTCTAGAGGGTTCAAACAGATCCATATGTAGAACATCCAAGGGTTTCTTATTAGAAATAATGTCCTTTGATTTAAAGGAAGTTCTGATTTGTTTACCTTTCACACATGCATCACAGAGTCTGTTATCCTGAAATTTTATATTAGGCAAACCAGAAACAAGATCCTTGGATTTCAATTTATTCAAGTGATTAGTGTGAATGTGAGCTAACCTTCTGTGCCACAGCCAAGACTCATCACTTTTAGACTAAAAACATTCATTTACAAAATTAGTTTCCAATATATCAAAGAGATATATGTTATTCACTCTCTTACTAGTAAACAACACCTTACTAGAGGAATCATGTCAGATTGTGCACCCATTTGACTTGAAGTTTACCTTGTACCCTTTGTCACATAGTTGACTGATACTTAGAAGAAAATGTCTAAGTCCTTCCACATAAAGCACATTCTCAATGGTGGTTGAATTTCCAGTTCCAACAGTTCCTCTTCCTAGAATTCTTCCACAATTATTGTCCCCATAAGTGACATGTCCCTCTGCTTTGAGTTTTAAGCTAGTGAACTTAGTTAGGTCACCAGTCATATGTTTTGAACATCCACTGTCCAAATACCACTGATTTCTCTTGCTGCTTTTCTGCAAAACAAAACAAAGACAATACACATGGTACCTTTTTTAGTCTAGGGTCTAGCAGTGATTAATACCTTTCCTTTGGAAGCCATTTGGCCAAGCTTTTAGGAATAAGGTATTTTCTAGCAATGTATGTTCTAGAAGTATGTCCAGATTTCATACAATAAAAGCAAGTAACATGATATGCCTTTTTGCCACTATTAAAAGATGAAAAACTAGTTTTTGCTGGAACAAAAAAACTTGAAAGCTTTTTAACATTGTTTACTTTTCCAGGATTATAGCCAATTCCATTTTTGTTGAAAACAACATTTTGTGAACCTAGAAGAGACTCAAGATTATCCCTACCTTTAGTGAAATTGGATAAATTTTCCAGCAAATACTCAACTTGTTTTTCCAGCTTTTTACAGTTTTCATAAGTCTTTATGGAAGCATGCAAACATGTCAATTCAAGACTTACAAGATCAGTTTTAGCTTTATGCAGTTCTACCTCAAGAGATTTTACCTTAGGTGCAAGTACATTATTTACTTTTTGCAATTTACTGCATATAACAGCTAACCTATTTGCCTCATCATGCGTTTCTTTGAAAGCAACCAACAGTTGATCATAATTGTCAGATTCCATGGAGAAGTCACTAACCGAATCACATATTGATCCTTCATCTTTCATCATGAAACACAAATTGGTTTCTTCACTTTCTGTTGAAGAGTTGCTTGTTGATGACACTTCATTCTCTTCCCAAGATATGTAAGCTCTTCTCCCCTTGCTTCTTTCAACCTTCTTGCTGGCTGTTTTTTCTTTAGTGTGATTGTTTGGACAATCCATCTTAATATGTCCTGTTTTACCACAACCAAAGCAAGTATAGTTAGAAGAATTAGATTCATTCGATTTAAGATACCTTCTTTTCTGTTGAGTCCTATCTCTGCCTTTCTTCTTTAGGAATCTGTTGAACCTTTTTGTGAGTAGACTTATTGTTTCATCATGTTCAGCTTCTGCCTCCTCACTGATATCATTCTGTACACTTGCTTTCAATGCAAGTCCCTTAGTTTTCCTTTCCATTGTTTCTTGCTCTTTAAGCCTTTTGAGCTCCAGCTCATGCTCCATTAATTTTCCAAACAGTGCAGTAGTGGACAACTTTGACAGGTCTCAGCTTTCTGAAATTCCAGTTACTTTGGGTTGCCAGCTCCTATCAAGAGATTTCAGCACCTTTATATTGAGCTCTTCTTTGTCAAACTCTTTTCTCAATTCAGTAAGATGATTTACAATGTGGGTAAATCTCTTTTGTACATCAACAATGGTTTCTTCAGGTTGCATCCTGAAAAGCTCATATTCTTGAATGAGTGAATGCTTTCTTGATCTCTTCACATCATCCGTTCCCTCATGAGTTACCTCCAAAACCTCCCACATTTCCTTAACAGAGTTGCATTGAGATATTCTGAAGAATTCATCCATTCTCAATGCAGAGGTTATGATGTTCTTTGCTACTGAATCATATTGAGCTTTCTTTCTCTCACTCACAATCCATTCAGACCTTGATTTCTTCACTGTTTCATCCTTGATAACCTGCATCGGTACAAAAAGTCCATCGACCACAACCTCCCAAATACCAAAGTCAATAGATTCCATGAAAAATTTCATTCTAATTTTCCAGAAAGCATAATTCATCCCCCTGAACATAGGGGGTCTATTAATAGACGAACCCTCAGCAAAAAGCACTTTAAACCCAGACATATTGCAAACAAACTTGAGTAAAATACAAGTCCTAGCTCTGATACCAATTGTTGGGTTCAAAAGTGTCAAAGTTCAAGAGGGGGGTGAATTGAGCTTTTAAAACTTTCACACAAATTCGGTCTTTTTGCAAAACAGAGGAAAAAAAATCTATTTATTTAACAATGAACAAATTTATTTTTATTCTGCTTAGTGTATTAAGACAATTATATCAGTTATGTCATTTTATGATATTAAGCGAGTTAATCAGCTAGCAATGTTCACATCAATTTCCACAGAATAAAATGTGAGAGCAGAATCAGTAAAATACAATCTTTGAATGCAAAGTCAAACTCTTGAATGAAACTTGTCAATTAATTGAGTTAACTTTCAGAGAACAATGAACTCCAATTATGTTCAACAGCTCACACTGGTTTTCACAAAAGCTTCAAATTGATTTTCCAGAAATCAAGAACAGTATGAACAAATCTAGAAAGAACATATTTAATTTCTGACAGACTAACAAATGAATCGGTAAAATAGTGCAGAGATGAAGAGAGTTTGAACACAAAGAGATTATACTGGTTCACTCAAATGAGCTACATCTAGTCTCACCTAATTTAAGGTGAAATCCACTAAAAACACAATTCAAAGAATTACACAACCACTGTTCTTGAACCCTATAAGAACATGGCACACCTTGCTGAAAAACCCTATTTTAGCACACACAACTCTTCAAGAAACCCTATCAAGAAGAGTCTTACAATCACGCTTTACAAAGAAAAAGAAAGATGAAATGAATACACCTGGAAAGAGAATGCAAAAATCTGACTTAGACCAGTAGAGCTGATTGCACACACTATGACAACACCTCCAACCAAACCTTAGAACCAAGCAAGAACAAGCACAATTTATAATTTTAAAAAATCTTTCAAGAACACATACTCTTTCTCTGAAAATACTCAATCTCTTTTGTAAAACTTTTTTTCTCAACAACTACTTTAAGTCAGAACCAACTCTCTTTTTATAAGAGACATTTTATAACAAACTTTTAAAAAACAGTTAAAGAAGTTATAAAAAGAACATATTGAAAATAAAATGAATAGAGTTATTTTCGAAAGCAAAGAGAGTTTTTGAAAGGTTGCAGTTTAGTTACATGAGTCTTAGCCAAGCTTCTTGGTGCAAAGATAAAGATGTGGAAAGCACTTAAGAACCAGGCACCAGACTAAAAAGAATTTATTCATTTAAGGAAGAACAAATTCATTTCAAAAAGATAATTAGAGATATTTGAACTGATAAAACATAGTCGTTTTTTTATAGCATGAAGACTAAGTCAAGATTCTTGATGCACAAAACAAGGTTATCAAAAACTTTTAACAAAACATCAGTTTAATAAAGAATCTATTTATTTAAGAAAGAACATATTCATTTTCTTTGCAGTAAAGAGTATTTTGGTAAAACATGTGAAAAACATTTTTAGAAAACATTGTGCTTGCTCTTATCACATGGTTAAGGGTTAAGTGGTGGGTCAGAAGCAAAAAGCTCACTTTAAACAACCACTAATCTATGCCTAGGACAACCACAAATACAGATACAAGCTTCAAAGCGATGTACACAATTGGCTTCATGAAACACATTGTCTTGAAGGGGCAACATCCATCTTCAACAAGAAAATGTTTTTTATTCCTCAGTTTTCTAATAAGGAAGATCTTCTTTCTTTTATTAAGAATGATGGTAGTTCTTTGGTTAAATTGCTTAAGCTTGTTGTGATAACTTTTTCTATTTGGATGATTTAACGTATGATGAATTATGCTAGATTTCAGGATAAGATTGATGTTTCTCGGGCTATTTTGGTAATTATAGATTTAACTTGTCTCGTGGGAAATTCGTCTAAAGCTTCATTGAAGAATGATTTGTTGGATTTCAGCATCATTAAGTTTTTTGGTATTAATACTCATATTGGTAAAGTTTTTCGTCCTCTTCCTGTTAGATGGGAGTTCCCTTTGCCAGAGTGGGTTAAAATTAACACTAATGAGGCTGCTAGGGGATATCCTGCTTTTGCTACTTGTTGTGGTATTTTCCATGGGAGTATAGGAGAGTTTATTGGTGGTTTCTCTGTATATCTTGATGTTCAGACTACTCTGGTTGCGGAGTTTTATGGAGTTCTATATGCTATGGAGGAAGTTCAAAAGATGGGGTTTACTAATGTATGGGTTGAATGTGATTTGACCTTGATTTGTGTTGCTTTAATGCTAGGACCACTATTCCATGGATACTTCATAATTGGTGGAATATTTGTCTTAATTGCTGCGGGAAAATCAGGTTTAGGATTACTCATATTTTTCGTGAAGGGAATGTGTGTGCTGATAAGTTGGCTAATTTATGATTTATTCATAGAGAATCATTTCATTGGTATAATAGGCTTCCATCTAGTCTGTTCTTATAATTCTTTATGAATAGATATAATCTGCCTATGTATCAATTTTGTTAACATATGGGTTTTGATGTAGTCCTCCCATATATTTTTTTTTTGTATTTTTTTTCTTTTTAATAATATTTTTTCCGTGTGATGGCAGATGATTGTTGTTACGTGAGGTGTCAACATAACTAAAATGTCAAGTTGCATAGTAATGCCTAACATGAATTTTTTCTTTTAAAAAAATGAAGTTTTTTTTTCATAAATCTCGCAAAACTATTTTTCTTAAAGGGATAGAAATGTTTGCTACACTTGATTTTTTTATGTTCTACTTTTTAATAAAAAGTTTAATTTCGTTGGGTTAAAATTAACTATTTTAATTGTAAAAGCCCTTTTATACAATTTATTAACCAAACTTTCACTCCTTTAAACAAATTGAATTTTTTTACATAATCTAATTTTATTTATATTCATCCAAATACCACATTTTACCTGCTTATTTTTTCTTTTACTTCTATCTTTTCTATTTTGTTTTCAAGAATTAACCAAACAAAACAATGATACAGGGCAACAAGGCATGTGCTGGCACCAAAATGGGGTCATTATTGTTGAGAGGTAGAAAGATAAGCACTGGACAATAAGTGTTTGGTTCAGCTGCATAGTTAAAACTTGTGGTGCTGATGAAAAAAGAAGGGGGTGAAAGGGAGAAAATGAAGACCAATATAAATGTCTTCTTCCCCAATCATGTATCAATATCAGTGTTCTTCAGAATGTGACACACGTGGCCCTAGGCTAACCTACCTCATCATTCAATCATCAAGGTTTCAAATTCTTTAGATTCACACAATTTCAACTACCCAAGAAAATTGGCATGAGGCTTTTTCATTTCACCACCAAAATGTTTTTTTCTTTCTCAAATTTTAAGGTTGCAAAAATTGGATTTGAGAAGAGTATTTCTTCATACAATCCAAAAACAGTACATCTTCTTAGAATCACCTTTTCAAAATATTAAAGATACATTCTCAAAAGTTGATCCCGACATGGATGATAATTTTACAAAATTTTATAAATATAGGAAGTTGATTCCTTTGATACGTGACCATATAGTAATTACATATAAAACTACACTTATGATAATGTTGTAGGTGGCATATGGTGGTTAGAACTTTTCAGAATGGAAAACCAATAAAAAATTTGATAAAAGAAATTCGATACTTGACTAAAACTAAAAGCTGTGGATGAATTAGATTTTTTTAAGGACTCAACAATTTGATTTTGATTTACAATTTCATACTTGGAAACCGATTTCAAATCAAAGAAAACTAAAACTAAAATTAATTATTTAATTATTATATTAATATATGAGAGAGGTGTGGGGAAGATGAAAATATAATGTATTTAACTTGATTTATACTTATAAAATATATGAGAAAGAGTTGTCTTGATAATATAAATAATTCATTATTAGCCTTTCGCATAAAAATGTTAACGCAATATTGAACAAACTATATGTAACGAGTTTGTCAAGTTTACGAGAAATTTATGAGAGAGTTGGATAATAAGAGTCGTTTCCTATTTATGCCATAGTGTATAGTCACTTGTTACTTGTTTGTTGTAAAAACACATAGACATTTTTGTGTTTTTATATTTTATTCTGGTTGCTTTACTAATACAAAAAGAAAGTTTTTCAAGACTTAGGAAAGGTAGATATTAAGAGTCATCTACTATTTATGCCACAATATGTAAATACAATATAACCATCTTAGTCCTTTCTTGTTCTTTGTTTTAAAAACATAGACACCAGCCTTTATATTTTATTATAGTTCCTTTGTTGATAAAAAAGAAATAGTTAGTGAGTAAATAAATTTTGTAATACAATACTTGAAGATGTTGGAATTAAAGATCGCACTGAGCTATATTTGATGTTTTCAAACTCTCATGTAGATTGAAGATTCATATAATTGAGAATAAAGACTCTAATTGTCTTAGTATGTGTATATATTTGATGATGAAAATCATTTAGTTTTGAAACTTTTGGCTAAGAAGATAGACAGAGATCGTGCTTTAACGAAGATATTAGAGAGTCTTTTTCTTCTTAGCCTTGTATTTTAGGCCTAAGTAGAGTAGGATGTAAATAGAAAAGAGTAGGGTGCAAAATAGTAAAATAGGGTTGCAAATAGAAATGTAGGCAAGGAAGACATTAAGGCATTCTCTGCTTAATGGAAAGGATTTTACTCCAACGAAGGCATGTCACTTGTCACTCTCCCAATGGGGAGGACTTGCACCAATAAGGTGGAGACACTTGTCACACTCTCATTTGATAGGCTTTCTCCTATAAATAGGAGTCTCTTGTACATGTTTTTTAACTTTGATTTGAGTAATGAAATGTTGTCCAATTTGGAAGACACTTTTACTTGTTCAAAGTTCTCTCTACAGTTGTCTTCATGCTAAAAAAATTTCTAGACTCCTCCTAGTAGTATTGGCCCAACCTCACCCTAGAAACTAAGTGTTTGCCTAACCTCACTTAGATTCATCCTCATAATTTTCATTTCCTTCAAAATTTATACAATTTTTCATGCTTCTACAATTGAGTCATCATTTGTAGAAGATATTCAAATTAAAACAATAGAAGAAGAATATCTACTAATGAACATGCAAGCTAGGATTGTCTCATTTGATTTTGATATAATTCGTTTGTATATATTTCTTCCCAAGCTTAATTGATGCAAAAAAACTTCAACAATTGTTTTTAAACTATTTAGAACTTGTTAACAATGTTAAGAGAATTTTAATGGGTTGAATTAATACTTTAATTTGTTAAAATGTTCTTAACTCAAGTCTTTACGATTGAAGTGGATATTTTAACTGGTTGATTTACTGAATCAATTGGTTAAAATCACTTAAGATTTTTAGAAGTTGAAAAAATGTTTTTCTATCAACTATAACTTGTTCTTAGGAACTTGAACTTCTTTCATTTTCAAAAAGGATGGAGTTAATTGGTTAAAAATAACAGTTTCAGTTTTGATTAAATTGTTTTTGTTAAGTTAGCAGATGATCTAATACCCATCCCAACAATCTCATGATATTAGCATCTATATGTTTTGATGATAACAAACATAAGGTTTGTTGTGGTATAACAAAACTCACTCATCTATAGAACAAGTCTAGACAAAAATAATAAGAGAAGATCAAAATTCACTAGATGAGCAAGGCTCATTAGACGAGCAAGACTCACTAAAGAATGCAACAACAACAAAAAATTTTGGACGAAACAATGACACACACTCACAACATCAAATGATCCAACCTTTTTTCTATTCTCTAGATGGTTAGAATATCCAAAGAGAAAATTGGAAATAAAGAAGTTGCGCAACAAAATTCATCGATCAATAGGCATGTAATTAGTGTAGAAAATGTGTAAAAACTAGTGAAAAGTATGCCAAAAGCTCTCCAACTCCAACTTCACCTAGAGATAATGAAGAAAAGAAGAAATCTGCAGAAATCTTGCAAAAAAAGGTTGAAAAACAAGCAAACAATGATGGAGCAAAAAGAGTCAATCCGCATAGCGTATGAAGAATCACTTAGTGGATTGAGTACAGAGGACAAGCCTCATGAAAGACACTCAAAACATTAAGTGCTTCCACATACGATAAGCGGATTGAGGCCAGAACAATTGAAATCTAGAGAAGAAATGGATGAGCGAATTCTGAAAGACTGAGCGCAGAGCATCTTTAACCATGAAGAAAGCCCAATTTCGCTAAGAAGGGGCTCAGAGATACCTTCCACCAAAGTCTTCTCCCAAGAATGTAGGTGGTATGGTGAGAGAAGCTCCTTCAGTTTGAAAGTGTGGCTCCATTCTTGCCATGTCGGATCTCTTTCCTTTAACGTCCAATTCTTGACCAACTAATCAAGTTCCACTAAGCAGATTATTGATGTGAAGTGCAAACAAGTATTCTTTCAACAAGCCACTCATGGATTAACTCAAGTATTCTTTCAACAAGTCAGTCCTGACTTAACTCAAGTATTCTTTCAACAAGCCACTATTGGTTCAACCCAAATATTCTTTAAACAAGTCACCTCTTTGGCTCAACATAAGTATTCTTTGGAAAAGCCAACTTAGCTCAAAATAAATAAAATTGTCTTTATGATCAACACACAATATTTTCTCACTAGAGAGTGTTTGTGTCTTTCGACATTCTAGTTTTCTAAAGATTGAACTCAAACTGTGTTCTTACAATGCCTTAAGGATACAAAAATATTTCAACAAGGTTTCAACATTTCGGAATATCGGTTCTTCTTTTTCTTCTCTTCAAAACATGTCTTTATATAGTCTCGAAGAATGTAAATGTTGCATTCCCTTTTTTGGTTGTTGAGTTGCTTTGAACTCATTTCAATGTCTTATTTTTTTTTTCTTTTATCGTCGATTGAGCTTGAACATTAAGAAACATTAAATGTGCTTCACGCAACATCCTTGATAGTTAATCATACTTATCTTCCTCGGTAGGTTAACCTTTTGCACCAAACTATGGTAAAATGCACACCGTACTGGATGGATAGCTAGGTCAGGGTTAAAATATGCTTGTGTCAGGATAATTGGAGTGCAATACAACTTTAGCTAAAACTCCAAAAGATTTTGATGTTGACTTGTCTTGAGTGTGGATCCTCTTGGCAACACTTGATGCAGACATTCCCTACAATAGAAACTTAAGCTACGAAAATATTATTTATGTTTATGTTAGCTTTAAGATCTATCTCGTGTTCATCAACACCTTATCAAACGAAGTGGAACATCTCTAGAATACTACTATCATCTGTTTGACAAAGCACTTGCACTTGCATGATCTGCTCTTTTCCTTCGACGTATGTCAAACACACTTGCAACATGATTCCTACTTTATTGGTTTAAGCACTCAGTTAAAATAACAAGGTTCTTGCAATTTTATTCTAACATGCTTCCAATTTAATATTTTCTAGGTCTTGTAATTGAAGTATCTTATTTTTTCCAACTTCATCAAATGATAATTTACATGCTTTCACAGCCGAAAATATTCTATAATCTATTTGAACTGGTAGATGCAAGCTTTACCAAAACGAACACTATAAGGAGACATTCCAAAGGTTTTTCTAAGCTATCGTATGTACCCAAAGAACATCATCTTGTTTTATACCCAATCTTTTTTATTGGGATGCACTATGTTCTCCATGATAGGCCTTTAATACTCTTATTAGATATTTTTGATTGTCAATTTCTTTGGTGATGATATGTTGTAAAAATTCTATGTACAACCTTATCGTAACAGTGAGTGTCTCGATGACTAAGCACTGAAGATTGCAAACTTCCGAAGTAGGAGATTTGATCTGGATTGATTTGCTAAAGGAATGCCAAGCTATCCCCGAAAGCTAATGATCCATTATTCAGAGTTATGCAGAAAATTAAGACTATTGCCTATAAAGTAGAGTTGCCAGATTCCTGTGGAATCGATGCATAAAGGATAATATTGTTTTAGAGGCTAAAGATGAATTAGTGCCATAAGAAGTGTAACTTAGAATTTGTAGTTTTTTAAGGTAGAGTGAAAAGATATTTTCAATTTGCTTCATTACATAGAATGGATGGCTCATGTGCTGGTTCCGTTACCAAATTTCATTGGTTTTGCTTGAATAAGGTGGCGCTAAGAGGAGAGAGAGTATTTTGGTACATGGTTTGAAATGGGAAAGAATGAATAAAGGAGATCTAAGTTGGTTGTCCAAAAATGAAGGATTCATATAAGGTTTCTGTCAGTAAATTGGTACGTGCTATCCTATTGATATTTTTGGCATATAATTTATCTTAACCAAGTTGCAATGTTAGCAAAATCATGTAGATATTTTTTTCATTTGGTGGGGACTACGAATGAGAAAAATCAATACATGACCAAGTTGTGCTCTAAAGAAAGAGATCCAGAAACATTCTCCCTTCAACTATTAAACCAATTTCATCTAAAACACTATTTCTGTTCTTTAGTAATAATCATAAACTTTCACAACCAAAATTTGAAGTTATTGGCAGAAAATCATATTTTGCTAGATTAAATTATGAGGGTCACACCCTTTGAACCTTTTATGTAATACTTGACTTTTGATTTGTGCTTTATTACTGTTATCTCATGCAATGCACTTTTAAGGTAAGGTTGTTGTACATTGTTTGGTCGAGTGCATTAGTTATGACCAAATTATATCTTCGATGTATGCTTGGCCATTAATCAACCAAGCATGATAAGCCCATCATCTACCAACCCTTCTACACCATATACACATTTTGCCTATCTTTGCTACAGTTACTTTCAAACATATCTTAACAAATACTCTAATGAACATTTTGAGTTTTACTAAAAGGACTCCAAGGTGAATGAAGCATGATTTTTAGCTACCCACCAAAAGGGATAAAACTGTCAGTTGATAAGGTTCTCTTGATATTTTTCCAATACAAGTTCGCCTTTAAAATATAAAACATTACTGTAATAAAGGGGCAACTCTTACATGCACGAGTAGTAAAAAAAACATGCATGAGAAATAATGATCACATAATATGTCAGGCAAATATGGAATGGGAAGAAAGGGCAAACTACTCACAAATAATATCAACTCCACCACCATCACACATTTACGTTCTTCCAAGGAAGAGATAAGATAAAGGAGCCTCCTCCACGTGTCACTTCCACATGGTACCAAACGATAAGGCTACCTTTCAAAATTTTCCTCACTCGTGTGGTCAATATGCTGTAATGTCACCACTTATAGAATCCAACGGTTGTAACATCTCAGCAACCAATCCCTTCCATTTCACACCATTGGGTTAGTACTCCACAAATCACACTATTATATATAGCCAGTTTAAGCAGAAGCTAGGCAATATAGCAGCAGAAAGAAGTAATTCAGAAGTTAGGAAATGGCTTCTTCAATGATCTCCTCCCCCGCTGTGACGACCGTTAACCGTGCCGGTGCCGGTGCCGGTATGGTGGCTCCTTTCACTGGGCTGAAGTCCCTGGGAGGGTTCCCAAGCAGGAAGATGAACAATGATATTACTTCCGTTGCGAACAACGGTGGAAGAGTGCAATGCATTCAGGTAAGAGAAGATATTTATGTGATAGGAAAATGTGAAGATTTGGAAGTTGGTTGGTTAGTTAGTTTGTTAACTGAATTATGATGGAAATGAAATGAGTAGGTGTGGCCAACAGTTGGGAAGAAGAAGTTCGAGACTCTTTCGTACCTGCCACCCCTGACAAAAGAACAATTGGCAAAGGAAGTAGACTACCTTCTTCGGAAAGGATGGGTTCCGTGCTTGGAATTCGAATTGGAGGTGAATTTGTTGAATTGAATTGAAAGGGTTATTATGGTTAATTTATGAATGAATGAATGAATGAATGAATGATGTTGATGTTTGTGTTTGATGTTGATGTGTGTTGATAGCATGGTTTCGTGTACCGTGAACACAACAAGTCACCTGGATACTATGATGGAAGGTACTGGACGATGTGGAAGCTGCCTATGTTTGGGTGCACTGATTCTTCTCAGGTGTTGAAGGAGCTTTACGAGGCTCAGACTGCTCACCCCGATGGTTTCATCCGTATCATTGGATTTGACAACGTTCGTCAAGTGCAGTGCATCAGTTTCATTGCCTACAAGCCACCAGGCTACTAAGTCTCCAAAATTTCCAAAACAGTTCTAGCCACCCCACTTTGCTTGTTTGTACTTAAACTAAACTTTCATTTCGTTTTTTCCCTTTTGTTGTCCGGATTATCTTCTGTTGAAAGCTAGAGCTTAATCCCTTAAGGTATGGAGATATATTTGATATATTTAATGAATTGACATCTCCTTACAGATGCTCTTCATACAAACGAACCTGGGGATCAAACCAATTCCCATTTGCTGTTGCTTTTTGAAATTCATCATCCTGTGTTTTTTACTTCTGATTTCAGAAATTAATGGATGAGAACTAATGAATAAGTTTATGTAGTTTTGTTGTTTGTCTTTAAAGAATTTCAAGAACCTATTAAACTTGCATTTCCCTGTAGATGGTTGAAACTAATCTTTACTAAATTGAAGTTAATTGTGTCGGTCAATGGATGTTAACAAAGTTATCATGCTGTGTTCTTCAAGTACACAGTATAGTTGTCACGCATGATGTATGAATGTTCTTAAAATATTTCAAACCTCTTACAACATTTTCCCCATATTTCACTTACATATTTCACTTACTTAATAGGTTTTTTTTTTTTATCAGCAAAGAATTAAATTAAATTAAGAGGGATACAAACGGGGTATCCCAACCCTTTTACATAAATCTGCTCCCTCCCTTCCTATAATATGTCTCATATACCGTGTCTTTGTGCCTCCCCCCAAACCTCTAATGTTTAAGTTTACTATAATCATAAAGACCCATCTTTCTTACCCTCCTCGACAATTCCCATAAACTCCAAGTCTCTTGTTTCCATACACGAATATTCCTTGACAACCTCTTGTTGATCCCAACGACACTTGATCCCTAGCCGATTACTGATCTCCCAGAGTTTTGACGGTTCCACCACCGGGTCAGATACAAACAACCGTTGGTTACAGTTCTCAATATCCCCATCAGATAAAGACGCATAGGACATACCTTGCCTGAACATAATAGAGCTACCAGCCTGCGATATTTTTGCATGTAGTCTTGCGGAGCGCCTAGGATGAGAGTTTAGTTCTCCCAATTCCATCAGACCTTTCAATTTGGGTCGACATTGATAGGTTCTTGAGAATTTCCCCACAGATGCTTCACCCTCTATTGGGTTTGGCGAGAGAGCTCCTCCTTCACACATCATCACTTGCCCTACTGCGTCTTCCACGTCTTCGCAGGGTTTCTCGCAGTTTTTTAGCACCGTATGTGCCAAGCTCTTCTTCACCATCCCACTCATCATTCCAGTGTTACCAGACTTGCTTCTCTTCTTCATTCCGTTTCGCTCCTCCTGTAAGGACTTCACACTCGACCCTCCTTGCGAACCATCATTACCATCCGAACAGTTACCTTCGTCACTCTTCGGTCCGTAATCCAATAGCTTTGTCCCTGACCTGGATCCACCAGGTCTCGCTTCCGACTGCCCCTCCACTTCGTGGGCCTCCAATTTCTTACTTAGGCCCAAAACCTCGTCATTTACTCTGAAAGTATTCATGTTTTCTAAGTCCACCACAACCCATGCCATATCAGCATGGGTGCAGGGTATGTAAGAGGTAAAACCGCAGGTTTGATCAAAGGAGTTGACAAGCCCAGGTTCCTCATAAGCCTTCTGCTTCTGCATTTCCTCATCCATGACAGATTTATCACCTTTCCGCTGACACACCCTGTTGCAAGAAGAAGATTCCTCCTTTAGAACCTTTGACTTATTCTTTTCTTCACCAACCCCTTTCCCTTTTCCGACCTCATTTCCGTTTAACCGAAAATCCTCCCCAGCCCTGTGACTGTGCTCTTCCTTACCACTTTCCACAGAAAAGATAAATTCTTCAACATAGGTATCTGATGAGGAGATACTATCAGAAGACTCATAGAGGTGATGGCAACCCTTGCAATGGTCTACTGTGGAGAGTGGAAGCTCCTCTACAATAGAAATACTAAGCAACTGACCGTTAATCTTCATCTTCTTTGCCACCCTTATATAACGTTCTATCCCTAAACGAACTTTCAGACGACCAAACTGTAAATTTTCCCACACCAATGTGGCATTGTCGATAGAGATGAGAGTGGCTGCGTCACCGACCACTCGTGCAAAGCAATCTTTATTCCATAGGGAGATCGGTAACCCATAGCACCTTACCCACACTTCTTTGTGGCCCGTTACCCTTGACACAGTCCAAGGTTCGATACTTTCAAAGAGACTATCAAACCACTCTCTATTCACCTTGATTAGCTCCTCCATGTTTTCTCCTTCTCTAGGTGTTAGGAGTGCTAGGTTATCCCCAAGGATCTCACTCTAACCATATTCAACCCTCCTCTTACAAATTCTTCTTCCAGCTGTTTGAAACCCAAACCCGCAATGCAATGGCCAACTACACTACTCTTCATCCAAGGCAAGGTTAGGGTTTGTGTTTTAAAGCCTACTTCCTTCCAGTCCCTTCGTTCGAGGCCTCGAATATCGTCTGCAAACTATTTTTTTCTCCCTGTTATCCACCCATACCTCCTTCCCTTTTTTACGTATGTTTTCACTTGTAACCCCTATCTTCATATGCTCAAACTTGGGCCTTTCCATGTTCAAATGATGAGCATCCGTTCTCTCCACCCTGGGTCGTACTTCTTGGTGCCGACGATATTTCGGAACGTTCACATTGAGTTTTCTATTCCCTACATATATTTGATCAAGCTCCCTCTCCAGTTTCCCCACATTCCTTACATCAAAGAACCTCATGAATCCGAATCTTCTACCTCACCTATTCAATCTGCGCGAGATGAGAACTTTTTGCACCCTTGCCCATATTTGGAATATTTTTAGCATATCCATCTCTCCAAATCCGTTGGGGAAGTCCGAGAAGAAAAACGTTGTGAAGTCATTTGACATCCCAGGGGACTTTCGACCAGGACCATGGCCTCCGCGTCTCACCGTGACGTTTGCTTTACTTCCCTCCATTCTTTAGGTTTCACGATTCGTTTCGTATTGGATTCACTTTGCATCTTCTGTGGAGTGCGCGGAGGTGGTGCGTCTTCTCCGAACGAATGCGGCGGTGGTGGCAATCGAGCAAAGCGGTCGTGCGGTGGTAGCGGTTAGGTCGCAGGGTGGTGGCGGTTGGAGAGATATCACAGTAATGGTAGCGGTCAGTAATGGTAGCGGTTAGGTAGCGGTTGTGGGAAGGGAGAAAGTTACCTCGATGTTATTTAAAAGACATTCATGTAACGCCATCCTCCTTCGTCTTTATTGAAGAATTTACATCTGAATTGAGTTTTGTGTCTCACTTGAAGGGATGTTCCTCTCAGATTCCTAACCAACACTTACTTGATAGGTATCTTACTACCATTGATGTGGGTAACAAAAGGGTGCGCTGGTGTCATTAAAATTCTGAGTCTCATTTACACTCAATGTATAACAAGAACCACTATTGTCGTCACTACAAAAAAAAAGTGTATATTGTGACGGTTATTTTCGTATAAACTGGCGTTTATAACCGCCACAATATACGCTTGTGGCGGTTTGCCAAACCGCCATAGAACTGGCCGCCACAAAGTTTAATGTGGCGGTTTTACGCTACCCGCCGCAACACCCGCCACTTTAAACATGGTGTAAGTAGTGACAGTTTTTATATGTAAGTAGTGTCAGTTATAACTGTCGCAATTTACATTTATTGAAGAAGATTCTGGCGCCATAATATACATAAGTAGTGTCAGTTATATTGTCGCAATTTACATTCATTGAAGAATATTTTGACGCCATAATATACGTAAGTAATGGCAGTTTTAACTGGCGTAATTTTAATTCTAAATAAATAAAATTTAACCACCACTTTTTTATAATCTATTTTATACAATTATAAAATTTAACCACCACTTTTTCATAATAAAATAAAATAATGTATAAAGTTATAATCATCCATTCATTTCATTGAAAATTAAAGCACACATAATAATGTTCAAAAGTTTATATGTAATTGAAAATTAAAACACAAAAAGTTCATACATCCCTAATCAAGTTTAAAATTACAACACATAATTGTTCAAAAGTTTATACATCCCTAATCAAGTTTAAAATTAAAACACACATCCCTAATTAGTTTTGCTTCCAGCACTTGATCCTATTACTTGATTAGGTTAGGCGATGGAGCACCACTTCCATAATCCGATGCCTGAAGTAAATAATTTTAAGTAAATGAATTTGTATGTTTATAATTATAAAATAAAAGACACCAATAAATATTTAAATATATTAATACCTCATTGGTTGATGCATGAACCAAATTAGCTGCCATTGCAGCAAAATGTTCTGGAACATCTTTTCTTGAAATAATGTATGCAAGCAAAGTGTTCATTTGATTTTTCATAGTTGCAAGCTCATTTTCCATTTGAGTTACCTTGTCCTCCACATTTAACGAAGTTGAACTGGAGGAAGCTTGGTTCATACCACTTAGCCTTGTTGTGGATCCTTTGAAAGCAAGGCTGGGACAAGCTCCATATGATAGCCCTCTAACTCGACCCGGATGCTCCTTACCAAATATGACACCAATTGGATCTTTTGGTAAAATACACACATATGGTTTATTTATAGATAGAAAAAATAACAGGATAACATAATAGAATAACAGAAACTATGAGCTAAGCCCATTACATTCAACATACATTAATAAAACATCATTGATCTATTTACATGACCTAGCACATTGCCAACATTTCTTACTTCGAAGAAGGTAATCTCATTCAATCCATTAACATATTGTGTTGCCACAATAAACATATTAAATATTAGGCTTACCCGTATGCATCAACAATTTCCTGATATGGACCTGTGAGACTATTGGTCCTAAAATATGTAGGTGGTGATTCCAGTGCATCCATTAAATGAAATATTATGCCAACCTCAGAATTGCTGTCATAAGTTGCACGTTGCAGTGCCTCCTGAATCTAGAAAATTGAAAGATGCAATCTCTTTAATAGATAATATAAAGAAAAGATGTTTGCAAATACAAGGCACCAGCCCTCTCCAACAAGACATTTTTTGGTGACATCAAAATTTAACATATTCAGTGTATCATACACAGTATTCTCTCTTCTTACATAACATAAGATGATAAGAATGAGAGTTGTTGGTTCATAATAAATGTGCATCCCTTGCAAAGGCTGATAAGGTATTAGAAATGCCTTACAAATACATCACAAGGAACCAGAATGTATTCAGAAGCTAATTCTTACCATGTCCATCCATATTGTTAAAGGGCCTCCTACAGAAGTGTACCGCCCTGGTAATCGGAAGTGATGACGTGGCAACCACCCTGCCCCCTGGTGTGAAGCTCAGGTCGACGGTAATAGAAGAGACCGCCGGAAGAGACGTGGTGATGGTGGATGCTGAGCTGGGGGAGGGGAACGCCGGTCTGGAGGAAGAAGAGGCGAGGAATCGCCCTGAGGAAGCGAGGGAGCTGGGAATCGCCAAGGCGGTGATCGCCAGAGAAACTAGGCCAAAACCTGTCGAGCAGTGGCTCGAGAGAGAGATCGGAGGAAAGATCTTCAAGCTGGGAAGATCTCTGGAGGTCGAGCTCCAGGACCAGATCGCCAAGGTGATAGAGTGGCATCTGGATGCGTTTGTGTGGTCCGCTTCGGATATGCCCGGGATCGATCCCGACTTCTTGTGCCATCATTTGGCGATGGACAACTTGGTGAGACCAGTGCGGCAGAGGAGAAGGAAGTTCAACGAGGAGAGGAGCCAGGCGATTAGAGACGAAACACAAAAACTCCTCGCTGCAGGCCATATCAGGGAGGTGCAGTACTGATAGCTGTCGTTTTGCTGTCAAATTAATGTGATTCTAGCGTAGACTTGTCTAACACTAAAGAGATGATAGTATAATTGTGGACAAATGTCCCCAAGTCGTCTCCCAACGAATCCAATAGTAAAATCAGTTGATCAGGGTTTAAAATCTATCTGCAGACAATACAAGTTAGCAATAACAATAAAGATAAAAAGGGGGTTTGAGATAGTTGTGCATCAAATATAAAAAAAAATTAAAATAACAAATAAAAAGCGGTTGATCCCAAGTTCTTCCACCATTGAATTCTTCACAGGTTCTCTAAAGATTAATCTTTTCTCAATCCTCCAACAGAGCTAAACCAGATTGAACATGCGCCGATCTGATTCAACTGAAACTCACCAGTAAAGCATGCGTCTACTGGTTTAATCAATACCCACTTTGTTCCATGCGTATACTCCATGGGAATGCTTACCTTCTCTCCCTTGAATCATGCGCCCAAGAAATTAATTAGAACAATGCGAACTAACTAAGAAACTAAAGTTTAAGATAAGGAAGACTCTCAATCATGCGTTCAAGTACAACCTCTCACGAAAACCAGTTTTCCAGGAGATTAGACAATAAAAACAACTGCTATAGAGAATTAAAAATCGAAACTTTTATTGAACAAAACCTCATAACTCAATGGGGAATTACAAAAGAATCAACCAAAAAGGTTTAGCCTTCCATGCGGAGGCAAAACAAAAGAATTACTAAGAAGAAAATAAACTAAGAAAACCCTATGAAGCTCTCCCTTTTCTCCTTGATGCTTGTGTCCTTTTATAGGCTTTTCTGCTCCAAGGATCTTGAGAGAATATTGTAGTTTATATTTTGTTAACCGTTTCCAAGTTTCTATCTTTCCATAATTCTTGTATTTTTGCAGAAGATTTGCTTCCAATTCTGTTTCTGAGATATTGTAGATTTTATTTTCTCTTTCTTCTCCTCAGAATTTGTTTTCTGTTTTGGTTCAAGAAGCAACTTGGACTTTTGCATATTTGGCCCATTCACAAAGGTAGATGCTTCCTCCGGATAATTTACTCTAAAAACACAAAATTAACAATAATAATAGTTAAGGCCCAAATAAACCCAATTATAAGAATATTAATTAAAACAATGGATTTATTTATTATTATAGTCCAATAATCTATGAATAAGGCTAGTGAGTGTGAATAAATATATGCTCATCAAATACCCCCACACTTATCCTTTTGCACTCCTGGGCAAAACACTCTAAGGTTTAAAAAGAAAAGAAAAACAATGCAAATAACAAATAGCAAATTCTAAGAATGCATAATGACAAACATGATATAATTTCAAGAAATCAAGGAATCAAGAAAAATGTGAATGGAAATTTGTATATTTTAATATACAAGCAGGTAATTGAAATCGAAGGTTGAATCAAAATTGACAGAACTTCACTGGACACTCTCCAACTCTCAGTGTTTAGTAGGGTTTGTATTTACACTCAGCACCCATGCAGACAAAGACTACCATATGCTTAGCAAGACTCTAATATTCATAACAATAAAAAAAAAAACATGCAATCAAAGATCAAGAGGTCTTCATAAGGGATGTAATGAGGCTAAGGTAAAGGTAGGTAAAAGTGGGAAAATAGGCTTAAAAACCATAGAAAAACAAAGGAGCAATGAAGAATAGGTCTAAAAACAAGTGTAAGTATTATGACAATTCAACTCCTCTTTTCATTTCAAGATATATTTTTTTTTTTCATATAGTAGACAGTCAATCCAATTTATTAGAGGATCCACTCTTATTTTATTTATTTTGCTTTGTGTTTCTTTCTCTTGTTGTATTCCTTTTTTTTCTATCCATTTTTTTTTCTTTTTTTTTCTTTAAAAATGAAGAGGTAAACTATGAAAATGAGATACACCTCCACACTTATTCAAAAACCTATTCCCAAATAATTTCAAAGCTCCTTTATCTTCTAAGGTAGGGACAAACATGGTTTTTCTGTTTTGAGGCTTGTAATGAGGGTTAAAAATAAGAAAAAGGCTATAGGCTCAAAGGGCTAACAAATGGATTATCATAAAGGTAGGCTAATATGGCTAGTGGGTTAATTTAAACAAAGAATGCCTCTATCATATCAATTCATGCACGTAAATCACAATTGTAAAACAAAGAATCAAGCTAAGTTCTAGAGTAGAAGCAAACATGAGTAAAAACACACTAAAAAGAGTATTAAATGATATATCAATTAAGGCTCAAAACTCACTAGGGACATTCTATCAAAAGATTCAACCCAAAATTTCTCATAACCAACTTATTTATCAATTTTTAAGAAAATCCAAACAACAAAGATCAAGAAACCAAGATTTTCAAGAATTATAAAACATGTCAGCCATTAGACAATCCTAAAAAGCTTATTTATTAACAGAAGCAAAAAGAAACTCAAACAATTAAAACAAAAAACAAAAAACACAAAAATAAATCAACAAAAGATAAATCCTAAACTATGATTCTCCTCCCCCACACTTAAATCATACATTGTCCTGAATGTAAAATCAATAAATAAATGTGTATAATAAAAGTGAGAGAAGAAGTACTCCCTCATTCAGCTTGAGGGAAGTGGCAGTCGCAGCTGTTTCAACCATCCCCTCTACAGTATAAGCCAAGACTCTTCATCCACAATGGTGTAGAAACACTATTAGCTGGAGCATCTAACCAAAGCATGCAGTACCTTGGTAAACTATGTAACAAAAATATTATGATGAAGAAGCCTTGAAATAGTGGATGGAACTGGGGTAGGTCTGGAGGGCGTGTGAAATGGTACAGTTTCTTCCATGAATGGATGATGGTACTTTCTAGAGTATAGATGGAAGACAAAAATTTATTCATCATAGACGATCTGATATGGTTAGCTGTTTGAGGATCGTCTAAGGGTGGTGGTCTAAGGCTAGACAGTCTAGCTAGAGTAGACGGTCTAGTTGGGGTGGGAGATGGAATGAAATGTAAGTTAGGAGGTGGTGGTGGCTGGTAAAGGCTGCTTTCAAACGTTCCAATTATGGTAGAAGGTGTAGCCAGTGGAGATGATGGAATGAGTGATATGGGCTTCACCTTAAATAGTGGAGGTTGTATTCTTTGAAGCTTTAAGGATGGAAGAATAATATCATCTTCTTCTCCACTAGCAGTGTCTACTTGAAGGATGGGTAACATCTGCTCTTCCTCTTCTTGTATTACCTCCAAAACTATGTCAGAGCCATCTGCTAGTGCACAATCTTTTTTAGTAGATTCGGCAAGTATAGCAGCATCAACAACTTCTCTATCAAGACTTGCATCACAAGAGTTAGTGCATTCTATCTCAACATTTGTACATTTAATTGGATTGGAGAAGTTAAAATCTCCTAGAAACTCAAGCACATTTTCATCCTCAGTGTTTATGTGATGCACTAAATGATCTTCACATGTCACAACTTTTAATCCCTCATGATTTAGCAATGATTTCTCCTCCATCAGTAGAGGTTGGACAATAACATTCAATGGTGTAGCAATCTTAGGTTCAGCAAGCTCAACTTCATGCAAATCATTCAGATTAACTTTAAAAACAGTTGATATGCCCCACTTCTTTTTTAGAGTGTTTATGGCAGAGGTAGGTGCTTCAAGGTTAGACATTCCATAAATGCCTGGATCAAGAGTTATATTTGGATCATGAGGTGATTTCATCTCTTGAACATAATCTGCAATCTCTCCAATCATTTGATCAGTTTTCTCTCTTCTTGCTATAACATCAGCCTCCTTTTGCATTAGAATTTTTTTAGCCTCCCATTCTTGATCATATTTCATGTTCATCTCCTCCATCCACCTCACCAACTCTTCTAAAGTTGGTTCTTCCTTTTGAATTGCAATTTTTTTAGCCGCCCATTCTTGATCATATTTCATGTTGACCTCCTTTATTTGACTTGGTTCTTCCTTTTGAATTGGATATTTGTCAGTCGCCCATTCTTGAAATTTTGTGTTACTCTCCGTCATTTTCCTCATCAACTCCTCTAAAGTTGGTTCTTCAAGATTATGAGGAGTATTATCAGTTTGCACAAATGGTTGAAAAGATGTTTGACTTTCATCAAAATAGTTTTGTTGATAATATGATTGTTGTTGAGGTTGCTCATAAGATGGTTGACAATATGGATTATAACGTTGAGGCTGCTGAAAGTGAGGTTCACATTGCTGCAGAGGCTGTTCATATTGTTGATAATATGAATTATAATGTTGAGGCGATTGAAAGTAGGGTTCACATTGTTGCAAAGGCTGCTCACATTGTTGATAATATGAATTATAATTTTGAGGCTGTTGAGAGTAGGGTTCACATTGCTGTAAAAATTGCTTATAAAACTGTGAAGATTGCTTCAAATATGGCTCACAATGATTATCATAATTGTAAATTTGTTCAGCTAATTTCCTTTCCATTTTAGAATTGAAAACAGGGGAGATATGTAATGGACACCAACACCTATTAGACGCCTCAGAGCAAACTTTTTTTTTTAATTGAAAAGCAAACCAAGTAAACTCCCAGGAAAGAGAGGTGAGTCACAAGCGGACAAACTTAAAAACCAAGTCTTTCCTAGCCAGAGTCTTCCCTGAATTGCTTTCAATTTAAAAACTTAAAGAGAAGCAACTGAAGTGTCTACCCTAAATGCAAAATCCTATAAAAATAAAAACTAATGCAAATGTTACACTTAATGCTTTAAAAAAAATAGTTAGAGAGAAAAAAAGAAAAAAGAAAAAAAATATTATGTAAAAATAAATAAAATATAGAAAATAAAAACAGTAAACAAAAACAAAAATAGAAATAAATAAAGATGACAAAACAAAACAAAAGAAATAACTAAAAACAGAAAATATATAAAATAAAAGAAAAATAAGATAAAGATAAAAGATATAAAGGAATAAAATAAAATAAAAAAATAAAGATAAAAGATATATGACATAAAATAAAATCAAAACAAAATAAAGATAAAAGATATAAAGAAAGAAAATAAAACAAATCAAAACAAAATAAAGATAAAAATATAAATAAAGAAAATAAAAACAAATCAAAATAAAATAAAATAACAGATATCCTAAATATTAGATTTTTTATTTTTTTTTATTTTCTTAATTTTATTTTTCGTTTTTTTTATTGCTATAATAAATAAATAAAAACTAAAAGGAAGAAAATAAAGGTTAAATATGCAGAAAAAAAAATTGGGAAAAAAAAATTATGCAGATAAGAAAGAAAAACCTGATAACCAAAATCAAATTGAATTCCCCGGCAACGACGCCAAATTTGATAGCTGTCGTTTTGCTGTCAAATTAATATGATTCTAGCGTAGACTTGTCTAACACTAGAGAGATGATAGTATAATTGTGGACAAATGTCCCCAAGTCGTCTACCAACGAATCCAATAGTAAAATCAGTTGATCAGGGTTTAAAATCTATCTGCAGACAATACAAGTTTGCAATAACAATAAAGATAAAAAGGGGGTTTGAGATAGTTGTGCAGAAAATATAAAAAAAAAATTAAAATAACAAATAAAAAGCGGTTGATCCCAAGTTCTTCCACCATTGAATTCTTCACAGGTTCTCTAAAGATTAATCTTTTCTCAATCCTCCAACAGAGCTAAACCAGATTGAACATGCGCCGATCTGATTCAACTGAAACTCACCAGTAAAGCATGCGTTTACTGGTTTAATCAATACCCACTTTGTTCCATGCGTATACTCCATGGGAATGCTTACCTCCTCTCCCTTGAATCATGCACCCAAGAAATTAATTAGAACAATGCGAACTAACTAAGAAACTAAAGTTTAAGATAAGGAAGACTCTCAATCATGCGTTCAAGTACAACCTCTCACGAAAACCAGTTTTCCAGGAGATTAGACAATAAAAACAACTGCTATAGAGAATTAAAAATCGAAACTTTTATTGAACAAAACCTCATAACTCAATGGGGAATTACAAAAGAATCAACCAAAAAGGTTTAGCCTTCCATGCGGAGGCAAAACAAAAGAATTACTAAGAAGAAAATAAACTAAGAAAACCCTATGAAGCTCTCCCTTTTCTCCTTGATGCTTGTGTCCTTTTATAGGCTTTTCTGCTCCAAGGATCTTGAGAGAATATTGTAGTTTATATTTTGTTAACCGTTTCCAAGTTTCTATCTTTCCATAATTCTTGTATTTTTGCAGAAGATTTGCTTCCAATTCTGTTTCTGAGATATTGTAGATTTTATTTTCTCTTTCTTCTCCTCAGAATTTGTTTTCTGTTTTGGTTCAAGAAGCAACTTGGACTTTTGCATATTTGGCCCATTCACAAAGGTAGATGCTTCCTCCGGATAATTTACTCTAAAAACACAAAATTAACAATAATAATAGTTAAGGCCCAAATAAACCCAATTATAAGAATATTAATTAAAACAATGGATTTATTTATTATTATAGTCCAATAATCTATGAATAAGGCTAGTGAGTGTAGTACCCTGATTGGTTGGCCAATGTCGTACTGGTGAAGAAGAGCAACGGGAAATGGCGCATGTGCGTCGATTTCACCGATTTGAATAAGGCTTGCCCAAAGGACTCATATCCTTTACCAAGCATAGACGCCCTGGTGGATAGTGCTGCAGGGTGCAAGTTGTTGAGTTTCTTGGATGCCTTCTCGGGGTATAACCAGATCAAGATGCATCCCATGGATGAAGAGAAGACTGCCTTCATGACCGAGAGATCGTGCTACTGCTACAAGGTGATGCCTTTTGGGCTGAAGAATGCGGGGGCCACGTACCAGAGGTTGATGGATCGAGTACTTGCACCGATGCTGGGAAGGAATGTGCAAGCGTACGTGGATGACATGGTCGTGACCTCGCCAGAGAAAAGCAAGCACGTTGCGGACTTGGAGGAATTATTTACCACGATCGCCAAGTTTAGGTTGAAGCTGAATCCGGAGAAGTGCATCTTTGGCGTGGAGGCTGGGAAGTTCTTGGGTTTCCTCTTAACTGAGAGAGGAATAGAAGCCAACCCTGATAAGTGTGCCGCCATCTTGGCGATGAGGAGCCCAGCCACTGTGAAGGAAGTACAACAGCTTACAGGTCGGATGGCCGCCCTGTCTCGGTTCGTGTCGGCTAGCGGAGAGAAGGGCCATCCATATTTTCAGTGCTTAAGGTGGAATAACAAGTTTTCCTGGACGAAGGAGTGTGAGGAAGCCTTCGTCAAGCTGAAGGAGTATCTGGCGAGCCCGCCGGTTTTGTGCAAACCGCTGGTGGGAACCCCTCTCAGGTTGTATTTTGCTGTAACTGAGAGGGCGGTGAGTGCGGTGCTCGCCCAAGACCAAGAGCAGGCTCAAAAGCCTATTTATTTTGTTAGTAAGGTGCTGCAGGGTCTCGAAACGAGATATCAGGCCCTGGAGAAGGCTGCGCTGGCTGTGGTATTTTCGGCGAGGAGGTTGCGCCACTATTTTCATAGCTTCACGATACTGGTGATGACCGACTTGCCCATCCAGAAGGTCTTGAAGAAGCCCGACGTTGCTGGGAGGATGGTGAAGTGGGCAGTAGAGCTGTCGGAGTTTGATATTAAGTATGAGCCCCGAGGCCCGATCAAGGGGCAGATCTTCGCAGACTTCGTGGTCGAGCTCTCATCTGAAGCGACACCAGTTGAAGGGGATGACTTCCGTTGGGTACTCTCAGTGGATGGATCGTCGAACCAGCAGGGTAGCGGTGCTGGAGTCATCTTGGAGGGACCCAACGGCGTGCTGATTGAACAATCTTTGAGGTTTGCCTTCAAGGCCAGCAACAATCAAGCAGAATATGAGGCGCTGATCGCCAGTATCTTGCTGGCCATGGAGATGGGAGCCAGGGTGCTGATGGCAAAGAGTGACTCGCTGCTAGTCACGGGGCAAGTAACAGGCGAGTTCCAGGCTAAAGATCCACAAATGAAGGCTTACCTGGAGTATGTACAGGAATTGAAGAGTTCCTTTGCCTCCTTTGAAGTGGTGCATGTGCCCAGGGAGCAGAATGCCCGAGCTGACTTGCTAGCCAAGCTCGCCAGTTCGGGCAAGGGGGGTAGGCAGAGGACGATGATTCAAGAAACTCTGAAGATGCCGAGAGCATTTGTAGCAGATCACCTGGTTCTTCAGATAAGCAAGTCGACGGAGAAAGCGGCGAGGAGTCACAGATCCCTGACTCAAGAGACCTTGAGGTCGCCAAGAATAAGAGCGTGTCGGGAAGAGAAGGTGAACATGACGCAGGTCTGCACGACCCATGAGCCAGACACCTGGGTAACACAGTACAAGCGGTGCCTGGCAGATGGCCTTCTCCCGCTGGATCCGACGGAGGCTAGGAAGATAAAGAAGAATTCTAGCAAGTTCACAATGATTGATGGCGAGTTGTACAGGTTTGGGTTCACTCACCCACTCCTGGAATGTGTGCATGGCGAGAAATGCACAAGAATTATGGCAGAGCTCCATGAGGGGATATGCGGAAGCCACGTCGGGGGTCGAGCTCTGGCCGCAAGGACTCTCCGTGCAGGTTACTACTGGCCAACGATGAGAGAAGATTGCAAGAGGTATGCGCAGTGCTGCAAGCAATGCCAGCAGCACGCTGATTGGCATAGGGCGCCTCCTGAGGAGTTGAAGTCGATTTACAGTCCTTGGCCGTTTCACACATGGGGAATCGACATCCTGGGACCATTCCCGCTGGCGATCAGGCAGATGAAGTACTTGGTGGTGGCGATTGAATATTTCACCAAGTGGATCGAAGCAGAACCAGTGGCCCAGATCACCGCACACAAGATCGAAGGTTTCATGTGGAAAAACATTGTGTGCCGGTTTGATGTGCCCAAGCGCCTGGTGTCGGACAATGGGACTCAGTTTGCAAGTCACCTGTTGAAGAAGCTGTGCGAAGGGGTGGGAATTCAACAAGTGTTTGCATCCGTCGAGCACCCCTCAGACGAATGGCCAAGTAGAGTCCGCCAATCGGGTGTTGCTAAGAGGTTTGAAGAGAAGGCTAGAGAAAGCCAAAGGAAGCTGGGCTGAGGAGGTACCCCGTATAGTCTGGGCGTACCACACCACCGAGCAGTCAGGAACCCATGAGACCCCGTTCAGCTTGGTCTATGGGTGCGACGCAATGATTCCAGTGGAGATCCAGGAGAGCTCGCCGAGATTCCAGAACTTCGTGGAGGAAGACTCGAATGAAGAGAGAAGGTTGAACCTGGACCTACTGGATGAGGTCAGGGAAGAGGCGAGATTGAAAGCTGAGGCGGTGAAGAGAAGGATTGAACGAAGATATAACTCGAAGGTGATGCCAAGACAGTTCAGGGAAGGCGACCTGGTGATGAGGAAAGCCCACCAGTACGAGATGGAGAATAAGTTGTCCCCTAAGTGGACGGGACCGTTCAGAATAACCGAGGCGCTCGGGAACGGCGCCTACCGCTTAGAAACATTGGAAGGAGGGGCGATTCCTCGCACTTGGAACGCCACGCACCTCAAGTTATATTACAGTTGAGAACTTTGTAAGTAAAGACAAACACGAAGTTATATTACAATGTTTCTGTTAAGACAAGTTTGAAGGGGGCACTCTTTTTTCCCTAAGGAGGGTTTTTAATGAGGCCACCCAATAAAGAAGAGTTTTCGAAGCTTAAAGTTGTTTTAGATTGCATGCTTGTTGTTTTCCGAAAATTTTGAAGAAAGACCTTGTCACTTATATGTGATTTAAGGCAAGTTAAAGATATGTTGCATGCTTTCTAAAAGGTTTCTAAGTCCTCATCGTCTTTCGGCGATTGGAGGCACCAGTTAAAGTTAAAGTCCTCATCGTCTTTCGGCGATCGGAGGCACCACTTAAAGTTAAAGTCCTCATCGTCTTTCGGCGATCGGAGGCACCAGTTAAAAGACCTCAACGCCCTCGCGCGTTCTGGGCGAGATAAAGACCTCCTCGCCGTCGAGCGAGTGCAGGCGAGGAAGAGAGAAAAGTCCTCAGTGTTTCTGGGGGGGGAGAAGATGTAACCCCTGGGGCAATGTAGAGGCACCAGTGAAAAGTCCTCAGTGTTTCTGGGGGGGAGAAGATGTAACCCCTGGGGCAATGTAGAGGCACCAGCAAAAAGTCCTCAGTGTTTCTGGGGGAGAGGAGATGTAACCCCTGGGGCAATGTAGAGGCACGAGTTAAAGACCTGCTCGCCGATGAGCGAGTTCAGGCGAGTTAAAGACCTTCTCGCCAATGAGCAAGTTCAGGCAAGATAAAATCCTTCTCGTCTTGAACGAGTTCAGGTATGGTGTAAAGGGTGGAAGAAGTTTGGAGGGTGGCTAAGGTAGGTTCGAAGAGAACGCCTAGCCACCCGATCTCTTGTTCTGAAGCTCAGGGAGGTAGAGAAGGATCCGAAAGGTGCCTCTACCCCCAGATAAAGGAACAATGGCCAAGTTGAGAAAGCAAGAGGAAGCTGATATCGCCAAGAGTCTTTGGCGACCAGGAGAAATTCAAGCAATGGCAAGAAAGTCAAAGACCCGTTTTGATAAGGCAGATCAGATGAGTGGTGTCTTAAGCCATTAGTTGAGTTGAAGTTCGTTATTTGAAGAGCGATTTTACGCTAAGGTTCATTACCTTGAAATTACAAGTTGTTAGAGTGTTATTGTTCGAAAGTCGGCGGTTCGAAGCAGTTAAGTATACATTTGCGCTTACGAAATTACTAAGTTAATTTTTTTGAAGTAAATTATACAAGAAGAGATGAAGCAGACAAAGAAGTTATAAGAAGAAGCGCAAAGGCTTTATCATAAAGTAAACATCAGTTCAAGGTACATATACAGAAAAAAGGAAAATCTATTACAATTATGTGTAAGGAGAAAGCATAAGAATCGTGGATGAAGGGAAGCAATCAATCTTCAGAGGGAACAACCTTCCCGTCCACCACCTCATTGTTAAGAGACACCATGGTAAGATCCAAGTCGGGGTACAGGCAGGCGAACTGTTCCCGGGCGGCTCGAATCCAGCTGCAAGAATCTGGGCAGAGCTCAGCTCAAGTTCTTCGATCTGTTTCTTTAGCCCCTCGTTCTGCTGTTTCAGCTCTTCAGCTTGTTTCTTAAGTTCTTCAATTGTTTCCCGAGCCTGAAGAAGGTCGTCAGTAACCTTCTTGGATTCTGCCTGCACCTGGGCCACCTCTGCGGCGATCTTCCCGTTCTCTTCGTTGGCTTCAGCGAGCTTGGCCACGGTGTCGTCTCTCTCCTTCTCCACCTTCCCCAAGAAGACCTCCCGATCGGCTGACCTTTGTTCGAGCTTCTTTACCTTGGCGGCGTCAGCTTTGATCAACGCCTCCAGGTCAGCCACTTTGACGCGATAAGGTACCAGCTTGCTCTCCAGCTCAATCTTCTTTTGAGCCAAGAGCTGCACCTTATGGCGTAGATCGGTGGCCTCCTTGCGTGCCACCCGGAGCTCGGTGCTCATAGCATCTTCAACTCGGGAGTGTTCGATTTCGGCGAGTGTTAGGTTGCAAGATAACCTCTCCGCCTCGATCCTTATGCTGCGATTCTCCGCTCGGAGTGTGAAGATGTCATCTTGGAGCTTCTTGGTGGAACTCTCCACAGCTTTGGATATGATGGAGGGGAAATCCTCCGCCATCATCTTCAGTTTTGCTGAAAAGGGCTCCCACACCCTGTTGACCTCAAGAGAGAGGTTTGCTTGTGGAGGCACCGGGGGGGCTTCTTGTTGGTTCTCGCCGCCACCTTCTTGAGTTGGTTGTGGAATGAGCGCTTCTTGGCGTGGTGGCAACGTTGGGGATTCAGTGATAAGGATTGGAGAGTTGTGAGCACCTTCATCCCCGGCTGGTGCGGCCTTTGCAGTTGAAGCATTTGAAGGAGGACCCCCTCCAGCTGATACATAAGGTGTGGAGGCGCTCGGGGGGTTCTCCATGAAGTTAGGCTCGGTGGCCTCAACCACAGGAAGTGCGGACGCCAGTGGAACCGCTTGGACTGGCGAGGTGGGAGCTGGTGGAGGAAGCAACGTTGGAGGTGGAGCGGGGGTGGAAGGTGGTGTTGATGTCGGAGGAGGAGGTGGAGCAGATGGTGAAGAAGGCGCCACCCTCTTCCTCTTGGTGACAAGGCCATCTTCAGTCGCCTCATCATCTTCTTCTTCTTCCTCGTGAACCACTTGAGGGGTTTTCCTCTTTGGTTTCCTGAGGATAAGCTTTTTGCGCTGATTGGCGGGCTGGGCCTCAGAGGAAGTTGGGTCTTTGGGTGGCGATCTGCCCTGTGCAGCGGCGATCTCCACCACTGAGTTTGGCACGGTCTGGGAACCCGATGCCAACCCGTGGGCTCGGGCGAGCGCCCTCAGTTCAGCAAGCTTTCCCTGGCCCAACATACGATCTGCATAATGCCAAGACACATGGGTCAGCTCAGAAAGAAAGATAAACGCATAAGTCAGTATGCAACAAAAGCAGATAAGAGATGCAGAAAATAAAACCAAAGTCTTGTGCACAACACACAAGACGCCCAGAAGCAGTTAGCAGAGGTAATGTCGAGGTAATGACTTAGACGTTGAGGTGAGTTCTAACCTATGCGAACTTCGAGTTGATCTTCGAAGAACTCGAAGGAGATGAGCGTGGTGGTGAGGAAGGTAATGTTGGCGTCTGCCACGCTTTTCCAGAAGAAGCACAGATCCTTGTCCAAAGCACCCATGCTGTCCGGACTCCTTGGCCTCCTGAAGCTGCCTTTGGACTCTTTAGTCCCCTTGTTTACCCAATACAAGGGGAAGCCGTCGAGCAGTGAGGCGTCCTTGTCGTTTGGGCGCACCTGGACAAACTTTCCCTTCCAGTCTTTGTAAGATTGCTGGAAGATAGAGAGGATTGACCTCCCAGCAATCCCATTAAGACTCACCCACAGCGATCTCCTGGGTGTTTGGCTTCAAAAAGAAAGAGAAAGACGTCCACTGATGCTGGCAACCCCAGATGGTCGCACATGATCTGGAACGCCCGCACGAACGCCCAGCTGTTGGGATGGAGCTGGGCGGCGGCGATGTCGAGCTCGGTAAGAAGCTCCCTTTCAAAACGAGTGAAGGGAAACCTAAGTTTCACCTTCTTGAACAAAGTGGTGTAGACGAAGCAGAACAACCCACCGTTGTTCCCTTTGTCATCGGCGCACACTGGCATGTCGGGGGAGCAAGGTAGCACCACCATCTTGTCGTCATGCTCCTTGTGGAACGACAGGTGAGGCTCGTCCCCTTTCTTCAATCGAAGAACTGCCCCAGCAGAGTTTACAGAGGAGGTTTCCTTCAACAAGGTCGGGGTGGCCCATGGGTATAATTTTTTGAAGTCTGGGGAAGGAACGGAGGCTCCTCCGGCGACAGGTGGAGTAGCCTGAGCCAGGTTAGAACGGGAGGGTGCAGGCCTCTCAGCCTGAGAAGAAGAAGCACCAGGTGCTCGCGGTGGGTTGTGTGCTTGAGATGAAGGGTTTCGTGACGAGGGAGGAGGATTTGGGGTGATCTTTGAGCGAGCCCTCGCGGAAGCTGCAAAGGAAAAAGAAAAGAAAAGATGATCAGGGTTCGCAGAGGCTGACTCGATCGTGAAGGAAGGGTGAAAAACGAACGAACGAAGGTTCGTTGTAACGAAGACGAAGGCCTAAGTTACGAGAAAGGAGAAACAGAAGAAACAGCCTACAACGTATGCACCAGACAGTTAATGGATGATGCGAATCGGTTAAAATGCAGGAAAAATCAGCAGAAGAAGTAAAGGGAGTACCTTTTTGTAATCGGAAGAGCGATGAAGGAAGTTGAGGATTCAGGAGGTTGAAGAGCGTCGTGAGCTTTTGCAGGAGAAAGTTGAAGCGTCTGAGAAAACGAAGAAGTGATAGAACAGTGAAGTGAAATGGGTTTAAGGGTTTTTCGAATGGGTTTGAGAAGCGCAAACAGCAATTAAAGGTAACCGTTGATGAAGCCACGTGTCGAGCGATTGGAGGAGTGTTTGGTGGAGCGTCAGGAAAGCAGAAAGTACAACCGCTTGGAATTTTGCGCCAGCGCCACGTAGATCGGTATTGACGTGACTCCTTTAGTCTTTTCGCTGGACAAGTCTTCGCTTAAGACTGGGGGGCTTGTGTACCGCCCTGGTAATCGGAAGTGATGACGTGGCATCAAGCCACTGTATAGGCGTGTTGATGAGACGCCGGGTTGGTAGAAGGGAAGGAGGTCGGGGGGCTCGTGTAGTCGCCAGTTATTAAGTTGGCGTGCTCCGATCTCTAGCACACCAGAACCGGCGGTCACCGGGTTAAAGATGAAGTCGCCAGATGTAAGCCCAGGCGACCAAGTGATCAGAGGTCGCCGAAACAAGGACATCGCCGGAGATGAAGGCAGATAGACATTTCCCAGCTGGCCAGAGGATGAGGTCGGGGGACAGCTTGCTTGAGCATACACGGTGAAAGAGGCGGTGCAGATCATGAAGGCGGCCGGCGAGACCACAGGGAAGGTGTATACGAAGGCACCCTAACTCGCCAATCCCAGTAGAGATCGCGCTCCAAGACAACTATGCACTGAGTAGTATCATGCATAAGTAACTTAGCCAAAAGAGAGTCAGAAGCAGCGCCCAAGTCAAGGAGGCTCCAGATGATGGCACGTGTACAGCTGGATGCGAGCCACGTGTCCAGATGTGTAACTGCCAGGAGAGAGAAAGTGTCCAGGTATATAAGGGTTTCCCAACGAACTTCTGAGGTACGCACGTTCAGATTGTCTTCTTTACGCTTGTGAGTTCCTGAGTATACTAAGAGAGAACTGGTTCACGGTTCCTTGAGAGTTCTTGAGTGTTATTCTTAGTATTTGGTGGTTCAGTCATTGACTTGGGCGTTGGAGTGCGATCGGCCGCAGCTGCGCCGTTCTGTTCTTTTGCAGGTTCTTGAGGTGGATCGCGGTGAAGGACGGAGGTTGACGCGGCGCACACGTCGATCCAAGTTTGACGAGGCAAAGCTCCAACGTTATAGTCAACAGGCAGGATCAAGAAGCTAGAGCCTTGTTCCGATGCCTAATTCCAGCTTCTAGAGTTGCCTCTAAGTCAGCAAGACGTGCTGAAACTTGTAACCATAAACTATATTTTCTATTAGAATCATACAATCTCCATTATAATATCTTAAAAAATATCCTTGGTAACTATTGCATCTAATAATATTTTAGAATATGATTTGAAAACCAAACACTTAAATACACCATCCTACTACTTGATGTGAGACCTTATCAGAATATCTTGTATATCTCTTATATATTGATTCTTTATTCAATTAAACTAAGGAATCTAGCATTCATCTTAATATTTGTTACTGCTTTGTCTATCACAATATTAAATTCAGATTATTCAACCTCATTTTTTACCTTTCCTTTTTTACCCTATCTAAAACCTAATAATCTAAATAAACTAAAGGAGTAGTATCACCAACCATAACACTGTTCTACTGTTATCTTTTTATACACTACTTGACTATTTGTCTCTCTTGGTTTAAGTCCACCTTTTTTAAGCGTTATTACATATCACTTAAGAATGGTTTCCATACTTCTTATGTTTCATGATTTCTTTCCTTATTTAATTAGTATATGAAATCAAGTAATCATTAAATTTGGGTCACCGTTTTATCAATACTTTTTTCTCTTCTCTCTACACCTAAACCCAATAATATTAACGGTTTCTAACTTCCCATTTTTCAGTCAACAATAATAACATGTAATTCTATAAAGCAACATTAAGAACCTGAAGGACAAGGCACTACGGTTTCAATTTAAAGAACGAAAGTATTAAAGAGCGCCAAAAAGAAATCCTCTTGGATTGGGAAACAAGATAGATATTAGGATAAAGTTTGATATTTCTTCTTAGAAATTTGGCTTATGGGCTATCTTTATCCACAAAACCATTTTGAAAGGAGAAACTGCCCAAGCTTTATAAGAACTACATTAGCCATATCTCTAGTTTAATGTGAGATTTAAACACATCCCTCATGCCCTGTATATCAAAACCATGGAAAAATATGGGTCACCCAGTAACAACATTTCCCCATGCCTAGAAATAAACATCTATTGTAGACTAACATGAGTGATATAACGGATCTAAAATGGACTCAAATACAATTTCAGAATTCGTTATTAGGGGTTAACTCATCACACAAAATTGGCTTATATGGTAAGGAGTGTCCAAGCCTTATAATGACTACATTAGTTATAATACATGATATATTTGTAGCTGATGTGGGATTTGAACAATATTATAATATTGAATTTCAGACAATTTCCACCAACAGAGGAACTGTAACAGAAAAAAGTTACTTTAAGCCTTCCAATTAATGCTCACTGTGCTACCATGAAACTGTTACTTTCCTACTTCTTTGATGTTCATTAGCAGCCGCTTTTTGGGGTTAGGAGACTCTACGTTTCCATAATGGAAATGTCTTTGTTTTTAAAATTCAATCACTTTCACAAGTGAACGTTTTATAATGTGGTTAATAGGCATTTCAAATTATAAGGTCGATCCACGTTAAATTATTATAATTTTAATGATATATTTATCTACATTGATATGTGCAAGTATCTGTATTTAAATTAAACAAAGATACTAAATAAATGTCTTCATAAAAAGGAAAAGAAAAACATAAATATAATTTAGAAGAATCGGCTAATGCCTGAAATACATTAAGAAATAATCAACTAGACACTTTATATATCAACCTTTAAATGATTCTTAATATATCAAACTTTAAATGATTCTTAATATATAATATAATATGGTATCTGACAAAACTTGCACTTTAATGATAACTTGGTGTGTGTTATGATTTATGAATTGGAATTAAGCATTTTGGGGTGAATGCAGGTGCTACTGTGGAGGTTAAATGCAAAGCAGGAAGAAACATCATTAAGGCTTATGGTGAAACTAAAAGCAATGGAAAATAGAGCATCACAGTTAAGGACTTTAACTATGTGAAATATGGATTCGTAGTATGCAAAGCCAAGCTTTATGCTCCAACATACCTACCAATGTTGAACGAGGGAACAGACTTGCTGAAGTTGTGTTGAAGGCTAAGCCATTTGCTTATGCTTCAAAGAAGCATTTCAAAGAATGTGAAAAGCCCAAGCCTTCACCAACTCCATACTAATTCAAAGAGGAAAAAATGTTCTTAATCTGGACATACATACCTCTGATGTTATTTGCCTCTGCTTACTTTTATCTTCAGGGATAGGGTAACAGTTTGCACCAAATGCATCACAAATTTTCAGGATCTTTATTCTTGCTTGCTCCCCAGAGAAGCTCTCCAAAGAAGCTCCCCATAGAAGAACACAACAAAGACAGTTTTCTCAACCTGAAAATAAAAACAGGAATCGGTCATCAGGAAGAGCAATAATAAATTATTAGGAAATAAACAAACTGGGAAAGGGATTGGTGAAAGTAATAGCATGTTAAATACAGATTAACAAAACTACAGCCTAATGATCAATATTCTTTAAATTGATAAGGAAGATAATCATCTAAGTTGAAATAGGATCAGTTGGTGCCTGATTGAAAAACATATTCCCTCTCGAAACAACATCATTTCAAATCTAAGAACCTTGGATTTACAAATTATTCCACTGATAAATCTTAAACCAGATTGATTTGATGGTGCAGGCGTAATTTCTTGTGAAATAAACCATTTAGAATAAATTGAAAAATAAAAAAGAAACTAGTAACAGAATTTACACTTTATAGAGTAGAAAAATATAAACAGTAATAAGGAACCTGTTCAAACAAAAATGGTGTCTCAACCTAGTTTCCATTTGAGAAAACATTCTCCTCCAATTCTCGCTCTTCTGAAACAACAACACCACGACTTGAAACAAGAAAACTACATGCCTGAAATATGTGCACAATATTATATATCTTACAAAAATGAGATAGTATGTAGGAATTCGCTAATAAAAAAAAACATAATTACATTCATAGTTAAAAGTAAAATATCATTGATATTTGACGCAATACATTATAATCAAAAGTATAATAGAAAAGAAGATCAATAAAAAATTCAACTACCTCCAGCGCCACCACATGAAATAGGATTGGTTAGATTGAAATGCAAAAAAGTGTAGAAATGGAAGTCGTTTTTGGATAATGAACAAATCCTTCCGTGGAGGTGCCGATGGTGGCAATTTTGGATAATCGCAAAAGGATTTCGTATAGCTCGGTGACAGCTTCGTGAGGAGGGTTCATAAGGGCTTCGCAATGAGGGCTTCACAATAAGGGCTTCGAGGTGTGGGTTTCGCGGTGTGGGCTCCGTGTTTAGGCAAAGAGAGGTTTGAACGTTTAGGGTTTGACTACGAGGGTTCGTGAAGAGCGTTTAGGGTTTCATGTTTAGGCAAAGTGAGAGGTTTGAGTGATTAGGCAGATAGAGGAAAGAAATTTTCGTTTCCCAATAGTTAAACCAGATTTTCAAAAATAATTAACAGTAAACTAATTTCGATTACCAAAAATATTTTTAAAAATAATTGAGAATAATGAGGAAAGGAAAAATTGTTTTTATTCTGAAGGATAATTGTGACGGTTGAAAATGACATATTTTGAAAGATAATTGTGACAGTTAATCAAATGACGTATTATATTGAAATTTGTGACGGTTATTAATAACCGTCATATTAAAACCACCACTTTTTACACGATTTTTTGTAGTGCCTTCACCAAACGGTTTATAGTTTATATAAGTGCAAAGAAAGAGCTATGAATATCAACGTTTCAGAGGCTCTTGTTCCCTATGCCATTATACCATTTTGTTTGTGCCGTTTCTCACTCTACTGCAATTTTCAACGGCACAAAAAGAGATCATTTGTCATGACTTTGCTCAACCAAATAGTACACTTACTCTAGAAATGCCAGAATCTGTTTCTACCCTGAACTAATCTCAGTGGTTCTTCATAGAATATGATTCATAGCTGACACTTTGAATACTAAGCAAATCATGCATACTTTTCAAGTCCATGTCCCATGTGGTTTGACTCTCTAGTGTCAATAATTTGCGCAATTGCACTCCCCGGTCTTCTTTTCATTTTGTTTTCTAACTTTTCTACAAATCTTCAGTTGTACTTAACACTTTCTACTCATGACTCGGCCCTAAGGTTGATACAATCCTTGAGGTAGTCAAAATGTGTCAAACGTAAGTCCACGAGATCTTGGTAATACCCAAATGGCATTTCTATGATACCTATTACTTGTTCATGACTCGACTTCTTCCACCCAAAACAGTAATTGATCCCAAAAGAGTGCCTCTTATTGCGGGACCTATATGCATAATGATAATTAAGGGCACGAAACCCTGGATACATGATACTACCTTGTATGCTAAGTACCACTACACAAAAAAGGGGAATGAAAAACTACTTCTTCTCTCATAAACTACCATGAATGGATCATTTAAGGATACCTAAAAATACCTATTGTTATGTAACAATTCATATAGAACATTTTTTTGCGACCACAGTCGATCTCGGTAAAACTGCGTTATACCTTTCAAATAATCGAAGTTCAGTGACATATTTTGATGGAGACCATCTCAGAAAGAGTCATATTAGGCCTCTAACAAAGATTGGAGAAGAAAGAAGGCCTCAAAATGAGAAGAAAGAAGGTCTTAAAAGACTATCCTTTTTGTTTGTGTGGAGTAACATTTGATTTTCTTGTTCAATTTTCTTAACCTTGTAAATATGTATAAAAGTAAATAAAATAGAGTAGAAAAATGTATTGGACTTAAGTGTAAAAAAATAAACACATAAGTGGGCTAAAATTGGGTTTGATTAGGGAAGTCAAAGCCCAATTTAAGAGTTAATGTTCAACTCTCTTCATTAGAGATATCAAAAAGCCTAATTAGAGAGGCATGAAGAGAATATACATGACCATACACCCATCTACACAACCTAGGCAAGCTACAAAGAAGCACAAAGCCTTATAAACCCTTCAAGAATATAGAAATCAAGCAATATGAGATTTCCACTCTACTATAGGCCCCAAAAATTCTATGCAACTGCATTTCTCCTAATGTTTTCCCACATCATGTTGTTCCTTGAGTGGGTATAGCTCCTCCATCTATAAATAAGAGGCCTATTCCCCTCCCCCCTCCCCCATTTTCCCTCTTTGTACTACTTTTGCTTTGAATAAGAATTGAACTTGTCAAGAGCTTGTCTTCTTGTTCATTTGAAAGTCTTAAAAATGAGAGTAATTTTCTCTTAGGTTCTCATACCAAGAGACTTTTCTTGGAAGAGTTCCTCGCAAGTTAATATTCTTAAAACTTGGGAAAAAGTTGTATAGTTTTTGCTAATTCTTCCTCTCACGCTTGGAGGGATGGTTCGATCAATTGGTATTAGAGCTAGGTCAATTAGAAGGCTATAAGAGCTAAGTTTTCTTTTTCATTTTAAAAGTTTTGTCTTATATGTTTGATGTTTCATGTATGATCATTGTTTGAGTTTTAGGATAGTTTGAATTTTGTGTCAAATGGATGTGTGTTTTTTTATTCAATTTACTTGTTCTAGTCTTGAATCAATATTGTTTTAGGCTTCCTATTGCATGTGTTAGTTTTGTGTTCATGTCAAATTTTTCTAGATTGTATAACTCCATTACTTAGCTTTAAATTTATGAATCATCCTTTTATGTTTAGAGTTTCGTTTAGTCCTTACTATGTCATGAAAATCTTTAAAAGTAGGCCTTAATTTTTTTTTTCAAAATTTGGCTTGCTTTCTAATTAGTGTTGTCGAATTGTTTAGGATTTATTCTCTTGTGTTTGAGTTTATTTTTTTCTATTAGTCATTAGCAAAAATCAAAATCATTTTCGTAGACTTGTATGTGTTGGTCGAAAGCCTCCTAGGACATTACTAAAGAATTTTCCTCAATTGAACCATTCTTGAATCATATTTAATCTTCTACACTATGGTGAAATATGGTGTATGGATTGAGTTGCTCTTGAATTTTTGAATTTTTTGCATTGTAATCTATTAGACCGTGACCTTGAGAGCTGAAAAAGAAAAAAAAAAATACTAAGAACAAAAAGAACAAAGTAAAAGGTCAATCATATCTTACACAAAAGTCAAAGAAACAGAGCAATTCAAGTGTACTAGTGATCATTGTTGAGATTTTGTATTTGAGTTGAACTTGAATTTTTTCAATTTTGAATGATGTAAATTGCACATGTGATAAGACATATTGATTGATTTGATTCAATACTTTTGTTGATTTTGAAATCCTACTTTAGTAACTTTCATTAGGTTCATTTTGAGTGCTTTTCCTTTTCTTCTATCTCCTTTCAGTTTTCTCATGCAATCTATCAATTGATGTTTAGCCTCCTAAGTTGATAATTTTTTTATTTGAATTGCTTTGTAGTCCTTTTGAAGTCATTAGACTTAACACCTTGTTTTTCCTTAAGTTTTGGTTTGAACTCACCTCTCCATAAGGTGGCATATTAGGTGTGTTAGTGAAGAACTAGTGGAAAGATCACTCTTGTGTCTAAGACTTTGGAAGGCATGGAAATTTGGAGTGCAAACACATGAGGAAAAGAGAGTTGGACTAAATTTCACATACCAAAAGGAAAGGAAATAAAAAATAAGCAAAAACAAAGGAGAAGTATAATTTTGATCTATATAGCTCACAACCATTACTTTTAAACAATTGTCACAAAACCTTTATATTTCCTTGAATTTTTTGCTTTTTTTTCTTTGCTTAAGTGTTTGGAAAAATGCCTTAGGAGCAATCCTACTAAAACATTGTAATATTAAAGCACATTTAGTGGTGAAAGTGTGTTAGAAGGCTTCAAGTCTCACAAGCACTTAGGAAAAATCGTCTACTTTATTGCTTTCTTTGAGATATCAATTTTGCAACTTTTTCTCTTTACTTTCTTCATTGTTTTATTGATTTTTAGTCTTCGTGATAAATAGGAAACTTTATCTTAAATCAAATCAATTTGTTGACCTTCCTTTGGTCATTTAGAACTTTTTGCACACAACAATTACAAAAAAAATGTTTTGAAGTTTTTTTCAAGGAAAATTTGTGAAAACTGTCTAAGGAATCTCTGGCTAAGAAAGATTTGATTTTCAAGTTTGTCCTAGTGAGGCACCTATCTTTTCTGGGAGTGAACATAGAGAAATTTTGACTTTTTGATCTTGTAGGAAACTTCCAACTTTAAAACCTTTTGTAAAAAAATTTATCACTCTTTATTGTATCAAAATCTTTTGTGAAAATAAGTTTTTTTATTCAAAAATGAGGGATCATTTTCATCATTCATCTAGTGTACATGGTAGTACTAGGGACCCAAGAGAAGAAAAAAATTTAAGAGATGACTGATGACTATTTTACCGCAAGTTACTAAAAGAAAAAAGTTTAACGGAGGTTATTTAGCGGATGTTAATATAACCCTAGAAATTGTTTTAATTAAAGGAGGTTTTTTAACCTTCATTAAGTTGCAAAGGTTATTCTAAAATCTCAGCAAAACAATGGAGGTTGTTTAACCCTTGTGAAATCTCAAAAGTTTATTTTAAAACCTCAGCAAAATAACAAAGGTTTTTTAACCTTCGTTAAATTTCAAAGATTTATTCTAAAACCTCAACCTCAGCAACTTAACAAAAGTCTTTTTAACCTTTGTTCAAAGGTTTATTTTAAAATCTCAACAAAATAACAAAGGTTTTTTTTAACCTTCGTTAAATTCCAAAGATTTATTGTAGAGCCTCAATAACACATTCCATATTTTTCAAAATTTAATAAATAAATATAATTAAATCTATTTATAAATAAATAACTAAAAACTATACAATTTTAATATATTTTATATATTTTATAATTAATTTCTCTAAATTTTGAAAGTGTAACTTTACATTACAAATAAATTTTCTAAAGTTTCAAAAATTTATTTTAAAAAATCAGCAAAATAACCTTGAATAATAAACATTTCAACAACTAATCTTGGATAATAAGTATTTCAACAATATTTGCATATTTCTTATGATTGATGGTAGTTGGTTTATATAATTCCTAGTTTTTTTTTACGAGCCCATACTTCAAAAAATCTGACTAATTTTGTTTTAGCTTTTGATGTACATATTTTGTGTGCAATTTTTGTTTTAGTTATAATTGTTAATATTTAATTCTCATAATTTTGAAATATTTTAAATTAAGGTCTTTATTTTAAAATGCCTCTAATAATTAATTCAATGTGAAAGTGAGAAGTAATAAAGTTAATTTCTCCTTGCAATATGTTCTTGCAATCTTTATCCCATAACACAAATGGCTTTGAAGCCCACATCAGATAGATAATGCAATTATTTAGGAAATATAAAGCAGTGATAAACATTAGTTTTTGTCGAGCTAGGTAATAGTGGCTTGTGACCCATGTTGGCAGAGTAAGGTGATGGCAGAAGCAGTATTGGAGTAAGAAGAAGATAGTGTCTTATTTATTGTTTGTTCTCCTTATATATAATAGACATAAGTGTGACTAAATTGTGATTCCTTGCTAGGACTACTTTCCATTGAGCCTGTGTCGGAGACTAGTGACTACGGTAGAAGAGATAAGTCAAAAGGATCATTAGAGATGGTAAAAAATGGGGTTGAAGATTATTTCAAATGACAAGTCATTTTACGGGAATTTTGAAACTCGTGGTATTTTACGAAGATTCTTAAACCCATTGTATTTTATGGAGGTTCTTAAACTCATGGTATTTAACAAGGGTTCTGATAGACTTTCATGCAGTTTAAAAAAGCCGGGGGAACACGTTTCCCATGGATGGTTTAGCGAGGGAAACTGCAACCTTGGGTAAATGACTTAATAAAGGTTTTAACCCTGGATAATGTAAAAATAAAACCCTAATAAAAATACTTTTATTGTAATGAGTGCACCACGTTGTCAAAAGTAATAATTTGTCCCTAACGATGAATATCGAACCCACAAAGAACATTTGAATTATCAAGTATAAGATTCACTGAATTACCAACCCTGTTTTGGCAACACTGAATCGTGCAGGGGCTGTTTTGTTGGTACTTGAACAGGATCTGGGTTACTGATGGTGGGTGGCTTATTAGCTTGCTTGTTTACTATGGTTGGTGTGCTTACTGGATGATGTAGGGTGGCTGCCTATGTTGCATACATGGGCCCTACCACATTTAGTGGATATGAGGTAGAAGCATGGTTATACGGAGGGTGTCTATGGAGTGATGCCAACTTTGGGTTGGGCAGGGGAGCTGGATGAGGCAATAACGTGCCGAGAAGGAATGCAGATAAATAAAAGAACAAAGTGACACAATGATCATGGTAAGCTGGTTGATTGTATATGGCGCTGGAATTCTTTTCAGTCGATTTCCATTTGACTAATTCGCAACTAAGGTAGTAATTGGTATTTGAAGTGTTCTAGATTAGTTGGTTGGTGGTGAGTGTTCTGTAATGCTTTGTGTTGAAGAACAGAAGCAGGGAGTTGCTGCTACATTTTATTGTGATGTGTGAAACATTGGAATTGGCCGTGCAAATCCTAGGTGCATACACTTTATTGAGGTCATTAGTTTTGTGTTTGTTGAAGTGAATGTAAGCAAGACTTTATAGGGTGGAACCAATGTCCAACATGGAGTATAGGAAATAGCGGAGGAAGGTACTATCAGGGAGCTATGGAGGTCTTTCATGCTACTGTATGCTTTCCCTTTTAGCAACTCGATGGAGCTAAGTGTAAGGCTCCTAGTCTTCTATAGTAATCAGCATTGTACCTTCTTCTTATGTGGGATGCTTTTTTATTTTGTTTGTTTCCTTATGTGATCTGGTAAGTGTAAAAGGGTTGGGATACCCCTTTTGTATTCCCTCAATTTAATTTCATTCTTTGCTGATAAAAAAAAGTATAAGATTCACTAAATAGAAAACAAAATAATAAAGTTTGTTGGGAATTTGTTATGATTGCAATAATTAAAAAAATATTAAGTCAAAGAGTTTGTTGGTTCAATTGAGAAAATTGGGATTGGGGCCATCCTTCTCACTCTTTTTGTATTTTGAATAGCATGGTAATATTCTATCTTTTGATTGATGTTGTGGAGATATAAAAGTCATTTATATCGATTCCTCGCATATAAAATTATTAAGAAAGTCTCCTAAATATCGATTACTCGCATATTTATAAAAACTTATCATTATGATTAGATGTTGATAACATCTAACATTTAAAATTTATTCCTACCATTCAAATATGTTAAGCTTTGTCATTTCGGTCAGAAACTTAGAAGTACTTTCCAGTCAAATCTGAGAATCTTGATCATGGTAAACAAGCATTACACTTAAAATGAAAATATCAATCATCAATCAAGAACAAAATATTATATATAAATATCACCTCAATACATAAGAGTTTGAAAAGATTACTCTTAATCCCAAAGGGTAGAATTAGCCACTCATGTTGGCTATTACAAGAATGGAGAGTAAGAAAAGAAGATCATGTGTTTCTCCTTGACGAATGCCTCCTCTAGGGTTTCTAACGCCTTTTATTCTCCCAATTGATTTCCAATCCGCTCAATGATTTCTAAGGTTGTGCCTCAAATCTCTTATTTAACCTTGTTGGGCTTGGCTAAGTGACTTCTCACTTGGGGAAGTTGGGCTCACTTGGGCGAGTTGGACGAAAACATGCCCAACGTCACTGAGTGATCTTTCCTGAGTGAGATCCTCTAGGAGCTTCTGGTTTCAGTGAGTTTGGGCGAGCTTGGGTGAGTACTGGTGCATTCCAGCTTTTCCTTTTCAGCTTTGTATGTTATCCTTTTGCCCTTTCATCTCCATTCTTCCATAAAATCCTAAAATTAACACAAATTTGGGAATAAATCATTCTTATTCAAATTAAAATCACAAAATATGTAAAAAGGTTTAAATTCATAAATTATGGTTATGTTATAGTTATTTTATCAATTAATATCCATAAGTGTCTGTACTTTAATATGAAATATTATTGAAATCTGACACTTATCAACTCTCTCATACTTAGAATCTTGCTTGATCTCAAGCAAAGTAACTAAATATCACTAAATCATATTTAAATTTAAATATCAAGACAACTTAATTCACTAAACAACATATTGAATTAGAAACTTATGATGCTTCCAAAATTTAAATATAGCAAAATATAGATACAATCAACTTTCAAGATCAAATCAAAACAATAAAATGACAATTCATCAAGGGATTTCTTCTCATATGCTCACAGGTAAGTGTTTCTCTCTATTTTCACTAAATCATAACAAATTATAGTTGCTTTTCATTTCGTCTTCATATCACAAACATATTAGAAACATGAATCTTAAGGTCTTTTACAAGGTTATAGCGAGGCTGGGCTGCCAAAAAGTATTGGTTTTTCAAATAACAAAATGCATATTTTAAAGAAGAACATACCTATAATCTAATTATAGCACATATGTGTTATCTAATCAACATTTTCTTTTTACTTCACAGTTTTCCTCATTTTACTTTTACTTTTTCATGATCTTCACATGAATTCTCTTTCTCTCTTTTTTTCATCAATAGGAATAGATTCTTCCTATTTTCAATTATTTTGAACTTTCATCAATTAGAACCAACCATTCTCTTTTCTGTATATATTGCATTTATGTTCTTTGATAAGTGCCAAATTTCAGTAATATTTCATATTAAAATATAAATACTTATGAATATTAATTTCTAAAATAAGTATAAAATAATCTCTAATTTATACATTTTTACATATTTTATGATTTTAATTTCAATAATAACAATTTATTCCCAAATTTGTTTTAATTTCAGGATTCTAGGGAGAATGGAGATAATTAAGCAAAAGGGAAATATACAAAGCTAAAAAGAGAAAGTTGGAATGTATCAACACTCACCAAAGCTGTCCAAATTCGCAAAAAGCCAAGATGCTACCAGTGGATCTCGCTCAAGCGAGATAGTGCCAGTAATGTTGGGCCTTTTTACGTTTTACTCACCCAAGCGAGCCCATTAGCACCCAAACGAGAAGTCACTTAAGTCCAAACAAATTAGGTTAAATAGGAGGCTTGAGGCACAACCCTAGTGTGCCAAATTGAGAGGAAAACACCATTGAGTGACTTGTAACCCAATTAAGTGAATAAGAGGTGTGTGAAACATTAAAGAAGACAATCGTCAAGGAGAAACATCCTAGATCTTCTTTCCATGTCATCTTTGCGTGTAATAGTTATCATGAGTGACTAATTCTACCCTTTGTGATTGATAGTACTCTGTTCAAACTCTTATTATTGAGGTGATATTTGAATATAATATTTTGTTCTTGATTGATTATTCGTATTATTGTTTTGCTTCTAAGTCTTGATCTAGAATCTTTAATCTCACTAGAAAGTATTTTTATGGTTCTGACTTAAAAAATAATACTTAACATATTTGAATACTAGGAATAGACTTGAAATGTTAATTGCTATCAACATCTAAGTTGGATTCTAAGTTGTTTTTATAAATATGTGAGGAATTGATTTTTAGGAAACATCTTAATAATTTTATATGCGAGAAATCGATATAAATGAATGTTATACGGACATCAATATATATCAAAGGACATAATGTTCCCATGCTAATCAAAATACATAAAAGTGAGAAAGATGAAAGCCAATCTCTATTTTACCAACTTGAAGCAACAAATTATTTCCCTTGTTTTCTGATTAATCATTGCCATCACAACAACTTTCAACGCATTTTTACTATTCTATTTTATATTTAGTGAATATTTTACTTATTTATTCTACTGTCCCTTGTGGGTTCGATATCTATCTTTAGGAACACATTACTACTTCTGACAATGCGGTGCATTTTCCATAAAAAAAAAGTCAACATTCTCCTTCCTTAAACATGCCAAAGGGTAGGAAAATATATCATTAAAGGTTTAGGGTGCAATAATAACAAAAAATCTTGACTCAAAGGGGATATATAAAAAATTGAATTCTAATAAGATAAAGGTTGGTTATTTGGCCCTAGGTTCGTAATTAACCTAATTGCCTCAATCATCTTCTTTTATGATGTAACAAAAACAAAATTAAAAATTAAGCAACCACAACTATCAATTCATCACTAAAACTCTTAAAATTGTTTAAGGTTCACACACTCACTTGGTTTACTCATTCTTTATTGTTTTGTCATTCTATGTTCTAATCAATCATCCTGTTAAACTTTCATGTATCACAATTTCAACTATATTTGAGTAGGGATTCAATAATATTTTCTTTTCTAACCCGTGTCTAATTTATTTCACTATTTAATATTTAAACACAAAGTCCTTTTTTCCACTATTCAAATTTAATATTGGAGTTCTTATTTATTTAAGAAAAATAAAACTAGAAAACTACTCAACAATTAAATTAAAATAAAAATGATTCAAGAAAAATAATTCAAAACATAAAAATAACATAATAAGCAAATAAGCCAAAAATTATTCAAGAATATCAATTCAAGCCATTTAAAACAAAATAAGAAAATAAGCAAATAAAAAAACAAAATAAGAAAATAAGAAAATAAACATAAATAAATAAATAAAACAAAATTTAAATAACTGAAAAAAAAAACTCCAAAAATAAAATCATATTTTTGCTCAATCCTCTCTTCATAAGGAGTCATCCAGCTCTGTGTTAAAGTCTTCATCTACAGTTGTAGATGGCCCTGCTTCATTTGCTGGATCTGCCCCCTGAATAATAAAACTTATCCCTAGGCTACGCTACATAGGCTGCAAATTTATCGAGAGGCGAATAGGGATTGGGTTGCCTTTAGTTTCTTACTTTGAGACCTTCAAACTCGCTCAAGTGAATTAGATGTGTTGCTCAGGCACATTATATAAGTGGAATTTCACCTAAGCAAGATTTATCTCGCTTGGGCTAGATGACTCCAAAGAGCACCTCTTGTTTATCCGTCTAACTCACCTAGGCAAGATATACCATGCCTGGGCAAGGATCCCTGTAAGAAATACTGATTTGACACCGTCAACCTCGTCGAGGCGATATTTACTACGCTTGGGCGAGGTTCCCTATACAAAAATTGAACTTTTACATCATCAAACTCGCCCAAGCGAGACATATGATGCCTTAGCGAGTTTCTCTATAGAAAAACATGGTTTTTTAAGGAGTAAAAATCAAACAAATAACAAATCATCATAAAACTTAAATGTGTACTAGGTTTCCTCACAGTGAGCGTTTGTTTAACGTCATATAGCTTGATGCCTGATTCTCTAGGGGTCATTTAAAAGAATTATCATAGTAAAGTTCTCCTTCTCATTACCCAAGTATGGTTTTACCCTTTGACCATTTACTACCAAACTTCTATATTATATTGGGTCTTCCAACTCTATTGCTCCATAAGGCTTTACCTTTTTCACAATATAAGGGTCTGACCACTTAGATTTTAACTTTCCATGAAAACGTCTCAATCTGGAATTGAATAACAACACAGATTGACCAATATGAAAATTTATTTCCACTATCTTCTTGTTGTGATATTTCTTTGTGCCTTCTTTATAGAGATTTGAAGAACTATAGACATTTAATTTCATCTCTTTAAGTTCCTGGGTTTGTAATTTTTTCTTTTCTCAAATTGCTTTAGCATCTAAGTTTAACGTCTTTAATGCCTAATATGCTTTGTATTCTAATTCCACTGGAAGATGGCATGCTTTCCCATAGATCAACTGAAATGGAGAAAGAGCAGTAGGAGTTTTAGATGCAGTCTTATAGGCTCACAGAGCTTCGTCAAGCTTGATTGACCAATCTTTTCTAGACGAGGCCACTGTTTTCTCTAATATTTTCTTTATTTTTCTATTAAAAACTTCTGCTTGCCCATTTGTTTGTGGGTGATAAGTTGAAGCCACCTTATAACTAACCCTCTAATGTTCTAAAACCTTTTTTAACTAGGTATTACAAAAATCATAACCACCATCACTTATAGGAGTACCAAACCTGCAGAAAATATTCTTTTGAAGAAATTGCATGACTGTCTTGGAATTTGCATTCTACCATGGAATTCCTTCAATATGGGAGAGTTTATTGGTGTTTTCTCTGTGTTTCTTGAAGTTTGGACAGCTATGGTTGCTGAGTTTTATGGAGTTATACATGCAATGGAGGAAGCTCAAAAGATGATGCTTACTAATGTATGGCTTGCATGTGATTTTGTCTTGGTTTGTGCTCCATTTACTGCTAGGACTAATGTTCCGTAGATGTTTCGTAGTAATCGATGAAATACTTATCTTAATTATTGTGGGTTAGGTTTAGGATTACTCATATTTCTCGTGAAGGAAAAACATGTGCTGATAAGTTCGCTAATTTATGATTTATTCATAGAGAATCATTTTATTAGTATAATAATTGTTCTTAGAATTCTTTATGAAAATATATAGTCTACTTATGTATTGTTTTTGTTAACATATGAGTTTTGGTCTAGTCTCCCTATATTTATTTATTTTTATTTACTTTTTTTTTTGTTAATATATATCATGACATAAACCCCAATTTCTTTTAAGAAAATTAAAGTTATACCCATCATGAGTATCTAGTATCATTAAAATGAGACCACATATATACCTTTAAGCACATCATTATCGCTTATAAACACACAAACATAATTACATCAATAAAAATATATTCTTAAAAACTTTTACAAGTCTTTATTTAAAATCAACCACGAATCAATTTTAAGCACTAAGTAAAAGTTTCAATATTTTTAAAGGGCGTCAAATTAATATTGTTAAAGCAGGTTTTCTTTCTATTCTCAAAAAGATGGGTAAAAGGGAAATGAGCATATTTTATTTGTTTTAATCACAAGTGTATATGTACAAATGTGAGTTGATGAATGCAATTTCAAAATTTAATTTATTATAAATAATTTTTTTTTCTAGTGGTATTCAGGTGTAGTGTTATCAAGGTATCAACACACTTTTTCTAATTGACAACGGATTTTTTTTTTCTGGATTAAATTAGAGGATCACAATATTTGGACTTCGTATGAATAATACTTGACTTTTGATTTGAGCTTTATAATTGTTATCTCATGCAAGCCACTTTCAAGATAAGGCTAGCTTTCAAAATTTTGCTGACTCGTGTGGCCAATATGCTGTAATGTCATCACTTATAGAATCCGACGGTTGTAACATCTCAGCAAGCAAACCCCTCCATCTCACACCATTGGATCAGTACTGTACAAATGATAGTATTATATAAAGCAAGTAGGAGCAGAAGCTTGGGCATCTAGCAGCAGAACAGCAAGTGATTCAGAAGTAAGAAGAAGAAGAAGGAAATGGCTTCTTCAATGATCTCCTCCCCCGCTGTGACGACCGTTAACCGTGCCGGTGCCGGTGCCGGTATGGTGGCTCCTTTCACTGGGCTGAAGTCCCTGGGAGGGTTCCCAAGCAGGAAGATGAACAATGATATTACTTCCGTTGCGAACAACGGTGGAAGAGTGCAATGCATTCAGGTAAGAGAAGATATTTATGTGATAGGAAAATGTGAAGATTTGGAAGTTGGTTGGTTAGTTAGTTTGTTAACTGAATTATGATGGAAATGAAATGAGTAGGTGTGGCCAACAGTTGGGAAGAAGAAGTTCGAGACTCTTTCGTACCTGCCACCCCTGACAAAAGAACAATTGGCAAAGGAAGTAGACTACCTTCTTCGGAAAGGATGGGTTCCGTGCTTGGAATTCGAATTGGAGGTGAATTTGTTGAATTGAATTGAAAGGGTTATTATGGTTAATTTATGAATGAATGAATGAATGAATGAATGATGTTGATGTTTGTGTTTGATGTTGATGTGTGTTGATAGCATGGTTTCGTGTACCGTGAACACAACAAGTCACCTGGATACTATGATGGAAGGTACTGGACGATGTGGAAGCTGCCTATGTTTGGGTGCACTGATTCTTCTCAGGTGTTGAAGGAGCTTTACGAGGCTCAGACTGCTCACCCCGATGGTTTCATCCGTATCATTGGATTTGACAACGTTCGTCAAGTGCAGTGCATCAGTTTCATTGCCTACAAGCCACCAGGCTACTAAGTCTCCAAAATTTCCCATTTCATTTTGCTTTTTTGTTGCCCAGATTATCCTCATCCGAAACCTAGAGCCTAATCCTTCTGCGTAAGGAAATTTATTTAATGAGATGACCTCTCTCAACATATGTTTTATATATATTTATATATATATATGTATCTGGGATGGAACCAATTACCATTTGCTTTCTGATATTCACATTCTGTACTTTTGGTTTCTGTTATCAGATATGAAAGGGTGAGAAATTAATGAATTATCTGCTGATTTTTTGTTCCTATGCTCCCAAATAACTTCATGAACCATTACTAGTTTAATTGTGCCAATAAATGAAGGCTAATAGAGGAACTCATGCTGGATATTCGAGTAGGCACCGTGGTTGAGCTTTAGCCTTTACTTTGTCACACACATGTAATGTACGAATGTTCTAAGAATTATTCCACTTCCAAAACTAAATAAGAATTCCATAATTTTTTAAAACAATGATATATACTGGTTTAGTATATAGCATGCAGCCACTGTATTGATCAACAACTACCAAATCGTTTTGTTAAATATGTGCAAAGAAAGAGACGTACAAATTCAAAGTTGTGTTTGTTTCCAAGCAATAAGTACCAATTGCCAATGAACCATTTGGTTTGATTCCATTGCTACTCTCCTCACTGCAATTTTCAAAATTATGATTTGGAAAGCAGCACCAAAAAACATGATTTGGTCATGATGAGCTGGTTCTACCAAATTTTACCATTTTTTTCTAGAATTACCAGAATCTCATAAATTATCTACAATTAATTTGAAGAAGATTCTCTTATCTATTTTTAAGAAAATCAATAAATACAAATAAACAACTAAAATAATTAATTATTATATTGATTTTTTTATATATATATAAAAACTTTCATGTTAGACATCACTATGCAACTTGACATCTCAGATAGACCGACATCTCATATAACAACACTCCTCTATCATCACATGAATAATGATTAAATTAGAGATCATTTTATAAACAAAAAATTATTGATATCTAAAATAATTTCTACTATTGATAAAAATTTATAAAAGTAGTTTTTAAATTGGTATCTAACCATTAACTACTTTATATTCTAAACTAGTCTTCATTATTCTTTTAAAAACTAATTTAGAATCTAAAATATTAGTAATTAAAATCTTGATAACTAATTTAGATATACTAATATATAAACTATTTTATAAATTTTTATTAATAATTTAGATATCAATAATTTTTTATTTTTTAAAATAGTACCTAATTTAGTTAACATAGTAAATAATAATTATTTTTTAAATTTTATTTTTATTTAATAAACTTTATTTTTATTTAATAAATTTTTTTAATAGTTATTGATTAGCAAACTGAATCCTTTGGATGGATTAATATTTGTGAACCCTTTTGATAACTACATTTGTGAACAAGGATACTCCTATAAGATATAGAAACGGATAAGAAGTTTCACCTACTTTACCTCCACGACCACATCATCATTCAATGTCATGAATATACAAATCAATTGGACTTTCTTTTCAAATATTTATTTGTGGATAAGAATATGCTTATATTCTACAACATATGATTCTTTCAATCCAACGTTAAATAAAATAATTCTTAGTAGATGAAGAATGCGAACTTTCATATAATGTACGAATCATATAATACTTTATTAATCAACTTCATTTTAATGGATATACCACACTTTTAAATGCAGAATTCTGTCTAAAAGAAAATACTAACTATAAGATAATTGTTAGTACTAAAAATTTAATAATTAAGTCTCATATTTTATAAAAAAAATATTAAGTTAGCATCTAAGACCTATTATTAGAGTCCATACTTATTTTAAGGATTTTCTTTTAAGAAAATTTATTCAAAATTAAAAAGTAAAAATAAAATAAAATTGCAGCTATCCATGGATACTCGAACGTATAAAAAAAATCATTGATATTTTTTGGTGAATACTAAAATAATAGTGAAACGAGTAGTGGAATGAATTTTTGAAATAGAAACTTTATCTATACCATCTCTACTGTGATCCACTGATAACTCAACGAGAAGGATATTAATTTAAGCAAATTTTAATCACTTCAACTTTCTTTGATTATTATTATTAGAAAAATACTTTCATAGTTTTAAATTTAAGTACCTTTTTAATATATACATATATATATATATAATAGGAATATTCAATTAACTCAACTACTATTCTTTATCGGTAGGAAGTGGTTAATTTTTTTTATATTTTAATTAAAAGATAGTGTATGTTTATTTAAGAAATCTAACTCTTTTTGTACATACTTTTAATGGTTACTTATTTATCAATCTTGTTAATTTATTTTAACCCAAATGAATAATTTGACTATGTACTCCGTTCAAGTTTATGCCGTTTGAGTTGTGAGCTTATCATGATATAAGGGTATCCTTACAATTTTCAAATAAGTTCTACAACATATCATGTTAAAGTTTTGTGGACAGAAAGGAAACTTCAAAACTACTTTAAGAAGATAAGTGTTATACAATTGTGTGGTCTAAACAGTCAAGGCATTGTGACTCCATCATAGCAAAAAGGAAAATCCAAAACAAGACATCCTCATGGATGCTTGAGGTTGAGAAATAGGTAATGTGATGTGATTCATGATTTGTTTGGTTGCTTCCTTTGCATTTTGTGAAAGAAGGATCGAATAACTTGCTATAAAAAGATTCTAAATAGATAACAACATATTAGTAATTTGTTTTTGTTTTTATTTCGGTCTATTCAAATAGATACAGATTCCTATATGTAGATTTCACAAGTTTAAGTCACAAAAATAGTTTTCAAAACGATAAGGAAGATTGCCCATGTGCTTAGAAGAAAAATTGCAATTCACCAAGTGGTTGGAAATGCTAGTTTACAAATTGTACCATATGGCACCGAGAGGTCTTCATCAAGATCATTGATTGAATACCCTTCTGGTGATGTGGTCGACATAGTTTTCATAGACTCAACAAATAGTCCTTAACAGAACATGATTAATGTGATCACAGTATAAAATGTTACCTAAACTCAGAGGCTAACTCGATAATTTGTCCTAATCTCAGTCCAATATTAAAGGTCCATCATGATCTTATACATGCGCACACCAACCAAGACAAAGGTATGCATTAAAAAAATATTTATTACTCTTGCATACCTCATACCAGGCATTAACTTAGGCATCGGATTAACTTTTGGAGGTACTCCACCCACACCAACTGAAGACCAAAGATCACATGAAATCATTAGTTAGGACTAGCACTAGCGCAAGGAGATAAAAGAAGAATTGAGACCTTCCCAACCTTTTATAAGACAATTGGGGCCCACTGTGGAACCGAGAAGGATTTGAAGAAGATTTATGGTAGCAACAAGGAGGAAGAAGAACGAACAATGAACAATTAACAATGATGCAAGGCGATCAAATCACCCTACCTTTGGCACTTCAGCTAAAGATGGTTGACATGAAGAGAATGAACAAAGAGGAGCTTCGAGATCTCAGAAAAGAGAACAAGGAGATGGGAAGAAGATTGGTCGAAGGATCCAAAGGCCTCAATGAAAAGGAGGTCGAGCATAACACGAACCCAATAGAAACCCCGTGACCTCCCATCAGCCATGACCAAACCACCTCAGTTTGGAAGTGAAAATATTGAGTTCAAGTTAAACATTTCCGTCAACGCCTACACAATCGGAGGAACACATCGACATCCCTTTGCCGATGGCATCATGTAAGCCCAACTACCACACAACTTGAAGGGACGAACCATTCACCAATACAATGGGATGACAGACCCAGACGAACACCTTGACAAGTATATTACTCATATGAGTTTATACACATTCTCAGCACCCGAACCATCAAAATTTGGTACCTCGTCATGGACGCAAATATGTCCTACAACATTCTGCTTGGCAAACCATCCCTAAACGAACTGGGCATTATAGTGGCCACCCCTACCTAGCCATGAAATTCCCCTCGACTTCCAGAGATATCGTCACCGTGCAAGTTGATCAACGAATGTCTAGGGAATGTTATGAGGCTAGCCTTCGCGTAGAGTAGATGCTCAAGGCCAAACCCTCATCACAAAGCATGAGCATCATGGCTATGGTTGATCTAGACCCCAAGAATAAGGATGAGCTCCCCATCCAACTTCAAGGAGATGACCATGTTACACGCATAGGGACTTCGTTGTCCAAGGTTGAGGTTGAGACCATATCACAATCCCTAACGAACAATGTTGATCTCTTAGCATGGACCACGATCAAGATGCTAGATGTTGATCCTTATGTGATCTCACACAGGCTATGTATCCACCTAGATGCTAGACCCATTTTGCAAAAAAAAAAAGTTGGAAGATGATAAATGAGAGCGGCGAAGGAAGAAGCCGAGAAGCTATTGGATTTCGGGTTCATAGAGGAAGCTAAATACACCACCAGGTTATCGAATGTGATCATGGTTAAGAAGCAAAGCAGAAAGTGGAGAATGTGTACTGACTACACAGATCTCGAAAATGCATGCCCGAAGGATACGTACCGGTTACCAAGTATTGATCGACTGATGGACAAGGCGGCAGGGCAGAAGATCCTTAGCTTCCTTTATGCTTACTCAAGTTACAACCAAATATGGATACATCATGGAGATAAAGAAAATATGACGTTCATGACGAACGAGGCTAACTTCTTTTACGAGGTCATATCGTTCGACCTCAAAAATGCAGGAGCGACGTATCAAAGGCGCATGGATAAGGTATTTTAAGGCCTCATAGGCCAAAGTGTAGAAGTTTAAGTGGATGACATCATTGTCAAGTCCAAAACATCGAAAAACACGTCAAGATTAAACTTGTTAGACGACTCTACATTACTAAAGTTGTTAGAGGGTCTCATAAAGTTAGGCTTGTTGAATGGTCTCTATGTTCAAAAGAATAAAATCAATTGAATTTCATGTTGGCAGATTGTTGATGCATGAGGGTGTTGAAATGCATATTGGTACTAGATGTTGAAAGTAGTGTTCCATCACCTAATCAAGTAATAAGATCAAGTGTTGGAAGAAAAATTGGTTAAGGAAGATGGGGAAGCAAAATTGATTAAAGAAGACCCAATTTCAATGAGACAAAGCTCATTAAACACTTCTGCAGAGTTTCCTTTCTATTTCAAATTCAAGTGTGAAATACATGAGGCAAGGAATTCTATTTATAGGAGAGAGTGTCTTAGAGAGCAAGATAGATGGGTATGGGTGTCATTTGTGAGAAACCTTCTAGAAAGTATATCAAAGTGGAAAGCCTCCCAAGCTAGCCTACATCTTATAAAAACTAGGTTAAAAACCCTAATCCTAGGTGCATTGTCATGAAAAGTGGGCTTTGGCCCAAGCCCAAACTATACTAAGTGCACCTTACTCTAGCTTATTCTTCTATTTAGACCCCCAAAGTGAGCCCAATTTATTTACATAAAATTGTCTTTTTAAAAGACCAGAAGAAAGAACATTTGATGTTTTGGCCTATGTTAGTTCTTCTTCTGTTGAGGTTATTCTAAAGTTTGGTGGAGTCTTCTCTTGGATGCTGAGATGATTGACTTAATTGTGAAGTGTCTATTGTGTCCTTGGTTATCATATATGATAAAATTTGTTTAAGCAAGATAATTCTGAAAAAAATATTTTTGTTTCCTAAAAACACACTCTTAATATCTTTTTAGTTCCACAAAACTTGCGAATAAAGCCTTTTTGTTTTCAAATATTACATTACTTTGATTAAATGCTTTTCTAACAAATATATGTATTCTAAAGATTTAATTTTTTGCAATTAACTGTTTTAAACAAAATTTGCTACATGTTCAATTTGTTCATTGAACTACCTATCGTTAACAAAAGTTGTAGATGTTTAATTGTTCTACTACTTATTGCAGTTATACAAAACATTATTACATCATTCAAAATCTCAAATAAAACATTCAACTTATTTTTGTTATCATGAAACATAAACTTCGCATATGATCTTATGGTCATCAAACTGTCTAGTGTGATATAGATCATCCATGAGCTCAAGAGACTGTCTATGAGCTCAAGAGACTGTCTAGAAGCTTAACAGACATTTTAGACAAATAATCCACATCATCTAGGATCTCAACAAATTCTTACTCTTTTTCTCCTTTAATTCAAACAACTCAACTTTTCAGTCCCTTTTTGTTTCATTTCTTTCTCTTTTTACCCCTGTCCCAGTCAAACTAAACCCTTGAAATAAATTAGTTGAGACAAAAGGAGCTCAAATTTCTCTCCAAAAAATAGAAAGATAGAGTGGAAGATGAAGGACACACAAGTCATAAATTAAGTTGATTATTTTTTTAAGACTATTTTAAATTTTAAGAACACAAGTTAAAGTAAAAACAAAAAAAGGTGAGTTACTCTCTATGTACTCAAAACCTAACAAAGAAATGAAAGATAAAAGGGAAACAATGCATAATAGCCACTTGCTTTTGTTGGGACCAGAACAAAACAAAAGGGTCATTATTGTTGAGGGGACTAAGATAAGGACTGTACTGTGAGCATTTGGCTCATATACACTTCAAAAATGTGGTGCAGATGGGGATGAAGAGAAGTGGAGAAAATGAAGACCAATTTTTCTACTTCTCAATCAATCAATCCATGACGACGCAGTCCTTTTGGATGTGATTCCCATGTGACCCACCAAGACTCATCATTCATCAAGTTCTAGGTTTTTGACCTTAAGACAAGTTCAATTACCCTAGAAAAATAGGTTTAGGATCACTTTTTCTTTCATCAACATTTTCTTTTTTAAAAAATTAATTAAACAAATTTAAGAAAAAATGTGCTACATGTCACTAAAAAAGTTGATGAACTAAGTTTAGAAAAATACGAATACATTAAAAATAAATGTCTCCTAAAAATAGTCTATAGTTTCAAAAATAGTCACCACACAAAATAGTAACTTTTAACCTTAAAAATAGAAAAATATCAGGAGCTAATTACGTACTAAGAATTATAATGATCAATGTAGTTTTCGTTGCATTAAAGAACCCTAGAAAAATTATATGTTGTGATTCTATTCTGACAAAAACAAGTCATACCCTATGAACCGGACCTGTGTTCATGGTCTCTTGTACTCAGTTTTGTTCTCTATAAATTAAAATACATGTCGTATTGCAAATATAATTACGAAAGGCTAGTAACTGAGGAAAGTTACAAATTTATGAAAATAGAGAATTAAATAAATTTTTTCTCAAAAATGGGCTGATACTTCACGCCCATGATATATAAAATAAAGTTTTCTTTATCAAAAATTTGTTTCTCGGTTTCCCCAAAGTTTTCGATTGTTGGACATTCTGATAATTAGAATTTCTTATGTTGTGTTTGGTATAGCCAATTTAATGTTTATGAGAAAGAACTTGAGTGTAGTTGTGAGGATTTTATGTATTTGGCATAAATGATTTAGAAAGAGTGTGGAGTGAGAAAATAATCTGAGATGGGGAGAAAGAAGATTTATAGGTTTTGTGTTTTCTTTTTATCCGTAATAAAAAATAAATAAATATGAATCACTTTAAGGGTGATCTAACCTTTATACATGAACTCAACCATAACCTTCATCACAAGACTTACTCCAAAGTCTCTCTAAATCGAACTCTCATAACTAATCCAGAGGAAGACATCTAGGAGAAACAGTCATACAACTTAAATAAATACATCATTTCATATTGAATATATTTTATTGCACGTTGTGCATGCTCAAATAATAATTTTCAAAGTTAAACCATAACTATTGTTGGAAGTGAATGAGAAAAGAAACATTCAAGTCGTAAAGAAAGGCAGAGACAAGAAGCTTGTGTGTCCATGAATGGTCTCCAACTGCTTGGAAAAAATTAGATACGTGGCTTTAATCCAACAACTTGGTGACTTTTAAGGTTGAGTAAGGTTCCAATGTGTTACCTTTGCCTTCAAACCATTGCAACTCTGATGAAGACTTAATCTACCACCGTTTGTTCCAACATGAAGAAGCTTTTTCATTAACACCATAGGAGGAATTGGACAAGCAGGGTTAGGTTGTAAGGAATAAGACTAGACTCGTAGCCAAAAGATACTCATAAGAGAAAGATATAGATTACACTTACGCTTCTCTATCTCATTTAGAGCAATACAAATTTTGTTGTCATTTGCTACTTTCGGTAAAATGAAATTATATCAAATGGATGTGAAAAACGCATTTTTCAATAGATTCGTCAAAGAAGAAGTCTACGTGTGCAACAACTTCCTGGTTTTGAGAGTTCTACTTTCCATAACATGTTTTCAAATCAATCAAGCGTATGTATGTATCCAAACAAGCTCTTAGGCTTTGGTATGAGTGCTTAGTGTTTTTCTAAACGAAAATTATTTCAAACATGGACAAGTAGACACTATTATATTTTACAACGACTATTCAAATGAATTCATCATACATCAAAATTTATGTTGATGACATTATTTTTGGTGCAACTAATGAGCTTCTCTGCCAAGAATTTTCAAGTCTTATGTTGACGAGTTCGAAATGAACATGATGGGAGAACTTTCTTCTTAAGATTTCAAATCAAGTAAGTAGATAATTTCATATAGATACATTAGATGAAGTATGTTAGATAATTACTTTAAAATTTCATGTTAGACGATGCCAAATAGATGAGCACTCCAATACATCCAACAACTTCTCTTGGTTTAGAGAAAGAGTCAAATTCAATGGACAACTCTCTTTACAAATACATAATTAAATCCATACTCTATCTCACAACATTTAGGCCTAACATCATTTATGACGTCTTTCAGTGTACTCGTTTTCAATTTAAGGTTAATTTAACTAGTGTTTGAAAGAATTTTTAGCTAAATATTATTTTCACCTAATAAAAGAAGAAAAACTAACTACAATGCTTCACCACATATAAAATTAATTTATACATAATTTATTTATTTTTTGAAAAATTATATAAAATAATTTATATAAATTAGTTTATATATAATATTTACTATAATATACTTTTGTAATATAAAAAAAAATATTAATTATAATATATTTTAAAAATATTTTAAACATTTTTTATATAAAAAATATTTTATTTTATGTAAAAATATTAGAGTTAAATATAAACAAAATATTAATTATAATATACTTTTAAATATTTTAAGCTTTTTTATATAAAAAATCATTTTATCAAAAAAATATATTAAAATTATTTTTTATCCTGAACTTTCGTTCTGACGTGGATAATAACTTTTCTCTAACCTAAACGTTTTAATAGACTTTACGTTCACATCGAAAGTGCATTTGTCACATGACAAAAATGTTGACAAAAATGTTAACGTCATCTCATTTCAATAGTTTTCATAATATAAGAATCCAAAAAATCTAAAGTTTCAACTACAAACTAAAATCAATTTCATATCAAAATACATAAACGAAAATCATATTAAATCCTTAAATATTAATCCCAACATACATGTTATAAACATTTTATTTTAGTCATAAGATGTTCCAAAGTTCTAAACAACCATTAAATATAAGCACCTATTAACTTAAAGAATTGTACTTAGCTAGCAAACTTCCTATTCAATTCACCAAAATCTAGTAAGATATTCAGTCCTTAATCCTTATTCCCACATCATCTTCTTTATAAACTATAAAAAAAAAATAAAGGAATTGAAACCTTAGTAAAAACAAAATTAAACTTTCATCCTAACTCACTCACTCACACATGTCAAATTTCATAATAATGTTTAACATCATAGTTTTTTATAAAAATAAAATAAAACCTTACGTTATAATTAAAATGAAAAAAAGAGATTAATTTTAAAAATTTAAATGAAATTTTATTTATTATTTTAATCTCTGAAATTCTAGATTAAATGTGATTTTCATCATTCAAATTTAAAACATAAAATATTTGTCAATTAAATTAAAAAAATAAAATTATATTTTTTGAACTAAATTTTAGAGACTAAAATTAGTTTTTTTAAAACTACTTTAGTCTCTCAAATTTAATATTTAAGAATTAAAATCATTATTTTTTTAATTCAAGGAACTAAAATAATAATTCATTTTAATTTAAAAGACCAACACTGAATCTATTTCAAATTTGAAGGTAAAAAACATAATCAAACCAAAAACGTTTTAAGAAGTCATTTGGGCGTTTCTTAATTTAAAAATTTAATACGTGAGAGATTATATTTCAAGAACGAAATAAACTATTTATTCTAAAAATAGTTATCAAAGGAAAATTGCACTTGAAGCACGTGGTGGATCACTTTGATGATGCCCCAAAGTTAGTGGGATTCAGAGCATAAAAATCACGAGATGTTTCACAACGCAACTGCACATCATAATCAAGCCAAAAGGTGAAAGCATGCTGAAGCATTTCATCAAACATTTGGCACCCACTTTTTCTGTGCGAAAATTATGATGATGCATGTTCATGGATTTGCACTCCTACAAACAACAAATTCCCATTATCTTTCTCCCAAAATGGTTCCTCATTTTGCCACAAAAGTCAAAGGAGAACATGAGTTTGTCGAAACCTGCTTGGTGATGTCAAAAATTGTAGGTCTTGGTCTATGTTTCATGTTCCATTGCTGCATTTTCTTAACCTTATTAAGGCTTTTGTAACAAGAAATCATCATCATGCCACTCATTTCTAAATAGTTAAATGGTCTTTTTGTCTCTCAAAATCAAAGCCCTGTTCCAGGTCTTCATCATTGTTATAGTTTCAAATTTTGCAGAATATCTATATTATGCAATTTTTAAATTCAGAAGTGAAAAAAAAGTATTTTTGGACCGAAAGTTTTGTGTCGGTTTATTTTTTTGTGCTTTGATACCATTTGAGGTTTGTTTCTGAGATTTAGCATATTTTTTAAAATATATCTATATAAAAAAATGTGTTTAACTAAGCTTAGTTACTTAATATTTTTTTTTTCGTGACGAGTGGTTATTAAATTGATGTTATAATGTTTAAGATTTTGTTTAACCTCATTTTTGTAATAAAATATTTAAGATATTCAAAATATATTATTACTCGTGATTGAGTAGTTGATATAAAACTTATAAATAGGTATATTAATCTGTGTTAATTGTCTTTCTTATCTAAGAATTAAAGAGATTGAAATGTTGGTACTAATAAATATTTTATTATTGTTCCTACATGAATTAGAAATATTATTCTTCTTTACTTCTTTACTAAGCTTCTCAGTCGAGTGCTTTTTTTATTAAAAAAAAGCACGTTTTTAAACAATTAAAGCAACAAAGTTAATTAAAAAATCAATTTCAATTTTTTTTTTCGGCAATAAATTAATAAAATAAAGTGAGACACTTTAGGGGTGTCTCAACCCATTATACATAAGTCATATCTGGTTAAAACTTTCAACACACCAAGACAAAGAAAATAGATGCTCCACTTACACCAAGAGCATAAGCTTTAAAGCCGCCCCTACCCATAACAACACTCTTACACAAAGAACCTTGTCTTTCAGAAAACAGCCCATGTCCATAACAGAATTGGTTCTACAAAAAACCAGCTGAACACAAAACTTAAAAGATACAAACATAATGACTAAGTGAGACTCTATCTTTGATGTCCTTTTACATCCTTGATCTCTTAACACTTTTGCCTACTTCCAAAATAACCTGCAACATTTGAAGCTTAACAAAAAAATTCCTAGCATATGATGTAAGGTTAGCTGTTAGAAATTTAGCAAGCTAACAACAAAGTGTTTAAATGTTTCCTCCCTTCTTTCAACTATGAGTGATGCTTGCTTCCAATAACTCCATTCCACTCCCTCGTAAAGCTTTGTTGGCGGGCAGGCTAAAGTAAAGCATAGTCCTTCCATTATGATTTTAGTCTTGATTACCTGCACCAAAAGACCATACCTTTCACGACTCGCAACCATCACAAGACTAAAATATGATTGTACCACTACATGATCAAAACACAAGAGGTAAAAAAAAAAACAAGGCAAACAAGATCGTGCAAGGTAAATCATGCTTTCAGACCGAAAAAGTTACCTAGTTGCCATATTAATGCAAGTTTGTGGGGATTAAATCAATTTCAATAAGCTTAGCCTTTTGAAAACACTACCTCTTTATAAAACACTAGCCTGTTTGATATGTTTCGGATTGTGAGAAACAAAATATGGTGTTTCAATCCTATATGGCTATATCATGGCAGAAACAAAATTAAACATGCCTAAGAAAAGGTTGATTTACAAAATTAATCACTGACATTGTTCATACCAAAAAAACACACCGACCGAACATAAAATATTTTTAAACAAAACTAAAATTAAATTACCATAAAAAAGGAGAAAAAGAAAATACTATAAAAATTGCTTAGCAAAACTATTGAATCAAACAACTGAGAAGCATGGAAAAACTATAAAATTGTAAAGGTGCAAAATCTGAAAGATAGTAGTGAAGATTAATTAAAATAAAGAAAATCAACCAATTCATAGGACTTCCCCCGATCACCACTTCTATGCTCTAAGTCATGTTTGTAAGATAAATGAAATAAAAACCAAGTGAAAATGAAAACAAAAACCTAATAAAATAAAAGATAAAAAAACTCTAACTGATTGTAAGAATAAATTGAAGTCTGTGATACCTGTATTTGAACAACGTCACTAATAAAATGTGAGGCGCAACCATGAGATAAGGAGCTTATGAGTGATTGAGAGAAAATCTTACTTGTGTTTGAGCGATAGAACAAGACATAGTGAAAGTGATCAATCACGTAGAAATGAGAGAAGGAGATGGAGACGAAGCACGAACGAAATGGAGCACGAACAAGACGGAGACAGATCATGGAGAATGAAACAAGATTTAGAGAATGAGGAGGAGGAATGAAACTGAGATTCAAAGAGCAAGGAGAGTAAAATAAGATTGAGAAACGAAGGAAGAAGACTAAAATGAGAATGAGAGAGAGTTACAAGAACGACATTGAGATTCAGGAAGAGGTTGTGATAGTTTTTAAAAAAATTTAAAAACATTATATTTAAGTGATATTTAAAATATAGTTTAAATTTATTTATAAAAAAAATTATTTATAAAAATATGTTACTTTTTTATTTGTTTATGGTGATATTTATGTAAAAATTGTTATTATAATAATTACAATTTAAGTTTATTTTATTTATAGTAACATTTATGAAAAAACAAATGTTACTATAGTCATTAAAATTTATCTATTGTGACATTTTAAATAAATGTAACTATGAAAATGTTACTATAGATAATAAATGGTGTAGTGAAAATTAAATCTACACATGTGTTTGTATTAAAAATTATATGTGTATGTTCTTGTATCGGTATGGGCAAGACCGACACTTGGCCTCCTTGATCGGGACCCACCTGGTTGCCCGAGATCTGGTTTACCTGACCGAGATCAGGGAGACCTGAGAGACTTGGCCGAGGCGACCGAGACCAGGAAAACCTGGCCGAGACCTGGGAGACTTGGCCGAGACGACCGAGACCTAAGAGACTTGGCCAAGACCATGTAAGCTTAGCCGAGACGAGTAGAATCACCACGGCCTGCCGACCGACCCATACCACCGTTAACGCTCAAACCAAGGTCAGTGAAGTTAATTCGTTATTAAGAATTAAGTAATACAACCCTAAGCAGGATCCACTCCGATAAACGGGTCCAACAAGGTAGGCCCATTAGAATAATATAAATAACACACATCCCAAGGAGAAAGGTACATCATTTATTACTGTTCACCTACCATAATACCATCACCCGCTTTACTGACTTGAGCATCGGAGTGCCTTCGCAGGTACCCCCACCATCCGGTGTTCAGCCTAGACCGAGTGTCGAAGGAGAAGCAGGAGGACGAGAAGAACCCCAGTTCATCACCCAACAACCTGACCGACCGAAGGAAAGAGAAGAAGACTTCAATAGTTCTCTAGGTCCCATCTCCCTAGTAGAAACAGTTTTCCAATAATAAATTTTGTCAAAAAATATAATTTAACATAATATTATCTTTAAGAACAACTATGTTACCTTTTATTGTGTTTGACTTGGTCATTGAGGGACATTTTTATTCTGGGCCCAAAGATAACTCACCTTAAATGTGGTCTCTGTGAAAAGGCTGGGAAATGTTTTTGTTGATTGTACAGGAAACAGAAGTTGCCTTTGTGATTCAATAGCTGCTTAGATGGTTTAACTATAAGTAAAGATAGATGGAGAGAGGTACAATGGTTTTCTGTTTGACACTAAAAATAAACGTGTATGTGATGGACGTTAATTTTGTATAAACTGGTGTTTATAAACACTATAATTTATGTGTGTGGTGATTTTAAAAACCGCTATATACCTCTGCCAAAAAAATTAATATAACGGTCTTATGCGAATCTTCGCAACACCCGTCATTTAACGTTTTGTATATAGTGACGTTTTATGTATGTAATTCATGTCACTCAAAATTTTCGTAATATATTTGATTGGGAAACGATTTTGGCGCAAAACACGGCTAAAAATATTTGTGGAAACTAAATATTTTCTGTGAAAAAAATAAAGTCACAATGCGATGGAGGGAACGAAATGTTGGGTATGAAGCCATGACCAATTGGGTTAGGCTGACTAGGCACCATGTTTAGTGGGTGGACTTAATCACTATGTCCCTTTTATAATCTCTATTTAAAGAGATCATTGTACTTGTATGCAACAGGATATAATGAAAACCTAATAGTTGCCCGTGTGGATGTAGGTTGCAGTTGGCGACCGAATCACGTTAAATCTTGTGTTGTTTATTTTTCTGCAGTTGATTCGTGATTGTGTATTGCTTCCACGTGCGTTTTTTTCCATCAAGTGGTATCAAGATCTTTGGTTCGTTTACGCACTAAAGATTCGATCAGCAGAAATTAATCGACGAGACTTGAAAATTGCGGCTGCAGCAGCGTCCCAAAGTTAGGGTTTCGCAGAGGCGGCAGCAACATCCCAAAGTTAGGGTTTCGCAGGGGCTGCAGCAGCGTCCCAAGGCTTAGGGTTTCACATCGGTGCAAGGAGGAGGCTCCTAGATCTGCTTTACAACAGCGGTGACCAGCGACGGTAGTGGTGCGGAGCGCCAGTGCAGTGGACTGCGACTAGGTCTGTTGGTGAGTGATTTTGGGTGGTGCAAAAAAAAAAAGATTGCCAAGATCTGAAATTAGTTATACCGAGTATCTCGTTTAGTCATTTGATATGGCAGAAGACGGGAGGTTCCGAATTGAAAATTCGATGGTACAAATTTCAGTTGGTGGAAAATGCAAATTGAGGATTTGCTAGTTCAGTTACTGAGCACATCAATAAAACGAATTTGATCTTAGCCAGACTTATGTCAGTGGGCATTAAGTTCGATGATGAAATTCAAGCTTTACTACTGTTATTATCTTTGCCTGAAAGTTGGTCCGGAATTATTACAGTAGTTACCAGTTCAGCGGGATCTGATGGATTTACTTTTGAGAAGATTCGTGATCTCGTTCTTGGCGAGGACGTTAGAAGAAGGAGTTCTGGGGAATTATCTAGTGAATCGCTATATGTCATCAGAGGTAAGAAAAATATCAGAGATAGTGAGAGCATGAACAAAAGAAGGAGTCAGTCAAAGACTCGATATTGTTCAAGTGTAACATGTTGGAACTACAAGGAGGTGGGGCATTTCAGGAATCAATGCCCAAATGATAAATAAGTCAACATTGCAGAAGACTTCGCGGACAAGGACCTTTTAGTCTGTTGTGCGGATAGTAGTGTGGATTCCTGGGTCATGGATTCTGAAGCATTGCAGAATCTAGTTATTGGGGACTTTAGAAAGGTAAGACTAGTGGACAACACTCTTGATGTTACGGGCATAGGTGACATAGTGTTGAAGACACCAGTTGGTTTATGGACTTTGAAGAATGTCAGAGTTGTTCAAAGCTTGACGAAAAGTTTGATTCAGTTAGGCAGTTAGACGAACAGGGACATGAAGTGAAGTTCGGAAATCAGCAATGGAAGGTCGTCAAGGGAAATCTTGTCATAGCCTGTAGAAGAAATAGAGGTTCGTTGTATATGGTCAGATTACCGTCTGAGGGAGTGACCATCCTAGTTCAGAAGATAAACAAAGTCCTGTTCACAAAATCTCGTGGGCAGAAGAGTGTTGTCTTTACAAGAGACAAACCCAGAGTCACATGTCAGATTCAGGATGAACGAGCATGGAAAGGTTCAAGTAGACCAGTCAGAGGTACTTGTGGCAGTGGGAGCACGGGTTGTGCTTCAGCTGAAGGTTCCTAGACGACAGTGGGTTAGGAGAACCAGTATTCCAGCTGTTGAAACTTCTCTAGAAAATTTCTTGTTGAATATGGAGAGTGTTTGTTCTCAAATTGTTTCAGGATCCAACAGTTCCTGTAAGTGGGAGCCGGTAGGAATAGAGAACGGGTCAGTGACTGACGTGTTGAAACTTAGTGGAGTTTTAACGAAGTCTTCAAAATGATTAAGAAGGCTGGTGGCAACTAGAGGTGGAACATTGAATTCCGTCGACAAATTACAGAAGTACATGTACACAGTTGAAGCGCAGGTGAACATTGTTCCGTGACTTCAAGTGGGAGATTGTTGGGTATGAAGTTAAGACCAATTGGGTTGGGTTGACAAGACACCATGTACACAGTTGAAGCGCAGGTGAACATTGTTTTGTGGCTTCAAGTGGGAGATTGTTGGGTATGAAGCCAGGACCAATTGGGTTGGGCTGACTAGACACCATGTTTAGTGGGTGGACTTAATCACTGTGTCCCTTTCATAATCTCTATTTAAAGAGATCATTGTACTCGTAATTGGTGTGCAACAGGATATAATGAAAACCTAATAGTTGCCCGTGTAGATGTAGGTTGCAGTTGGCGACCGAACCACATTAAATCTTGTATTGTTTATTTTTCTGCAGTTGATTCGTGATTGTGTGTTACTTCCGCGTACGTTTTTTCCATCACGAAATAGTGGGATAGTGGTCTATTTCATAAAATGACAGTTTCAAATGACATATTTGAAGGTGAAATATGAGGCTTATTAACTTATTGAATTACACAGATAATTGTAACGCTTTTTAATATATTAAAACCGTCACATCTTATTTTATTTTTTTTAGTATGACATGATTATCTGTTATATAATATTCTCTTAAACTTTGCAATTGTCTAGTATCTACTACTCTTTGGGTATGTAATTTTGACAGCCATATAAATATTTGGAGGTTAAAGGTGATTTTTGAGGTACTGAGATCTCTTGCCTCCATTTTTTTTCATATAAAATAGAAACATCAGTTAAATGTTTCAGTTAATTTATTTATTTTTAACTGATAAAATATAAAAAAAATGTTAGAAAATCAACTCAGTACTTTGTGAATATGATAATGTGGTATGTATACCTCAGGATCAATTTTGTATGATGTGAAGTACTTTTGCGAATTTAATTATATGTTGTAACATTTTGAGTCTTGTCTTGTCAAAGTTAATATGAATTATTGTACAAAAATGATTACGTTTGTCAATATGTATCTAACTTTAGCATCTTTCTTTCTTAGAATTAGAATAACAAGAAAATAGCATTAATTTTGCATGACCTTGGTAGGTTATGCTTGATCATGCATGTGAACATAAATGGTCACTTGCCACACCTAAAATTTTAAACTACTTTAAAGTTTATTAGACAAGTTCACACCTCATTGCATTAAAAGAATGATTTATTAACATTCATGACTCAAGAAAGTATTACCTCTCTTAGGTTCAGGCTCACACAAAGCTATAAATTCTACATAATATAAAATTGTGTACTAAAGTTCAATTTAATGTTGATGATTTTGCTCATGTAAGATTAAGCCACATTGCTCTAGGGTTTCAATGAAAAAGGATTGTATATGCATAATTTTGTTCCTTAATTTTTGAATATATTGTGCTCTTTATGAGTTAATGGTCTTTCCGAAGGGTCCAACGCCACTCAATTTCTACATTTTATATCATCAAAGCTTTTGTTGATCATTTAGCAGCCAAACTTGTCACCATAAATCTAGACTTTGGATAGTTCTAACTTATCAAGTTTTTTGTTTTGGTATAAATTAAAGGAATCTAACTAAAAGAGAAAAGTTTGAATTAAAGAAGAATCACTATAAAAAAAACATTAAATATTAATTAATTTAAAAATAAAAAAATAATAATTAGTTATTATATTAAACAATAATTAATTTAGAGAAAAAAATAATTAATACCATTTTATTGATTGAATAAGATATTATTTTATAAATTAAAAAGTTATTGATATGGAAAATAATTTTTATTACTAATATAAATTTATAAAGTAGTTTTTAAATTTTTATTAATAATAAAAATTAATTTATATAATGATTTTTTATTTATAAAATCGTATTTTACTTAATTAATATAATAACTAATTATTATTTTAATCTAAAATTAGTTGTTATTTATTAAATTTTTTTAGTGAATGATAAAGTAAATGTAATTTAAATATAATTTATTTACTTTTTGTTTATCTATTTGGATATTTTTTTTTTGAATGTGGTGTGAATGTTAATTTGTATTTGCTATTTCGAATTAATATGTTGTGAATGATTTTTTTTTTTTGGGGATTTGTTATCTCGAATGTTATAGGTAAAAGTGGTTAGAAAGAAAAAATTAAATGTTTTTTAAAATATTTATGTGTCAACCAAGTCCACGCAAAAAAGTTCATTTTTTTATTGCTTCCATTATGTATGGGTCAAGCCCACACAAGTTTTTTCCTTAAGTTTTGTGTCGGCTTGGTCCATGCATAAGCCGACGATATTACGTCACTTTTACATCGGAGTGGCCGACGAAATTCGTATCTCTTTTACATTGGTTTGGTCCACACAAATTGCGTCGCTCGTACTTTCCGACGTAAAAAGTATTTTGCTGCGTCTGATGCTTGACCAATGTAAATCCAACGTTTTTTCATCGATTTTGGTTCATTTGTGTTCGTTTTGGCCGATAAAATACAACATTGTTTTTTGTGGTGAAAAGAGAAAAATTTGAATTAAAGAAGAATCACTATAAGAAAAACATTAAATACTAATTAATTTAAAATTAAAAAAATTTAATTATTATATTAAATAATAATTAATTTAGAGACAAAAAATAATTAATATAATTATATTGATTGAATTAGATATTATTTTATAAAAAAAAGTTGTTGGTATTTAAAATAATTTTTATTACTATTACAAATTTATAAAATAATTTTTAAAATTTTATTAATAATAAAAATTATTTTAAATACTAATAATTGTTTAGTTTATAAAATCGTATCTCACTTAATTAGTATAATAATTAATTATTATTTTAATTTAAGATTAGTTGTTTAAAGAAATTTAGTGATTGATAAAGTAAATGTAATTTAAATATAATTTATTTACTTTTAACCAAATCATTTATTTTTGTAATCTAAATAATTAGAGGCAACGACATAACACATGTGAATTTTTGAGTTCACTCATCTTTTACTAAAAAAACATTTTATGAAAATATATGCATGTAGGTTTATATTTTAAATCACTATATCTAAAAATTTAAACTAATTTCATAATGTAACTTATTAAAATACATATTCTAGTTTTCAGTTTTTTTAATTTAAAATCACTTCTTATATATATTTTTTTTATCTTTTTAAAGTGAGCTAAATTTCCATTAATATGGCATAGGATTGGGCTAAGTCTATGAATATTTAGATATGAATCGGCGTCATATTTTTATGATATAGTCTATTTTGTTGACTCAAGTTGAGCATGTCCTTTATTTTGAATCTAAAATACACGAGTTTGAACGTAATCTCACTAACATGATGGGTTTTTTCACACACATTAAAGATTAAACACGAATTCCTCATTACATAGATATTTCCACAATAATGTCTCAAGTGTTAATTATGTGAGAAAGAAGAGGTTATTGAATTAGAATTTTGAAAAAATAACTTAAGCATAAAACATTCTATTGATTGAATTAAAATACTATGTAACAATATTATAGATTTTCTTTGACACTTGATAGTGTTGTCAAAACACAATCATACAATATCATAAAATACAAGCAAAAGATAGAGGTGATCTAGACTATTTAATGTATAATGTATTCACACATAAAACCTACAAAAGATTATTTATCTCATTAATATCACACGTGCAATGATTAAGTACTTCTAGAAATTAGAATTAATTAAGTTTACACTAAAAATAGTCAATAATTCTTTATCTATTTCATAGTGCATTTTGTTTCTATTTTATGTTAGAAATCTATATTAACTCTCACACAACCTGATACGTTCATCTACATGACTCAATGTATCAATAACCTAAAATCTAATAGAATCATCTAACTTAATACTTATACTATACACCACGACTAAGTAGCATCTCCCAAGTTCCTACTTAGATAACACTATATCAATTTATTAATTATGGTTATTACTAAAATATTCCAATATATTTAGTCACTTAAACATTCAATTTTAAGTATTATTCATCAATCACATTCTCTGATTCCACACCAACATTCTCAACCTAATTCACATCATAAATACAAGCTAAAGATTAATAATATATACCACTGAAATAAAAAAATAGATGGAATCATTAATTTTAAACAATGTATCATAATACAATCAAGGTAATAATGCCTAAGCTATGAATACTTTGATTTAGAAAAGTTTCACTTGAGCGATATAGGTAACATTTGAGCTATAAGATATATCACTTTAGTAATGCTTATGGTAAACAAGCATTACATATAAAATGACATACCAATCATTAATCAATAACATATTATTTTATTTAAATATCACCTCAATACATAAGAGTGTGAATAGATTACTCTCAATCCCAAAGGGTAGAATTAGTCACTCGTGTTAGTCATTACAAACATGGAAAGCAAAAAAAGAAGATCCATAATGTTTCTCCTTGGTGGTTTCCTCCTTTAGGGTTTCTAACACCTTTTATTCTCCTAATTGATGGCTAGGGTTGTGTCTCACGCCTCATATTTAACCTAGTTGGTCTTGAGTTAAGTGACTTCTCGTCTGAGCATGATTGGGCTCGCTTCGGCGAGTTACATGAAAAACAGGCTCAACATCACTGGAATGATCTTGCCTAAGAAAGATTGGGCTCAGTTGGGCGAGATCCTCTGAAAGCTTCTGGCTTGGGCGAGTGCTAGGACATTCCAACTTTCCCTTTTTAACTTTGTTTATTCTTCTTTTGCCCTTTCATCTTTATTCTTCCCTAGAATCCTAAAATTAACAAAAATTTGGGAATAAATCGTTCTTATTCAAATTATAATCACAAAATATGTAAAAAAGTTTAAATTCATAAATTAATGGTTATATTATAGTTATTTTATCAATTAATATTCATAAGTCCTTGTATTTTAATATGAAATATTACTGAAATATGACACTTATCAAGTACTTCCAACTATTGATATGCATCTTCAAGAGGAGAAGATTATTTAATGCATGCATGGAGCAAATTTAATACATCTTTTATGTTCAAGATGATCATACAAAAGGAAAACTTTCATATGAGTTGAAACTACTCAATGACAAAAAATGTATTTGCAATGACTATGTTCTTCAATACTTATATAAAGACATCCTTCAATAAGAAAGTAACAAAAAAGAGAGTTAAGATTTCCAAAGTGCAAAAATGATTTTGAATTTTTCCAAACCATCTAAAGCCTTGTAAGAACATTGGGTCTATTTATTAATGAACTAGTAGAATGATTAAACTTTGTATATGTCATAAAATGCTACCCTCTTTAGTAAGAAAAACCTTGTGATATATTATATCACATTTTAGTCAAATCTTTTTCTTAGCCAGAAGTGATTGCATTGCAAACAATACTTGGTGGGTTAGCCAATAGTGGCTACATTCCAAAAGAATACTCAGGTTTTAGCCAAAAGTGACCAATTGTTCAAAGAATACTTGGTTGGCTAGCCAAAAGTGACTACTTTACTTGAAGCGTTTGTCAGGATTGGGTACATTCCAAAAGTTTGTAACTTGTAACAATAGTCTGCAAAAAAGTTTTAATACACAATTCAACACTCTCCTTTCATGTATTTGTCCTATTTTGACAACATGTTTCAATGCATTACAACTATCAATTTTAAAACTATATAAAATAAAAAAAATTATGAAAATTTTCAAAACTCTTTCTAACATTGAGATAAATTTGGCTAGCAAAAAACATAATTCTTAGAGCTTTCTTGTACTAAATCAATGACTTCAAGATCATAGTTTGAGAATAACATAAAAGGGATTATCATTTCTTTTCTTTTACATATTTTGATTTGAAATTTGTACAAGAGATATTGTTTCCCAACTATGTATTTTTTTATATTTTGTGTTAGATCTTGATCGTGGTTGCTCAATGGGTGTTGCTTGTGATAAAGTTTTACAAGTTGTCAAACAATTTTGTATGATTTCAAGATCATTATGTGTATAATATTTTCTTATTTTCTTGAGTGAGTGTTATAAAACTTGAAAATCAGTCGATTGACTAATTAGAGTAATTTAGACAACTAGATGTAACTCTCTTGTCAATGTGAACCAATATAAATTTTTATGTTTTTATTTTTCCCTTATCTCTAACTTATTATATATGAAATTAACATTAATTTTATGTGTATGTACAATTAAATAACATTGAAATTATCATTTCATGAGTTAGAACTTGTTTTTTCATGAAAGATCAATTTGATTTAAATTTTTTTTCTTCAATTTTTTATTGAAAATCATTTTAACAAAAGTTTAAAGTTCAATCCACTCCTTTTGAATTCACTACTTATTTCTAACAATAATCACTCTTTAAATTTTAAAACAAAATTCAACCAATAAAGTAGTCATTGTATTTATAAAATATGAGAAAAATAAAATTTGATACATAGTCACGTATAAATAGTTCAATATAGAAACATAAATAGTTCAATACAAAAATGAAGCCTTGTGTTATTATTTAAATATGTAACTTAAAGATTGTACATTTAAATTTAATAAAATATACAATTATGAATTATTGTTTCTGTTTCATATATTTTGTATATGTTTATTTGACATAGTCAAACATATATAAATAAAACATAAAATAACATATAATATAATCTTTATAGGCTCCCTCCAACATCTTTTGTTGCAAAAAAAATTTGGTCTTGTGTCGAGATATGATCATATCAATATCATAAGACACAAACAAAACATAACGGTGAACTAAACTATTATATTTAACATTGATTTTCTTTCTCGTAATGCTTGAGCAATGACATTTTCTTGTCTATGCAACTTTTAGAACTTCTTCAAATTATTAAGTCTTCATTATTTAATGATGGGAGTCTTAGGAAGAGAGAATTACTTTGACATATGTCTTACTCAAATTTCAAGTAACAACTTGTACGAGGAGCTTTTCGCTTGAGTGATGAGGTGGATGTTTAAGTAATAATTTGTTGTACTTGCAATAAATGTCATCGTTTGAACCTCGCTCAAGCAAAAAAAACCCAAAGCTAAAATAACATATACAAATCCAACAAAGACAACAAATTAAAAAAAATAATTTACAACTCAAATTCAATAATTCTAATAGTTATAAAAACCAAATGCAAGTTTTTTTGCAATCAAAATAATAATTTTATTTTTTATTCAATATAAACATTTGCAACACCTAAATCAAACAAAACAACATAAAAATACTTGTTTGAAGTGATGTCCAATCTCATAATTGAATCAACCAAATATTAATATACAATCTCAAGATCATATTGAATAGTTCAAAACATATTTAAGATTCTAAGTTCAACTATCTTTATTGAGTATATATTTGTTTTTGAAGCAATAACAACTCCAATGAAGAAATGAGACATCACCAAAACATTCAAAATTTGAAGGAAACTCCAACTAACAAACTAAAACACTAATAGAAAATTCAACCAATTGAGATAAATACAATTTCTCGACTAATTGAAATTGTGAAATTTTAGAAGAATGAGATATAGATGAGAAGGAGAGAAGATAAAAACTTAAAAAAAAAATAGTTTATTCAAAACTAAATGATGATAAACTAGAAATAACTTATCATTACAAGAAAAATATTAAATAAAAATTAATTTTAAAAATAAAAATTAATTAATTATTATATGGACTAAATTAGATATTATTTTAGAGATTAAAAAAATTATTAATATTTAAAGTAGTTTTTATTATTGATAAATAGTTAATTAATAAGTGATAAAAATTACTTCCAAAAAATATAAAAAATGTAGAGTAAGTTTTTTTTTTCTAATAAAGTTATTATTAAGAAATATTTATCAATTTTATTGATAATTAAATTTAAATAAAGTATCAAACTTAAAAAACACATTCAGTTATATTTAAATCGTCAACTGGTTGATATACGTATAATTTTTTAATCTTTACTATTTAAATATTTTTTTTTCTGTTTTTTTCTTTCTGTATTTATTTAGAAATCATCAATACCATTTATCTGGGGCAATTCTATTGTAGCCTAGAAAAAAACCATTATAAACAATGAAGCTAAATATTCAACGTCATTATATTTATGACTCAAATTTGAAACCGATAATAATTAAACTGAATAATCGCACATTAATTAGTGTATGCGTTAAGTAGTTATCTCTTATAGACACTCAATTAAACAAATTTAAAATTCAATACACTTTCTCCATCAAACCCAAAGTATAATCCAAAATTACCTTATAACTCCATTGCAAATAAAAAAATTAAAAGATTGTTATTTGCAAATAAAAATATAAAATGAAGAACATTCATTATTATTAGCTAAGATTGTTAAATCAATGAAAAGGCACCGTTTCATACGCAACAAATGAAGATCATTAAAAGATTTCAATGTCTTCTGTGTATAATAGAAGGTAAGATTCTTTCCAACACCACACTTTTACTGTGAGATTTTTCTCACTTTCTCCTCAGTTCATTCTACATGTTCATCGATTAGGGTTAAAAAAATGTTCTTCTTTTCTTTGTTGTGTGTGAAATATCTCAAATATATTGTTTGTGTTGTGTTGAAATCAAAGTTAAATCTTTTTGGAATTTTCTGTGTTTCATCTTTAGCTACTTTTAGATCAAACTAGATTATTTAGAAATAAACTCTTGATTATATCTATTAAAAAGAAACATTTGTTACAAATTTATTCAAGTCAAATTTAAGATAAACCTCTTTAGATTAGTCCATTTAATCTAAATTAAAATAATAAAAGAAAAAAATAATTAAAAAATAATTTTATAAAAAATAATAATTAGTTAATAACTAGATATTATTTTATAAAATTAAAAAATATTGATATTTAAAATAATTTTATTATTCATGAAAAATAATAAATTAGTATCTAATTTTTAAATTAGTTTTTAAAATCTTTATAGCTAATTAGATATTAATTTATAAATTTTATTGATAATAAAAATTATTTTAGATATAATAATTTTTTAGTTTATAAAATAATATTTAATTTAATTTAATTGATTTATTATTTATTTATTTATTTATTTTTTTCTTTAAAATTAATTTTTATTTAATATTTGTTTTTGACAAAATTTCATTTTTTTCATAGAATTTTTTTTTCTTTAAATTTCAATTAAAGTTATATTACAAATTTAAATTATTCATCATAAACACGAGGCATTACAGTAATATTTAAATTTCTTTTTAAAACTAATTAAAATTAAAATGATAAAAAAATAAATATTTTAAAAAATAGACTTAAATATGCCTTATTACGAAGTGGACTTTAAGCCTAATTCAACCCCATAAAACCGGCTAATAGGATTGAGGTTTGCACCCACTTATATACAATGAAAGATTATAATCTCTAGTCGATGTGGGATCTCCAACACTTACTGTAAAATATTAGTTTTAATTTCCTTTTTAGTCTCTAAAGATAAACTTTCTCACGTTTTTTTTAATTTGTTTAGTCTTTACAATTAGCTACACTTAGTTTAATGTCAGAAGTATAAAACTGCTTTTGTCGGTTGACCTCAAAGACAAGTTGTGACTCCTTCTATTTTTGGTGAATTTTGTGCTTCCCTTTGTATGTTGGAGCGTGGCTCCGTTGAGATAGAGGAGGTCCTACCTGTTGATTGCACTCTGACATTCAAGTCAGTATAGGGCTCATAGAAACAAGAAGTAAGTGAGCAGTTTCAGTCTTAGAAACAAGGTACCTTCTCGGATCTCAAGTCCCTTTAACAACTTTCTCTCACGAGAATCTTATCTCGAGTGAAAGCATGTTTAATGGGAGAAGAGTCTTTTACAATACGCACAATCTTAGCGTTGCAATTGCACAAAATCTTATCTCCTTGGAGTGCATAAAATCTTAATAGAATAACCACCAAGGTACCAACTCATGTACCAACATCAGGGGTCTCATCTGTCTCTCGCAGGCATACATGTCTCTACATACCATGCATGCAACCTATTCCCTTAAACCCTAACACTCTTGGGCTCAGACTTATGGAGAATGTTTTACTCATACTAAACTCGAATGCCCAATAACACTCTTTGCTGACTGACCAGGCCTTATACGCGAAAGAATATATTAAGTATATGAATGAGAGTCAATACATACCTAGAGTCCACCCGTGTGGCCCGACAGTCTTGACTCGACGACCAAGCTGACCTGTTTAACATAAACGCCGATGTCCGACCACCTGAGCTCTACTAGCTCAAGTCCAATACAAAAACGTTATTAGGATTATAAAAATATTTTAAATTAACATACTTGAATATTTCTTTAATTCAATTAAACAAATTTTTTTTATATAAACGAAAATTACATATAATTTACTTTTATATTTTATTCTTAATTTTATCATTAAATGAACAATAATTTTTATGTAACTTTCATTAAATAATCATTAATTTTTTTCACAAAATATTGCTTAAGAAATAGTCAAATATACTTTTTATTTTGTATTATATAATAAATTTTATGTATTTATCATTTTACGCGTTAAAAAAATTAGTAATAAATATATTTAATATACTGTGAACATAATTACGGATTATATTAATTTTGAATAACGGAAGAATATAATAAGAAAGATTAATGACTAATATGTTTATATTACATATAGTGTTAACATATATAACAAATAATTTTAAAAATATAAAACACATTCAATAATCTCATATCTTGTTAAGATAAAATCACTAATTTTGATCTATTAAAACATAAATTATATTAATCTTGAAAGCTATGATTATAATATAAAAATGATATATAAATATTACATATTAAAATGTAGTATAAGAATTTAAGTAATGCTTTTCAAACATAATGTTAAAAATAAATTGTTGAAAGAAAAATAAGAATAATATTAAAAACAATAAAAATCAATGTAATAACGCCCCAAACTAAGGTAAGATATTTGTAACTGAAGTGAAATGTGTGAAATTAACAGAACATGTGAAATGCAAGAGTAAGAAAGAAGAAGCAAATCAATTGGCATAGGTAAAACGTGGGAAATGGAATGATAGCAACGACGTCGTGTGACCCCTTCAAACCGAACAACACGTATCTTCCACTATAAATCCATCCCAGCTGCCTCCATTCGCTTCCTCTCCTTTCTCCTGTATCCCACTTCCCTTCATTTCTTCTCTCAGGTTTCCCTCTCTTTCCTGCACTTTCTTCTAGATCTCAACATAAGCATCAATGTTTCTTCAAATTTTGGGTTTGGAATGTCAAACAAAACGTGTTTCATAGAATAGATTTGCCCACACCGTTCAATGTTGTTTTTTTGTTCCTTGGATGTTTGAAAAATGTGTTCTTTTACATATTTGTTTTGAGGTCGCCCTTTTGGGTTCCTGGTCTGTTTTTTTTTTTTTGTTAAATTTGATGCATTGGGTAATTTGAGCTAAAAGTTGGGTTTTTGGGGGTTTGCGATGATTTGAGCTCAGATCTGTTGGTAATTTGTGAAATTTGTTTAACCCTCGTGTGTTGGTTTAGGAAATTTGGAAAATAGTGAAATGGGTTGCGGCTTTTTTTAATTTTTATTGTGATTAGGTTGAGTGGATCTGTTTGCACATTGGATTAGGAGTAACAATTTTTAAGATCATGGTTATAATTCCTTTGTAAATAAGGAAATTCCACACATGTGTTAGAAAGAGACATTTTTCTGAAAATAATTTGGTTGAATAGGTTATGAGTGTTACTATGTTTTAAGATCATGTTCTGACATTTTCTGAGTATAATTTTGTTATATTTTGACGTATGTGTGTGTGAGAGGGAGACAGAGACATATTCTGAGAATAATTTCGCTGTATAGATTAGGAGTATTACAATTTTCTGAGTATAATTTTGTTTTATTTTGTGGCATAGGTGTTCTACTTTTAAATAAAGGTGATCTGAAGATGAACTGTTATGGTCTTCAAAAGAACGCCTTTGCAGCCTGTGAAGAGATGAGAGGCTCTGTGAATTTTGTTGATAAGAAGGAGTCTGTCATTTGCCCTCAACCACGCCGCGTTGGGGTTGTATCTAACATGCCTATGAGGCACTTGAGATGGCATTTCAAGTAAATATCAGAATTGATTCTTCCCTTTTGAGTTTTGATGACATTAATCTGTTTTGGAAGCCTTTGTTGATCTCATTTGTTGTGTTTCAATTTTTCTTGAAGTCAACAGGCCGAGGGTTCCGATTCAAAAGGCGGGGCAGAGCTACTAGAGATTATGTTTAAGAAGGTAAGCTATGACTTCATGAATATTTTTTCTAGGCCTAGGAAGATAAATGTCGGATAGTCTTGGTACCATAGTAATGTATGAATTTGTGGTTTGATGCATGCTTTGTTTCTTTTGGTAGACAATTTTTGTTGTATTCGAAAAATGGTTATAAAAATTTGTTTTCCACGATGATTTTGGTTGTGTGATGTCAAGGATTTTGGACTTTTCCTTATCACAATTATGTCTACATCGGCTATATTTGTTTGTAATTTCCTGCAATGTCAATGATGCAATCAAACAGCTATGGTGACTGGCATTTTAAACCTTGATTTGAAACTTTGTACAACGGTTTTGGGTTTAAAGGAATATTGTCTTACAAGAAACTTGACAATTCTTTGAGGGGTCTTTCTGATGGATTCCACTGATCATAGATTGACATTTTGTTCATTCTGATAACTTTGGTTTATGAATTGGTGTGTGGTATGAACAGGAGAGTTATGGGAAGGAGTTTTCAAATCAGGTAGCTTCATCTCCTCCATTTTTTTGTGGATCTCCTCCTGTTCGAGCTGCAAATCCCTTGGTTCAGGATGCTCGATTCAGAGACGGAAAGCACGATCCAGCGTTTACAACTTCATCGCCATCAGGTTTATTTTCTCCATCCTCGGCTTCGGGCAAAGGAGGGTTTGTTAGGATGAGTTTTGGACTTAAACCCTCCGCAGTTAGAGTTGAGGGATTTGATTGCCTCAACATGGATTGCCAGAATTCTAGGATCCCTACTGTTGCTTAAACTCCATTCAGAGAAGTGTACATAGAGGAAGCTGAGTGTGACTGCTTATAAAAATGACTTGACTTAACTAGGATGAACATCTTTGAGGGAAAATGCTGAAGAAGCAAGCCTTGTGTTCTTGAGAAGGTTTGATGTGTAAAGAGAGCTGTTATTTCTGTAATATAAGGTTGGATCTGAGTGTTTTTCTAAATTTTGTTTAGGTCATCACCACGAGAATGTCCTGTATAGAGAGTCGGTGATTCTGGATATCAATCTTGTGAATATGTTTAGCTAAATTTGAAAGCTTGTTTATTGTTCTTGATGAAATTAAACAGGCATTTATAATGAGAAATGTCAATATTTATATGCCATTGTTCAATTTTTTGGTGTGAATTTTGCTATTTGGTTTGGTGTTAAACAGTATGTCATTGTGATTGAAGGAAAAGTAATTGCTTTGTTTCATGACCATTGATATAGTCTTTGAATTGATATTTTTGGATTAGTTTAATTCGTGTGTCCCTAAATTTGGATTATCGTACAAGATGCACATGGATATTCCTTATGTTATACAAATCAGATTCTCCATACATATTGCAATCTTTCATTAATTTTGCTCTCAATTTCAAGCAACTGTTAAAAGTAATCATGGTTGACAATGGTTCAGAGTTCATGAGCATCATACATTTTCTTTTTCATTCTCATGGAGCATAAGTATTGCTATAATCTTAATGTGGCACGACCATTATAATTTCAATCTTATCTCGTTTTGGGGGTGAATATGTTTTAGCTGCTATTTATCTTATAAACTGATTCCCATTTCCTTTATTGCAAAAATAAATCATTATTTGAAGAACTTGTAGCATCTGCTCTTCTCTTTAGTTTTGATTGTTTATGTAACTGAACTCATAAATTTGACATTCAAGTCCAAATATGCATTGTTTGTTGAGCATCCACTAGTGAAAGGAGTTACACAGCTATGTGAATGTGAAAAGTGAAGCAAGGACTTAGCAATTAATTACAAGAAGAATAAGGCAAACTACTGAGGGAGGATCGCTATGAGGACTGAAAATTTTGGAGAGAAGATTAAGACTAATTTTCTTCTTAGTATAGAGAATCTTGTATAAATAAAATACCATTATCATTTTTTACAATTTGAAGAATTAAAATCTTTGGTTCTCTTTACAGATTTGATCATCCTTTGAAAGGAGTAGAGTGAAAAGAGTGAACATTTTTTAGGGAGGAAATTCTTATTAGGAACTAATCAAATTCTTTCTTTGAATTGTTTCTTCTCTCTCAACATTTTTTTATTAGATATGTCTAAAATTTGGGAGTTAAAAGTTGAAAGATACTAAGGAATGATTGAAGTATTGAATGCAAGAAATTCTAGAACTTCTCTAAAGAAGATATACAATTTAATGTTTGAGGAAAAATAATTATTGGATCAACATGATAGATATTGAAAGGAGAAAAAGGAAGATATTGAAAGAAAAATATTTTATGGAAAAAGAAAGAGAAAATAAGAAGAGTGAAGAACTACATTTCGAACCCTTTAGTGAAACTGTTCGAAGAAAAATTGGATTCCAAAACTTTTATCTATTCTTTTATTATAAATATTGAATCTACTTTTTGTTTTGAATTTTATAATTATGTGAATCCTACTATTTTGTTTGTTAGAGAATAATACCAAAAACAATTTGGAGAAGAAAAGGTGATAGTAGAAGAATGAAACTCAAACATGGATGTGGATGTTCTCCCATGTATTCTAAATAGAAGAATACATCATTTATACACGAATGACTAGAAACATGGCAAGACATATTCTTTCTCATAAAAATATAGCTTCTTATTTATTAATTTATGATCTCGAACGGGGATGGAATCAAAAGAACGATTCAAACTGTTCCTCTACCTCCTCGGTCGGTAGGTTGGTTTGAACTCTTATTCCTCTCAAAGCAAGCTCCTTACTCTCCTTTCCTCTCTCTGCTTCTTTGTCTCCACAAAGTCCAGACTCGGATGGTACCAACAGAAGTCACTTTGATGCTCAAGTCATATTTAGTATTCGACACTTGGTATTCTGAGTATTGTATAATGACGTACCTGATTCTTGGATTTTTTGCCTATTTATATGGTTATTATGGGTCTTTTCTCATTGGACTAGATTATGGAGTTGGGTCATGTTTAGGAATACATTACCTAGTGCTTGACTGTTGATTAACCTTATAAATCCTGCTTAAGCATAATGGTCTTTGTAGTGTCGGTCGGCTTGCTGAGACATGGTCTCGGTCGTACGGACCTTACCAGTACACTTGTCCCCTAGGCTCGAGGGTTTTTAATCTGAAGAGTCTTTGTCCGAGACCGATTTGTGACGATTGGGTTTCCTAAGGTATGACGTGATGTTGGCGGCGCCGAACGCGTGACGTGACGTGCATCAATTAAGGGTTTTTTGGGCGCCAACTAATGAGGACTGTTGGATCGAGGGAGATCTTACGATTGAGATGAAGGTGACACTTCGTCTCCCGAGCCCTTCAAGGGCTATAAATAGTAGTCCCCTATTCTCCTGAGTTACTGCTTTACTGCTCCGACATCTGAAACTCACTCGTCCTAGCCCGCTGCTTACCATACTCTCCGAAAGATTAGTCATGTCTTCGTCCTCGTCCTCCAAACGAGGTCTCCTTTCTGAAAGCTTCTCGATTGGACCTTCGTGTTGTATCGCCTAACTGCTCGGAACTTGCATGTCGTTTCGCAGATCTTGCTCTTGTCCTGGAACTTGTTTAGCAGGTCGAGTCTGACCGACAAACTCTCTTAATTTATAGATAAATCAAAGAGTTGCCTCCTAAGGGAAGGCTCGCACACCTCGACCGGTATCATGACCTCGATGTCGTAGGTTAAGTTGTAGAGAGTCTCTTGTGTTGACGTTTGGGGCATGCAACGGTATGCCCACAAAACTTCAACTAGCTCCTCAGTCCACCGCCCTTTCGCCGTACCGAGTCGCTTCTTCAACTCATTCAAGATGACTTCATTTTCTGCATCGGCCTGCCCGTTGATCTGGGGATGCTCGACCGAGCTTGTTATTGATTTTATGTTGAGGTCTTCATAAAAGGATTGGAGGCCCTGGTTAATAAATTGTCGACCGTTATCGGTGATGATAGTGTGAGGGACACTGAATCTATACACAATGCTTCTCCATATGAAGTTTTGAACATTCTTGGCCGAGATGGAGGCGGGGGGCTCGACCTTGATCCACTTGGTGAAGTAGTCGACCCCGACCAGAAGAAATTTTTCTTGCCCTTTGCCCGACCTGAAGGGTCGATAATGTCATTCCTCAGGTGGCGAACGGTCATAGCGATACCATGTTGTGGAGTGCTTTGGGCTCAAAATGAGACAGGGGACCGAATTCTTGGCACTTGGTGCATTTCTTTACATACTTTGCACAATTGCTTTGAACGGTCGGCCAGTAGTACCAAACTCTAAGCACCTTGGCGGTCATCGTTCTTCCTCTCGAGTGGCTTCCACACACTTCCTCATGGATTTCCCGAATGACATACTTTGTCTGCTCCTTGGTGATACATTTTAATATCGGCCTGGAGTATCCTCTTCGGTAGAGGTTCTGACCAATTATGGTGTACCTTGGCACTTTTGCCCCATCGTCTTTTCCTCTCCCAGTTTGCAGGTACTGAGCTCTAGGTACTGAATGATTAGAGTCATCCAGGTTTTGGCCTCGGTCACGGCGAGGCACTCGACTTCTCCCACACTAGACCGTTTTAGGCAGATTTGTACTACATATCTGTGGTGGCTCTTTTTCTTTGTTGTGGCGAGCAGGGACAATGCGTCATCTCTCATATTGTCCTCCCGATGGATATGTTCCATTGTTACCTTCTTGAACCGGGAGATGAGGTTGGAGACCGTGTGGTAATACTTCTACAGTAATGGTTCCTTCACCTCAAACTCTTCCTTGATCTGACCGGCCACCAATTGGGAGTCACTTTTGCAAGTTACCTCACGAGCTCCCATGTCGTATGCTAGGTGACTAGTATCGCCTCATATTCGGCTTGATTGTTGGTGGTCTTGAATCTGAACTGGACTACTTGTTCAAAGAGGAGGTCGCCCAGGCCTTCGAGGACGACTCCTGCCCCGCACACAGTTTTGTTGGATGAACCATCCACGTATATTGTCCACCCAGCCGAAAGGTCCTGCTGGGGAGTTAGCTCGGCGAAGAAATTATCTAAAGATTAGGGATTTGATTGCACCCCTTGGCTCATAGCTGATGTCGAACTCCGAGAGCTCTAGTGACCATCCTATCATGCGTCCTACAAGATCTAGTATAGACAAAATCTTAAAAATTGGATAGTCAGTTCTTACTGTTATGATGTGGTTCTAGAAGTATGGTTTCATTCGTCTGGTCGTTAGGACGAGGGCGAGCGCAACCTTCTCAATCATTTGGTATTTTGTCTCGGCCGCATAGAGGGTCTGGTTGACAAAGTATACAGGTCGTTCTTCCTTCTCCACCTCTTGCACGAACGTTGCGCTAACTGCCTCCTCTGAGACCGACATGTAGACAACTATTGGATGGTCGGGTCTCGACTTCTGAATCACGGTTGGCGAGGACAGGAATTCCTTCAGTCGCTAGAAGATTTCTTCACACTTGCCATTCTAGCTGAATTTGGTTGCTTTACGAAGCAGTTGTACCATCGGTCGTATCCGCTCGGCCAACCGAGGGACAAATCTGGAGAAGGCGGTGAGATGCCCTACAAGTTGTTGCACCTCCTTCACGTTCTGAGGGGTTCGCATCTCGGTTATCGCTCAGCATTTGTCCAGGTTGGCTTCAATTCCTCGGTGGGTTAGCATGAAACCCAAAAACTTGCCGCCTTTCACGCCGAATGTGCACTTATCTGGATTGAGCTTCATATTCGTCCACCTTAACACCTCGATGACCTCCTCCACATCTTTGATAAGTTGGTCGCATGAGTCCGACTTCACCACTTTGTCGTCCACATAGATCTCTACATTCCGAACAATGAGTCTTGTAAAGACTTTGTCCATGAGCCACTAGTAGGTTGCTCCAACATTCTTCAGGTCGAACGACATTACCTCATAAGAGTAATTCGCTTTGCTCGCCATGAGGGAAATCTTATCCTTGTCCCTGTGATGCATTCTTATTTGGTTGTAGCCAAAATAAACGTCTAGGAAACTATGGATTTTATGGCCGGTTGTGCCATCCACCAGCCGGTCGATGTTAGGAAGCGGATACGAGTCCTTTAAGTACGAGTCCTTCAGGCACACCTTGTCGAGGTTTGTGTAGTCTATACACATCCTCCATTTACCATTGGCCTTGGTGACCATGACTACATTGGCCAACCAAGTGGTATATCGGGCCTCTCGTATGAACCCGACAAATAAAAGCTTTTTGGCCTCCTCTTTCGTTGCAAACCTCTTCTCCTCGCAGAGCTTTCTATTCTTCTGCGCGATTGGGTGCGCCTCCTTATAGACTGAGAGCTTGTGGGTGATGATATCCGGGCTTACCCTCAACATATCGGATGTCGTCCAGGCAAAGAGATCAATATTCTTTTTCAACGCCTAATGCACCAACTCGTCCTCGGCCGCTGCTATTGTTGTGCCTACACAGGTATTGTGTTCCTCGTCGAGAAGAGAAACTCAATGAAATTCTTCCTTAGCCTTGAGCCTTGACTGTGTGCTCTTTTCGTGTCGGCTGAGCCTCTCTTCGAGGGGACTTCCTTTCTCGAGAGGATTTGCGCTTAGGGGATCAGTTTCGGTCAGTGTCGTGCAGTGTAGGCTCCACCCTAAGGCTTTATGCGTAACATTGTCGTGCGAGTTTATGATCTACGTGCACCGTGAGAATGTCTTCCGATGTCAACGAGAACTTTATTTCCAAATGAGGTGTGGAGACGATCGCCCTCAACCTGTTGATGGACGGTCGTCCCAACAGGATGTTGTAGGAGGTGTTGGCATCGATTACCAGATATCGAATCTTGATTGTCTTGCTTGCCTTCCCCACACCGAAGGTGGTATAAAGCTCGATATACCTTCAGGTGTCCACTCTTTCACCCGAGAAGCCGACAACGTGGTCATCATACGACTTCATCTCCTCCTCGGTTATCCTCATCTGCTTAAACGTTTTCCAATAGAGGATGTCCACCGAACTCCCTTGATCCACCAACGTCTTCATGATGGTGAACTTGTCGATGTTGACCGATATCACCATGGGATCATCTTGTGAAGGGTCAACACCTTTGAAATCTTCGTTAGTGAAGGTGATGGGTGGAATTCTCGGTCGGAAGGAGATGGTATTCACTTGATACACCACCCTCAGGTGTTTGTTTCTTGCACTGTTGGAGCTACCTCCTCCAGCGATTGTGTTGATGACCTCTCAGTCACCCATTTTCTCATCCCTTCTTGGGGGGTCTTCTCTCCTTGGTCGACGCTCGGGTCTTTGATCGTCTTCTCGTGGTCTTGGAGGGGAGTATTCCCTTCGTCTCATCGGTTTTTCCCTCTGTGGGGATCGCTTTGCACCACGATCCCATTGTACAAACTGGCGGAGATGCCCGAATTGGATAAGTTCCTCGATCTTATCCTTCAAAGCTTGCATTCCTCGGTGGTATGTCCACTGTTTCTATGATAATGACACCTACGAGTACGATCGACATTCTCAGTGCTCACAACCTTCATGGGTGGTGGAATCAACTCAGAACTTAGAGCCTCGTCTAAGATCTTTCCCCTATCGGCACTCAAAGGGTATATCTCATGAACCGGCTTCGCCGGTTGTCTTCTGTGTCTATCCCCTCGACTAGCAGCTGGTTGATTTTATCGTTCCTTCTCGTCCTTCCCCTGGTCTCCACTGACCTCCGCTCGGGCCTGATTTTTTAACTCTCTCATCTCCTCCAACTGCATAAACTTGGCGGTTCTCCGCCTAAGCTCGTCTAAGCTTGCGGCCGATTGCGTGCGCAAGCTATCAGCAAATGGTCTCGGTCACAGGGACGTCAACATGTGATTCATTGCTACATCCAGACTTAGGTTTCGGATGCTCATGACCACTTTACCAAACCTGTCTACAAACTTCCTCAGTGATTCCCCCTTCTCCTGGCGGATGTTGACCAGGTCGATGGAGGTCAAATGGTGCGGTCGGCTCGTGGTGAACGATGTCTTAAACTTGGACACCAGTGTCTCAAAGCAGTCGATAGAGTTTGATGGGTGCTTTGTAAACCAACTCAAAGCCCCTCCTTTCAGCGATGTGGGAAACACTCGGCATAGGACCACGTCGTTCGAGGTACACAAGCTCATGTGTCTGGTGTATACGTCCATGTGCTCGTCTGGGTTGATCGTGTCGTCATAACAATCCCTATTGAAGCCTTTCCACTTGTCCGATAGTGGTACTTCGACTATGGAATTAGTAAAAGGGTATCGACGGACCGAGTCCAGAGTACTGGTCGTGGGGATCAACTTGTTCGGATAGGACTCGTCGTCAACCTCTTGGGTGTGAACTTTTTCCTTCGACTCTCAATAGTCTTGGGGCCGGTGGGGTGTGAAGGACCTCCCGACAAGATTGATTGGTCCAGCAGACGGTCCCTCCTCTACAAACTTCCTTTTCATCTCTTCATTCTCCTTTCCAAGAGCTAGGATTTCTTCCTCATTCTTCCGAGTGATCTCCTCATTCCTTCTCTTTATCTTAGCCATCGCTCTCTAAAGAGACATCAACAATGTCATCTGCTCAACTTCGATCATCCTTCACTAGCCATGCTTCGAGTTGATACCATCTACATTCTTCTTCACTATAACTCTCTCGACCTCACGGTGAGCGCCAATTGTTCTCGAACAGAGTTGAAACCAAGAGAGCGATTCAAGTTGTTCCTCTACCTCCTCAGTCGGTCGGTCTGAACTTCTATTTCTCTTCAAGCAAGCTCCTAACTCTCCTCTCCTCTCTCTACTTCTCGATCTCCACAAAGTCCAAACTCAGATGGTACCTGCAGAAGGCACTTTGACGCTCAAGTCAGATTTAGTATTTGACACTTGTTATTCTGAGTATTGTATAATGACGTACCTGATTCTTGGATTTTGTGCTTATTTATATGGTTATTATGGGCCTTTTCTGATTGGGCCAGATTATGGAGTTGGGTCATGTTTAGGGATACATTACCTAGTGTTTGACTGTTGATTAGCCTTATTAATCCTACTTAAGCGTAATTGTCTTTGTTGTGTCAATCAGCTTGTCGAGACATGATCTTAGTCATACGGACCTTATCGGTACAATTTATTTTGTATTTCTCGAATTTGAGGAAGGGAGTACAAGAAGTTTGCTAAAACAACCATCTTCTCCGTTTTACATGCATCATTAGCTTGTAACATTTGTTGTACTTGCTCCAATGTGACATAATTTGGTTGTGCTAATGGTGCTACTACAATGGGAGCTCCATGTGTTGCTTGAGTCTCGTCCAAGGCTTCAACTTCTTCTAGTGCTTTTGCGTTCGCTTTAAATTTAGCCATGATATGGAAGCTAGAGATGGTTGTGTTTGTCGGCACATGGTCCCTTAGCATATTTTAAAAATGGTGTTCTTGATCATAAGGGAAGGTTGTATGACTATCATCAAAGTGCATGACTTGGGACAATCTTGTATAAACAAACCTTTTGTGTCCATCATTGATGAGATGCCATCAAAATTTGAAGAATTAGTACCCATTAATGTGGGAATTTGTTGAGACCTAAATGGTGTAATTCCTTATGTAGATAAAGAAGTATTGAACCTGAGATATATATGCCATATTATGTGAACATTGTAAGTGTATTTTATGCATTTTGTTGTTCATTAAATCATCCAATGGTCATCACCATATGATAGACACTACAATAGTTCGTGTTTTTAAGGGTAAAATAAGACATGTAACAAAATTGTAATTACAAATGTTTTCTTGAATTAAAATGAAATCTTGATTCGTAAGTTTACCGGATTGAAAAAGTATTAAATTAGTCAGCACATAATGTGTTGCAATGGAAAGTTTATATTACACAAAGTTCATATTATAATCTTTAAAGGAAACAAAAGAAATGGTCAATGATTCATCAAATGAGTATATCATTACTATCAAAAAAACAACTAAATATAAACAAATTTTAGAGATAAAAAATGATTAGTTACAATATTGACTAAATTATACATTATTTTCGAGACTAAAAACATTATTGATACCTAGATTAGTTGATATTACTGATAAATAGTTTCAAAATTGTTATCTAATTAGTTATCAATGGTTTAGCTACCAACTTTATAATCTAAATATTGGTAGTTAAAACCTTGGTAGCTAATTAGATACCAATTTAGAAACTATTTCTCAGTTATAGAAACTAATTTGGATACTAATAATTTTTTAATTTATAAAATAGTATCTAATCTAGTCAATATAACATCTATTTTTTTATTTAAAAAATTAATTTTTATTTAATGATTTGTTAGTAGTGCATGCTTTTATTACACATATCTTAATTGGTTCCATGTTAAGGTGTAGGAAAGTTTATATTTCACAAAATTCATGTTATAATCTTGAAAGGAAACAAAAGAAATGTGCAATGATTCATCGAATGATTATATCATGATTTATTACACATATTTTAATTGTTTCCATGTTAAGTGTGAAGGATTTGTTGTAGGATGCATTTCTTGTCCTATTGCATAGGCCAAGAGGGAAAAGTCACAAATGGATTTTAGTATTAGAATTTTTACACTATTAAATATAACGAATTGCACTCTAACTATCAACTATAGTTTTTGAGCTAGTGATAAACATTCAATCCAATAATTGGTATCAAAGCATAGTTACTTGTTCAATTCCTAGTGGGAAAATTGTTTAGGAAGAGATTGTTGCAGGTTGCACAATTATTTTGTGGCATAGGCTGGGTAGCTAAGTCACAATTGAAGAGTTCGACTCTTAGTAGGACAATTACTAAGGAGGAGATTGTTGTAAGTTGCATCAACTGTGTTATAGCATAGGCCAGATAGGCTAAATCACAAGCAAATTGTGGTGTTTGGGTTGTTATACTCTTAAGTAGGAAAAATTGTTCTTTGACTATTATTATAATTTTTAGTCTAGTGGTAAGTGCTTGATCCAAAAAGATAAAAGAATTTCAAATTCTTCAAACACAACATACAGGCATCATAAATCAAGGAGTGCAATGCTAACTCTATGAGTTTGACAAAGCTTTATTGCAATGGATTTGATCTTAAGTAAGAATGCAACAATAGTCATTTTCATGCAACCTATATAAAGATATATGATGAAGAGAAGAAAACACAAGAGTTATACACAAAACTTAAGTTTTCATAAGTTGCTACGTGTTCTAAGTTTGACTAAGATAATCATAACCTTTATATTCTTCACCGTATGAAGTTACTCTATAGGCTTAAATTGTTCTTTCTTTGACGGTTTCTTTCTTCACTTGGTTTTTAAGGTCTTAATATGAGGATATTGAGACATGATAACCAGAAATCGTTTAGTCGTTTACTTTTAGTCAATTCATGTGGATATGCTAGAGGTGGTTGAGAATGGAGTATTAGAATTATCATTACCAATTCAATGCCAAAGCTTAATGTAGTCTCATATATGCTTCATAAAAAGAAGAATGTTTTAATGTACACTCTTTCAAATATGCTAAGGAAACGTTGGATATCATAAATGTGGAAAACAAAAACAATAAGAGAGGATTGATTTGTGTTTCAATTTGTTTTGTTTTTCACAATTATCGTTTGATACTTCTTAGTCAAACGATGGGTTTAATGTTCCATTAGATGAACCAATTAAGAATTTCACAAAATTAGTTTTAAACATTTCACCCTTTTAAGTTAGTTATACATAACTAACATGCAATATAAAGTTTTAAGTTAGTTATACATAACTAACATGCAATATAAAGAGATGAAAAAAAAAGAGTTTACACGATATTTTTGTTGGATCGAGCGAACGCTTACAACAAGATCAAAAGTTATAGTTGATAGTTAGGGTGGAACTCTTTCTACTTAAGAGCATAGCAGCTCAAACACCACAATTCGATTACCCGACCTCCACCACAAGACAATTGATGTCACCCACAAAAATCTCCCCTTCAACTATTGTCGAGTTGGAAATCAAACTTGAAAGGCTTTGATACCAATTAAAGTGTAGTTGGCTCCAAAAGAGGGGTGGTTTGAATGGAGTCTTAAACTCTCCTTTTGCAGTGGATAAAATAATTAGGTTATCTAATAGATCGGCTAATGAATCGACTAACAAATCTTCTAACATATTGTTTAGTAGGATCGTCTAACAGATTGTCTAGTAGGATTGTTTGTAGAAACTAATTGAAGGAAATAGCAAGAGGCAAAAAGTTGTAGAAACTGATTAAACCTAATTGCACGAAATTACAAAATTGTTGAACTGATTCATACATTTTTAATTTACTTCAATAATATATATAATAAAATTACAAATATTGGAAGTTATAAAATAGGAATACTGAGAGCCATGTAAACTGACCATTAATGCAATACTTACGGTAAATAATTTAAGGGTAATAAAAATTTGAATTAATAACCAACACTTAAGGCTAATAAAATCTGAATTAATAACCAACATTGTTAACATATCATCTAATAGGATTGTCTGTCCAACAATAAGAATTAAAACATAAACAACAACAATAAATTTCTAGTTCACCCAAATCAGAGTTGTGCCCAATCTTCTTAAGCAACTACTTAAGAGCTTCCACTAACCAAGTAGTAATCACAAGTATTCTCACCTCTTTACGTTACTACAATACTTCGACCTCTCCAGATTATACCTTTTCAACCTCCCCTGAGATTAATAACTCACAAGAAAAAAAAAACTCTAAAAAAGTGTACAAAGAAAACTCACATGGGTATAACTTTACACAATGAAGAATTACAAAGATTTCACACTCAACCCAAAAGACTAAATGCTCTAACAACTAGATTAGATGCTTACTACAACTCTTATACTCTCAGCTAGATCACTTCAATCTCTTTAATTGTTTGGCTTTCCTTACTTTTGTTCTTTACCTTTAATCCCTCTATATAACTTTTCGAATTTGTCCTTCAATACCTGAATTAATTAATTTTGGATTTTGCAATATATTTATATCTTCATTTTTTGTGTGCTAGACACTTAAAATAGAAAGCTTGGATTTTCAAATTTAATTTTTTTTTACTTCAAATTGTTTAAAAAGCTAATTCAAAAGTATTCGAATTATGGATTAGTAAAAAAAACTCAAAAAAACATAATAAAAAAATATTTTGTTCTATATATTTCGTGATAAAAAAAACAAAGTATTAATGATTTTCCAATTTTTTCAAAATATTTTTGTTTAGAAAAGATTGGAGATATTCAAAATATATTAAACAAGATATTTGGAAAACTCAATTTAGGAAAAGATCGATTTTAAAGATATAAAAAAAAACAAGGACGGACAAAGTATGCAGATTCAAGTCTTTTCATTTTTTTGACATCAAATCTCTTTGATTGAACGCAATTTTAGTAGATATATGAATTCATATGATTTTGTTTAACAATTATAAGCAAAATTTGTTACTCATTCAACACGGTCGTCACACCGTGTAGCATGAACAAAATTGTAGATGCTGAAAGAGTCTATACAAATAATTCATATTGTCCAAGGTGTCAACAATCTCCCCTTCCTTTTCTGATGACAAAAACAACTTTTAGTGTATCTTAGAACATATTTCAACAATCAAAGCATATTCAAACAACAAAATATATCAATAAGCAATTAGACGTTGTTTTCTCACCCTCTCTTTTATTAAATAAAAATGCATAGCAAAAAACTTGATCTTTAGAAAGCATAAAGGTAACAAACAAAACCATTCTTTAAGAAAGTAAGAAATCATGAATATATGATTGAAATTCCTTTAAACATATCAAACAAGAAAGTTGCTCAAATCAAGAAATGAATCAAGGGATATAGTCTGTAGAAAAATCATTTTCAACTCTTAGGTGTTTAGGTTTGTCTATGTCCACTTAAAGGAATTTAATGCAAGTAAACACTACCATGAACTTAACAAGACTTTAATATCCTCAACATTTGAGCAACATTCATTCAAAGATTAAGAGATTTTAATATAGGTTGTAATGAATGCAAGGTGAAGACAATATGGGATAGTAGGTTTAAGATCTATATACTAGAAAAGAATTGGAGAATGAACACAACTGTCTTTTTGAAACACGTTTTAATATATTTCTGTTTCTTTTTTTTGTTCTTGTGATTTTTGTAAGCATTTCTCATTTTTTCATTTGTTTTTTATTTTTTGTGCATATCTTTTTTTATTTTCTTTTTCAATAATTATTTACTGAAGTACATCTTCACGGTTGTTCAAGAACCTATCCTCAAAATATAAATTAAGGATTTATTAATTGCAAAAACAAATGATGAACATCAAGAACAATGAAAATAAACAGTAGAAAATTAAAGAAAATGAAGAACACATGAGAAAACACAAGAACACAACTCGAAAATTCCAAGAATTCAAGAAGACAACAAAAAAAATGGGATTAAGGCTTATCTGAACCATGTTGCCTTGCTCTTATCCACCTACTGCAATCCAGTTTTGTAGTGGCTAAATATGTTGGGATGATCATCAATATAGGCTATTAATTTTTTTGCTAAAGAGAAAGACAACTTCATGAAGTGAAATTTTATAAATAAGAAATACTTTTTATATTATCTTGTTAGACACTCTATAGGTATTGCAGAAAGAAGATTCAACATTATTGCTTGTAGAGATTTTACTTTTTTACATGGAATAACTTGTATATTATACACTTACTTAGTCTCTGTTTTTTATTTATATAAGAGAACTTAAAGTATATAGACATATTAAATAATATCGTTGGGTTTGCTTTCAAATCTTTTTGTTCTTGTCTTAATGCTTTATCACAAATTAATAATCTTTTAGTCGACATTGTTTTGTTGCACTCAACTTGTTAGGCAAGGGATAACACATTTACTTTGAACATCTTTATTTTCCTTACACTACCAAATTGAGCATAGAATAAAATAAGTTGATCTACTATGTCACATTCAACATCGAAGTCTCTAAGCTAAGTCTTGTAAAGAGGAGAATGTCTACAAAATATAATTTGTAACTAGTGTTACACACGTGTCTTGTTTACATTTCATTCTAAAGACCTGATTGTAACTATAACAAAGTGGGAACGTTACAGAGAAATTCTTCCTGCACCATAACAATTTTAACCTAAACAATATTATTTTTTCAAATTTCCAAAATTATCCTTAATCCATATTTGAAAATCAGAAAAAGTAAATAAAATCAAAACATAAAAAAACTAAGTTCCGGACAAAAAAAAATCAGAAAACAATTAAAAATGCATTCCGGTTGAAAATTTCCAGAATTTATAAAAATGTGTTCTAGAGATCAAAATCCAAAATATTTCCAGATAAAAGATTCCGAAAGTAATTTTTATTTACAATCTCCTTTAAAAGTAAAGGTTATTTCCATCATTTAGAAGGGGCATTTTGTCATTCTCAATAGCAGATTTGGTGTATGTTTGAATTGATATGGTACAGGGAGAAATTGCTAACGTTACATTCAGTAGACCCGATTGTAACTATACTCAAGAATATGATCAAAGAATAATAATAAACACAATGGCTACCCCACCATAATTAGGCCGCATAATGAAAATACTAATACTAGCAGTAGAATTTAGCATTAAAGTAACTACGGGCAACCAGAGATACGAAGTTCACTAGAAAATAAAAGGATGTTATCGGTTGCAATTGTAGTAAAACAGAAAAGAAGCCAAATGTACCCCTTTTCAATAAATCCTGTCTGGATAAAATAAAACATATTTCTTGAAGCAAAATCTCGAACTAAACCAACTGAACCTAAACAAAAATAAGGCATCTCGTAAACCAAACATAAATGCATCTAGTGAAACTTGAAAAGAGTAAATAAGACCTATTTCTTCTTGTCTCCAGCTCCACCAGCCCTACAAAAATGATAACATAAGAAATAGAAACTAGCAAAAAATATCACAATAACATAGAAAACTACCACAAAATACCAATCACATTAATAAAATATATAAAATGTTGACAAAAGAACATAGAACTACCTCATCTTCCTGAGAACATTGGACATCTCTTCTCTCTTCTTCTTGGCGCGTTTATGGGTTCCAAGCTTTCTCTTTGCAACCTTGAGTGCCCTCTTATCTTTTCCAACCTTGAGTAACTCAGTTATACGCTTTTCATAAGGTGCAAAGCCAGCAACCTCTCTGATGAGGTTCCTCACAAAGTGCACCCTTTTGCTGGTTTTCTGTTATGTAATATATAAAATAAGCATATTAAGAAAAATGTGGTGGTAAACAAAGGATTTAACCACGCAGCTTTTGTTCTTCTCTTTTATTTCATTTAACACATGAAAATTCAAGAGATTTTAACTATATTAAATGTCTCTTGTAAAGTCAACCAACCTATTTCAACCAGTACACACAAATCTCTCTTCCGGATATGAGGCTACACTATTTAACAGGTTTTCAAACACTTAATAAACTCGATTATTTTAAGATATGAAAACAACAACAAAATCTGTAAGGTCACTTGCACTCTTTACACAAAACAACCGCTCCCAGCTCTGGAAAACTCTACAAAGTAAACACAACCAGAACACAAGTAGCTTCTTTATTATCCTAAACAATCGAGGCACATAAAAACTTCATGCATTCATCATTCCATCTAAAAGCACAGACACTACATTGATTAATACTTTGATTCGAGCAACACGTAAAATTCAAAATTTACAGACATGAAACTACATAGTCCAAACAACATCTAAATTTAAATTAACTTAAATTAAATTAATCTTACCCCTTTGCGATCGGAGGGCCGTGGTGGCAACTCCTTCTTGGTGACAACATGACCCTTGTTCAATCCAACAAACAAACCTGTACTAGGTGGTTTGGGAGCCATTTTCCTGTCCCAAAACAAACACGATTCAAAATCGTTACAAGTTTACAAAATAATAAGCTAATACAGCGGCAAAAGAACTTGTGTTAAAGCGATGGGTAAGATGAATTTGAAAAGCACGAGACATTACCTCTCTTCCTCGTTGGAGGCTTCAGAAACCCTAACACTGCGGTGAAAGAGGGAACTAGGGTTCTTCGTGGATCTCCTTAGGCTTTTATACGAGAGGCTCAAATTGGACATGGATCCACTCTCAGGTGACATTGAGCCCGGCCCATAACAATTTACCAAGTTCAAACCCTTTATTTCTACCCCATTTAATTTAATTTATATTTTTTTCTTTATTTTATGAGGTACCTTAATTTATTTGTTAGTGTGAGGGATGTATAGATTTATATTTTTGAATTACTGTCTTAAAATTAAAAAATATACTAACACTAAATTTAAAGAGTTAAAAAAAATATTTACTCAAATTTGATTTTTAGGGAAATTTGTTTTAAAAAAATCAGGGACTAAAATTAATTATAAACAATTTTTTTAATATATATTATATCATAACTAAAATTCATTATAAATAACGTTTTGTAGTATATAAAATTTAATTTTAAATTATAATAAATATTTTATAATGTCATAATTATTATTTTTAATTATTTATTATTTTTCAAAGTTGGTTTAAGATAAATATATAAATTGAAAGAAATAAAAGGTTTAGTAAAGTGCTAAAAAATGTTCTAATTAAAAAAAATACTTAAAAATTATTTTGTTGAAGAAGATCATAAAGATGTTCATCAATTCACCTATGTTTGGTTGTAAAGAAAAAAATTAAAAGAAAGATAGAGAAAAGAAAAGGAAATAAAGACAAGTGAATCAGAGTAAAGATATATTTGTTTGTTGGAAGAAAAAATAAGATTAATTTAAAAAAAAAATCATTTTTAAAAATAATGAATAAATAATGTAAAATTAAGTAATTGTATAGTTATAAAGTTACTAATACATTTATTATGAAAAATATATTATTTTACTTTATACGTCCCATTTTTTCCTCTCATACTTGAGTGGAAAGTAAAATATGTGAGATGGAAGTAACATCTCTTTTTGTCACTTTCTTTACGGTTGAAAAGGGAAGTATTTTCGTTATGTTAATTTCCCAATATCAATCATTTTCTCACTCTAGTTTCCCTTCAAATGAACCTTATAGAAAGGTACATCTTTAATTATAATTTATTTGTTATAAAAACCAAAATTTATAAAATTTAAATAAATATTTTAGAATAAATTTATTTTACAATTTATATATAATTTATGTGACTTAAATTTAAAAAAACATTTTAACTTTTAATTTTTATAAATAAGGGTAAAATATCTCATTTAAAAAAAAACTAGTTAATTTTATAAATGATTGAATAAAATTTAAAAGATTTTCAAAGTATTTCGCAAGATAATAGTTGAAAAATGTTTCCAAAAGGTTTCATAAGAAATTTTTAAGAGATCGTGAAAGACAAATACAAACACAAAAAGGAGACAACAAAATACTAGGATTTTTATACTAGTTCTCTTCAGTATTAGGTTACATCAAGTTCTCTTTTACAAATTGTAAAAGATTCTACTAATTAATAATTAATAAATGATTGCAAATATTTTTACTTTTGACTTATAGTAAGTTCACGTATGATTACAAAGATAACTCTTAGTAGAGACAATGAAATTATTAATGTTCTTTGCTATAAAGTGTAGACATTATTGAGTGAAGGTTTTACAAATAAGAAACACTCTTCTTTATTGTCTTATTAGACATTCTATAATTTTGCACTTAAAAAAGCATTTTAACATTATTGCATGAGAGAACTTTATTTTATGTTGAGTTCACTTATAATCATTAGTCTTTTTCTAATGAAAGAGCTTTTGTGTGTGTCTTAAATAAGATCATTGAAGTTTGACGTGCAAATCTTTTAACCCTATGTCAGTGCTTTACCAAAGGTTTTGATGATAACAAATAATATAAAAAATTTGGTTTATCTAACAAGTTTGTTTAAGTGTGAACCAGATTAAGTCCCTTTAGTCAAGAATAGATTTAAGTGTGCCATTTGTCAAACACAGAATAGGCATAAAGCTTGAACTACATTATACGACTAAAAATTAAACCCCTTATAAAGAAATGGCAAAGATATGAAATTTAGGCGACTTATGAAGAAGCGACAAGCACATAAAGAGTTGGATGACCTTATTATTAGCATATAACTGTAATGCAACATTGCATGCTTAAACGATTGTATACCTTTTCAAAGAACAATCTCACATATTTCAAAGTAGAACCTAACACACACAACAACTTACTTTTTAAGTGATGTACGCTTATTTTAGTGTGGTGAGTATGGAAAACATAATTACTTAGGTAAAGGGTGTACTTTTCCTCAAGAAAAGCAGTATAAAAGTGAAGTGTTAGCTACAAGTTAAATATCCTACTAGAAATCTTTAACACAAATGACAAAGTAGAAGCATTGAGTCACAACAAATTTTTTTGTGATGCCTATAAATAGAAACATCTCATGCACATGAAAGATTGATGGCAACAACGAACGAAAAAAAAAAGGTGTATGCCTACACATTCTCTCAAAGATTCTGAGTTTTTAGAGAAATCACCTTGACAAGGGCCTCTCAAGGCTCTCAAGATGCCAAGGAAGGTCCTTTCCAAGCCCTTATAAACAAGACTAAAACAGAAGAGATGCAAGCTTTTAAGAAGGTGAGTCTTGGAAGGAGATCTAATCTTTTTGGCTAGCTTTTTGGTGGGTTATGTTGCGAAAAGGGTGGGGAACATATAGCTAGGTTATGTGAAATTTGAAGGCGTTACGGTGGTGGAAAAATGGAAAGGTCGAATGATCTTGGATAGGTGCTTGATAGAAATCTTGGAGAGTTTATTTAGTGATTTGGTGTAGATGGTTAAGTGTTGTGTTTGGTCAAATATTGTTTAGGGTTTTGGGGTGTATTTTGATGGCTAAAAAGAATACACAATTAAATGTAAGAACTGGAATGGAAAAAGATGACAATGGATGAAGAATGCTCTATGGAAAATGGGAATGGAAAAGAACTAAGGAATGGTGTAGGATTTCCTTATCAATGGTGTACACATCCTAGGGACAGGGCAAACATGACCCTTGAGGAACTCTTGAAACTCTCCTTGGATTCTCTAAATAGGTAAGAAGGGAGAAGGCTCTAACGCATGTTAACTTCAGGGTTTTCTTATTCTACCCTAAGTTAGACTTATCCTAGAAAACAAACACCAAAATTATGAAAAAATGATCAAACAAGGCAACACAAGTTGTAGATTTCTGTCTTTTAATTCTTCAATATTTTAACATTTTTTAAGAGTCTTCTTTGCTTAATGAATTTCTTCCTCTAACTCCTCAGCTCTTCTCCTTGTAAGAACTCCTCTAGAAGCCTTTTAGATGGCTTGCACTCTTCTATCCTTTTTCCTTTAACTTAGATTTGTTTCTTTTAATCACTCCATCTGGTGTTGGTGTCCTTTGAACCATGATCTCATAACATCTTCTAGACCACTTTGTAAAAGAGAGTTCATATTTGTAAATTCTTCATGTATGTGAAGTTATGTCTTAGAATAAGGAGTGATTGTAATTGATATTCACTCGTTTTATTGTGAAGCTTGTAAACAAAATTCTATTTGTTATATAGCTTAGAGAGGTTTTATGTACTTTTCCTAAAGAGATCTTGTTTATTTATCCTTAAACTCATGGGAGTTTAGCGAATAACCTAGTTAGACTTTGTGTACTCTTGTAAGTCATACAAAATAGTGAAAATACTTGTAAACAATATTTGTTTAATGGAACCATTTGAGTTTGGTATTGGAGAACTCAATTTAGCATAGGTTACATGTAAACCAATATAAAAAAAAAAGTGTTTTCTATCCCTTTCTATTTCTTGTACTTTGATTCTACTGGCCATCATTAAAACAATTTTGAAATATTTTGTCAACTCTTTTATCAAATCATCATATGGTTTTCTATAAGCATCTAATGGGCATTATTACGAAAATCTTCCAAGGTAGTCTTAATTTTTTTTTTCAAACTCCGCTTTCTAAAAGGTAACTTTCTTTTTCAATTGGTATTAAAACTAACCTCTTACGACTAGTTCTTTACAGAAAAAAGGAAATGATTCTTACCACCATGAAAAATGAACACTTCAAGAAATGATTTATCCGTATAATAATAATTATTAATATTAATAATAACATTAATATTATTATTAATAATAACACTATCATTAATATTAACATTATCATTAATATTAATATTAACATTATCATTAATATTAATGTTAATATTAATGATAGTGTTATTATTAATAATAATATTAATATCAATATTATTATTATTACAATTATTAAAAATATTTTGTATGTAATACTTTATATACGGATACAATCCTATGTAATTATTCCTGCTTTATGACATCAAAATTACATACTGATTAAATCTGTATGTAATTACTTTTGCCTTACATATAGAAAAATTCATATATAACGTCTATTTACGTACTAAATTAAATTTGTATGTAAATATTCGTATGTAATCACTTTTGGCTTACATACGAAAAAATCTATATGTAATCACTTTTGTTCTTATATACAGAAAAATCCGTATGTAATCAGTTTTATTCTTACATATGAAAAAATCTGTATGTAATGCACTACAAGAAAATAACAATTTAGTCACCGAATTCAGCGGCCGAAAATAAGTGGTCGCAATTTGCAACCGAAATAGCCATTGAATACCCGTAATGTTAAATTTGCGACCGAAATAACAACCAACTGAATTATTAATGATGTTAGTTAGTTTTGCGATCGAATCAGCGACCGAACTTGAAGTGACAAAATAATTGGTTGCTAAAGTGGTGTTGTTTTGAATAAATTGGAAAAATATATCTGTGACCGAATTAGCCACCGATTATGTTTCTTTTTTAGTCACCGATTTTAATTCGGTCGCTAAATATTATTGTTTATTTTCTGCCACCGAATTAGTCACCGAATATGTTTATTGTTTAGCCACCGATTTTGCTTTGGTCGCTAAATATAATTGTTTATTTTTGCCATCGAATCAGCCACCAAATTTATTATTTTTTAGCCACCGATTTGTTTGTGATCGCTAAATATAATTGCTTACTTTTTACACCAAATCAGCCACTAAATACATATATTTTTTAGCCACCGAATTTCTTTTGGGCGCTAAATATAATTGTTTATTTTATTACTACTACTAATAAAAATAATAATAATTCATTTTTATTTTAAAAAACTATACAAGGATCACACTCTATATATTCATGAGTGGTCATGAGTTTGTAATTTCATAAATTTAAAGAAAATTAATTAAATATTATTTTTAAAATATCAACTCAAATAAAAATTATAATTAAAAGTACATAACAAAATATTATTATTAATAAAATTAATTCTTTAAAAAAAATTACGCCACATAATTAAATTTAAATAAAATTATCTCTTCTAAATAACTTTAATTTTATAAAAGTAAATAAATTTTCAGAATTAAATTTTAAATAATTTTTTAATTATTAATATTTTTTTATTAATAGCACTTTTATCACTTGTTTCTATAAAAAAAAGTTGTTTAAATAAAAATTATTAATAGAGATAATAAGTATATGCAAGTTAGAAACCATGAAATTTGTATTAGTATGAAAAATAATTAAATGATTAAAATATCCATATTTATTATTATAGGTATTTAAATACTTATTTAATATTTATTTTTGAATGTGTATGGCTACATAGTTTTATTCCTTTCTAATAATAAATAATGTAATGAGATAAAATATTGAGATGTGGATTCAAAATCAATTTTCTTTTACGTATTGAAAAAATAAATAATGTAATTAGATAAAACATTGGGATGTTGATTCAAAATCAATTTTATATATTTTATTTTATCTATTGAAAATTTGTGTGTCATAAATTCTTAAATATTATTATTATTATTTTAAAATAGTTTTCTCACTGTGTTCTTCTTCAAGCTTCAAAGAGTTGGTTTTGGCTTTTTGGGCATTGAAGTGGGTAAATTTTCATAAAACAAAGAACCATTAAAGAAGGAGGAGGAAGCTGTAGGTGGTGATTGTGGTGCGAACGAAGGTGCGAGAGGAGGAGGAGGCGTCGCCGCAAACGAAGACGAACGGAGACGGGAAAGGAGGCGCGAGCGGAGGCGAACGGAGACGCGAACGGAGGTGTGAGCAGAGGCATGAACAGGGGCACAAACGGAGGTCTGCAAGTATTTTCTACCATATTATACTCAAGTTAATGTCCCAATGCAATTTCTTATGAACTATTAAATTATGAATGCATATGAAGCAATGTACCGTTGTTAATATGTTTTTTGAGTTTTTCTGATTGGACATTATCCATATATGATTTATATTAACTTGTTGGGTTTAATTGGATGTAAACTGTGTCTGAGTTTAAAGCCAAAAAGAAGAACTGTTTAGTTTAGTGTCTCTGATTCCTTTCCCGTATGGATAGTACAACATGAGGACAAAACACATTCATATAAAAAAAATGCAAATTGAACTCATTCGAGATTAATGCTTTTTAATTGTCTTTGTATTCTAAACCAAACTAGTAAATAAAATACCTATTTGGAGAGAAAAAGGAATTGAATTGACAAGTAATTTGTTGGAATAAAACAACCCTAATACTGATATATATGAACATGTATCTAAAATTCAAAATTAAATTAACTTAACATGCAGAGATGGAGTTAACTATAATGTGAAAAAGAAAGGAGTCCATTTTATGAAGATTGATTGATATGAGCACACAGAAACATAGCATTCATCACAAGATAAACTTCAACTGTTGAAAAAAATCGGACAGAATAAGGTGATAAGGTTGTCTTATCATATCTAAGTGTCTCACAAAACAATGGATTAAGATAGGATATACTTTGCTTATTTTATCATATCTTCCTTACCATGGTCACCACCTATCCCTTATTGTTAACGAGTTTCGTCTCCATCACTGTTCTGTCTCTTTTTTTGTTCTTTGACTTGTGTGTTTAGCTTAAAACTACAATTTTTTACAACTTAATTATTGGTATATATTTTTTAATGTTTTTATATGACTAGTATAAATTATATAACTTATATTTAACCTTGAAAATTGTGGTCATTCCATTATGTCCTATCCAGCCATTTCGGTTATAGGGACTGGTTGGCTGCTTCGCCCCACTAGCTGGAATGGATTACTGCCACCAAATAGTCACTTATTTTTTGTTTAGGATGATACCTGTCAACATTGGTCCATGACATTTATTTGGAGTATTTTTTTTACTGCATATCTACAAGCGGATAATGATTCTGACGCTTAGCCTAGTTGTTTAATTGCATGAATTACACAAAAACCTGAGCAAATTAAGATGCATGCTCTGTTTAGACTTTTTGTGTGGACCACTTTACTATCATCATGTATTTAATTTTGATAAAGTGTTGTTCCCCCATTTTGTTCTTAAACCTCATTTCTCAAGAAGATTGCTTTATAGTTGCTCTATTGTTAATCTATGGCCAATGTCACCCCATTAACTAACTTGTGCATCAATTCTTTTTGGAACTTGTAAATGAAGACAAGAATGCTACCATACAAGATTGCGTTGTCATTGCCTCTTTTGGGGTTTTCTTGGTAGTTGGTAGGAGATATGGGGGATAAGAGAAAAGGTGAAAGTGGTGGGGAAAGATTTATTACTGTTTCTTTATGTCGTGTAAAAGGGGGAAATGGTAAACACTTTCGTTTATTCTGTTAAAAGCGTGGATGTAGATGAAAATATCTTTTACTGATAAATGATAATATTGTTCTCTATGCATAAGTGTAAGATAGAAGAACCAGTAACGATTTTTTGTGGCATTATTGGCATTACACTTTTCATCCAAAAGTGTGATGAAAGATTTTGCTGAGTGGAGTGTAAATGATAGCCTGTTCATTTTCAATTGTTTCTGTGTGCTCATACCTCTCTTGTCTACAGGAAAAATAGGTAGATAGCAGCACCTCTATATAAATAGTAGTACCTCCTTCCAAGATCAGTTACAAAGTGAACCAACAAAGGTATGTTGTCAATCCAATACTTTCATATTTGCATATTTTTACTTTTTCCATTCAGTGTCCTATTTTCTCTCTCTTAAAACAAGTTTATAAATTAGGAATTTTTTGTAGTCAGATTGCATTAATGGAAATCCCATAAGGTAGAAAGTGGATGTATAAAAGATTGGACAGAAACAAACATCTAACAGAGGAATTTAGAGAAGGAGTGTATGAGTTCCTACAAATATGTTATTAGTCAAGAAAAGTTTCAAGAACAAGGTGAAATGTTAAGATGTCCTTGTATTAAATGTAGTTGTAAAGTTTTAAAGTATGTGGATCAAGTTGGGTGGGATCTTTATCAAGAGGGATTCATGCCTAATTTTTATTGGTGGACAAATCATGGTGAAGAATTGCCACAATCTCCCCCAGTGGATGTTGTCGGTTCATGTTATGGAACTTGTGAACAAAGAGAAGAATTAGGTCGTTTCCATCAAATGGTAATGGATCATGTGGGGCCCTCAAATGTACATTGCATGCAACCAGAGAGTGTTATTGGATCTGAGTACATGGAGGAAAATCCTGATCTTGAAACTCAATTTTTTTTTAACATGTTTGCTGCTGCACAACCACCCTTGTGGGAAGGATGTGAGAATCACTCAGAATTGTCAGCTTCTTTGGAAGCTCTAAGCTTGAAATCTGATTATAATATGTCTGAAGGATGTTTCAATAGAATGGTCCAACTTATGGGGGAGACTATGCCCAAAGATCATCGAATGGTTAATAATTTTTTCCAAGCTAAGAAGTCGGTGGAAAAATTAGGTTTGGGTTGTACGAAAATTGATTGTTGTCCAAAAGGATGCATGTTGTATTATAGGGAAAATTTTCATAAAAGTATAACTAATTGCTTTATTTGTGGAATGGAGCGATACAAGACTGTCAAGGAGGGGGATTGAAAAGAAAATTGTTGTTATGAAAATGTGGTACTTTCCCATCATTCCTAGACTTAGAAGGTTATACTCTTCAATGACAACTGCACCTCACATGAGATGGCATAGTGAGAATCAAAGGGACCCGTCTATTTTGTCTCATCCATCTGATGGAGAAGCTTGGAAGCATTTTGATATAATACATCCTGATTTTAGTTAAGACCCAATAAATGCCAGATTAGGTTTATGTGCAGATGAGTTTAATCCTTTTGGTTAATATGGAAAAAGTTATTCTTCTTGACCAGTTATCCTAACTCCATACAACCTTCCGCCTTCCATGTGCATGAAGAGGGAGTTTATGTTTTTGACAATCTTAGTTCCAGGTCCTTCAAATCCAAAACATAAGATTGATGTGTTCTTGCAACCACTTATAGATGACTTATGCACCTTATGGACTGAAGGGATATTGACTTATGATGTGTCACTAAGGCAAAATTTTATGATGAAAGCAACTTTGATGTGGACAATTAATGACTTTCCCGCTTACAGCATGTTATCGGGTTGGATGACTTCTGGTAGACTTGCTTGCCCTATATGTATGGAAAGAACAAAGGCATTTTATCTTAGTAATAGCCACAAGATATCCTTTTTCAATTGTCATCGTTATTTTCTTTCACTTGATCATCAATTTAGGAAGAATAAAAAGACATTCAAGAAGAAGTTTGTTGAGACTGATCCCCCACCTCCACATTTGTCTAGTCTTGACATTTGGAATAGGGTTGCACACTTACCAGTTTGCACTGAATTACAAGAACAACAAAATATTCCTGAATATGGTATTAAACATAATTGGAAGAAACAAAGTATATTTTGGAGGTTGCCATATTGGAAAACTCAACTTTTACGTCACAATATTGATGTTATGCACACAAAGAGAAATGTGTTCATGAATGTGTTTGACACTATCAAAGGAAAAACTAAGGACACAAACAACGCTCGATTGGATGTAGCACAAATATGCAATCGAAAAGAGCTAGAGTTGAAAGACATTGGTGGTGACAAACTTATCAAACCAAAAGCAGCATATACATTTACAAAATCCCAAAAAAGAGTCTTTATTTGTAAATGGGTTAAAGAACTGAAGTTTCCAGATGGATATGCTTCCAATTTGGGTAGATGTGTTGACCTTAATCAAGGCAAGTTACATGACATGAAAAGTCATGATTGTCATGTGTTCATGCAACGTTTGCTTCCAATTGCATTTGACGCATTACCAAAATTAATTTGGAAAGTTCTTATTGAACTTAGTCTTTTCTTTAGAGAATTAAGTTCGACAACACTAAATGTTGAACACCTAAGAGTTATGGAAGAAAATATTCCTGTGTTATTGTGTAAATTGGAACAAATATTTCCACCAAGCTTCTTTGATTCCATGGAACATCTTCCAATTCATCTACCTTACGAGGCAAAAGTTGGTGGTCCAGTCCAATATCGTTGGATGTATCCATTTGAGAGGTATAAAATTACTAATCACTATTATAACATTTGTAGTTTATTTATTTAATATTTTAAATTATGTACATCCATATTTTCTTTTAGGTTCTTACACTCCCTAAAAAAGAAAGTAAAAAATAAAGCCAGGCTGGAAGGCTCTATTTGTGAAGCTTACTTGGTGGAGGAAACATCTACATTTGCCTCATTTTATTATCCTGATCATGTTGAAACAAGAAGGACTATGATCCCTCGTAATCTTGAAGTAGGTGAGGGTTCTTCACGTGCTCCTCCTATTTCAATTTTCAATTATCCAGAAAGAGAAATTGGAAAATGCAAGACATATTATCTAGATCAAAGAGACTTTGATGCTGCCCAATTGTATGTTCTTTAAAACTGTGAAGAGGTTCAACCATATTTTTGAGTAAGATGATATTCACTCATTTGAAAAGAAAGTTAATTATGTTGCATGAGGTTTGAATAATCAATTTCGTTGTTGCAGTATTTATGTTGAATATTTAAGAGAGATTAGTCCTACTGCCTTAGAAGCTCAAATTGACCAATACATTTCATCCTATTTTGCTACATGGTTCAAACAATATGTAGGTTTTTAATTTGCCTTTTATTAAAAATTTATTTTTCGATAGACATTGTGTAATTTTTAACCTTTTGTTTAGGTTCTAAATCCAGAAAATAATATTGAAGATCCATTATTGGTTAATTTAGCATGGGGTCCTAAGAGAAAAGTTCAATCATGGCTTATCTATGTTATCAATGGATACAAATTTTACACTGTTCTTTGGAGTGAAGGCATGAATTGAACTAACTATGGTGTTTATGTACGAGGAACCAATGGTCAATCAAAGTCATATTTTTATGGAATATTGTCTAATATTATTCAATTGGAGTATACTGGATTTCCAATAATGAATGTAGTTCTCTTTCAGTGTGAATGGTTTGATAATACTCCTAATATAGGAACCAAAGTAGATAAGAACTATGACATCGTTCAAGTAAAAGAATCACGGAGATATAATAAAGCGTATGATCCATTCATATTTGCACAACAAGCAGAGCAAGTTTATTACACCTAATATCTAGAGGGACACCAAGGTTGGTTGGGAGTAATTAAAACAAAAGCTCGTGTTAGAATCATTGATAGAGTGAGGTTGAGCATGACACTCCATACCAAGATGATGAGCTTCTACAACTTGAAGTAGTGCTACATGTTGATCCATAATTCATTCATGATTCTCTTGCTGATGTTGATGGGAGGGGAGAAGAAGTAGATCTTCAATTACTAAATGAAACAAACATAGATGAACAATACGAGAAGGAATACATTTCAAGTGAGGATAACATTGAGAGTGATTTCAGTGACACAGATACCTCTTTGGTAATTCATGCATTAAAATTTATTGTATACCTTGTTCAAATTATCTTTAACATTAATTTTATTGTGGTTTTCCATAATTGTAGTGAATAACAGGTAAAATAACTGACCTATTTGGTTGTAGAAACACTATCAGGTTTGAGTCTTTTGATCATGATTACTTTATTTGTTCATTCAAAATTGATTGATCCACTTTGATTATTGTATTGATTATATCTTATATATGTAATATTTTTTACTTGCAGATGACACCAAGGGGTAGAGGTGGTGGTCATAGACCACCTAATCGTGGTGGTCGAGGTGTTCGTGATGTTGATATATCTTTACCCAACACCAACATTCCCCCTTCATTTGTTCTTCCAACAACTATGGAGTCTACACATAATATTTATGAAGGAGCCACCCCACTTCCTACACTTTACAAACAAGATATTGAACATCATGTAGGAGAATCAAATCCTACTACCTTTTCTACAGAGCCAACTATGAATCAACCTTCACTGATACAAGACTCTCTTACACCTGACAATGAGTCTGGCAATGTAGTTGATCAAAGAACCTGGCTTCATGCAGAAAAAGGAGAGTAAGTATATTTTAATCTAATTGTAATTCATCAATATGATCTGATTTTCATATATCATTTTGATAATATGTTTTGAACACAGTTTTTCACCAGCAAATGGACCTTCCAATGTAATCTCACGAATCATCAAGCAAAAATATGATGAACCCAGTCCCACTTGGAAGAAGGTTTGTCTTGAGCTTAGAGGTAGATGGTTTGGAGAGTTTGAGGTAATTTGAGTTATGATTACATTTAAAATGATATTTTATTTTCTACAATGTTTGTTTTCTAATTTATTTTACATGCAGAAAGAGTATAGGTGGGATATGGAACAAGACCAACTCATTAGATCCATTTTTGATACAAAAGCCTCCCGTATCTTTAAAAAAACTATGAGTAAAGTTAGGCATGGTCAAGATAAGGGGACCTGGATTCCATCACTTGTTCGAGCAACCTTGCACCAGCATTGGAGTTCTACAAAATTCCAGAACAAAAGTGCTATTGCCAAGGCGAATCGGGCTGTTGAGAAGGGAGCCTCAGCCTACTGTGGTGGTTCCATATCTACCGCGGCTCACTTTGAAAAAATGGTAATATTATTATATTTATTCTCTTTCTATATTTAATTTTAATACAATCTATTATATCTTTTTATTAAATTTATGTAGACTAAAGAGCTTGAATGACAACCAACTGCTTGGGAGGTTGTAGAGAGAACAAAGAAATTGAAGACTGGACAATGGGTCAATGACAAGACTCGCGACAACAGTGTGTTTTCTTCACAATAATCAATTTGACTTCATTTTCAGGAGAAATATAAGAAACGTCGAGAAGAAGCCCGACAACAGCAAATGCTTGAAAGCGCATCTTCACAAAACTCTCATGTTGCCTCTATTGATGACAATGAAATATACATCGATGTTGTTGGAAATGGAAATAAAAAAGGGGAATGTCTATGGTCTTGGTGTATTGAGCAAAAGGTTTAATGGTTCAACAAGTGCTCACTCTGCTACAAGTCAAGCTCCAGTAGTCCATCAAATAGAAGAAATACGTGAGATTATTCAAAAGTTAAATGATGAACTTATGACAAAACGTGTCAAGGAGCGGACACTTGAAGAAAAGATGGAGCTATTGATGAAAACTCATGAAGAGCAAAGTGATCGCATGCGCAAACAAGATGAGTAGATGCAACTCATCCTCCAACACATTCAAATGAAAAATCCCGCATCAGGCTCTTCAGATCCTACTACTAGTGGACATCATAAAGGAGACCACATTAGAGATAACAGTTCAAAAGAAGATTAGTTGTATGTTGAATTATATCATAGATTTGACTCTTTTAACTAGTTTTCAACAATTTTAGTTGTGTAGTACGATTTACCTTTAATTTGAGTACAACTTCTTCTTAAACTATGTATTTTAAGTTCATTCCAATTTAGCTTGATTGAATTTTGAGTATCTATAAGCAAGTTTGAATTTGTTTATAAAATGGTCAAAATACCATTTTAAATAGGTATTAATAATACATATAAAAATAGCCACCGAAATCAAATTTGTCGCTATAGGGATCTCCATTTAGCCACCAAATGATTTATTTTTAGCGACCGAAAATGGTGGTCGTTATCACCTTCTATCTTAGCCACCGAAATTTGGGTAGCTAATTTGGTTTTTGAATTTTGGTGACCAAATTTTCTGCGACCGATTTAGCCACTGAAATTTCGGTTGCTAATTTGGTTTTCGAATTTTGGTGACTAAATTTATCTGCGACGAATTTAGCAACCGAATTTTCGGTTGCTAATTTAGTTTCTAAATTTTGGTGACCAAATTCTCTGCGACCGATTTAGCCACCGGAATTTCGGTTGCAAATTAGCGACCACTTTATAATTCGGTCGCTAACGACTTTGCGACTAGGGTTTTCGCTTCCATCTTTATTTGGTGATTGTTTCGGTCGCAGATATGTTTAGCGATCGATTATAGTGCTTTTAGCAACCGAATTTGGTGGTCGCTAAAAGTGATGTCTATTTACATACTGAATTAAATCCGTATGTAAATATCCGTATGTAATGCTCACTTTACATATAGATTCAGATCCGTATGTAATAATCGGCATGTAAATGAACAATTTCTTGTAGTGGAAGGATAGGTTACTTGTAACTAAAGTTCTTTAGACTGAAGATTAGAAACAATGATATTTGTTAAACTCCAAAGAAACGTTGATGTGTGTTCTATCATTAGACTACTCTAAAGTCCAAGCATTTAAGGAGTTAATGAGATATGGGACACTTTAATTGTAACATACTAGGGTTCTATAAAGGTAAAATGCAATAAGATATATAAGTCTTCTTACTCGTCAATATGAGTTGTTTAATATGGAATGTAATGAAAGCATACAAAGTATGTTTAATAAATTTTAGATCATATTAAATGGGCTCAGATCTTTTAATAAACACTACCATAACTATGATTACATTAAAAAAATATTACGTAGTTTGCTTAATTTTGGAAACCATAGGTCACAACACCTGACTTACAAAAGTTTGGACAATATGTCCATGACAGAACTCATTCACATCTAAAAGGACAGTAGTTAAAGGTGGAGCAAAAGAAGTGACAAAGAAAGAGAAATGCAAAAATCTTCATTTGCAAAAATCTCATTTCTCAACTTCATCTCTTTCCTATCATATACTCAATTAGGAAAGTTTGACTTTCAACTCTATATGTGTTTTTATGTTCCTTTGATAACTTTTGGAAACAATATAAGTATTAGTGAACAATATAAACATCATAGTAAATCATGGGTATAGCTTAAACAATATCTTTTATTTTTTCAAATTATCCAGTCTTTATATTCTCAGATAGTTCACTATAAAAGTATTTTCAAATACTTTTCAAGTTAATATCAAATTGAACGTTGAAGTGTAATTATATTTTAACATGGTTAGTTTTTCTTAAAATATATTTCGGAAAACTCTTATGTGGAAAATATGCATACTTTGTTTTTTAAAAGCTTTCTAGTTAAAACATTGTTCATTAAAAAACTTTCCAATAAATTTTAAACTCAAATTTAAATGCACAACTGTATCCGAAATCATTTATAGTCAATCTGGAAATTGTTTTTCATTCACAAAAAATTGAAACACATAATATTTGATATTTTTAGTACGCGTTCTCAAATACGAAAAGTTTCCAAAATCATTTAAGCAGTATTTTGTGTTGGAAATTGTGCTTTCTATTATTTAAGAATATCAAATAAGATTCGAAAACATATAAGCAGTGTCATGAAGTATTATAATAATGTAGAAGTTAAGTATTGAAACTCCCTGATATAGTAGACCATCTGATGAGTAGAAGACAAAGGGATCATCAGTCTTGTGCAAGCTTCAGTGACCGTTTGATGTGATTATAAGCATTGTTTAGTTAAACTTTCATGTGCTTTGGGTTCTTCTAATCTTGTTGTGTCTTTTGGGTCTACCTAACAAGATCTTCTTACGTGTGCATGAGTAATAGGATCGTTTGACGATACCTTCTAGCAAGAACGTATGATCTAGTCCTATGAGACCGTCTAGTGTTTCTCATTATATTTAAACTATCTTCTTGGACAACGTTATTTGTTTTGAATGTTCTTTTTGTATCATATAAGTTCTTAGATATTTATTTAATGTTGAGACGAAGATTGAATTGTTTGATGCAACTTTACTAGATTGTCTAATGGATCTTTTCAATATAGGATCGTCTAGTGGGTCTTGCTTATCTTCTTTTATTAATATTGTCTATACTACACATAAGTGAGCTTCATTATAAATCATAATATTGCTTATAATGTTTGTTATCACCAAAACATTTAGACTTTCATGTCATGAGACTAATAAATCATTTAGTATCTTAATAGAAGAATCTAAATCTTTCCAAGTAGACATGAAACTCGTTTTCTTCTTAAGTTTCTTCTTCTTTTTTCCTCCCCTTTTCCTTCTCTTTTTCCTTTCAAGATTTAGACACTTTGAGTTGTAGTTTCTAGGCTTTATGCACTCGTAACAAACAATATTCTCCTTATGATATTTGTGCCCGAATTTTTTGCCATTATAATTTCCATGCTTTTTCAATATCTTTTTGAATTTATTTGTAAGAAACGAAAGTTTATCATCATTTGTATTAGAGCTATCTGTGGCTTCATCTACAACTTGATAGATTTTAACAAACACTCCCATATTTTCTTTTTGTCAACTTCTCAACACAAGATCTTTTACTTTGACAGTTTTGGCATCACCTTAGAAGACCTGTTCGTGTATAAGAAGAATACCTACCCATTTTTCCAGAGACACGGTTTCCAAGTCCTCAAATGCTCTTAAGGCAGTCTCCTAGCATAGCAGGGGAAGAGTCCTCAACACCTTATCATTGATTTCATAATGATTGATAGTAGCTCCAAGAGATCTTAGACTATTGAGATCAATTTGTAGCCTTGTAATCATTGATTGAATGCTCATAATGTTTTCCATAGAAAACATCTCGTCCATAGAACCCCTTTATATCCTTCATGTGACAAGGTTAAGGTTTTCCACATTTCTTTTGCACTTGGCATAGCATAGCATGGACTTTAACAATCTCTTTTTTGAATCAAACACATATCAAAATATGCATAACCTTAGCATTAAACTAACATTTATATTTATGTTCTTCAAACCAAGTATTTCACGATAACAACTTACCAGTGACATGAAGTAAGGAGGGGATGTCAATTTCAAAACTCTTCAATAAATCAATATTGTAATACTCAAGAAAAGTAGTCGTCTGGAGTTTCCATAATTAAAACTTTTCTCCCTTAAAAAGGGGTGGAGAAATAACAAATTTTACTTTAGAATCTTTAGAGTCTATCAGGATCTTTTCCTCTTATCATGTTAAGAACTAATACTAGAGGTTAGCTTTAATACCAACTATAGGTGTAGTTAGCTCTAGAAAGGAGGGTTGAATGAAGTTTGAACTATTTTTTTAATAGATAAAGATATACTGTCTAATTAGATCGTCTAGCAGAATCATCTAGGCAGACCATCTAATCAAGTCAAGATAAAATAAACAACAAAGCAAAGTCACTAGCAAGAGTAAAGAGATAATAACACATAAGAAATTATCCTGGTTCACCCAAACTCAGACTACATCCAGTCCCCTTAAGTCGTTTGCTTAAGAACTTTCACTCAGCAACACACTTAGTTACAATGAGTATTCTAACCTCTCTAGATTACAACGAGTATTATCACCTCTCCAGATTACAAAGAGTATTAACACCTTTCCAGATTATATCTACTTAACCCCCCCTAAGACTAAGAACTATCTAAAAAACATAGAACACTCTCAAAGAGGACATAAAGAAAGCTCATAAGGATATAACTTCACAATGTGAAGAATTACAATGGTTTAGCACTCAACCCAAAAGACTAGTGAAAGAATGCAAGCTACAATGTTCCTAATTTCTTATGTCTGTTCCCAATTTCTTATGTCTATAAAAGGAAGCTTCAACATGCGGAAATAGCTAATTAGTGAATGAGTTGATGATCATATGAATAAGTGAACATGCATGCAATATGTGAAGATTGCATGAAAAAGAGATTCACAAGCTTCTTAATGCTTATAGAAATAGCTCGTTTGTTAGACAACTAAGATAATGTTTTATTTGTATATCCTTCATATTTGCGAAGTTAGTCTCTAGAGCAAGAAATGATTATTTTAATATTCTCTTGTTGAGAGTTTTTCTTTTAATCTTTCAAACAAATTTTGTTGTATAGTTAGGAATGACTTGTGTACTTAGTCAAAAAGTGACTTTATGTATTTATCTAAGGTAGGAATGACTTTATGTACTTGTTTTAAGATAAAAATGATGGTGATAATACTTTTAATAAGGTTTTGATTGGTGGAACTCTTTACAATTGACAAGGAGAATTAAATGTAGTTTAAATTTGGGTAAGCCAATATAAAGTGTTCAATGTTACTTTTTTAGTTATTTGTTTTTTTTTTGTCACTTAAATGTATGCAAAAAAATATTGTGAATTATTTTAAAATTATTATACAACTCCGTGGAGTGTCTTATAATCTTATTTGTAAAAAAGTTTTCCAAAATGTTTTTTAGCTATATTCTAGAGATAGTATTTCCTTTCAATTCTTGCGTCATTCATTATTCATCTTGTTACTAGTAGATACCATCTGGCCTTATAAGGGTAAAGATTACCTCTTCGAGATTGAAACGTTCTTCTTGTTATGTGTTGAAATGTTCTTTTTTTAATTAGATTAAGTTATCTTCTCTCTTTCAGTAAAAAATAAAAATAAAAATATCTTCAGACAAGTAAGTAAAAATGCATAAAAATATTCTAAGATTATGAGTAAGATAATAAATACATAATTAATCAACATTATACTTCAAAATCTCCACATTTAATGAGCATTAGCTTAATAAGTTTTAGTCATACATTTAAATAATCATAATACTAATATATTACTCACCTAAATATATCTTAATACAAGGTCAGATCAAAATGTCAAGAACAAAAGTGGCAGAATTCTTCTCAAAATATTATCCGTTTAAAAACATAATTAAAAAAAAAATCTCACACGCTCTAAGAAAAACACAAAAAGTTGTAATATAATCTATATGTATAGTTAATAACCATAATACGTAAAATTGTTGAAATAATCCATTTTCTTACTTTATTGCTTCATAAAGGAGATCTAGGTATTGGATTAGAAACTCAAACATTAAAATATAATAGTACTAAACCGTGTCTCGTGTTTGGTACTTGGCACGTGAATAAACAAAACAAAAAAACAACTCATGTTCATGGATCAAACCAGTTGAAGAATCAGTGGGCTGTTTTTGTTCAAGAAATTTAAATTTGGAGGATCAAACCAATTGAACAAATCAGTGTGCTGCTTTTAATCAAGAAATTTAAATTTAAATCTTTTAAATTCATATAATAATTATTATCATTACGTTAAATAATTTCACATTGTTTAAAAGTTAAAATTAATGATAATTTAAATAATTTTTTTCTTTTACCTTTTCGATACATCTTTGAAAGATTGAATTGTGATAAAATTCTGAGTTTCAAAATAAATAATATCTAGATAGGATGATTGACCTAAATGATGCGATGATGCGATCTAATGAATAATATCTCAGATACGATGATTGACCTAAATGATGTCGAACGGAACAATAATTTTACAAACAAATTAAAACCTTCAATTATTTAGGATCTTTAAATTTTTAAAATCCACAAATCTATATCAGCCTTTCATTAAATTGTACCTTTATTTTTTTATAATTAGAAGAAAGTTTCTAAAATTTTTATGATGGTCTGTCCTACGCGTCTGTTGTTGGTTTCAAAGGTACCCTCCAATTGAAAGAGTTAATTTCCATTATTAAGTACATGGCACACACCAGAAAACCACGTGGTTGACCAATAATTTCTACTACAATATTAACGACCCTTGAGATCACATGCCATTAAAAATAAAGGTTCAAGGTGTAGGTAAGAAAAATCAACTACTACCATTACTTTGTTTAAATGTTTATTTTGTTCATGAAACAAGGTTAAGTATTTTAATAACTTTTTATAATATATTATTAGTGAGAAGTATCTAATCAAACAGTTTTTTCAATATATTTGAAATGTGTTTAAGAGAACCAAACTCAATATTAATTAGATCAATATGTTTTTATAATTTTTTAACTTATAAGTTTTATTTTTTAAAATATAATATATGTGACCTTTAATGTAATAAAAGATTAATTATAGTTTTTGCATCAATTTATTATAATTTTGAGATTTTAATTTTTAGAATTTAAATGTGCAAAACTTGAACTCTAAAAATCTGTCACATGTGTGATTAAATTTGCGACTAAAATTAAACTCTAAATATCAAAAATTGAATTCTATTAATTTATTATAATTTTTAGTCTATTTATTAACCGACAACAATTGATCACATATGTTAAACTTGCATAATTGCTATATCCGAAGGTTTAAGTTACAAATTTAAGAATTAAAACTACACATTTTTAATACTAACTGAATTAGGATACTTTTCTAAAAAACCTTAATTAGTATAATTAAAATATAAAGAACCAAAAAGCATACTTATAACGTTAATAACTAAAAAAAAGATATAGTTACCGGACTTTTTACTTGAGGAATTTTTAATATAGATTTTTACCTCCTAATCTAGGTTTGTTATTTCTTCTTTTATACGTAAATTTTAATCTAATCTCCTAATATTTGTTTGTATTTTTATTTATTTTTTAATAATAATTTTTATATATAATAATAGATAATTGTTAAATTATAATGTCGATCTAATTAAGATGTAAAATGTTATAATGATATTTAACACAAAATTTTATATAGAAAAAAATATATACATTCTTCTTTCATCAATAATGAAAATGTAACACATTTCTATAAACAAGAAGACAAAAAAAAGTCATGTTTTAATTCTGAATAAAATATTTTTGAATCACTAATAGTATTGTTAACTCGTTCAATACTCATCAATGTGGTTGGGCAAGAAAGTGGGAATATTTGACTAAAAATATGTGTTCGTTGTACTCCTTAAATTAATTAATTAATTAATTATCCTTTTTTGACTTTTGACTTTTGGACTGTGGATGATAGAAATATAAGGTTGACTGTTGAGTTTTATTTTTAGGTTTTAATTAAGATAACGTGTGAAAAGGCCTCTCAAGTAGTTGAAGAACAAGGACCACACACTTTCATTTTCACCCATCTGCTTTTTGGATAGAGGGAGAAACAAAGAATAGAAGGAAAATAAATTCTAGATTTTATTTTGTTTGTAATTTAGAATATTGGAGAAAACAAAAGAAAAGGCAGAAAATAAAAAAAAAATAAAGTATTTGTAGACACAACATAAAAATACGAATAATCAAATTGTTGCGGGAACACAGGTATTCACTAGCGGGAACACAGATATGCCTATGTCTCCGCATTTTTTATTTCTGTTTCTTTAGTATTTTTTATATTTTTTAAAAACAATTTCTATTAATAACTTTAAAATGAGAAGTTAAAGAGTATATACAGTTAAAAGAAGTGTGTATCCGCATTTTTTATTTCTCTTTCTTTAGTATTATTTTATTCTTCAAAAAATATTTCTCTTAAATCTGTTTCTTAAATCAATTTTAAAATTCTACAATTTTAATAAAAAAGAATATCAGTTTAAATCAGAAAAGTAATGTACTAAATCTCTACTCTCTTGCTAAAATGGTCCACAAAATATTACAAATATCTTTAATTTTTTATTTAATAGAAAAGAAGATCTTTAAAACAGAAAAGTAACTAATCACTCTCTCCATTCTCCAGTTAAATAATAACAAATAAAATAAATTTTAAAATTAAAAAATATCTAAATAACCAAAATAAATTAATACAATAAATTATTAAGTAAAGATAAAATGGAAAAAAAGATTAAGAGCAGTTAAGTTAAGTTAAGAGGAGAATAAGAAATGACACAATGACCATAATACAATAATAAAATTAAATATTAATATAAGGATAAAATAGGAAAAAAAATTAAGAGCAGTTAAGTTAAGAGGGGAATCCCCTTTATATATAGATATAGATATAGGTATAGATTAAGTGTTTAATTTATTAAGAAAAATTGTTTTTGAAAAATAAAAAAATACTAAAGAAACAAAAATAAAAAATGCGGATACACAGGCACGTTAGTGCATGTGTTCCCGCTGCTAGATTGATATTTGACAAATTACTTCACATTTAAAATTATTTATATATAATTAATATTTGACAAATTACTTCACATTTAAAATTGACAACTAATTTTTATGAAAAGACAAAATATTAATTTTTTTAATTAATTATAAAACAATTAATTATTTAATAAATTTTTTAAAATAAAAAATGATTAAAATATCTAAAAAAAACACATAATATCTATAATAATAAAATAAAATAAAATATTAATATAATAAAAAAATAAAATAAAAAAGAATTGAGAGGAAGAGGAGAATTTCATTTATATATAAATTTACATATAAGTATAAAAAATGTTTTACATATATAAGAAAAAATTAATATTATAAAAGGAATTAATATTATATTTTAAAAATGATTAAAAAATTTGGATATAAAAATATGTAAAACAAAATTTAGGAATGCATGTGACCCCTTCAAGAATTAGTTTTAAAGTTCTGAATCATCTGACAACTGATCACAAAATATTGACTTGTTGGCTGAAACTTTATCCATAAAATAAACATTTATGCAAATCAAACCATGTTCTTGTTTCATCACATTTCCCAAAGACTCATACTTTTCAATCACCACAAATTTGATCTTTCATGAATAAAAATCGTCTCAAACAAATTTATGTATCATAGCCACTTTCCTTTGTTATTATATTTTTTTAAAACATTGACGTTTTCTTTGATCTTTGCTATTATTCATACTGAGCTTTTAACTTGTTTGCTTTTTTTAGGAAAGATTTATCGAAGAAATTCCACACATTATGAACAAATTAGGAGACTATGATATCAATTAGTTACAACTTAAACCCAAAATTTTAAAGAGAATAAGTTTGTATGTCTTATATTTTTATATGTGGTTTAATTTTTAAATTTTTACTCAATGCGGAATTTAAAACCATACTTTGACTCTTAAGTTCTCTTCAAGTGTCCATACTTAAAATTTTAACATAATTACCTAGTTTTACATGTAAGAGTCTCATTTTTGTCACTTAATGTACTATTATACTGTTGGTTGAAGATGAATTCATATAAGAATAAAGACTAAAATCTTAACTTGTTAATATAATTATAATTAGTGGATGAGATAATACATAAAACACTAATGACATGTTAAGTAACATAGGTACTTAATCTATAATCACTTTGGTAAACATTCATTAAGAAGTTACAAATATAATTAATTTAAATTAATTACATAATTATTATTATATCCAAATCTCAAATAATTTGAGTATTATATTGTCTTTGCATACACATTCATATTAAAGGAGAACATTTAGGACAAACAAGTAAAATAACATTATCTTGGAATATAAAAGAGTGAGAAGATATTGATCTTTTGAGATCATTCTGGTCGTTGTACAAACATTTAACGTCTATCATGGGATCAATTTGAACTTTCTCAAACCACATTGTATCAACGAGAATCATGACAAATAATGAGCGACAACAATCACCCAATACGTAGAAAAACAATGGGAACAAGGAAACAATGTTGGTTGAACTTGGAAAAAATGATAGAGTTGAAAAAGAGAAATGTAAAGGGGATGGACGCATTAAGGTTTAAAAAGCCCATATAACGAGAAAGTTGGAGGAAAGGAAAAGTACTCACCAAGAGGGAGAACTCGAAAGACCTAGTTGATCACAACCTACTTAACCCTCTCAATCAATACATGCACAAGGTGGAAGCCAACAAAATTTAAAGGTATGAGTCCTTTTACCACACCTCTCTCCATACTTAATTGACAATACCAGAGTTTTGTTGACACCCTTTTTCTAGAGAGAATCATGGAGACCACCTTTCCACTAAGCTAGAAAAGTATTACAATTGACTAATATGACAAATCCTTTGATCCCAACGAGCAAAATAACTATACTTTCACTCACATTTAAAAGGTTTAACCTTGACTTTCTTAGACTATAATTGAGAAAAAAAATCACTATTTTAATTAAAATTTACCTAATTAGGTTTAACCAAACTTTAATTGACATTATTGATTAAACTTAGATTTTAAGTACATTTTCTCGTTTTTCTTATTCTTTATTATTTTATAGATTTTGAGCTTTATTGATGACATCTCAATGGAGAAATGAAGTATTTTTGAAGACAAGAAAGTTAAGATGAAAAGGAATAGATGGTCTCATTAGACGATCTTCACATACGGTCTATCTATATGCACTACTCTGGACACAAAGTCTGTTATTATGTTACTTCCTGAAAAAACAAATCCCAACTCGATTAAATCTTTTTCAAGGATATTCTTCATATGTTTTACAAAGATATTCCTATATGAATCTTATTATCGAATTTTAGTAAATCTTCTTTAAATTTTTTTGCAAATATCTTGCAACAGATTCTATTGTCCTAGACTCAATTAATCAAAAACTAATTTGTGTATATGAAATAAGATTGGAAACTAAATATCTGAAAGATAAGTGGAAATGAAAATTTGCAATAGAATTGGGAATAAGATATCTACGAGATAATATATAACAAAGATGGAAACAAATCATATGAAGGAGAATTGTAAACAATATCTGGGACAAAATATAATTATGAAATCCATGGAGCAAATAAACTTATAAATGGACACAAGCTTCAATGAGAAAAGGGAAAGCTCCACTCTAGAACACATTTATAAAAGAGAGCATCATAGTTTTCTTATTTTCTTCTTTATAATTCTTTCATTTTTCCTCCACGTGGAAGGCTAAACTCTTATTGGTTGTTTCTCTTGTGATTTTGCAATGAATTATGAAGTTTTGAGAAATTAAAGTTTTATTCTTCAATATCTATAACATGATGCACTATATGGCCTAGTCCTTTTGAGTTCTAATTTTTGTTTTGGGAATTGTTTTTGAACGCATGTTTATGATTCAATTCTATTTTTAATTGGAAATCTTGTTTAGTTTGCATCATTATGAACAATCTCTTGTTTTCTTAATTCAAGTGGTAAACGACTAAAAATCTTACGAGTAGATGCATGAAGACAATGTACTGAATGAATTAGTGGACACATGTTTCATTGATTAGAGCCTAATGAATTGATTGACACATGTTTGGTCAATTTGATCCTTTTTGGAGATTGGATGAATAATATATATATATGTATATGTATATATATATATATATATATATATGTATATGTATATGTATATATATGTATGTATATGTATATATATGTATATGTATATATATATATATATATATATATATATATCAACTGATGAAGAATTCATCGTTGAATGAACTTGAGACTCAATCTGCTTTTTATCTTCTTCCTCTTATCTTTTAAATTTCTATTCAAACAAATACAACCCATTTTTAATTAACTATTCTTATTAATTAATGTTTGTTGCAGACAATATACAAAATCTGTCTTACTGCTATTGTAATTGAATTCATTGCGAGATGACTTGGGGTTAATTGACCCTAACTATACTTAATTTTTATTCATCACTTTTTGTAGTAGATGATCCATTAGATCGTCTTCTACTTGAACACTTTTATTTGGTTGAAACAACATCAATCAGGATGTCTATGTTACCCAAGTTGATATCTACACAACTTGTGACACCATCTTATGTCGACTCTTCTCCATCTCGCTTAAAGGTGCAACTTTGGTTTGGTTCACGTGACTACTAAGATACTCTATAAACGGTTTTCACACATTAACAACTAAGTTTAATACATAGTTTTCCACAAGTCATCATCATTATCTAACTTGAATTGCATTACTAAACATCTGCCAATAAAGGTGAAATCTTTACGACACTCATGCAAAGGTTTGGTAAGGTAGAAACCTTATCTACTTATCAGTCTCAAATAAGGGTCCTAGGGTCATCCTAGTACAAATGCATGTATACATCCCTTCAAGAACCTAAGACTAGTTACCTAAATGATATGATGGAAATTATCCAGTCACAAAACCCATGGCTAAGAGCATAAAAAAAGATGAATTCTCAATGATGAAAACTCTACTACTTTGAAGAGTATAACTCTATGTTTTTTTTTTCTTTTTTCTTAGTCTTGTACAAGTTGTATTCTTCTTTGTATTTTGTAAAATTTTGTAGAGACATAAGTGGGCTTCCTTTGAGGCTTAATTGGGCCTTGATTTGGGCTTGAAAAGTCTAACAATAACACCCTAGAACTTTGCCCAAGGCATGGAGAAGACATGAAAGAAGAATGTTTGTGCATGAAGTCCCACATCACCTAACATAGTCCATTTTTAGTGCAATTTGGGGCTCTACTTTGCTTTCTTAAACATCTAATTTTGCTTCTTCTTAGTGCCATATTGAAATGACGAAGCTTGCAAGGGGAGCTAGGACCCCTTGCACCATGTAACACTCACATTTGATTGAATGAGATTTAATTTGCTATTAATCTTTCTCTTGTTCTTTAAGGTAATACATGAGAGTAATCTTCTCCTAAGTTCTTCTTTAAGAAACATTTCTTGAAAGAAAAACAAATTGAGTTTCATTTTAGAAACTTCGTAGGTTTGCAAAAAGTGGAAAAAATGTTTCATCATGATATTAACAATATAAATAAGATTATTCATCTCATGAAACTATCTATAAGACGAGATGCTATCAGTCAATGATTACATTTCCAAATTAATGCATTGTTCTTAGAAGACTAAGATGATGTATTGATCATGAACTACCTCACCTCCACTCTTACATTTAGACTTTAAAAACAAAAATTTCTCAAATTTAGTTTACCAATCCAATTTCTCTCTTTCTGAAAATTTAAAATAAAATCTTGAGAATAAAATAATGATATATCTTTCTTATTTTTAAACTTTAACTGTTATTTTTAACATGACTTAAAAGGGTTAATTTTGTCTAACAAAATAAATTATATTAAAACTAAAATATTAATATTGTTAAAATTAGGTCTAATATAATTTTAGTCCTTACCTTCAAGGATAAATAAATCATATCTATGATTAAAAAATTATTTTTTATCAGCACTAAAAGAATTACTTAATTGTTGCACCTCCATTCATTTTTTGAGAAATCTTCAACGATTCACTTTAATCTTTCTAGCAAGATGTAATTTCGTTTTCTAACAAATTAGATTGATGTGTGTACCCTATTTCTATGGGAATCACATAAATTGAACCTTACACATTGGCTTTTAATAAAGTTGACAACTACTCCAACACTAGTGCTTGTTTTTTAAAAAGTTGTGATGGTTAGGGTCCAAACCTAAACAATTTCTCCTACATTATTTAAAGTATGAAGTGCACCTTTAGAAAGTAAAAACATGAGTGATAACTATGGTTTTAATTATAACATCATAATTTGTTATACAAACCATGTCTTGCCATCACTTTTTTCTTTGCCATTACTTATTTTTTATTCATAATATTGGTGCATATTATTTATCATGTGTTCACTAATATAAACTTACACAATGTTAATATTTGTTTTTCAACATGATTCATTTCATGTCATTTTCAGCCATTTCCAAATTTATATTAAATACAATAGATTATTTCCTCCATTTCCATATATTAAATACAAATCTTAGCAAAACCATATGAAATTGTCAGCTTTTAATAAAATATCAATTTTTATTCTATTTTAATTATTTATTTAAAAATGTTTATCATAGATAAAAATAGTGTATTTATTCAAATAATGAGATTATATCGTTAATTTTTTTAATAGATGATATATTTCACTAAAAAATTCATTAAATTCAACGAATTTAGATATAAAAATAATTAGTCACTGTATTAACTAAGTTATATACTATTTTATAAATTAAATTATTATTGGTATCTAAAGTAGTTACGAGAACTTTGTTTTACAGAATATTCTTTTGTTTTTCTTTGTTTTTATATATTTTTTCTACTTTTGATTTACACTCTCATTTTATTGACTTAGACTTTTCTTTGAGAGTTTATTTGTTTTTTTGTTTATTCTTTGCATGAGTTTGATCTAGTCTTTTATATTTTTATTTTATTTTATGCTATTTTTCAGATGACATCTACTGTCTAACATAAATTTATTAAAAAAAGTAATTTTTTATTATTAATAAAAATTTATTAAGTAGTTTTTAATTTGATATCTAACGTTAGCTACCAAAATTTTAACTAATATTTTAGATTTTAAATTAGTCATACTTTAGATAGTAATATTTTTTTAGTTTATGAAATAATATCTAACTTAGTCAATATGATGACTAATTATTTTTTGTCTCTAAATTAGTTGATATTTAATAATTTTCTTATAGTATTTATATTATTCTTAAAATATTTTAAAAATAATATTGTTAGTATGCTCAGAGTTTATTTTAATAAAATCTATTGTATCTATTGTTAAGATTGTTTAAAATATTTGAACTCAACCAAATTGATACTAAGTGAATTGAATTGCATAAAAAACTGAATTGTTTAAAATAAAAAAAAATACACTAAATTATTTTAGTAATTTCTTTTTTTATTAATTAAATTACATGAATTAAATTGAAATGAATTATAACTTACCATATTAAAAAATATACTTCAAAATAGAATATCTTCAAAACATGATATCTAGTGATAATAATTTAAACTATTGGTATAGTTGAAGCAATTCAGATTGGAGCAAACTAATTTCAAACTGCAATTCAAAACCTGTTTCAAACCATCCAATTAACGAGTTCATATAAAGCATAATTAACGAGTATATTAAAAATTAACTAGTAGACTTAAGAAATGCAACCATACATTTAAAATTTGTTTTGTTTAACTTTAAATCTATGTTTTTAACTTAATTTGTTCCTATACTTTAAATTGAACACATATTATATTTCTTCTTCTTTAATTCTACTTCTGCATTGTGCAAAGTAGTTCAAACAAAAAAAATTACTCTACTATGAACAATTAGGCTGGTCCCAATAGAAGTTTCAAAATACAAAAACAAATCCAAAATTGAAAACAACTCTTACAACTCACCTTTCATAAATTTGAAATTTGGGTATTCAACTCCATCGATTTAGACCATCTTGTTCAATCCCAAGTATATACATTCATCCAAAAAAAAAAAATTAAACAAAAACATAAAATGATAAAAATGGAGACTGGAATTTACTCTACTACCAAATCCAAAGGGAGAAACTGATCTCCAAAGCTCACCATAGCTATGTGTGGAAAATGGAGGAAATGTAGCTAGTTGATCGGAGAGGAGACAATGTCATTGTCATAAGAGAAGAAAGACGAAGAAAGACGAAGGAGAAAAGTGGATAACATGTAATTAGCATAGGCCTAACCCATGCAAACTTGGTCTTTTTATTTACGTTGACCTAACTCACATAAAACTAACTGAGTAATTAGCGTAGGTCAAGCCAACGCGTCCCACCTAAACACCAGCTTCGGTCAAACCTATGCCACTTTTTCTACTTAATTTAAAATTTATTTTTATTCGTATCTCATAAGTCAAAGCAAATTTTTGTTTTCACTTTGAGTCTCAATAGAGTGAGTTTAGTCCATGCTAATGATTTTTTTGTCTACCTAGCGTCGACTTGACTCACTTTATTTGCGTCTTATGATTAATCAGTGTTACTATTTGAGAATCTATGATTTTCTTGAAGTATAAAATGTTAATGTTCTTTTATGTTCAAAAATATTATTTTTATTTATTAATATATTTTAAAAAGTTAAATAATCGTAAAGAAACATTTTATAAGGAATAAATTGAAAGAAAATACTCAAGCATTTAGAATGACTGCTAAAAAAATCATATAAATGTTCGTACACTACAAGAAAATCATGAAATAGAAATCGATTTATAGAAACCAAAATAATTAGTTGCAATAGTAACTAAATTAGAGACCATTTTAGAAACTAAAAAGAAATTTGGTTTCTAAATTAGTTTCTATTATTTTTTATTATTGTTAAATAGTTTCTAAATTGGTATCTAATTAGCAAATTTAGAAACTAAATAATTGGTAGTTAAAACCTTAGTTGCTAATTAGATATCAATTTAGAAACTATTTAACAATAATAGAAAATAATAGAAACTAATTTAGAAACCAATTTTTTTTTTAGTTTCTAAAATGGTCTCTATTTTAGTTCCTATTGTAACTAATTATTTTGATCTTTAAAAATTGATTTCTATTTCATGATTTTCTTGTAGCGATAGTTAGGTTGGAGATACGTATAATTCTCACAAATATTTAAGTAACTATGTATAATGAAGAACTATTACAGTATTACTTTCTATTTCTATTCAGTAAATTGAAAATTTTAAATACGAAATTTATTGAAATCAGGAACAAATCATCATTTGAGACCTTGATAGTTTCTTGTAAATTTAAAATATTTGAAGTTCACCAATGATCTTCCACTAAAGAAGAATCCATACTAACTTTTCTTTTCTGATGCCTTGAGACATCAATTTCAACTTTAATTTGTATCAATAATAGCTGATTTTATCATTGATTTCAAAGTGGCTAAAGTCACAACCAAAAAAGGGGTAGTGGAAAATCAATCCATTTCAGACACAGTATCAGGTTGGTTGGCAAACTTTGAAGAGAAGGAGATGGTTCTTGAAGAACCAGGGGCCACTGATCATAATCACAGTCATGTCACCTTCATGTTGATCACTGGAACAAATTGCAAACACCAAGCAAAGAGGGGACAAACATATCATCAAAAAACAACACCCTTCATCCAATTAATGTTCATAATACATTTGTAGTTGGTGCTATTTATAATATTAATATTCATTTGTAGACTTTAAATGCATATCTGGAAACATTTCTGTTGTTACCAGTCAATCCTTGAGAACAACAACCAAAAGCAGAAGAAAATAATTTACAACACCACTGTAGCACCAACTTCTCCATTTATAATAAAAAATCAATTTCTCCATTTAACCTTTCTTCATGCAGAATTGGAGAAAACCATAAGAAAAAGAAAAGCAGAAGAGTGACACAGTTAAATCAACCTATTTACACCTTGTGTAACCAAAGAACCAAAGAAGAGAGAAATAATACACTAAGAAGGGACAGCCATGAAAGCAACATTTACCTGACATTTTGTGACCCCAAAACATGTGGCTGAACTATATCATTGTTTGGCCATCCAATTACATAGGCACACATTTTTTTTTTATCATCACTTGTCTTCTTGACGCAAACCAAACCATTTCATTTACCTTTCAAAACTCTACACCAAATTTTCCTAATCATGGTAAATCTGGGAAGTACACAAAAAAGAAAAAGGTAGACCCCACTCATTTGCAAATTAGTAAAATTGTAAATTAGAATAGAACTTGTGTTTTTTGTGAACTATTTCTTCTTGCTCTTATCTCTATTGTTGGAGAAGATTGAGCCAAAACCAAAAAGGTGTGCAGAAGGAACATTGAGAACAGGACTAACTCTAACACCATTAGCATAAGACCCATGGCTCCTCTTCAATGGAGGCTTTGGATGGTTGTGTGAAGCCAAGGAGTGAGACTTTGAGATAGAAGAAGAACGTTTCTGGGAGTTTTGCTTAACATGATGACCCTCCTTTGACAGTGGTATCCTCTTAACACTTGGTGAAGACCCTGTTGAATTGCTTCTAGACAAAAGTGGCAAAGGGCATAAGCTCCTCCCATAACCACTTCCACAGCTGCTGCTTCTCTTGAATCTCCAAAATGACTTGGAACTATGCTTCTCATCCGCTTCCTCATTCAAGTCCTTGCTATCTTTGTGACTCTCTTTTTTGGAGCTTTTTCTTGTGGTGGAAGGGGCATTGTCACAAACAGCTTTTGAGGGTGGTAATTGGGGTTGAGATGGTGGTGCTAGCTGTTGATTTTTCTGCTTCAAAAGAGCATTGTTGAGACTCTTCTTCTTGATTTGAGTGGGAAGGATAACCCCATGTGAGAAAAGTTCGTCTGCTGAAGAGGACTCAAGCTCTAAGCTTTCCTGAACACAGAAATTAAAGTCAATGCTTGAGCTCAACCCAGATGAGTTTGATCTCAAAGGGTGCTTCTCAACTGGAATGAAATCTGATTGGGAGAAGTCATGAGAGAATGAAATCCTAGGACTCATGGATGATACCCCACAATTCTCTGAGCAAAGCTCAACAACCATTTCATTCAAATTCAACCTTTTTGATAAAACTAGAGCAAAACAAAAAGTAAAAACCACTCCCACCAAGATTCTAAATAGAGGAAGTTCACCAGAAAAGGGTTTGTTTTGTGTTTTTTGATTAAAAAGGGGAGAGAAGCTCACCAAGGTTCAAAAAGTTGGTAGCAAAATTGAAGTGGAATAATCAACACCAACCAAAGACTGCAATAGGAGAAGAAGTCATAGTTTTCAAAAGAGAAAAAGAGACTAAGAAAGAAGGTTTGAATTGTGTTCAAGTATGTATGCAAAGAAATCAAAGTCTGGAAGGTTTTTGATTTTCAATGGTCCAATGGTGCAATCCAAAGTGGTAAAGAGAAAATGGATGTGATGGGAGGGTGGAAGAAAGGGTGTCACTGGATATAGATAGAATGTGGCATCTCAGGTTTTTTTGATTGAGAATTTGGAATGAAAATGGTGAGTGGTTTGTTGAAGAAAGATTGAAAGATTGGTTCTTTTGGTTAGAGAGGGTGGTAGAGAGATGAAGAATTCAAGACCATGGACTGATTCAACAACCAGAGCGGTGGTTAAGAACATTGAGAAAGAAAAAAAAAATGAAATTATATTTGTATTATTTTTTATACATAAAAAAAGTTTAAAGATTTAAAATAAAATAAAAGTGGATGAGATGTTACAAGATAAAATTATACATGTGAAGTAAAATTTAGGGTAAAAAAATTTACAAATTTTGTATGTACTCCTTAATAATGTTTTTCTTTAATTTTTGTTCTTAAATGCTTTTTATTTTGTATTTGATATCTGACCTTTTATATTTTATCACTGACACGAAACATCTTTATTATTATAATAATATATTTCAAAATACAAATTTTAAAAATATTTCAATAATTATTTAAAAGGGACAATATAATAATAAAAGCTCAAATATAAATAAATATCTTTTAAACTAAATTAAAATATTATAAGTATTTCTAAAATTTTCAAATAGTAAAATCACCACTAGTGCAGAAATGTAAAATAAATGCGGCTATTTTACATTTACAAATGCGGTCAAAGAACCACATTTATAAATTAGATTTACAAATGCGGTTATTTTAAATAATCGCATTTGTATATTATTCTGGATGAGGGATGAGGGTTAGGGGTTTAGGATTTACGAATGCGGTCTTGGTAAAAACCGCATTCATAAATCACATTTACAAAAGCGGTTTTGGTAAATGACCGCATTTGTAAATAGTGTTTTTTTTAAGTGTAGTTTGTATTGTGCATAAACCATATAAATTAATAACCTGCATAATGATCAAACCCAGCCAGACAAATACAAAAATATAGTAATCAATTGAGATCATCAAAATGTACATTTACAAGTAATCAAATTACATATAATAAAATCACTATTGTTTACCTATGCTAGAGTTATAAAAATTTATGAAATATGTGGACCAAGAATCTCTAACATATGAAATGCCTTCCTCATTCATTGGTGTTTCTTCTGTGAATAACTGCATTGCAAAGTTGACATAAATTAGTTTTCAGATATATATATGTTCAAGAATTATAAAAATGATTTAACATATATAGTACCTCTTTCCAACCAGTTTTAACACCTAGTCTTATAATGGTAATCATCCATTGCATAATGTAATAGTTACACTCATAGCTTCCTGGTTGTTTATTACACTATAATTCAATAAAAAGTAATATGTTAGTATATTGATAAACAATGATAATAGAGAAAGAAAAAAAAATTACAAACCTTTATTCTTATCCAGTTCAAATTATTTGAAACTGATCGACCTTTAAGGATGTTATATCCACGCCATGAACTGGTTAATACAAAAAACCTCGCAAGTAGATGGTTAATTAGTAACATATACAAAGTTCAGTTTATAATGTACTTACGTATCAATGATATCCTTAAAGTTTATGGGAATCTTCTTGTGTAGGGAATAGAACCACACAGCAGTCTTATCAACCATTGATAAGACAAGTAACTGCCAATGATGCCTATATCATCAATGAAAAGAGTTAGTAAATATTTAAAACATGAAATAATAATAATTGATGACATATAATTAAACTTACTCATTAATATAAGGGCATAAATAAATTTGTTTTCCCTATTTTTCCAGGGTGTTAGTGATGTATGCTTGAGTCTCAGATGAGTTTGGTCCAACGGAGTAGTATATGCAGGATCTAAGAATCCATACATATTTTCCTTCCCCTCAGTGATACAGACTCTATGCAAAAACCTACAAGTTTTTAGTTAAAGCATAATCAATAATAATTTAACATAAAGTAAATTGAATAATAGGTAAAGATACTTACATCATAAAAAATTGAATTATACTTATATTGAGCTCCTGTTTCCCAGATATAAATTCTGATAAATCTGTGTTGTAAATCATCAGTGGCAGTTCAATGTTTATTTGAAAAAATGTATCATCCCACGGAACTGGAAAAGGTTCATTGCCAATCTGACTAGCAATGAGACATAAGGAAGCTAGAGGATCGTCAACTGGAACCTCACGCTTCTTTTCCGGACTTGGTGACCGATAAGGTTTCTACAAGAAAAAAAACATTTGTATTAAATTATATGTAATATATAAATATAAATAAAAAATAATATAATGAAATGAAATTATTACATGAGGTTTGGGCATAGATCGAATGAGCTATCTGGGCCAGGCAACGAATGTCTGAAATGCATCGGCCACAGTGGTTACCTCATCTGAAGGTAGTGGAACACGAGCATCAGAAAATCGTACTTTTTCAATTATTACCTTCGCCACATCAGGGGAGAGAGGAACGTTATGTAAGGTGGTGGCGTTTTGATAGACTTTTCCAAGGGCCACCACCCGAGGAAGTTTGTCGCCCACTACCAGTAGCTCACAATCCTCCGTCTGCCCATTGATATCATCCCTTGATGTTGGAGGAGCAGCACAACTCCCCTTTGTGCTCTTGGGAGTGGGACTAACAAGGGGTTCAATCGGCTCAGCACAAACTTGTTGCGATAGAAACTCTTGTCACATTCGATCATTATCCTTTTTCATCTGTAGCCACATCAAATAAGTCTCCTTTCTCATCTCCTCCATTAATTCTTCACGTATCTTAGTCTTCATTTGAGTTTCGTTCTCTTTGGAGGAGGAGGATGATTGTCGTTCTGAAACTCCAAAATATAGTTTAATTCCGACTCTTTGTCCAGCTGCACGAACACGACCAGAGTGCTCAGGTCGTCCAATTGCTTCAACCAGGATATCGTGACGACCTGCAAGAGTACACAAAAATCATATTTTCAAGCATTAATATAATTAATGCTTTAAAATAAATGAAAATAACAAAAATAACTTACAGTTTTTTCGATGATAACCCCGGATTGCTCAGAACTTGGTGCACCCGACTTTTTAATTCGGGCCCTCTTCCATTTTACATGGCGAAAAGGTGGTGATGGAGGAGAAGGGACCCCTATTTCCACATTCTCAGACAACGTCCCCTGTTTAGATTTCTCATTTTCCACCATCAGTGTTTGCTCAAGTTTTCGATACCCCAAACGAGACATAACGTGCGGGGTAAGATTCTTCAAAGCTATGTCTTGAGCTTTCTTCCGACGATCCTGTCATAATTGAAATAAACAAACTGAAGTAAATAAGATAAACTTATTAATGTTATATAAACAAAAAAGTTACTTCACTTACCTTCCAAGCCTCATTTTCACGGCTTTCTCTAAAAAGACACCATGTCTCTTCATCAATATGTTTGTACTTTAAACATGGATTTTCGTCTTTAAGGTCGCCAAATATGTATCTCAAAGTCAGTCTTGACTTAAAGGTACGAAATTTGAGTCCGATATTGGATATAATCTTTGATCGAAGCGGTTCCACATCAGGAATTTCAAAGTTTGCCTGCAAAATAACATCAGCAAATTAAAATTAATCAATGAATATTAAAAAGCATTATATCAAAATGTAAAGCTTACCAGAACATCCTCCTAGATCATGTTACGGTCGACCTCTGACACCTCATCCCATGAATTAATCAGAATGGAGAGCCTCTCACGAGAAACAACTCCAAGATAGCTCATAAACTCATCTGCCTTAGGACCAAAAGCCACTCCAGTGTTGACGTCAATGTCAACACGTGTCTTCTCACTAGCAGCACGTCTCAATGCGAGACACTTCAATCTAGTAGGTCCTCTGCTGCCTCGTCCGGATTGAGGTTTGAGTGGGGTCTGATCGTCATCCATGTCTCTGTTAAAAAAATTAGGTAACAAACATTAGTTAATCTGCATCGAATTAAAATCTTATAAAAATAATACATAAAAATGTAAATCTAAAATGCTTATTTACAGGTTGCATGGGGGTTGAAAGTTTATATGTAAATTCCTTCACTGTGGTCTTTACGGGTTGCATGTACATCATCAACTACATCGTCATCTTTATTAATTATCTTTGGTGTGAATGAACAGGGGTCACCATTTTCAATATCATCTATGGTCTCCCCTTGTTTTTGCCGTGTAAAACGACATACCAATGTTCTGACGTAGGATCTTTCACGTAGAAAACTTGAGATGCTTGTTAAACCATTATAAATGGCTCATCTCGATACCCTATCTTTCGAAAGTCCACTAGTGTGAATCCTGAATCATCAATTTTAACCCCACTTTTATTGTCAACCCATTTACACTTGAAAACTGGAACGGAAAACTTAGTGTAGTCAATCTCCCATATCTCCTCTATAAACCCATAATATGCCATTGATCCAAGTACTGGATTTGTATCTTTCGAAGTCGAAAACTGCATTGACTCGGCTTCAAGAGTAACACCAGAATTTTGAACTGTACTCTTTTCATCCATGGACTTCGTGTAAAATATACAATTATTCACTTCGTACGCTGTACATGAGATGACATCAAACTTCAATCTAGCAGCCAACCAGGTCAAGGTCTCTGATGTCGTTGAATCCTTGAACACCTTGTCTTTAAACCAAGGCATGAAAGTTCTATTATGTTCCATCAAGACCCATTTCTCTGCTTGTCTTGGGTTATTTGCCTTCACAATGGCTTTATGAGCTTCTATGTAAGGTACAACTTCATCTGTGTTATTCAATATGTACAAATGTGCTTACAAGACTTCTGATCGAGATTTGCTTACAATATTCACACCATGTAAACATTTACTTGTAGAACGCCTGTGGTGCCATGAATTAGCTGGAACACCTATTGGATTTGCTTTTGTCATGTACTCTGAACAAAATTTAATACTTTCTTCAGCTATGTACCTTTCAATCATTGAAGCCTCTGGACGATAATGATTTTTCACATAACCTTTCAAAATTTTCATATACCGCTCAACAGGATACATCCATCTTAAGTACACTGGTCTACACAATCTAACCTCTCTTACCAGATGCACAACTAGATGAACCATGATGTCAAAAAAAGACGGAGGAAAAAACATCTCCAATTCACACAAGATAACAACAATTTCATTTTGAAGTTCATCTAGTTTTGAGGGATCAATGACTTTACAACAGATGGAAGAGAAGAATGAGCACAAACGGGTTATGGTATGTCTAACATTTTTTGGTAAGATCCCACGGATAGCTACCGACAACAACTGTTGCATCAAGATGTGACAATCATGAGACTTCAACCCAATTAACTTCAAATCTTGCATTGACACTAGGCTCTTCACATTTGAGGAATGTCCTTGTGGCACTTTCACACCTTTTAGACATTGACAAAAACTAATTTTTTCATCTTTTGACATTGTGTAACAGGCTGGGGGCAAATATGTACGCTTACCCATTTCTATGGGTGCCAACTCGTCGCGTATGTTCATCTCAATCAAATCTAAACGAGCATTTAGACCATCCTTCGTCTTCCCGTTAATGTTAAGAAGTGTACCAATTAAGCTATCACACACATTCTTCTCAACATGCATTACATCTATACAATGTTTGACTTCTAACCTCGACTAGTACGGAAGATCAAAGAAGATTGATTTCTTCTTCCAAATATTTGTCACAAATGATTTTTTTTTTTACTTACCGAAGGTGTGGTCTATGTTATTTACCTTTTCGTAAACCTCAACACCGGTTAATGGAGTTGGTGGACCACTACCCTCTTGGTGTCCATTAAAGGCTTTTTTCAACCTCCGGTAAGGATGATGACTTCTAAGAAACCTCCGATGCCGAAGATATACTGTTTTCCTTCCATGTTTCAATTGTTGAGAAGCAGTGTCTTCTTCGCATATTGGACACGCTTTGTGACCCTTAACACTATAACCTGATAAGTTACCATATGCCAGAAAGTCATTGATGGTGCAAAATAACATGGCATGAAGCTTGAAAGTTTCATTAGCAAATCCGTCAAATACTTCAACACCCTGGTCCCACATTAACTTCAAATCTTCAATTAGGGGACTTAGATAAACATCAATATCATTCCCTGGCTGTTTCGGACCGGATATCATCATAGACAACATCATGTATTTTCGCTTCATGCACAAACCAGGAGGTAAGTTGTAAATAACTAGTAATACAAGCCATGAACTGTGATTTGTACTCATATTACCAAACGGATTCATTTCGTCTGTAGCTAAACCAATTCAGATATTTCTTGATTCTTTACCAAACTCTGGAAAGTCATCATCAAATTTCTTCCATTGAATAGAATCAGCTGGATGTCGGTACATGCTATCGCATTTCCTCTCATCTGCATGCCATCTAAGATTCTTAGCATCGTCTGGGTTTGCAAACAAACGCTTCATCCTTGGAATGATGGGAAGATACCACATAACCTTCATTGGGGGTCCATGCTTTTCCATTTCATCAATAGAATCATCATCTTTTTGTTTCAACTTATAACGTGATAACCCACACCTCGAACAACTTTTCAACAATTCAAAATCTTTCCGGTATAATATACAATCATTAGGACATGCATGTATCTTTTTGTACTCCATACCCATTGGACAAAGAATCTTTTTGGCCTCGTAATTACGATTAGGTAGACTATTTCCCTCTGGAAGCATATCCTTCAACAGTTGGAGCAATTCCGTGAAGCTTTTATCAGTTCATCCGTTTATTGCCTTCAAATTCATCAATCTTAACACCGCCGACAACCGTGTAAAGTTAGTTGATCCAGGATACAAAGGAGTCTCTGCATCTTTTGACATACTTCCATATCCATGCGCTTTTGCAAAACACTCAGCTCCCACATCACGAATCATGTCCTCCAATCGATCATCATCTCCATCATCGTGTACTGCTTCATCCATGGTAGAACCCACATATTCTTCAGTTACGGAAACACGTGGTAAATTTAATAATTCACCATGCCATGTCCAAGTTGTATAAGATCGAAGAAACCCATCACATAGCAGGTGTTCCCTCATGATATTCACATCCAGTATCCTTCCATTCAAACAGTTAACGCACGGACACCTGATCTTTGCTCCATCATGACCACTAATAATCGCGTTACGCTGCGCAAATTGTATAAATTCCTCTACTCCCCTTTCGTACTCATCACTTATACGAACAACATTAATCCAACCTCGATCCATTATATATTCTGGAATAGTTAGGATTTTCTAATAATTAGTATTCTATCTCACACATTTGCCGAGGGTCGAACACCCTCGGACTCAATCCAAACACGATAATTCTATTCTAAAAGTAACAATAACTAACATAACATAAAACTTTTATTAAAATGTAATTAACAACTAACTAAATATATAATATAAATTTAAGAAAATACAAATTATATAATACAAATTTATATATAATAATATATAAATTAGTTGTTTCCGTAACTAATTTATTAAATTATATATAAATTATAATAAACAAAAATTCAAAATACACACAAATATATAAATTATTAGTTATTAGTTATAAATTCCAAGTTGTATTAAGTTGTATTAGTTATTAGTTATATATAAATTATAATACAGAAAAATATAAATTCAAAATATTAAATAAAAATTCAAAAAAATTTAAATACAATACCAACCTTTCCGTGAACAAGCTTGCTGGTGATCGGAGTGGCAGAGGCACAAGACAAAGGCGAAGGCGGCGGCGGAAGCGATGGCGGTGGCGGAGCAGGAAAACACAAGCGAAGACCAATGGAACAGTAACCTAAATGCAAATGCGCAAACGAAGTTAGGAAACGAAAATGTCAATGCCAACGAAGTCAGGAACGAAAACGAATGAATGAATAATGAACGAACGAAACTTACAAAATGCAGAGAGGAGAAGAAACTGAAACTGAGCGCAACCGCATTTGTAAATCAATGCCAATGATTTACAAATGCGGTCATATTCATTGCACATTGATTTACAAATGCATTTTTTCATATGACCGCATTTGTAAATCATTGGCATTGATTTACAAATGTGGTTTTACTCTAGAACCGCATTTGTAAATCAATTTAATTTAAAAAATGTCACCGCGTTTTTTACAAATGCGTTTAATCGCAAACCCGCACTTAATAAGGAGTATTCTTTTAATCTTTTTGTACTAGTGCACATTAAGCTAAGAATTTATTATATAAATAAATTAATTATTTTAAACATAGTACGTTCACAAAACAAAATTATACAATACTTTTTTCATCAATCATTCATTTTAAATGTATTTTAGGCTTTCATAATATATTCCTATTTTGGTCTCGATAATATTTGGTTTTGATCTTACAAAGGCGGGTTCCTCTCAAAATGATTCATGTAGCTTCTGTCTTCTCGTCCTTGCGGCTCCTGTGTTCGGCGTCTCCATCTTGAAGTCCTTCTTCAAGAACGGCGGGGTGGGGTACCTGCAAAGGCGCTCTGACGCTCAAGTTAGTCCGAGTACAATATGCCGATGAGTTAAGAGTGAAAGATTACCTTTGACGCTGAGTCTCCTCTAGTATTTATAACTTTGGGATGGACCTCAACTGTTATGGGCCTGCTCTTGGATTTAAGACGACGGCCCAATTGTGCCTTAATCATAGTTTATACCTAAACTGGTTTAATTACAGTTAATAATGTGTTTATTGTTTGTTCTTAGGTTTATTCGGCCATTCGGCCTCTCGGCCATCCGGTAGTACATTTGCCCCCCAGGCTCAAGTGGAATTTGTTAAAATGAAACGTAGAGTATATAAAAGAAAAATTGCTTTATCTTTGGGTAGATGTTTTTTATCGGACTCTCGGCAGGGATTCACGTATGTGAATTCTACCTTCGCCAAGAGGTTTTCTTTTTCGAACTCTAGGCAGGGATTCACGTATGTGAATTCTACCTTCGCCAAGAGGTTTCTTATCGGACTCTCGACAAGGATTCACGTATGTGAATTCTACCTTCGTCGAAAGGTTTCTTATCGGACTCTCGACAGGGATTCATGTAGGTGAATTCAACCTTCGCCAAAAGGTTTCTTATCCGACTCTCGACAGGGATTCACGTATGTGAATTCAACCTTCGCCAAGAGGTTTCTTATCGAACTCTCGGCAGGGATTCACGTATGTGAATTCTACCTTCGCCGAGAGGTTTCTTATCTAACTCTCGATAGGGATTGACGTATGTGAATTCTACCTTCGCCAAGAGGTTTTTTATCGGACTCTCGGCGGGGATTCACGTATGTGAATTCGATCTTCACCAAGAGGTTTTCTTTTCGGACTTTCGGCAGGGATTCACATATGTGAATTCTACCTTGGCTGAGAGGTTTTCTTGACAGTCTCTCGATAGGGATTCACTTGGGAGAATCGACCTTGACCGAGAGGTTTCTTTAACGCGCTCTCGGCAGGGATTCACTTGGGTGAATCGACCTTGGCCGAGAGGTTTTCTAAAAAATTGAGAAAAGTACTGTATAAGATACTATTTTTCATATTAATATTATTGCTATAAATTACGATCCAAAAATAAAAAATAAAAAGAAAAGAGAGTAAAATTTGTGTATTATTATTAAAGAAAAGATCTTATTTATAGATATAAAAATGAAATTTAAATGATACAACTTAATATTTAAGTTATATTATAATAATCTGGAAATTTTAATTTATTAAAATAAGTGGAGATTCTTGGCTCGTGTGTGGTTAAGGAGTGTAAGTGTGTTTATGATAATGCTAAATATGGCTAAAGAAGGTGAACTTGAGCCGTATTATATATAGAGTTTGTGATGAAGACCTACGAGATAGTGCATCTACTCATCAAGCCAAATCTCTTAGAATGATGACTCAGAGCATGACACAAAATTCAGGGCTAGGTCAGGACCCACCACTAGTCAGTGCTTGAGAGTTCATCATTCCTCAAAGGATTACCAAGAGTAGAGTCCAAGCCATGGGAGCCGAGCATCAGCTAGTTTCTTTGTTTTTAATTTTAGTAGAGTATGGTCCATTTAGCATAATAAGGTTGTATTTATCATTTTAGCTTGTGCCTAAGCCATTAGGGTTAGAATGTAGCCCTAGCTTATAGAAGTTAGGACTAAAGGGGCGGTATTGACCTAGGTCAAACCCCTAGGCCACCCCTCTCATGTGCCTTTTATGCCCATCCCCTATATTGCCCACCAAGACACCCATTCCTATAAATAGGGTTTCTTGCCTCATGTATTTTGATATAGATTTTGAATATAGTAAATGTATTGGTATGGACCGAATGGTCAATACCATGTCTCGGCCCCACAACCGGGCCGACCGAATGATCCACGCCTAGGTGGGCCAACCGATACTTTCGGGCTAATCACGCTCAATCAAGGTCAGTGAAGCTAAGTCATCATTAAGAACTAGGTAATACACCTCTAAGCACGATTCACCTTACCAATCCAGCCCAACAAGGTAGACTCATTAAAATAATATAAATAGCGCACATTCCAAGAAGTATGTACGTCATTTATTATTGTACTCTAACACCTGAGTGTCAAACCCCCTTTGCTAATTTGATCGTCAGAGTGCCTTCTACAGGTACCCCCCCCCCCCCCCTCCCCATTCGGTATTCTTAGAAGACCGAGTGATCGAGCAACCGAGCTTGAAGTAGTAGCGAGAAGTTTAGAAGAGGAAACTAAAGCATTGACCAACCGCCTGATAGGAAGGAGGAAGACGAAACTTCTCAATAGCTCTCTAAGTCTCATTTCCCTAGCAGGAACAATTGGCGCCCATCGTAGGGCCAAGATAAATCAATTGAAGAGTAATAGTAGATGGTATCAACCCGAAGCATGGAGAGGATGAGTGAAGCAAACTAAATGGTGCTGTTGCTGGCTCTGCAGAGAGAGATGGTCAAGATGAAGAGAAAAAAATGAAGAAGTCACTATAAAGAATGAACAAGAGATCTAGGCTTTCCGCACAGAAAATGGGGATATGAGGAAGAAGCTGGTGGAAGGAGGACCATCCGCTGGGCTGACAAACGTTGTCGGCAGGTCGTTCACCTCTCTCCCAACCCGAGAGCGGTTGAGGAGACCAAAGATAAGGCTCCCACCCATGAGATGGATGGTGACCAAAGATAAAGCTACATGCTTTTTTGGGTTTCTCGTTGTGTTTGGTTTGAATGTGCGTTATTATATCAAGGAGACTTTATACAATCAATCATAGTTAATATTGATTTTAAATTTATGTGATTTAATATTTGGATAACAAATATTAGAATTTTTTTTTAAGAAAAAAATTTGTTTTGAATTTGTTTTTGTAATTAAAAGAGTGAATTTTAATGTCTATGAATAATTTTTATTACAGTGAGTTACTATTTTCAGATGCATGATAGTGCCTTCCGCATGTGCAAATCCGTAAGCATGCATTTCAATTCCGAACTTACATATCCGTAGGCATCATGATGTGTGATGGATTGTGTCATTTGTAATTGTATATGATAGTTCCGTAAGCGCGTATATGCAATAGAAATGTAGTGAATACATGTATTAAAAGAGGTTAAACATCCTAAAACATAAACATTAAATATCTATTACAAATGTTAAGATTAGAAATATCGTCTAATGGACATTATTTGTGTATAAACTTGTATCCGACTAGTGTAGTATGTTGACCAAGATTGGGCCGTAGGATAACGATATGATGCCCACAATATATTTGTAGGTGGAATTGGACAACCATCTTTCAGCTTTACCTATAAAAGTTATAAATATAAGTTACATAACTTTTAAGTTAGCACTATGACTTACTTTTTTTATTCGTTTAGGGTATACCTAGACAAAATGATTTCAGTGGACATGCCCAATTTCAATTATTCGGTGATGAGTGAAGTTACTTGGTGCTTGGGTTCTTAAAGGAAAAATACTCAATGATTGTATCATGGACAATGAAACAAAAATTACATTACCTCAATTAGCAATAACGTATCCCATGTATGGAATTGTCATCCACTTATCTGCTCCTGCCTGCAAGTACAAATGGTGAAAGAGTTAAATGAAGAAATGAAAAGTACAAAGGAAAGGGTGTTAGTGGTTGATACCATAAACATGTGGTCAACTAGAAGTGACTTCTTCAAGTATTCACATCGTTTATCACCACCAAACAGTTTAACATATTCTTGTTTCCATTCACTTAGTTCTTTTAACAAATTCATTCGAACAACAACCCATGACTCCTCTCCCATGCCCAATTCGGCTGCAACAACATGGTACCCACAATGGCCATCAACCTTAACATCGACAACATCAACAATACATGGATGATACCCTACAGGGAACTGATCAAGCAAAGGAATGGACTGTGCTGGTAGAATTTGTGGTAAGTGTCCTTCAGTAGATTTTTTACTCGAACAACTATCATGTTGTGAGTGTAAGAAATCCACATGTTCAAAATAAGAAGGGATTCGCTTAGTTGATCTCATGAATTTGGTAGGACGAGCCATCTTCACAACACCTTTTGTTTTGACCTTATCTTGTGGTGCGTAAATAGATGTCTTCTCTGGAAAGGCAATCTCTCGCAATTTAGTTTTGATGTTAACCTTACCCGCAACGTCCAACTCTTTGAACCGCTTCGCGATCATCTCAAACTCTTTGTCAATTGACAACTCAGATGAACATTGTTTAGTTGCAATATCTTCAAAGCTTAATCGAGTTCACATGACATGTACTGATTTAAGTGGTATGCTACCCGCACCAAACAAAGCCAATTGACACGCACCAGGAAGACCATGAGTACATGTAAGAGTACATCCACCACATATATTTTTATCAAACCCCACAGATTTAGTCCTATCAAGTTCTTCGACAATCAGGTTCAAAGCATATTTAGACACAAAACTTAACAAGTTTTTGTAAGCTGTAACCTTAAACCGACGTCCGACCACATGCAGACTCTTTTGGAATGAAGCTTTGATTGCATTATGTTGTAAAATAATCATCTTGTTGATCGAATCCCAGCAGAAACATAAATCCCCTGTGAAATTTTGAAGCATTCTCTTTAGGCTCCAATGTGCCGCCTCAACCCTGTTACTTGTTGTGTTTCCTAAGTGCATCACTTTATATGTCCATGCCTTGACAAATTTTACTTTATGTGGACGTAACCATGTAGTCATCACATAATAAAAAAATATAGGTCATGGAGAACACACAACTTGAAAAACATTGACACAATCTTTAAAGGCCTCAACAATATCACAATCCACTACAAATCTCCAAGACTACATTACTTGATCCCATGCCTTGGATGCACCAACATTTTACATTTTGCTTTCACATTTTTATCAATGTGAAATCGACATAGAAAATTATAAGCTTCAGGAAAAACGATTCTGATTGCATTCATTAAGGATGTAGGGATATCGTGTGCGAAAGCATGATAATTTCAACCAAAGATTATGAGAAATTAAAGTAACAAAGAAAAATGAGAATGATACCAGAAATTTTTAGTTGGAAAACCCCTTTGAATAGAGGTAAAAAACCACCGGTGAGAGAGCCAAAACTTTCACTATAATGGTACTGAGAGTACAATGAATTCCTCTCAGGCTAATAGATAAATAGCCCCAAAACAAATTCTCTCTATATGGGTTAAACACTTACACCCAAGAGCAGAAATAGAGAGTATATGAAAAGAGAGAGGAAGCAAGTGTGTGTTGTTGTTTGTTGTGTGTTACATTGCTTGAAGGAAGTCGCTATATATAGTGGTTATAGGAGACAACAATAATAAAAACAATTAATGGTAAGTAACCACCCAATAATTTCAATTAATTGTCAAGGGTAAGTAACCTCCTCATTATTGCAAGAAAACTGAAAAGGTGAGTCATAACCCACAAATCTCCACCTTGACTTGCCTTTTACTGGAACACTCTCTCGCCATGAAGCCTTGATTAAGTATGGATAATACCAGCTAAGTTCAGGCAATTATCGAACTTAGCCGGTGGAAGTGCCTTGGTCAACATGTCTGTAGGATTTTTGGCCGTATGAATTTTTTCAACAATTATATCTCCCGTATCAACAATGTCTCAAATAAAATGGTGCTTAATTTCAATGTGCTTGGTCCTTGAGTGATACTTGTTGTTCCTGGTTAAGTGGAAAGCACTTTGACTATCACAAAATATAACAAGAACATCTTGTTGAAGACCAAGTTCACTTACCAAGCCTCGAAGCCATATAGCCTCTTTCATACCTTCTGTAGCAGCGATATATTCTGCTTCAGTGGTGGACAAAGCCACAATGGCTTGAAGTGAAGAATACCAGCTGATAGCAGATCCACATAGGGTAAAAATGTAGGCTGAAAGTGACCTTCTCCGATCTAAATCACCACCATAGTCAGCATCAACATAGCCAACTGCTCCTCCGGGATCGGCTCTATGTTGATCAAATACCAAACCAAGATCTGAAGAACCTTTCAGATAACGAAGTATCCATTTAACGGCTTCCCAGTGTGCCTTGTCTGGATTATGCATGAACCTGCTAACAATGCTAACAACATAAGCTAAATCAGGTCTAGTACATACCATAGCATACATGAGACTTCCAATTGCATTTAAATACGGGACATGTGACATGCGCCTTTTGTCCTCGTCTGATTTTGGACATTGATCTGATGACAACATGAAGTGGGCGGCAATTGGAGCATTAACAGCTTTGCAATCTCGCATTCCAAATTTATCAAGCATCTTAAGAACATACTTCTTTTGTGATAGGAAAAATTTTCCAGCTTGACGATCTTTGTTGATCTCCATTCCTAAAATTTTCTTGGCAGGACCTAAGTCCTTCATATCAAATTCACTACTAAGTTGGGCCTTTAACTTGTTAACTAAAAATTTATCTCTTGCGGCAATCAACATGTCATCAACATATAACAACAAGTATATAAATGACCCATCAGATGTCTTTTGAAAATAGACACAATTATCATAGCTACTTCTGGAGTAGCCATGTCCAACCATGAAAGAATCAAACCTCTTATACCATTGTCTTGGTGATTGCTTCAAGCCGTAGAGAGATTTCTTCAAACGACATACATGGTCCTCCTTTCCAGGAATAACGAACCCCTCAGGCTGCTGGATGTAATTCTCTTCCTCAAGATTACCATGAAGAAAAGCAGTTTTCACATCTAACTGTTCCAACTCTAAATCATACAAGGCAACTAAAGCAAGTAATATACGTATTGAAGTATGACGAACAACAGGAGAAAATACTTCATTAAAGCCAATACCTTTCTCTTGATCAAAACCTCTTACAACAAATCTTGCTTTATTCCTTATACTCTCGACACTAGGGATCCCTTCTTTTCTCTTAAAGATCCATTTGCAGCTAATGACTCGTTTTCCTTCTGGTAACTTTACCAATTCCCATGTTTCATTTTTTAGAAGACTCTCAACTTCTTCTTGCATAGCAGCAATCCACTTTGTTGAGTCGTCACTAGAGATAGCTTCAGAATAATTCTTGGGTTCACCTTCTTCACCCATCTCTTCTGCAATAGTTAAAGCATAAGCAATGTTGGCAGATTCTGCAATTAATCTTTGAGTCGGTTTTCTTGGTCTCTGTTGTGGAAGTTCTTGAGCCATAGACCACGGTTATGGTAACCCTCGTCGTTGAGGTGGACATTGCTCATGTGGACTCAAATGTTCATTTGTACCATCAATAACGGTGACTTGATCATCTTGAGTACTGGAGGAATTGGGAACGTTTTCCTCATGAGCGGGTGTTTTAATCTCGAACTCCACATTCTCTCGAGCATCTTCCTGGCCACCTGTATCAATTGAGGAAATGACAGTATCTTTAATAGAAGAGAGCATAGCATTTTCATTAAAGGTCACATTCTGACTGTGAATTATTATGTGAGATTCTGGGTCATACAAATGATAACCTTTAACCCTTGAGCCATAACACAAGAAAATGCACTTCTTAGCACGAGGTTCTAATTTTCTCTCGTTTACATGAGAATAAGCAAGGCAACCAAATATTTTAAGATTAGAATAATCAACAGGGTTACCTGACCAAACTTCTTCTGGAATGTTGCAATCAATTGATCTGTTAGGAGAGCGATTTATCAGATAACATGTCGTTGAATCCGCTTCAGCCCAAAAAGATTTCGTCAAACCAGAATGAGAGAGCATGCAACGAACTCTCTCTAGGATAGTTCTATTCATTCTTTCTGCAACCCCGTTTCGTTGTGGAGTCCTTGGGATGGTGAGGTGTCTGGAAATGCCTTCCTTCTTGCAGAAATCATTGAATTGATTCGAACAGAACTCAATGCCATTGTCTGTCCTTAGCCTCTTTATCTTCTTGCCAATCTGATTCTCAATCAATAATTTCCACTCTTTAAAAGTGGAAAATGTTTCATTCTTATGTTTGAGAAAATACACCACAGTTTTCGTGAGAAATCATCAATAATTGTCATTATATAACGACATTTACCTCTGGAGGGAACTTTTGACGAACCCCAAAGATCCGAATGAATATAATCCAAAGTACCTTTGGTTCTGTGTATGGCTTTAGAAAAACTAACCTTCTTCTGCTTACTAAAAATGCAATGTTCGCATAAATCAACCTTTCTAGTACAGTGGTTACCAAGGTGACCCTTCTTCTTGAGGATTAGAATTCCCTTCTCACTCATGTGGCCTAATCTCATGTGACACAACTTGGTGTTATCTTTGTTGGGTGAGGCAACAGCTGCAGAACCTGTAACTGTTGAACCCTGCAGCACATACAAACTATCACATCGAATTGCCTTTAGTAACACAAGAGCTCCTTTAGACACTTTTAAAACTCCTCCTTCAGCTAAGTATCTACACTCATGTGATTCAAGGGTGCCTAAGGAAATGAGATTCCGTTTCAACTCAGGGACATATCTGACACCTGTTAAAGTTCTAACAATTCCATCACGTGTTTTGATTTTGATTGTTCCTTCACCAACAACTTTGCATTCAGCATCGTTTCCCATCAAAACAAGACCATTATAAACTAGTTCATATGTGGTAAACCAGTCTCTATTGTGAGACATGTGAAAAGTACAACAAGAATCAAGAATCCATTCACTTTTAGACCTTTGTTAAGTGTTGGAAGCTACAAAACAATCCCCATCAAATTCAGTTTCAACAATACTAGCTTCGGCAAATTTTTCTGGTTGTTTATCATTTCCCTTATCTTCTCTATCTTGCTTATTTTTCAATTTATAACATTCAAAGATCTCGTGTCTCTTTTTCTTGCAATAACGACAATATTTGGAGTTCTTGCCTCTAGATTTTGACCTAGATTTATATTTATTGTTCTTACCTTTCTCTTGGTTTCTCCCTCTAACTACTAATCCTTCACCAGAACTTTCATAATGAATTTGAGTATCAAATTTTTCTTTAGCTAATAAATTAGTCTTGACATCATCAAAGCTTAAGGTAAGATAATTACCGTATAACATAATTTCTTTGAATTGTCGATGCGAGGGTGGTAGAGAAACAATAAGTAGAACGGCTTTATCCTCATCATCAATTTTAACATCCAAATTTTTCAAATCAATTATGATGGAATTAAATTCATCAAGTTGAGATTGGATTGGAGTACCTTCGAACATTCGGAGTGTAAAGAGTCGCTCCTTTAACCGGAGTTTGTTTGCAAGACTTTTGGTCATGTATAGAGACTCCAATTTACTCCATATGCCTGCTATAGTTTTCTCGTTGATGACCTCACGCGACACCTCACGGGACAAGCATAATTGGATTGTAGACAATGCATTTTCATCCATCTCATCCCACTGTTCCTCCATCATAGTGGTTGGCCTCATCATTTTACCAGCCAGAACTTTCTTTAAACCATTCTGGGTGAGAACAGCTAGCATCTGGACTTGCTAGATAGCAAAGCTGATTTTACCATCAAATCTCTCAATATCGAATTTCGACATTATTGAACAACAAATCCTGGTTGAATTATCGAAAAGCTCTGATGCCAATTTGTAGGGATATCGTGTGCGGAAGCGTGATAATTTCAACCAAAGATTATGAGAAATTAAAGTAACATGGAAAAATGAGAATGATACCAGAATTTTTTAGGTGGAAAACCCCTTTGAATAGAGGTAAAAAACCACCGGCGAGAGAGCCAAAACTTCCACTATAATGGTACTGGGAGTACAATGAATTTCTCTCAGGATAATAGATAAATAGCCCCAAAACAAATTATCTCTATATGGGTTAAACACTTACACCCAAGAGCAGAAATAGAGAGTATATGAAAAGAGAGAGGAAGCAAGTGTGTGTTGCTGTTTGTTGTGTGTGACATTGCTTGAGGGAAGCCACTATATATAGTGGTTCTAGGAGACAACAATAATAAAAACAATTAATGGTAAATAACCTTCCTTTAATAACAACTAATTGTGAATGGTAAGTAACCTCCGAATAATTTCAATTAATTGTCAACGGTAAGTAACCTCCTCATTATTGCAAGAAAACTGAAAAGGTGAGTCATAACCCACAAAGGAAATATCTCTATCACATACCAACACCCTAAGGTATGAATCAACTCTCAAAAACAACCCTTTAAGTCTGTCAAGGGCCCACAAAAAATTATTTTCCTTTTCTGCTGCTAGTAAAGAAAATGCAACGAAAAAAGTCAAACCAGTTGATGTAATCCCAACAGCCCCAAGTAACAACATCATATACTTGTTCATTTTGTACGTACTATCCATCAATATGACAATGTTAAACGAGTTCACTAGCTTTACTGAATCTGGGTGTATCCAAAATATATCTTGCACGACATTCGACACCTCTTCACTCCTACACCAATGCACATACATGTCTCGCTCCAATAACAACATGACTTGTTGCATTTCTGTTTTATGACCTCGTTGTGATCTTCGATGAACACTCATTGCATTATAAACTTGTTTTATCGTCGTGACATTCTTCTCATTTCTCTTTTTCATGGTTAGTAAAATATTTCTTGGCTTCACTAAAGTTTTAGTCATATCCTCAACCATAACCTTTTCCTCAACACTTAACCTTCCAGCATACGGATGACCCACAAATGTCTCTGCCAAATCATGATTGTGAGAGCCATAAATTAATTCAACCTTCCATCCTTGACTAGTTTGCCTCACAATCTGAAAGGACAGTTACATTTCCTACTTCCCGTTCAACTGATATCTACGTCTTTTTTATACTTTCTATATTTACCTCCTCTCTCACAACCTAATAATACGTATGTCATCCTTCCTCGTTGCCCCGTCCATGTATCCGACCTTAATATAACAATAACAAACCCATAACAATAGCCAACACTTCTCTCCCACTCTAACAGCTCATCTCGACTACGAAATACCTACAATAATATATGCCAAAATTTAAAATCATTAATAAATAATAAGGTTTACACGCCTAACATTTACCTTACCTTATTTGTTGTAAATGTCTCACTACACTCATGTAACCTATGTTCATTATCTAACGCATTATACGTTATTGATTGCTTCAGATCAACATCATCTAATCCATCTCACACACCAATCTCCCCCGAAATTCCCATGTATGAGTTTGTTGTATCCATTGGCAATGCTGAAAAAAACAACATATAAGTTAGCTTCCGGATATACAAATTCGTAAGTTTCACAATATCCTTCCGCGTTTTGAAATCCATAACACATAAAACCATTCCGGATATTCATATCTAGAATTCAAAATATACTTTCGAATAAGTTTATTTAGAACTCATATTTGACTTACAAACATCTGGTTATATATATATATATATTAATTGTAATAAAAATTATTCATAGAAATTAAAATTCACTCTTTTAATTTAAAAAAGAAATTCAAAACAAATTTTTTTCTTAAAAATAAAATTTCTAATATTTGTTATCCAAATATTAAATCACATAAATTTAAAATCAATTTGAACTATAGTTAGATTGTCTAATATCACACATCCAAACTAAACACATCGAGAAACCCGAAAAAGCATGTAGCTTTGCACTTTTTGCCTTTCATGATCATGTGCATTTCTTTCTTTTGGAAGAAAAATATAGAAAAACGGCCACAAAATAAATAAAATTAACAATAAAGAATAAAGATTACATAACCCTTGTCAATTTACAAGAAACTTTGATCTTCAAAATGTGATTGTGATGTGATATGCATACTTAAATAGACATCCATCTTCATATATGACGTGATGTGTTCAACATCTACTGGTGCCTTCATCAACATTGTGTTCTTTGCTTTTCTCACTATGCTTGAGAACTACAGTGCCTCCAATATGGATAGCTGAAGCACCAGGCTTCAATGCTTCTATGTACAAAACCTTGATTAAATTCCTGAATCTTCTTCTAAAAGTTGTTAGACATGGAAGCTAAAATCTCCTGCAACCTGAAAAAGATGAAATGCATTGAGAAAGAAAGGACTTAAGTTTGTGTTAGAAAAAGTTGTGATAATATTATTACTTGTGATTTCTCTTTTCACTACATTTTTTTTGGGGTTTTGGAGACTCAAATGTAGATAGAGAGGTATACTAAAACTTTGAAGGGTTAATTTATTGAGTACCCAATTTAAAGAAAAAGTTTACTGGCTAGATAAAGCTTATTGTCGTGACATTCCTCTCTTTTTATACTTTCAAGATAAAAAAATGTGGAACCCACAGGCAACGTCAAAACTCACCTTCTGTGATTCGTCTCCTTCTCCGGTGGCTTCAATCCTTCTCTGGTGGCTTCGTTTGATGTCGTCGCGGTGCCTCAACGCTGCTTTCGAGTTCCGATGCTGCCACAGTCACGAGAAGAATAAGAATGAAGGTGCTTGGATTGCTCTTTGTTTAAGTTTCCAAGCTTTCGTCCGCTGCCTCATAGTGACCACAGAAAAATGAAGGGTGCACTACTGAGTTGGGTGCACATTTTACCTAAACCCTAATTTTCATTTCATTAATGATATTTTGGTCTTTTCCTTTACGTATATTGGGTGCAATTCAAAATAATATAGTGCAGGGAGAATCTGCCAAAAAGTTATTCACCTCAATGACCTCAAACAAACAAAAATTAGTATTTAATTTACTATTTAATATTTTTCCAAAATACTGAACAAAAATATACCTACTAATACTATTCATAATTTTAAATAAAATTTTTATTTTAGTCCTCAAAGTAATTATATAAAATTAATAACATTTTTTTGAAGTGCTTATATACTTAAATTGAATTAATATTTTATTTAAATGATTAAAATATATAAAAGAATTATAAAATATTAACAATTTCAATTAATATAGTGAACACTTTAAATAATTTCGTTTAGATAAAATTATTAAGGTGAATTAATAAATGAGACATATTACATACATATATATATATATCATTGCATATGTTATATAAATAGCTTTTAGATTTTCTGAATTTAAATTTTATTTATTGGATATTAATTTGTTATTTTAATTAACTATTTAAATTAAAAATAATTTAATTTTTCATTTTCTATTTTATTGGATTTTTATATAAATCATTATCATCAATAATAAGTTTTATTGAAAATAAAATTATACAAAATTTCATGTAAATTTATATTAAATTGTTAAATTTTATTATTTATTATTTATATTCTAATAAAATTTGAGAGAACTGAATTCGATTTACACGATTAATTAACAGCCTTTTTTTTTTATTAAAAAAATATGAGTTTACTCGATCTCATGCTCCTTTCTCTTTTTCCTTCTTCCGGCTCCTCCTTTTTTCACTCTTTAATAGAAAAAATAACTATTTAAAACAATAACATACACTCCAAAAATAATAATCAAATAAAAATTAATTTTTAAAAACCAAAATAATTAATTACAATATTAACTAAATTAGAGATCATTTTAGAAATTAAAGAAAAAATTAATTTCTAAATTAATTTATATTATTGTCAAATAGTTTTTAAATTAGTATCTAATTAGAAACAATATTTTATTATCAATTATTTAGATTCTAAATTTGGTAGCAAAAACCTTGATTGCTAATTAGATACCAATTTAGAAATCATTTAACAATAATAGAAACTAGTTTATAAAAAAAATTTATTTAGTCTCAAAAATGATTTCTAGTTTAGTTATTATAACAACTAATTATTTTTTTTTCTAAAATTAGTTTATATTTCATAATTTAAGTGATATATTTCAGAAAATAAAAATATCTAAAAGTCATTTCTATAATCTTATAACAAATATAAAATATGTATTCCTAGTTTCTTATTTCAACAAACAAAACAATACCCAGAAATTTAATTTAATTTTTTTGAAAAGGAGACAATAATAGACATTGATTTGAAAAGTATATAGAATTAAAGATAAACAGTGAAGATTGTTTTGGACATGAATTAATTATTGTTTGTTCCAAAGTGAAATCTCTCCTATGATCCTATCCTTCCCATCTTTTCAAAGTCAATGGCCCAGCCATTATATGAGAGGAGATTGAAACAAAATAGCCACCACCACCACCACCACATCCTTGTCAACTCTTTCTATCATCTTTTTCAAATCACATTTAATATTTAATATTAATTAATTTAATAGCTTTTCACTTCCTTATTAGGCCACTTGCCATGTGAAGAAAAACCAAAAGAAGAAAAACCAATGACATTGTAGGAATCTTTTGCCAGAATCCAGATGAACCAATAATACTCAACACTGCCCCATCCATGCATCCTCTCACTGTCCCTTCCATCCCTTTACCCACATTCATCTTCTTCTCCTTGCCATTTGTCATTCTCACACAAAATATGAAAAAAAAGTGAGAAGATATGCAAATTTAACTTTTAATATATCTTAGTTAATATTAAAAAATTAACTAAGCTACTACTTCATTTTCTCTACTCAAAATCAATTTTAAAGACAAAAAATAATTAGTTGCTATAATAACTAAATTAGACATCATTTTAGGGATTAAATAAATTTTTGGTTTCTAAATTAATTTATATTATTGTTAGATGGTTTTTAAATTGGTATCTAATTAGCAACCAAGGTTTTTGCTACCAAATTTAGAATCCAAATAATTGGTAGTTAAAACATTGATAGCTAATTAGATATTAATTTAGAAACTATTTAACAATAATAGAAACTAATTTAGAAACTATTTTTTTTTTAATTTTTAAAATGGTCTCTAATTTAGTTACTGTTGCAACTAATTATTTTGGTCTCTAACAATTGGTTTCTATTTGATGATTTTCTTGTAGTGTAATTTGATCCATTTATTATTTAAAAAGTTACTTGAATACATGTTTTTACTCATGATATGATGATAAGTTAACATATTTTTTTAATGAACTCTATTAAAAGTGTTTAACAAAAAAGTGGTGGACAGAAATAAAGTGTTGCACCCTTTGATCCCAATCTCAAAACCCCTATTGTCTAGGGTGATGAGAAGAAGAGTTTTGAAGCAAAGGGTGGGGGACCCTTGTTACAGATTGGCAATGATCATGCACCATCACTTCAAAGACCTAATTCATGAGGGTTTGGAATTGGGTTGGCATATAAAGCACACTGGACTAGTCTCTAACAAAGAGAGTGTGGTGTCTACCAGAATGTCTTAGATTTAGTGACTTACACGTAAGGAAGGGGAGGCAACCCTAGGTAATTGGGGAACATGAATGCATGAACTTGTACTATAATTTGTCAAAAGGGATTTTGGAATAAGGAGGAGAAACAAGGCTTTATGTGAGTGAATTGTGAAATGCACATATAAGGTCATAGTCTCGACAGCTTAGTATGGTTTGTGATGGAAAGTACTTATGAATTTGATTCCCTAGAGACATCTTCATCATGGATAGGATATTTAGAGTAGACAGAATTTTCAGTAGTAAAATACATACATACTTGTGGGGGTAGATCATTAAATGAATTTTGGTTTTGGTTTTGTTGCAATTTGTTATCATTAAAATCATTTCATCCTAATTTTTGTTGTTTATTGATTATGTTCTTAACTTATTCTTTTGTATCTAGTTGGAGATTTTATATCAGAGATAAGAACATTTCATAATATATAAATTGATGCAAAATCTTACATGGTTTTATAAGGTTGAGTTAGACTTAAATTTCTTTCTTAATATAATATAAGAGTAATTTAGAACTGATTCTAGCAAGTTGGATTTATCAGATCACCCGTATCAAACCACCTATAAATATGTAGTCACATGCACGAGTAAGTGCAAACCTTGGTCAATTTTATAAGGTTGAATTAAAATTAAAGTTCAATACTTAAAATATCTTTAAAGTTCAATCTTTAAAATATCTTTAAAGTTGAGTCCTTAAAATATCTTTTAAACTAATTTGTTCCTTTTTCATAAAACAAATAAGGGTGAGAATTTGATTTACAAGATTAAGTGTAATGCTATTTTTTTAAAAATGTATAAATTCAAAAAAAATTAATATTACCTGTATTAACTAATATCTTTAATTTTAGTGTATTAATTATATTTGATAAAAAATTCTGGAGAACTTGCTTGTGAAAGGGATATTTTGAAGATAATATCAAGTTATTAGATCGATTTTTATTAAAGTTAATATGTATTATATTTACAACGGTTATAAGTTTAACCCATTTAATATGCACATTTAAAACGATTTTAACTAAAAAAATAAATCTTTCAAATTAAAACTATGTAAACCGCCTAATTTGTTCAAACAGTTATTATGTAATTTATTAAAAAATGTGATGTAATTTATTATGTAAAAACTATTTCATAATAGTTATAATAGTTGATAGTAATAAAAAAAAATAGAATCTATAATTAGAGAAGTGTAGACTTCACCATTCCTTACACTATTTAATGTAATATGTCCAATAAAATAGAAGTATTTTATAATAAATGTTGTTTCTCTACAAGAATATCGGTATTGGACCTAGTTCATTTAACTTTTTTGTTAAAAAGATCATTTAGCTAGTAATGATTTGTGGTTAAGGTTATCTTAATTTATATAAACTTTATATAAAAACCATTAGACTGTTAATATAAATATTGTGGATGTATAATAACAATAATATATCATGCTTACGAATTATACACCATCAATACAACGTATTGCTATTGTTAATATAATAAACTTAACAATAAATAAAAGCTTGTTAAGAAAGAAAAAAATTACACTTACGGATTAGAGAAAAACAAACCAATTTTTTTTTCAATGAAGGTGATATGCCTGTGAAAGAACCCTTACAAGTTTATAGATTAGATAGAGGTAGGAGAAGAACATTTTGGTTAAAAAATAAATAATGAAGACATGGTTGTTTCTTCCTATAACTCCATAGATTATTTTAGCACCCCATACCTCATTCAAAGATATGATTTTATCCTTAATAAAAGAAAAAGTAATCTTAAATTCCTAATTCCTTCACCTTCTTTGCAGTGGCGGCATCCGAGTCACTCCTTCGCATTCCTTGATGTTTTTTTAGTGGTCATTTTTTTTATGATTGTTTTTTCCTGTCCTTCCATATTTTCTTTTGTCATTTCATACAAAACATAAAATATATTTTTATTTTTCTTGTATCACTTTTCAGTAGCTTTCTAATTATGTAATTTGAACACGCATTTAAAAAAATACTTCTGGATTACATAATCCGAAAGCTAAAAACAATTTTCAGATTATGTAATTCGAAAACTAATAATGTATTTGAAAAAAGACTTTTGAATTATGTAATATAGAAGCTAATTACAAATTTAAAAAAATATTTTTGAATTATGTAATCCAAAATATTACAAAGTCATATTTTTTAATATACAAAAATTTATGATAAAATATGGAGGTGCTGTTTATGATAAAATATGGAGGTGCTGGAAGAAACCGTCTGTTGTGATTTAGACAGTTTTGGAGCGTTTGCGCAGTCCGTTTGTGGAGTTTCAACCTGCATTGAAAATGTTTGTTTTGCACTGATTTTCGTCTATTTAGTTTTAATTTTAGAATGGATGATTCATAAACATTTTGGATTAGACAATGTGAGATCATTTTTATTGGATTGTAAAATTTAGAAAATATTCTCGATTTGGAAACTTCAGATTTCAGATTCTGCATAATATTTCTTAAGAAAATTACATCTTAGATTATAAAATCTAAAAAAAATTTCCAAATTTTATAATTTGAAATATGTAATTTTTTTGAAAAAACTATTATCTGAAATATAAAGGTGAGGAATGCAGAAGTTTTACGGGAATTAAAATAATTATAGAAATGCAGAAAATTCTATAAAGGTGAGGAAGAAAACGTCTATAATAGTTGGAGTCCATTACTAAGCATATGCCAAAAGTCATGGACTTGGATTTCAAGCCTAGGACAGAATGCAAGTGGGACATATTTCATATTTTACTATTTCTTCCTCCACTTCCATATCTTCTTCTTCCACCTCCATAAATTTTTGATATTTTAAAAATGTTTCTCTGTAATATTTTAAATTACATATTCTGGAAGTCTTTATCTAAATTCGTAATTAGCTTTCCGATTATGTAATCCAGAAACCTTTATATAATTAGTTTTCAGATTATATAATCCATAAATCTAAATTGGCTTGCAGATTATGTAATCCGAAAACCCTTTTTCAAATGCATGTTTGGATTACATAATCCGGAAGATACTCTCAAATCCAGACTTTCGTATTATATAACCTGAAATACCATTTTTTTAAATATATTGTGAATTACATAATCTGTAAGCTATTTCAGAATTCGAGATTAACTTATGGATTATGTAATCCAGAATATGGAGGTGGCACTAGAAGGATAAAAAGATATTTTTCATATTTTTGTATGAGGGTAGAAAAGGAACATATATACATAATCTACGTTTGAAAACTATGCAATGGGAATTGAAGTCAAGTTCATTGACTAAAAAAGATTTCACCATTATATCAATAAAATATATGATTATTATTATATTTATTAATATAATTAATAATATACATATTATTTATATTATTTATATATTTAAAATCATTCATATTATTCAAATTAATAACATTATAAATTATTATAATAATATTATTAAATATTATTAATAATTAATACTAATAAATATTATTAAAATTATTACCATTATTAAATATTAATAATATTAAATATCATAAATATTATTAAATAGTATTAACATTATTAATAATATTAATATTATAAATAATATTAGTGATATTAATATTATTTATATTACTAATATTATTAATATTGTTAATATTATTTTTTATTATTATTATTTATAAATATTATTTATGATTTTATAATTATTTATATTATAATAATATTTTTAATATTATGTATATAATTATTATGATTAATATTATTTATATTATTAAAAAATTTAAAACTATTAAAATTATTTATATTTTTAATATTATTAATATTGTTAATAAAAATATTTATATTAATAATAATATTGAATTTACTTTTGAATATAGATTAATGGGTAAAATTTGTTGGTAATGTAAAATTTACTTATGGATATAGATCCGTGGGTAATAATTTATATGTAATTTAACTACGGATTCATATCTGTGGGTAATATTCGTAGGTAATTCTAAATTTAGCTACAGATTTAGATCCATGGATAATTTTTGTAGGTAATGCTAAATTTACCTACGAATTTAGGTTCGTGGATAAAAATTCGTGGGTAATATTAATTTTTTTTGTAGTGTTGGGACACATCCCACCAAATTTGGGTAACACTATGAGAAATTAAGGAATGTCCTTAAAAATAAGCAAGCGCTGACATATGATAGATTCAACGCATTATAATATATGACCTATGACTAAACACTATAAATAAACCTTCTATAAAGGTGTAAGATACGCTTTTAATAAGTTTTTAATATACACTCCGTATATTGAGTACTTACTTGATCGCGGAGTACCTTTTGCAGGTCAACCCCGATCGAGCATTAGCAAATTAAGGAAGGAGACTTAGAGTGAGGAGCAAGGGAGCAATCGAACGACCGAAACGTCAGCAATTGTACAACCAGTTCAGATACTATATAGGCCCATTTTGTCTATACAAGCACAATTGCCGCCCACCGTGGGGCCGAGATAGAATCGCAACAAGCAACAATGGTTTTAACAAGGCATGGAACGAACAACGATCGAATTCCTGAAGACCAGATCTGATGTGAGTTGATTTTAGGATTGCACATTCTATTGGTTGCTCTTTATTTATGATTTTTGATTTAGCAATTATGGTGAGAACTCTAAGAAGATTCCCACTGGACACGAACTTAACCAAGTGATTAAGTAAGTGCGAAAGTTCACTTTAGAAGGGCAAAAAGAAAAAGACAATTATAAGGGGACAAATGATGCAGCGGAAATTAAGGCAAGGAATAAGTAAAGAAAAAGAACAAAGTAAAGAACAAATTAAAGATTAAAAGAAGACATGTATGGAATGGAAGGAGGCGTAAATAAAAGATAAAAAAGGAATGGATGAAGAGATCTTATGGGAAGAAAGGAAGTCACGCCACTTGGAGCAGAAGGACTCCAAGATGAGTGATGCAAGAGTCGCCACTTGATATATTACCCACCCAAGATAAGACCTAGAGTCACCACTTGGGATATTACCCATCCAAGGTAAGACCCAAATAACTCAGAGTACTCAGACTCACAAATTCACTCAAGCAGAGTTTCTTTACTTCAAATTGCAATGTGAAAATACATGAGGAAAGACACCCTATTTATAGGAAGGAGTGCCTTGGTGGGCAAGATGGGTGAATGGTAGAAATGGCAAGGGTGAGGGGTTGCCTAGGGTGTTGACCATGGTCAACACCGCACCTTTAGGCATAACTTATAGAAGGTAGGTTAAAAGCCCTAATTCTAGGTGCCTTGTCTTGAAAAAGTGGGCTTGGTACAAGCCCATTTCGCTAAGTATACTCCCTTTTATGCTATGTGAACCTACTCTAGCCTATTTTGCTATTTAGACCCCCAAAGTGAGCCCAATTTATTTACAAACATGTTTCTGTCTTTTAAAAAGACCAGGAGAAAGAACATTTAGTGTTCTGGTCTATGCCCGATTCTTCTTCTGGTGAGGTCCGTCTGATCTTTGGTGGGGTCTTGACTTAATTGTTGAGATGACTGATCATAATGTGAATTGTCTCTTGAGTCCTTGGTCATCTTCTTGGCTACTTGGATTGTATCATGCCTCCCAAGTTGGAGAGAATTCGACATTGAATTTAGAACTCCTACAAATAACATAGTCAGTTTGTTCACATATAAGATAGTGCGAGGTGTGGTATGTGAAGTAAACTTATGTTCATGAAGCTTTGGGAGTTCATATTGGTAAGTTCTAGATACAAGCCATGTTTGGAAAGAATATTTGGGGATGACATGATGGTTTGCTGAAAATTCTCTTAGAAGGTGAGAACCTTTAGGAGGTGTTTGAATTTCATCCCTAAACTTCTTTACCCAAGATGTCAAGTATTTAGAATTATCAAGTAATGAAAAAGAGAAGGAGGAAGTATACCTAGGAGGCGCAATTAGTTTTGTGTGGGTCAACATTATTGTTTTGATAGCGTGAGATGAGATGTTGAGACCTATTTAGTCCTCATGAACTTCTTTGGGAGAGAGGGGTTTTAAGATAACCTTATGCCCTTGGAAGTTGAAATACATTTTATTGGTATGACCATCATGTAAAACTTGTCTATCATATTGTCAAGGCCTTCCCAATAGAATATGTGTTGCTTCCATTGGCACAACATCACATAAAACCTCATCTTTATATCATATGGGAAAAGTTATGAGGACTTGTTTATTAACCATGATTTTACCCTTTTCACTAAGCCATTGTAGTTTGTAGGGCTTTGTATGAGATATAGTGAGTAATCCAAGCTTCTCCACTACTCTTGTACTTGCCACATTAGCATAACTACCCCCATCTATTATCATGGAACATAACTTGTTGTTGATAAGGCAGTGAGTGTGAAAAATATTTTCTCTTTGGGTTTCATCCAAAGGTTTTGGAATTTTTTCCAACATTCACCTTACCACCAATAAGTCACCTTCACAAGGTATCTCACATTCATTTTCACTAGGGTTTTTGAAGGGGCAGGGGAGTTAGACCTAGAAGATTGATCATTGTGGTCACTGACAACTAGCCCCCCCTTAACCATCATGGTCCTTTTGTTTGGACAATTGGCAGCTGTGTGCCCAAAACCTAAACATTTAAAACATTTGGTAATTGAGGTTTTGGTTGGCGATTTAGTCCTAGAAGGAGAAGAATTTTTAGAAGTTTGTGAGGTGGATTCTTTAGAAGGATTATCTTGTTTTGAAAATTTATTTAAACCAGAGATTTGTCTTCATCAAATAGGGGGAGATTGTTGAACATGAGCTTTGATGTCTCCAAATATGTGTTGATTGCTTGAAGGCCTTGTTGCTGCTTGTGTGTGTGGGTTCTGGATAGTTTGAATTTGTAACTCCACTCTTAGTTAGGATCCAAAGTTAGTTTAAATCAAATTCTTTTGAAAAAAAGTGTTTTTCCAAAGAAGTGGAAAAACAACCTGTTGTTTTATCGTTTCAACCAGTTGTTTTACACTTAGGGGTTTTTTAAAAGGATTTGAAACTGTTTGACTTTGATTGACTTTGTTGTCAAACCAATTCAATCGGTTGTTTTGAAAAATCAACTTATTGTTTTTTGAATTTTCTTTACAGAATTTTGTTAAGTTAGTTCAGTTTGTTTTAATTGATTTAAAACTGATCTGACTCTTGCATTAAATGTTTTTAACAACTGATTGGAGTATATATAATTTGTTTTGCGTTCCTGGTTGTTATTGCTTCACAAGATTTCTTTCAAATCAAGTTTTTCCAAGATTGCTTCAAGCTTTAGATTTTTTCTAAGAGTGGAATATGATTGTTTTGTAACTTTTGAATTCAATCTGTATCATGTGTGATCATTCATTTTCTCTCTTGAATACTGTAATTTTGTGTAAACGTGTTCTGTGCAGATCCAGAGGGTGTTCTATGATTTGTGGTGTGTTGTTTGCCAAATGAGGTTTGGATTCTTGAAGGGTTCAAGATCACCTCTTTGGTGTATGGTTTGTAATCAAGGTTATTGATTGCTTAGTGGAATACCCAGTGGGTTTTGGGGACTGGATGTACCTCTTGGATAAGAATGAACCAATATAAATCTGTTGTGTGATTCTTTTTATCCTTAATCTCATTTAAATATGTTTTTTGTTTGTTTTTATTAATTGCTGATAAAAACAACTGGTTGAATCGCATAAACAACCGGTTGATTTTCTGGAAACATAATAAAACATATTTGTTTCTTGGCTATCTTGGTTTCTTTCTCTTTGATTCTTCATTGGCGTTCTCTATACCTTCAAAATTTGCGAAAATCTTTTATAAACAATTCACCCCCCTCTTGTTTAAGTCCTGAATTTCTAACATGTTTATGCTTGTGTTCTTTATGTTCAAATAATTTATAATTACAAATTTCTTTCTAACTTTTGTATTTTTGAAACATGTTTTGAAAAAAAAAATTGTCTTTGAATGAACTTGTGCTTGAAAAGGTTAGAAAAACAAGAAACTAACATGCAACAAGTAAAAAAATTATGGACATCATCACTTGTTAAGTATTTAAACTCAATTCATGAAGTTCCTTTTTATTTCTTTAGAAGAATGCCTAATCAATCTATCAAGACTTACATTCAAAGTGAAAGATGTAACAAATCTAAGCTTAATAAAAAATAAAATGTAAACTCTATAACAAATCTAAGAAATTTTAAAGATAAACTAAAAAACTATAGATTAGAAAATAGGATAAACCAAATAGAAAAAAAGACATATGACAAAACTAGGAATTAAAATTGAGAAAAAAGACACTTTAAAAGACTATGATTAATTTCAAAACAATGAATCTAAAACTACCACAATAAATTTGAAAAACAAAAACAAGTAAGTTAAACAATTAAAAAAATCAAATTATAAGAATTCAATTTAGACTACTTAGATTAATAAAACTAATTTGAACATCCAATAGAAAACTCAATTAAAAATAAATCTAAGTATGAAAAAAATATAAAATATGCCCTATATTTTTTATTTGTTTATCACTCTTGTACCTGTATAGACAAAGTTGACCTATATAGTACCTGGAATTGGTTGTACAATTATTGATGTGTTGGTTTCCCCCTCGTTCTTTCCTTCAAATCTCCTCCTTTGATTGTCGACACTCGGTTAGGGTTGACCAGAAAAAGGTACTCTAACGATCAAGTAAGTACTTTGTGTAAAGAGTGTATATTTGTAAAACTGATTAAAACGTATCTTACACCTTTATAAATGGTTTATTTATAGTGTTCAGTCATGGGTCCTTGTTGTGATGGGTCGAATATCAGTTGTTCACTGATGTGTAGCGTGATCCCTGATTTATAGAAAGGTATATTGGTATATGAATATATTGGCATATTTGAAGAATATCTTTAATATCTTTCAGTTAATTAGTGTTTGGCTAATTTCTCGGAGATGTCATCCGCATTATCCGAGACATGATTATGACTCATAAAGAACTCCCGTAACTGTCGCTGCTGCCATTTATTAAGTGCCTTGAAGTGTGTTTTGACACGGTCGGTCGGTCATCAAGATCGAGACTGGCTCGTCTAGTACCGACTGGTACAACTCTCATTCAATTTACTTAATTTTGTCTTTAATTTCTTAAGACTGAAACTAAAATCTAAAAGAATTATCAAAACATATATCCTTAACTCATAATTGGGTAATCTAAAACACTGAGTACACAATCCACTCTTCGATTATCACGTCTCAATATCCATATGAGATAAGACCTTAAAACTATCTAACAAAAACTCTATCAAAGAGATAAGAATTTAAGTTCACGTGATAACTTCACAAATTGAAGAATATAAATGTTTATAACTCTCCCACTTACAATATTTGTCAACTTTTGAGTACTACATAGATTTTCTATATTTCTATATTTTCTACTCTTATAACTTGGTCTATATATAGGTTGCATATAGATGATCATTGTTGCATTTTTGTCTAATATGAATCCATTGTAATCAAGATTTGTCAATCTCATAGAATTAGTGTTGCATTCCTTAACTTGTGTTGTTTGTACATTACACTAGGAGGATTGAATTCTATTTGATCTTTCATTCCTTAACATGTAAAAATAAAAATATGCAGTAAAGGTATTATATAATTAATTGATACTTCATTGCACATTTCTTTTTATTCCTTTCAAGGTTCTAATATGAACGTTGTGAAACATATTTTCTATAGGATTGAATTCTATTTGATCTTTCATTCCTTAACATGTAAAAATAAAAATATGCAGTAAAGGTATTATATAATTAATTGATACTTCGTTGCACATTTCTTTTTTTTCCTTTCAAGGTTCTAATATGAACGTTGTGAAACATATTTTCTATAGGATTGAATTCTATTTGATCTTTCATTCCTTAACATGTAAAAAAATAAAAATATGCAGTAAAGATATTATATAATTAATTGATACTTCGTTGCACTTTTTTTTTTTTTTTCCTTTCAAGGTTCTAATATGAACGTTGTGAAACATATATTTTCTATCTTTGTTAAACTTTGTGTGTTTCCTTAATCATTTAAGGTTCTTTCAATCACCTAAACTTATCAATCATTGTTTCATTTTAACTTTAGAAAACATTTGTAATTATGACTTTATTACCTGACTTATCTTACCATTAAATGCATGAATTTATGGCGTCTAGCATCTAATTCTTACCATTACACAATTTGGTGAGCAAGAACTTGCATAAAACACATATTAGAAGGTTCATGTAATATAACATTATTCATTATTTGTTATCATCAAAACTCTTTGTAGGATTAAACAATCTGGGTCTTAACAAATTCTACTCTAACTAACGAGGAGAATGAATACATGTCTCGTGTTTCTTTTGGTAGTGGAGTGGGAAGTTGGTGGTGGGTTAAGTTCAATCAATTTCAGTCAATCAAATCCCCACTCTTTTACTCGGCAAGCGGACTGAGTCAACTATAGTATAGTTGATGATTGTCATATCCACATGAAGTTAATGATATCAAAGTATAATTATCTTTTAAGATGAAGTGATATGTGATTTGGAGATTATTTGCATGTAACATTTATAAATAGAAACTATAAATAATAATAATAATAGTACTATTAAATATTTAGATCGATAGTGAAGTATTATACAAATCAATAAAGCAATGAAGTAACAATATAACACAAATGTTGAGAATGAAATAACTTTGTGAATTTCCTTTGTTATTGTTATTTATAAATGCAATGTTTTATTCAAAATCATTGCTCCTATTTTGGCCAAACCAAGTTGATTCCTCGCGCAAGGTTATCTAGAGCAATAAGACATTGTTATGAATTATCTATGCATTAGGATGGAACAGTTCACCATAGTCTCAACTCCGCGCTTTGCAACCATTGAATTATGACTGGCTGAATAGGGTTCAGAAACATGAAATTTTGGCGTCATTCATGCCCTATGGACAATCAATGGTCATTCCTCACCATTGAGGATTAAATACACTACCAAACCCAAGAAATTTGAATGTAAAAGAGAAACATGCATCTATAAACAACAATAAGTCCAACATAGCCATCTAATCCCAACTATATAGATTTATTGTATAGTAATAGTTCAATATGAGAAGCTAAACACAACAAACACGGATCCTTGAGTGTTGTAACCAGCTTGACTTCAAGTTTCCTTCTTCAGAGATTGGTCTTTACTTCTTTTGAGGTTTTGGCCTTGTAGCTTGATTGATTTTGAAGTTCTAGACTCTTTGAGTCTAATCCGACAGAACTCCATATATAAACCTCTTTCTGAATCTCTGTTGATCCATTTAACCTCTGTGTTTCTCTATCTATTGATATGTCTTTATACCTATTGGTGTCTCTTGATGCTTTTAATGTTACCCAAGGTTCCTATTTATATACTTTAGAAATAGGATTCAAGAAGAAAGTGATCATGGATTGCTTTGACTTGTTTAATGTTGTTAGTAATAACTCCAAAAGAAAAAAAAAAGAAAAAAAACTCTAAAAGAAAGTAATTATAGTCCAAGGTGAAGTTTTGTAAATCTTGTGAACTCCTTGCAGGATAGATTGTTTAATGGTTATAAACATTGTATAGTAGATTCGTTGATAGTTGAAGACATCATTTATGAAAAAGTTATTTAATGACTCATCATCTAGTTATTTGGTAAAACACTACTCATCTTTCTAAGTTCATTATTAGATTTCATTTTGTATTTCTAACTAATTAGTTAGTGCTTTCTAGCGCTTTTTAAAGAGTGAACATTTTTCATATAAAAAATTGCATATAATATAAAATCGAGTTGTATTAATAATACTTATTATTATGTAATACTTAAGATGATTCATTCATTTCTAGCTTTGTGTTATTCTTCGTTCTTTATCTCCAATTGAAATAATTCATATTTATCGTTTTTCGTGTTCTTCTGAGTTCATGATCTTGTTTGTTGCACTCTAATCATAACAAATTGCCTTCTAACGAACTAAACAAATGTTTTGTAGCCCTTTATATGGCTTTTATATGAGTGAACATTGTTCATACCTAAAATTCTTTGTAACACAAAAATAACGTTGTATGGAATAATGCTTAATATTTAATACATTTCAAATTTTGAAAGGCTGTTCTTTGTTTTTTTTTTTTTGTCTCCGATTGATATAATTTGCTTTATTTGTTTGGCACATTCTTTCAATGTTTTTGGGCTTATTGTATTGTGATCACAACAAATCCCTTACTCCGTTTATGTATTGTTCTTTCTTACTCTATCTATTGTTCTTGAAGTAAACTATTAATTGATCACTATTATTTGTGTTTTCAACATATTTTTTATGGGAAATTCAACACAGTAAAATAATAACTCAACAAGAGCAATAAGCAGTAGATAATAATTTTCCAAACTTGCAAGAATCTGTGAGGAACAATAACAAATAATGACAGCAACAAAAAACACACTGAAGGAAGACACAAAAAATTTAACGTGGAAAATAGAGAACAATAAACCAGAAAATTCACCAAACTGCAGCTACTCTACGCGACCTATAAGTAATTATTCTGGCGACTTTTCAACAATCCAAACGGTCAAATTGAATCAACATGAATTATCAACGGTTGAAAGTTGCTGGATGAAACGTCCTCTCTTCACTCTTTTCTCCTTTCCTTTTCTCTCTGTCTCTACTGATGGCTCTCACTCTGTTCAAGAAAAAACCATAAAGATGATTAATATTGGACTGAATCTCCACATAGAAAGTGAACTCAACCCAACAATGACCTTATTCTGTACTAGATCTATTTACTTCATGAAAGTATCCTAGACAAATAGCAAACAATATTTGTGTGCTTTAAAAAATTTAAAAAATCATCAGAGTACATATCAATTAAAAATTCTTAAAGGCAAAATTTGAAAAGTGTCTATAAACAATGAAAACTAACTAATAAATCCTATGTATAATATAAAACCCTTAAAAAAGATTGTACAATATTTCTTAAAGTATAAATTTAGACCACTTAACTATATATTTTTTTTGTAAAATTTGGTAAAAATAATCTATATAGTTATAATTTAGTAGTTGAATTGACAAAATTTATATTCTATAAAAAATATTAATAATGTAACAGTTATTTTAAGTTATATCGATATAACTTAATAATTAAATTAAAAATATTCATTTTATCCGCTTATAGCAAGTGGAATTTAGATAGTTCACAACTAACTTTTACATCATTTACATTTTTAAGAATTTATCTTTCTAGATAAATATAAGGTAGGTTTGGTCCAACTTCTTTATAAGAATTTTTAAAATAAAACTGAGTTTTCCCATAAATTAAAAAATAATTTATTGTATAAGTTAATATAGAGAAAATTCAATCTATAATTTCTCTTAATTCTTTTTATCTTTTATAAAGTAATTTTATTTTATAAAAAAATATAAGTTTGATTTTTATTTCAACCTGCGTAATTAACCTTGGTTAAAATCAAAACGACAGTGTTGTATCGTGTCGTTTTATCATCTAACCGAATTACATTGTTGTCTTGCGACCGTGGAAAGGGGCAGTGCAGTTCTAAGGTGAGTTTTGCTTCTTCGTTCTGTTGTTCAATATTGGTAATAAGTAGAGAAAGAAACAATAACATTTGCAAGATTCAATTTTTTCTTAAACTCACAACAAAATTTTCATTTGGCTGGAAAACTTGAAATATTTCTCACTTTACTATCACACTCTAATTTCCTCAAACGTGGAACAGTGTTTATTTATTTATGAAGTTCGATGTGACAAAACGTGTTGTGTTAAGTTCAACTGTTATGCTAGTGTATCTGTGTTGGTTCTTTTTGTGAGTGCTTGTGAGGGTTTGTGGATGATGTATTGGACATGCAATTTTCATTGTTCGTTTAATTGCGCTTACAACTTGCAGCTTCAATCTTGGGAAATTGATGATGGGCCACCTTGTGAATCTTCTCCATGGAACTGTTCTCTTCAACAACTTATGTTTCAATGACTTTCCCAAGTTCTTTAAGCAAAAAAGATATTCTCATACTGGAAAATTTGCCAAGTTTCATAAGTTTAATGGAGCCCCATTGGCTTTCCAAGGTTGTTTTACTTAAGGATTCTTTTATTTTTCTTTTGAAGTTTGTTATTTGTTTTCTGTTACTGTGCTTTATTTGAAGTTAGTTTTGACAGGCAGTGGGGACTTAACAAATCATGTTGGGAACTTGTTTAACCACAAGGTAAGATACATAACAAGTCCTTTTTGTGCCACAGTATTTTGTTCTGAATCTGATGATATTTCACCATTCTAGGATTCAGTTTGTTATAATAAATGCCTTACTCGATGAATACAATAAAGATGCTTCTAGAGGAATGCCTTACTCTCGTAAGTTATAACTGATAACTATGTAGGAAGGGAAAGAGAGGGAGGGAGGTTGAAAGTCAGGGAGAAAGAGAGAAAGTAACTGCAAAAAGTTTGGAGGCGCACACTAATTGTCATTATTATGTCTTTTCTCCGGTAGTAAAGGTTGTTGGACATCTATGGATGATGAGAAAGAGCTCAGACTTTTCTTTTATAGAACATAGCTATGCAAATATATAACTTTGTAAGTTTTAATAGGTTGGCACCCCAAGTTATATCAATCATTTGCAGCATACCCAAAGTAGAATTAAAAATAAAAAAAAGAGATATAAAATAAATAGCAGGTAGGAAGACTATCGTAAGGAGATAACCTATGAAAGTTAGATTAAACCTATCCCTGAAAAATTCATATATAGTAAAATCCGGTATGGTATCTCATCACATACTACACTATGTTCTAAATGTATTTCTGAGAAACTTAAGGTTTCTTTTTGTCTCTCTGATGCATTTTTTTTCTCTTACCAACTCTCCTAAATGTATAAGCACAAGCCCATTATCATACCTTGCGGGAAGCAGTAGCTAGGATCTTACTCCTGACCTACAGGTCATAACAGCTTGATGCATACATAACTTGACCCTTGTGCAAAACCCTTTGGAGTTTGAACATGAAGTTGGGACAAAGCATAACCTTTCATATCTTGTGCTGAAACTCACTTTAGTTATGAAGAACAAGGGTTACAACGTACAAGGAATGAATTCCTCGTGTGTCGTGATCACTTGGTCACCATGGTTTTGATATTGCATGGACTAAATATTCTAAAAGCTTAGTATGTTAGGTGCATGCTCAAGATTGATTTTATATTCATAAATAATAGCATGCGTAGTGGTAAAATATCATGCTTACTGGTTGTTGGCATTAATGTGTGTTAGAGATCCCGCATCTACTAGGTATGTAAGTGGAGGACAATGCTTACCCCTTAAGCTAGGTTTTTGATTGAGTTAGGCCTAAATTTAAATTTTAAGATGATATTAGAGTCTATCCTAACGATTGTTGTTGTCGGGTCTATCAGGTCACTTTCTATCGGGCTTTCATGAGATTGCATATAGATATCTAGTCTTGTGACATTTGAGATGTCCACTCCTTAGTTTGAGGGGTGTGTATAGAAAATTCACATCAACTATATATACCCTTATACCTTGAGCTAGTTTGAGGCTTGAATTAGCCATAAACCCAGTTTCTAAGTAAGTAGAACTAAATATGTTGCTGTTGTTTGGATCTAAATTTTTTTCATTCGATGTGGTATAAGTTTTGTGTTTTTGTTTTGATGAAATAAAAAACCAGTGAATCAATCTTCGTTATTGTATTCTTTCTTGAACAACATTATTTGTTTTTTCTTTGTTTTGGCTCTAAATTTTATGGTTTTACTGTTAGATTTACTTTAGTAATGGTGGAGAGTTGAATGGTATTCCTCATATACAAACTCTTAGAGAATTTCCTAGGGAGGAGCTTTTTGGAAAAGTTGTCATGGTCAGATTTGATTCTAACATATTAGTCAAGAAAGTGTGTGACAAGAAGAATCAATCAGTTTCTAATGCAGTATATACAATTAAATATTTGCACAAAGCTGGGGCAAAGATCATCTTGGTCAGTGATTGGAATATGAATACTCCAGAACATCACACAGATTCAGTTACAGGTACTTTCTTAAAGGCTTTTTGTTCAATCCTTGTTGTTTGTTGCCATGTTTAGCTATTGTGTCATCAATTGAACTGCTTATAGCAATTCTAGTTTTATTAAAGGGTGGAAAGACAGAAGAAACTACTAAAAAGAAACTGTAATCAATGCGGGCAATGGAATTAACATATGTCATTTTTTTATGTAAGGAAGCTTCCATATTGGATAATTGATGATCTCTATGCTGTAGATTTCTTATCAGAAGTTCTTCAAATACAAATTGTTCCACTGCATACCATTTATTTTAAGAAGCAAGCAAAGATGAATAGCCTTGAGAAAGAGAATATCCATCTTCTTGGGAATCTTTCTAATTTCAAAGAGGAAGTTGCTAATTGTTTGGAATTTGCTAGAATATTATCATCAGGAGTTGATATCTTTGTCAATGACTCCTTCTCCAACTGTCATAAAGTTCTGGCATCTACTGTTGGTGTTACCCGTTTCTGCTATGCCTGTATAGCTGGTTTTCACTTTGAGGAGCGGCTTAATCTACTGAAGAATCTTGCAGAAGCCAGCAGGAAGCCATATGTAGCAATTGTATGTCTCTTCTGTTATTAGTTATAATCCACAACTTTTACATTGAAGAAAGTCTCAAGTACTTTTATTGATAAATTTGTTCACTATTTGTTTCTCTTGCAATCCAGATTGGAGGGGGTAATCTCTATGATAAAGCAGCTTCCTTTCAGTTCTTAGCTTCCAGATGCCAAGGGTTTGTTTTTGTGGGTATGATGTCATTTCAAGTAATGCACGCATTAGGAGTATCAATTCCTTGTGATTTAGTGGACCGTAAAGCAATTAATGAAGCTCTAGATATAGTGAGACTTGCTCAAGATAGAAACGTTCAGATTCTGTATCCAAAAGATTTTTGGTGCCAGAAAAAGTGCGATCCAAAGCAATTGCAAGTATTTCCTTCTCATGGAATTTTGGATGGTACGCTATTCTTCAAATTGATAAGGGGTTGTGTTCTTAGACATTATTTTTGTTCAGCAAATAAAGTTAATCCAAAATGTGATTTTTATCTAGATTGGGTGCCTGTGGACCTAGGACCTGCATCATTGGATGAAATCGGTTCTACACTTACAAATTGTAAGGTACTGCAGTTGGTTTATTTTCTTAATATGTATTAAAGAGTCTTCAGATAACTATCGAATTGGGATTGATTTATCATTTCTGTCCTAGGGAATGTTTTATTAAAATGGGCATTTGGTTCTTGCATCTTATCTGCTGCTTTTAGTTTGAATTTGTGCATGTAATCAATATCATGCAATGACTTTAGGTATTGGTAATGGATAACAGTGTCTTCATTCTAAGAAAATTTATTATCTATACATTTTGAAATGTAACAAGGCACTACATAACATTTTTATTTGAATCCATTGCAGAAGATAGTTTGGATTGGTCCGGTGAAATTTGTTAATTCAAGTGAATACACCAATGGGGCTTCTAAATTGACAAGAATTCTAGACAAACTAGGCCAAAACAACTGTGAAATAACAGTTGTTGGAGCCATGGCAAGCAAACTAGTGAGACAGGAAAAAAGTTCATTGTCCTTTATAAATATAATTGAGAATGCTTCTGTTGTATGGGAATTTCTCAAAGGAAGAAAGCTCCCTGGTGTTATGGCTGTCGACAGGGTATGCCTTGATAAGAACTATTTCTTACCACTCTCTTCCACTAAATATTTCAGGATAATAATGCAATGTATGCTCAAAATATTTTATTGTTCAAAACTACCTTGCATGCCTCTTGAACTTGCACTGTTAGTATTTTGCCGCTGGAATTTATGGAGAAGACTCAGTTATTATATAATTTATATTCATTATTTTGTGAACTTTTTCTAACAAAATAAAACATGGTCATTTTAGTCCATAACCAATACATATGAATGATGTTCCTTAAAAGCAAATATATTTTTGTTGTTTGGTGAACTTATTTCTAAATTGGACAAAATTTTGGTACACAATAAAAAAAAGTTATTTTTCACGGCATGTTGGAATTGTTAGGAACCAAAAGAAGAAACCCTAACACACTATCACTTTCTCCACCAATATCTAACAAAAATAGTATATAGCCATTCTTGTGAATGATTGCGTTAGTAGGAACCAAGTCATAGATAAACTCATTCTAGTGGTAAACTTTGACCTTGATTTTCTTTTCTCTCCAATGGCTACCTCAAATCCCATCCCTTTCGTGCCTCACTCTTTTCTCAACTCTATAGTTGAGAAACTCAGATGACTCAAATTATATTTGCAACATCAAATCAAACTGTCACAAAGTCGCTCAAGCTTCAGAGGTTTGTCGTTAACCCATTGATTCCTCCTAGATAACTCACTGATCAAGATCCCGATGCTGATAATGTCATTCCTACATATTAAGTTTGGAAAGTTTAGGATCAAGTGTTGCTTACCAGGCTTCAATCAACGTTGTCAAAATCTTTTCTCTCTCAAGTCATGGAATCAATTCACTCATATCAAGTATGAAATAAAATCCACGAATACTTCCATATGTAGATGAAGGCACACACCTGTCAACTTTGTAGGAACAACTGGCTCCAGAAGGGGGAGCATGAATGGAGCCTGAACTCAATTTGCAGTTGATAAAGAACACACAAGGATAGTGTCTAACAAGCAAAGAGAAGAGAAAAATAAGACACAAATTTATACTAGTTCACCCTACCAGTCTCCTTAAGCAAACTGCTTAATAGCTTTCACTAACCAAAACACAAACCTCTCCAAGTACACCGAGTATTCTCACCTCTCCATATACACTGAGTACACAAACCCTTCTAGGTACAATGAGTATTCTCACCTCTCCAAATACACTAGTCATAATCTTCACCTGAGACTAAGACCTCTCAACGTATGAGAAAAACACTCTCAAAGAGAGAACAATGAAAGCTCACTGGGTATATTTCACAAAGTGAAGGATTTACAATGGTTCACAACCCAATATACTAGACGCTCTATTTACAACATATGTGAATCTTGTTCTTAAACTTTTCTATACAATATGATTTTCTAAATCATTCTTGTTGTTCTTTTCTTCTTGAACTCCGAGCTCTTTATATAGCCTTAGAAAAGATGATGGTTGAAGCTTGTAAATTGAAAGTCTTTAAAATTGCATTTCATCATTTTGGTATTAAATGCTCCAAAGGAAACTTCTGCTATGAAGATTTCTTGTGCGTCTTGAATGATTATTTGTTGATGTTGGACTTTGAAATCTTTCTATACTTGTATATTTTGAGCATTGAAGCTTGAATTGAATATACTCAAAGTTTGCACAAATTTCACACTGTAGCACCTTTGTTTTTCCATTAGATGCTTCAGACTTTATCTTAGATTTAATTTATCAAAACATAATTTCGAACTTGAATCGAAACTGTCTCTTTGTTTTTCAAAACCTTTCTTTGTTAAAATTGTATTTTCGAAAACCTTCTATCTCTGTAAGATTTAAGAATGTTTGATGCATATCAGTATTTTAAATAGGATATATTTCATTCAAATAGAATCGAGAATGCGAAGATATTAAGTTTTTGAAAGCCTTTGTTTTAGTTTTGAATTTTGAAAACTTTCCAGAAAAGCTTAATAGGATGTTTGACTGAAATTTTGATTTATATGGAATTAATAGCATTAATACAAGTTTTGAAAACATTCAAGGATTATTAGAAAACATTTTTAGAGTACAAAGATTGAGTTTAGAAACTTCCTTGACGCATTAGACTATTTATGGCAAAAATGAAGACTAGACCGTCTAACACGAAAACAAAGACTAGACCGTCTTACATGTTGATGTCTTTGAGACTGTTTAACACATTTTTCTGAGATAATTTAGTAGGTTGAGGACCAATGAGACCGTCTAGCACGTCTAACATAAAGAGACCGTCTAACATGTTTAACATAGTGAAACTGTCTAGGACGTGCATAGTGAGACCGTCTACCAGGTTAATCATTGTGAGATCGTCTAGAATGTTAAAACTGTAGACTTATCTCACTCTTTTGAACACAATGAGACCGTCTAACAAGTTTAACTCCGAGGGACCATCTAACAGGTGTAACACTGTAGGACTATCTACAAGTTTAATCTCAATAAATCGTTTGATGTGTCTATTTTAAGTTTTGCACATGAGGTAGCTTTGTCATAAAAGTTAAACACACCTTATAGTATTTGTTATCATCAAAAGCTTCATAGATGAACTTATTCTCATAAGACCGTCTAGTGGGATATTAGACCGTCTAATACTGTATAGTGCCTTAACAAACTTCACTTTTATGCCATCATAGAGAAATTCAAAGAGAAAAAACTAAACTGAAAATGGAGTTTTTCATTTCATTTTTAACTCTAAAAATTTAATACAAAGGGAGCATTTATAGAAGCTTCCCTTAGGGCACGGTTGTGCAAAGGCTGGAACAGAGTAACAAATCTTATAGAAAACAAGAGAATATTCTATAATACCAAGAATTGAAAAGAGAAACAAAATAAAGATTTTTATTGAATAGAATGAAAAGATCAAGAAATAGGAGAGCACTCTCTCCTTCAAGGGTTTTCCCTTCACAAAGGATTTCTCCTCTCACAAAGAGCTAATGCTCAATCTACATAAGTGAACTACTTTCCCTCTTTCTCCTTACATCCTACTGTCTATTTCACTCATTAACCCCCGAACTAACTATCAATATCCTAACTGTATTAACTAACTCCCGCATTCCCATAGTCCTAACAGAATGTAATTGACATGTAGGAATTAGGAAGATAAGGTCAATATTGATATTTTAAGATGAACGTAGTTAACGTTGCAGTATTTCATTTAATCACGCTGATGAAACCGATCTTGCTTTAAGCATCTTAAAGTGTCTAAGCATTTTGCGTGATTGATATTATTACTGCTTATGGTAGTTACATGTTGCAGGGATACCCTTCTGAAATCAACTGGAACAGCATTTATTCTGACCCAGCTCAATCTCTGGTTGTTGATATTGGAAGTGGTATTTTTTTAAATTAATGTTCACTATGCTCGTAGCTTATAAAATTTTGTAACTAGAAACATAGCCTAAAGTTCTCATGCACTATAAAACATATTAACAGTTGATGTGAATGTATTCTCATTACATAAATTTTCTTTTATGTTTAACCTAAAATCCTTTTATAAAATTCCCAAATTCTGTAATAGAAGAAGAGGGAGGATGGGACTCAGACAGCAGATTAGATAGAAAACTTGTGCTACTGGTTTTTCCCTGACACAGTTTGCTCTTCATTACAGGCAATGGGCTTTTCCTTCTTGAAATGGCTAGAAGGAGGCAAGATTTAAACTTCCTTGGTTTGGAGATCAATGAAAAGGTTTTCTACTCGTTATGTCCTCTTCTCTCACTTCTACCCTGTTTTTTGTTTTCCATACTAGGCTTTTTACTTAATTATTTTCCTTTTTCCTGTTAATATCTTTTTCAGCTTGTTTTGCGCTGTCTGGATTCTATTAATCAATATGACATAAAGAATGGGTAATTATGTTGCTTTCATAGTACAAATTGATGCAACATCTTGAATTTAAATTTTATCTTGGTTCAACAGCAAGGAATGACACAAGAACATTCTGAACTTATTACACGGACACATGGAATTATGATCATATGTTACTAATTAGAGTTCCTTCAAGGTTGAAATTTAATTCCTTTGTTAAACTTTCTTAGCTTTGGTTTCCTGTTTTCTCTATTTTAGGTACTTTGTTGCTACCAATGCAACATCAACATTCCGTTCTATTGTTTCTACTTACCCAGGAGAGTTAGTTCTTGTCTCAATACAGGTCAATAAATTAAATTTTGTAATATTTTGAATTATTACATTACATTTTGACTGTTGTGGGTCTATTCTTTGCTATTGATGCTACCATTGCACCAATGAACGAATTTGCAGCATGCTAGCCCTGCTATTAATTAGTATTGACCACCTTTTTTTGGCATCATTCATCTTGTGGCATTCTATACACACTATTATCACCAATAAGCAATTTCTTTGGCACACGAATTGTTTAGCAGTCAGCAAGCTACTGTAGAGATGTACTGATGCTGCTGTCATTGCTGCCAATTCTCTGATGCAACCTAGCCAAGTGTTTGTGTTGGAAAGTTGTCTTAGTTGCAGTCATTCCTAACGCACCTTAGTTGTAATCTTTTTGGGAGTTGTCGTAATTGCAGGCTCAAGGGTGATGGTTTAGTCTCACATTGACTAGAAAAGTGACTTAGATAGAACTTATAAAGCTTTTTCGGTTCTTACCATATTAGCTAATTTTTCAGGGTTCAATTAGATCTTAAATCCAAATCCTAAGAGTTTGCTACCCACATTTTTCTCACGACATCATTAGAAGTTTCTTGCATGATTGGCATTCATGGAAGCTTTGATCATTCTCTGTATATTAGACTGACTGAAGTGTCTTCTGTTCTCGAGTTATGATGTCCACAAACTTCTAAACAGTTGCCAACCTGATCATTCTAGTAATAATACTGCTAAAGCCAAAATTATAATAGCAGTTATTTGTGCCCTGATTTTGCCTTTTCCTTTTCAAATTTTCTCACAATAAAATGTTCATTGTTTGATGTCACAATCTTCCTATATGATTGGTTAACCTTTGAGAAAATTTGCTATCACTATAAGAACTAAATTTTGTTGGAAAGACAAGTTTAGGGGGTTCCAAACTAATTCCTTATGGTAAATGAGGTTCTATGAATTTAACGCAATTTAATGGTAACCAAATTTTCTGTAATTTTCTTCTTTTCTCCGTCAACTGCTTAGCCTTAATCTCTATTCTGGCTTTATTTCTGCAGTGTCCAAACCCCGATTTCAACAAACCTGAGCATAGATGGAGGATGCTTCAGAGATCTTTAATTGAAGCAATAGTGGATCTTCTAGCACCCAATGGGAAGGTAATTAGACTTTGAAGGATTTCTACTAGTGCAGTTGACGGGGTCAGGTCTCCCCCATTAATCTTATATAAACATAATTGCTCATCAGATCTGAGTGGGAAGCCAAACCTTACAAAACTAGAAAATATTTCCTTTTCCTTTTTAGTCACATTTTGTTGTGCTGAGTAGCGACTTCATTCTTTGAATAGTTTGAGTTTGTTAATATTGAGGCTTACTTAGAATATTGACATTGACCAGATCTATCTGCAATCTGATGTAGAAGCTGTGACAATAAGAATGAAAGAGCAATTTTTGAGATATGGCAAGGGTAAGCTTGATTTGGAGTATGGACAAAGTGAGTGGCTTGAGGAAAACCCATTTGGAGTAAGATCAAATTGGGAAAAACATGTTCTAGAGCGCCAGGCCCCTATGTACAGGATGATGTTTTCTAAATCATCTGGTATTAGGGAAGTTTAGAGTTGCTAAGGATGTAATTCAGAATCTGTCTGATACATCAACTCTTCAAAGGGTTACTATTATTTTGCAGAATCTATCACAGAGCTAATGATTTCTCCACGCCGGGGCTGTGTTGTATTTGTAGGTAATAGGAGCATTACACATTTCATTTTCAGCTTTCTCTTGACTAAATAGTGAATTTAGTTCCTGAAATTTCATCTTGTTATTGTATTAGTTCTTAAAACTAAGAAAAACTCAAATCAGTACTTGAAATATTTGAGTTTTATTAAGTTCCTATAGTTAACCCCTTTTTTTCTTTTTGATCCTTAGTCCAGGGACTGAAGTGATAATAATAACATATTTTTAGAGATCAAAATTAAAAGAGAGATTAATTTTGGGAACTTAAATAAAACCTTTAAACAATTCAAGGACTTGTTTTGAGTTTTTCCTTAACTTCAGGAATTAATGGCAGTGAGATAAAATTGTTAATTTTCTCTTTTATCTTTGATTTCAGGAATTAGTAATGAATTCATTCATCTCAAGTATTCTACCAGCTTTTGCAGTGATGAACTTCCCAACAGATTGGAGAATGCAGTGGAAAATTATTGATGAGAAAAGTCTAATGTTCCATAAGGGATTCCATTGTATGGAAAATATTATTTACAATGTGGATATGATTCCTTAACTCCAAGGTATTATGGTATGATATTGCTCGCAGGAACATGTTACTGTGGTCTGAAAGATACAAATTCGTGAAGGGAATGCTAAAACCAACGTTTTTAGATGACAGAGGTTGTGAAAAAAGATAAAATGGAGAAAAAATAGTTTAATTTTTATGTATTGGCTTAATAAAAAAAATCATCTTATGACACTTCAAATAATTATTATAAAATTAAGAAATCTGCGTATATTATTTGTTGTAAAATGACTATCTAAATGATTAAGTTCTTAAATAACAGAACGATGAGTGTTTAAAAAAGAGTTTCTTGATTTATTTTCATACCAATTTGTATATTTTAAGTTTGTGTTTTTAAATTATTTTAAAAAATTGAATAGTTTTTGCATTTTAAACATTTGTGATTCTATAAAAGAAAAAAAATCATGTACCGAAAACATTTGTGATTTAATTCTTATCTTGTTAACCAATTGTTATTGAATTCTCAGAGTTAGATTTCACTAAAGTTAAATTGAATATACTTAATTTTAGTTATAAATTTTGAGATTTGTTTAAATAATTCATGAATTAATTTCTAATAGTTTAAAACTATTTTTTTATAATTTTTTTTAATTTATGGTAGAAATAAGAAGACTTCAATTGACATCATGGTCATTAAAATCCTATTCCTAAACAGATTTAAAATAACTACCAATTTCAATAATTTAAATTTAGATTTTTGAAATATAGAAAATATGAATGGATGCTTAAAAGGTGGGAAGGGCAGATTTTTTAAATTCTAAAGTCATCCTATATCTTTGTTTTTTAGTTATTTTCCAAAAATCACATTTGTAAAATACTTTTTTCCTTACTGCCAACAGTATGTTTGGCAATAGCTATTAAAATTAGGCCAATAAAGAAAGAATATATATATATATATATATATATATATATATTAAGACAAGATTTTATATCACAAAACATAGATGAAAAGTCATGTTAAAGAAACTCAAAATTTAGTATATTTAATAGTTGCTGGCCCGTGCGGACCACGGGCTAATGCGGGACGGGCTAATGTGGGTTAGCGGGTTGAAAAACTCAACCTATCCCGCATTTTTTATCAGCGGGCCATGGGCTGGCCGCCCACCCCGCTTTGCCATCCTTAATGAAATCTAAGACAAAACTAAGACTTTATTTGTTACGGTTTAGAAGAAATTGTTAAAGATTGGACAAAGCATTATATATATATAAAAGATAAGACAAGACAGAAACTTTTTTTTCTCAAATAACACTATTTCCTTTATTATTTCCCTGATTAGTATCCTTTTATTTTTATTTTTCTATTTAATATTTTTTTATTTTTTCTTTTTTCTTTTTTTATCTAACATTTTTTTTTGTTTTTTATTTTTCTATCTAGTACTTTTTCTTTCCATGATTTCATTTTGTATTTTTGAAAGAAAAAAAAAACCCTTAAAAATTGTTTTATGGGGGAAAAGGTGTTTTTAGAATTTTTTATTTCTTTATCTAGAGTGAATTAAAAAAAAGAATAAAAATAAATTTGAAAACCAATAAAATAAAATAAAATATTTTTTTGAAATTTTAGAAGAAGACTAAGATAGTACCTTAGACAAATATTGTAAGTGTGGGTGTTTCTTTCTGAAAACACTCTATCAAATAGGTAAAATAATTAAAATATCCCAAAAAAATTATTCTGTAAAATACATTCTAAAACGTATTATACACGTTCCAGAAATCTTATTCTGGAAAATGTTTTTCAAAATTTTTGGAAACATTGTCCTGAATATAGTTATAAATTCTAGAGAGGGGTGTTCAGAAACATTCTGAAAAAAACTATTCCAGAAATAATTTAAGAAAGAGGTAAAATCATCTTTTCGGATATAGATGGAGAGTAGGAAAAACTTTGATACAGGAAAAAACACCATGTAAGATATATCATTATGATGAGAAAGAACGACCAAAAATTATGAATAGATTAAGAATGTGAAAGATGATTTTGAGATACAAATCCTCGAAGTTTGTATGCTTATGATTTAGATGCAACAATAAAGAAAAAATTAATTGATTCTAAAAGGCATTAATGATAAAAGATAAGATATAATAGAATCCTTCTCCATGCAGAAATTATTAATAAAATGAATGTATGAAGTCAAATATAAATACTTCATGTGAATGTTGTATGGGAGAGAGAATCAAAAGTTTCAAATGCTTAGAATATTAATGTGTCCGATTAACAATCTAGAAAGAGTTCTTTTATGAATCATGCACCTTGTGAAGTTAAACTCTTGAACAATAAACACTTATTATTGTTCCTCTCATAGAGTTTTATCTTATAAACAAGCAACAATGAACAATTATAGAGTTAAGGAATTGTATAATTGTGTACAAATTGTATAGTTAATAAGAGTGTAATTGTGTACTTATACTCAATTTCAGGAGGAAGTTAGATGATGATAAGAAATGGATTAACAAACTCATAAGTGACATTAGTAATATTTATACAATCATCAAAATGACATTAATAATTAATAATACTTATACAATCAAGTTTTAATTAGTAAAACTCTTGTTAATAAAAAAAAAAACAAACAAACCTAAATGAAATTATGTAAAAGTACATGTTAAATAAATAACAAAAATATAACTATAAAGTACATCTAGTCATTCCAATGATTTCAAAAGATATGTCTAACATAAAAGTTTTTATATAAAAAAAAAAATTACCTTCATAACAGAATTGAAAAGTTTTCATATTTACATTACATAAAATGTTTGAAAATTGATTTACCATTAATTCAATAGTTGAAAAGCCTTAAAAAAATATGGAGTCCAAAATAATGGTTAGAGTTGGTATTGAACACAGATTACAAGTTAGAATTGGTATTGCAGCACATCAGAAATGTAAAATAACAAAATTAACCTAGGTTTTAAGAATCCAAACACATGTCTGTAACATGTTTTCTGGAAAGAATACTCCATAACCTGTTCTTGAAAGACACTCCGAAATCATAACCATATGGGAATACTCTTTCTGAAATAGATTTTATAATATCTGGATTTACGGTTTCAAAAGTAAAAAATATCTTCGAGAAAGAATATTTCAGAATTATTTCTTTTATCTTCCAAATTTTCTATTCCAAAAATACCTTTTACTTACTAAATACTCCCTATTCCAAAACCACCAAAAACAGAGAAGGGTAATTTAAGTATTTAAAAAAATATAGTAGTGCAGAAACACCCCTCAATCAAATGATTATTTAACAACATTTCAGTAACACATCAAAGCTAAAACGAACACTCAAAAAGAAAACGTAACATATTTTTATCTTATTTGAAGAAATTGAGAAGAGATAAAATTTTATTTTTTTAGCAGAAAAATAGATTTTCTTATAACTAATAAAATTATGTTTTTTTAAAAATATTTTCCTTATGCAGCCTGGTCCATGAGTTACCTCTTATGCGGAACAGGCCCGCGAGCCAACCTGTGAAATGAGCCTGCACTCCTTGCACATGCAGGACGGACCAGCCTGTAATGCCACTCCCAATTGTCGATTGGCAGTAACAATGCATTGATACAAATGCGGTTATTTCATTCATAACAAAATGTTTGCTAAGATGTTTTTCTACCATTCAGCTTCGCTACTAGCCATTTCAAGAGCAACAAACTCATATTCTATTTGATCTTGCAATAATTTTTTGCCTGACAAATCTCCATGTAACTGCATCACTCCCAAGTGTAAACACATAACCACTAGTGGATTTTGTCACTTCTGAATCAGAGATCCAATTAGCATTATTGTACCCTTCTAGCACAATGGGAAATCTACTGTACTCAATGACATAATCCATTATACCTCTCAAGTATTTCTTAAGTCTTGCAAGCGCATCCCAATGATCCTTATGTTTAATTAAATACACTTTGGTGTATCTAGAAAAATCATCTATAAATGTTACAAAATAATTTTTACAACCTCTAGACATGGTTTGTTTTAAATCAGCAAGATCGGTGTGAATTAAACCCAGAAGTTCAATTTGACGTTTTACAAAATGAAATATTTCTTCATTATTTTAGATTCTACACATATATCACATTTACTATTTTTGTTTGTCATGCATGTTGATTAATCCTAATCGTTTTAATTTCGTAACCTAGGAATAATTCACATGTCCTAATCTAGCATGCCACACACCATACAAATCAATAATATAAGAAGATTCATATTCATTAATAACTTCATAAATGTTCAATACAAAAAGACCATGATCACAATATCCCTCACCCACAAAAATATTATTTTGTTAGGTATAATTACCTTTTTGGTCCCTACATTTGAGGTCAACATTCAATTTCATAAAGTGGCTTTTAAAAAAAATCAATTTGGTCCCAAATTTTTTTAAAAAGGTTTAATTTGGTCCCTTTCGTTAAGTTTCCAACAATGACGTTAACTATTGATGATGTGGCACACAATGATGATGGTGGTAGTTTGTACACGTGGACTGAACGAGACTGCAGAGTGAGAAACTAAAGAAAAGTAAAGAATAAACTCACCTCAGTCAAAAAAAGGTAAAGGGAGAATAAGATGGGTAGATTGCGAGTCCAACAAGGACGATGAATGCGACCAAAGTCTTTCACAACATTCCAAAGAGGCAGCAAGAACAACTTCTTCAATGCTGATGGTGGTAGCGTGGTTGTAGATGAGTGAATTGAATGAACTAGAAAGTGGTGAGTAAAGTAATATATTTTTCTCTCATGATTTAATATATAATAATACTATTTAAACATTAACTATTTTTATTAATTATATGCATCCAGGTTCAGTGTCAACCCTACCATCGGATGTGCCCAAGATCGTTGCCACCACAATTGGGAATTCTGCTGGTTTGAACTTTATGTAGAGCATGGGAGCTTTGATGTTTCAAATTTATGATACAGGTTGAAGCTGTGCTGCTTTTGGTTTGGGCTTAGTCTAGGTTGTTTAGAATTCTTGTACAGATCATTCCTTGTCCCTTGCACAAGCTTGCTCAATCTATTTCAAAAGAGAAAAGTGTTTTTCTAAGCAAAGAGAAAAACAATCGGTTGATTCCTCGAAATAATCAGTTGTTTGTCACTTAGCTTGTTTGAAAGTTTTAAAACTGTTTTTGGCTTGGTTAAATAACTAACTAACCAATTCAACCGGTTAAAACAACTATTCAACCAGTTGATTGTCACATTTTCATAACAGCTTTTTGAAAACCTGTTAATCTGTTTTGTAATCAAATCTTAACTGTTTTGGTTCATGATTGCTACCTTAAACGATTAATTCTGAGAGCTATAAAATGGCTTTGCTTTCAAAGTAAAATACAACAACAAGATATCAAATATAGTGAGATTGAGATTGATTTTGAAAAGTTTTTCAAGAGTTTTTTGCAAGATTGTTGAATAGCTTTGCTCTGGTTCAAGGTCTGATATTAGGATCTTTCTGATTCCTGTAAACTCAGGTATATTCTATTCCTTTCATGATTCTTGTATTTGTTCTTTTATAAACTTGTAAAGTGTGTGTGAAATCCTGTAAAGTCAGAGGTTGTTCTGGCTAGAGGTGTGTGTTTGGCAAAGAGGGTGAGTGGTTCTTGTGGTTTCAAGATCTACTATTTGTGGTTGTGTAATTTGTGAGTGATTACTAGTGGAACCCAGTGGTTGTTCTCATTCCTTATAAACTGTTTGTTTTAATTATGCTTTTGTTGCTGCTATAAACAACCGGTTAAAACGAAGTTTCAATCGATTGAAAATCTGCAAACAGTTTATTTTACATTGTTTGATTGGCTTCCTTGATTGCTTAATCTGTGATTTTTTTTTATAAAGGTTCATTCTTATAAAAGATACAAAAATATAATCTTATTGTAGTATTAAATTTATTTTTTAAAATAATATCAGAGTTATATAAAAGTTTGTTAGATTTAAAGGTTGATACATCACATAAACTCTCAGAAAAATATGCTTTAAATGGTTTACGAAGTTATTTGTATATAATAATTATTTAGGAAAAATAATATTTATAGAATTAAGTGATGATAAGTTGATTTTAGAAATTGAGGTATTTAGTTAATTGAATTTAAAATTAGATTTAACCATAAATGTTATATTAATCAATTTTGCAAGTATATATCATTAATAAGAACATGTTAAAGGCACGTTGAAAAAAATAAATATTAACTAAAATGTATGCTTCCATTTAAATCAATTCTATTCAAGACGAATTATACATAAACTCAATTAATATATTCACAAATAACCACAATTTTTGATAATACATGTTGTATAAGTTGATATGTTGCAATCCTTGCATATTTTGTGGTTGTATTGAAAATTTTGGATAGGATGAAGTCATTGTTCTTGATTAATGAAACTAGGAACAACACTAGTGTTAATGTCATCTAGGGTTACGTCGTGGATACTTTTTCTCTTCTTATTTTTCTTTAGGCCATTTTGATAATGCATATACTTTTGAGCGTGACTTGCAATTTGAGTTGAAGTTTTTGATGGAATGTAACGTTTTGAAATGCTTTTCCAATCTCCTGGGCTACAATTTTGGAGTCCAATAAGAAATAACCTGTAATGAAAAACCTCAAAGTTAATTCATCAAAAACTTTAATTTAAATTTGATCTTACAAAAAATGTATTTGTAACTTAATATTTATATATAATTTTATACATCTAAAAAATAAGACTAAAAAGTTGATAATAATAAATTCATCAAATTTAACATAAAATTTAATAAAATATATTATATTTCTATAAAACATTTTTTTTAATTAAAATCAAATAATCTCACACTAGCTCTTGGAATTTTTAGCCATTTATATACCCAATATAACGTAGAAACAAGGAAAATAAAATACTAGAATTTCATTGAAAATGTACCTATGTTCATTTTCTGTCCAGCGCTCATAACGCTTGTGATGTGACTTCGATACGGGAGGTGTTGAGTGATTTAAATAGTTAGGCATTTGAACCCAACCAGATAGAACATGTTCAGATATAATAGTGTTTGGTGATATGGCAGAAACATGAGTGGCAGGAACCGTGGAAGGAGTAGGAGCGTGATTGTAACAAAATACGTTAGGGGAAATAGGTTGAGTGGTTAGTGTAGGAAATCACTCCTAAATTGAAGTAGATTCATGAGGTGAAACATTTGATATAGAGATCGTACTTGTTCCAACACAAACCTTTATAGAAGAAGATGTTCAAAATTGAAGTTATTAAAATCATCAATCTAGTCATAAAAATACTAAATTAAGTATCATAACTTAAGAAACTACAAAAATTTTACTTTCAAAATTAATAACATTTGCTACGATGAAAATGTTTTAACTCTTCAAGAATTTAAAATAATATATATAATATGTTAACAAATTTCATAATATCTAATAATGATGTCAAATAAATATATATATATATAAATATTTTTTGAATAATTTTAATATATCCTATTAAAATTCATAATTTTCGTGATGAAACATTATCAAATATCAATTATATAAGATGATTATGTGAGTAGTCATTATCATTAATTAAAATATTATATGAATAATTAAATTAAAAGGAATTCAAAATATTGAAATAAAATTAAAAGATGATAATAAGAATAGGAAAAACAAATATTATATTGAAAAAATTGTTAAAACTCAATTTTAAATCAGAAGAATTTGTAGATATAAAATACCTCATTATTAGTAGAAATCAATTCGTCACCAGTGAAGCCAAACATCTTATTGATATCATCATCAGTTATAAAAACGACGTTATCGTCTTTTTTCCACTCATCGGTCAATCCTAATATCCTATCGATTTCATCATCAAAAGAAATGATATCAGTACTATCATTATTGACTTCACAATCAATTATAGAAATAACATCATTGTTTTGGTTAGTCATTATTCTTCTTTCTTTTTCAATCACTAATCACTTAAACTCAATATTATTTTTTTCTCTCTTATACTCTCCTTTGGAATGTGTTTTCTCATCACACACTTCTTCTATCTATAAGAAATTGTTTGAAAAGAAGATTTTAAATAATATTTTTCTTTAAAATTAAAGATACGATTATAAATTTAATATTTAAATATTTAGGATTTATATAGATATTATATTTCATGAAATTTATTTAAATTCAAATTGTAAATACTTTTTTATTGTAGGTTTTAATTTTTTTAAAATTTAATTTATAGTTTATTTATTTTTAAATTTGAAACGTATCACACATACACAGTAAGAATAAATTTTGAGTGATATTAATTTTTATCAGAAACTTTTTTTCCCTAAAAATGCATACTATAACTTTAACATTCGTTCTTTGATTAATATTATAATTAATATTAAAAGACAATATTACTGAAAAATAGGCACCCCGAATATTTGAATAAAAAAACTAGAAGAATTCTCATTGAAGGAAAAACTTGTATTATTACTACTTTAGAATATATTACAAATGTTCTAATAATATCTAATTTCTAAAATAAAATTAATTGTCCAATGACATATTTTTTTCAATTATTGTAGAAATAATTGACTGATAATTTCCAATATTTGTCACATTTATGAGAATGAAGAAATGAAAAAAATTAAACTTTAAATTAATTTCAAAAAGAAAATTATAATATTTTTAACCAATTATTACTTTTTTTGGCTAGAAATTAATTTTTTTAAAATTTTTAATTTAAAATAAATAACTACTAAAAATTTTATATTTTAATGTTATAAAGGATCAAATTGAAAAATAAGTATACAAAAAGAAATCTTCTTTTATATATTGTTATGTTTAAAAGTCTTTAATGATAAAAATAACCTCTTATACTAAAAAGAAGTTAAAGAACCTTAAAAAATAATTTATAAATTATTTATGCATTGAAATTAATCACTCTTATTAACATACTTAACCAACTAACATAAATATTCTATGAACCATTAACTTAATATAATTAGTTACTTTATTAAAGAGAATTAACTCACTTGGTGTTTTTTAAGGATATGTCGTGAATACTTTTTCTTTTCTTATTTTTCTTTAGGCCATTTTGATGAAGCCTGTATTTTTTAGCGTGACTTGCAATTTGAGTTGGAGTTTTTGATGGAATACAATCTTTTGAAATTTTTTTCCAATTTCCCGGAGTACAATTTTGAAGTCCAATAAGAAATAACCTGTAATGAAAAACCTCAAAATTAATTCATCAAAAACTTTAATTTAAATTCAATCTTACAAAAATGTATTTGTAATTTAATATTTATATCTAATTGTATACATCCAAAAAATAAGACTAAAAAGTTGATCTCATAATTAGTAATAAGTTAATCAAATTTAATAAAATAAAATATATTTCTAAAAACACATCCTTTTTTAATTAAAATCAAATAACGTTGAAATTAACTCTTTGAATTTTTAAACATTTATATATCCATTATAACATAGAAAGGAAAACAAATATAAGAATTTCATTGAAAATGTACCTATGTTCATTTTCTGTCCAGTGCTCATATTGCTTGTGATGTGACTTCAATACGGGAGGTGTTGAGTGATTTGAATAGTTAGGCATTTGAACCCAACCAGACGGGACATGTTCGGATGTAATAGTGTTTGGTGATATAGCAGAAACATGAGTGGTAGAAACCTTGGAAGGAGTAGGAGCGTGATTGTAACAAAACACATCAGGGGAGATAGGTTGAATGGTAGGTGTAGGAAACTCAGAAGCAGCTTTCCCATTATCCTTAAATGGTGTAGATTGATAAGGTGAAACATTTGATATAGAAACCCTACTTGCTCTAACACAAACCTTTATAGAAGAAGTAATTCAAACTTAAAGTCATTAAAATCATTAATTTAGTCATAAAAATATTAAATTAAGTATCATAACTTAAGAAACTACAAAATTTTACTTTTGAAATTAAAAATATTTGGTATGATGAAAATGTTTTAGCTCTTCAAGGATTTAAAAAAATATATATAATATGTTAATAACTTTCACAATGATGTATATTATTATTTTAATTAAAAAGTTTTTTACTTTTATTTTTATTATTTAAATATAATATTTTATTATTAATAGGTTATCAAATTGTTATTTAAAAAATGTGTGTTCCAAATGATTATATTTCAATTTAAAATTCAAAATATTTAATTTTTCTTGTTTAGTTAAAGTTTTAAAAAATAGCATTCACTTAACTCTTTAAGTGTTTTTCTTAAATTTAAATTTTTGCAAGATTGTTTATGGGAAGAAAGTGAAAATCTCATTTTTCTTACTTGTTGAATTTTTAAATGCGATAAATATATATATTACTTTATTAAATTGTTTAATTCGAGAAATGATAAAAAGCTATGATAAAAATATGACCTAATAATAATTGTAATAATAATGGTACATGAGTAGTCGTTATGATTATTTAAAAAAATTATATGAATAATTAAAATAATTAAAATTCATTGGAATCATAATTTGTCACTTAGGCTTCTAAAAAAATAATAAAATAAAAAATAAAATAAATAAAATTAAATAAAATAAAATAAATAAAATAAAATAAAATAAAATAAAAATAACAGAAAATAACAGAAAAATAAAAATAAAACAAATAAAAATAACAAATAACATAAAAATAACAAATAACATAAAATAACAAATCAAATCAAATCAAATCAAATAACTAAAATAATAAAATAAAAAATAAAAAAATAAAATAAAATAAATAAAATAAAATAAAATAAAATATAAATAATATAAAATAACATAAAATAACAAATAAAATAAAAAATAATAATTAAAATAAAATAAAATAAAAGGAGTTCAAAATCTTGAAATAAAATTGGAAAATGATTATAACAATAGAAAAAAATATCCTATTGAAAAAATTATTAAAACTCGACGTGTAAACCTTAAATTCAAAAAAATATAAAGAAGAATTTATCAATATAAAATACCTCATTACTAGTAGAAATGATTTCATCATCGGTCATGTCAAACATCTCATTCATATCATCATCAGTTATACTAACGACATCATCGTCTTTTTTTCACTCATCATCACCAGTCAAGCCAAACATCTCATTAATATCATCATCAGTCATAGAAACAACATCATCGTCTTTTTTCCACTCATCGGTTAATCCCAAAATCCTATCGATTTCATCATCAATAGAAATAATGTCACTATTATCATTATTGATTTCACAATCCATGGTAGAAATGAAATCACTGTTTTGGTTAGTCATTATTCTTCTCTCTTTTTCAATCAATAACCACTTAAACTTAATATGATTTTTGTTCTCTGTTATACTCTTTTCTTCTTCGGAATGTGTTTTCTTACGACACTCTTCTTCTATTTATAAGAAATGAAATTGTTGAAATGAAAAGAAGATTTTAAAAATATTTTTTCTTTTACAATTAAACAATTTTATTTAATAAATGTACTGGACAGGAGTGCTCATGTGATCAGGACTTTGGTCCAAGTATTTGGGTATGGTCAGCTCGGTGGAGAATAATTAAAATAGGGAAAATAATAAGTTTAATCATATGGTAATATAATGTTGTTAGTTAAATATATATGTCGATATATTAAGCTGTTAGAATAGAATATATGTGAATATATACAAAGTTGTTGGTTAAATAAATATACGCATAGAGTTGTTATATTGAATAGATGGAGATATTATACGGTGAGCACCCAAGAATAGAATAAAGGTGTACGAGATTCTCTTTTGTTGTTAGCCCGTGAGTAAAGGTGTCCGTAGGACGAATATTTTTCTATTATATATGCTTTCAGTTGAGATTATATTCTCATGAATAAAAGCTGTTAAGGGATAGCTATAAAAGGGGCTTGAGACCCCGATAAAGGTATGTTGTTTCTGAGTATTAGAAACTAGAACTAATTATTATTGTATGCTCTCACTAACTTGATCGCTTGATCGCCAGAGTGTGATGAACTGGTAGAGTCCCCTCTGTCTCACTGGAGTGCACCAAGAGGAGACAGATTAGAAGCATTGCTCATCCAGACAATTCGAAGGTCAACCAGCAAGAACAATGAATAACTTAGTTATTATTGTTTATATTTAAATATGTGAAGCAATTCTGTTATGTAAATATTTTCTATTAGGATCCACTTAAATTTAAGTTGTTGATATTTCTTAGGATTTAGATAGATATTTTATCTTTAAATTTATTCAAAAAAAAAATATTTATTTTATCTTAAATTCATTCAAATAGATTATCAAAAACTAAAATACCAATTTACTTAAGATGTAGTTTATTCCAACCACGTTTAACTTAAAATATACGGGGAAATGAAATGTATTATTATTAATTGTTATAAATGATTAATTAATAATAATTTATAAATATGTAACAATTTATTTATTTAATATAAATCTATAACTCTATAGTAATTAATAACAGTATCCAGTTTTGTAATTTTTTGGTGTGTATATTTTTAATTATTTTGCTTTTTATAATCTAATAAATATTTCATCTATATAATGGAAATGTAGTTACTATAAAAAAATATTTGACAGACTATAGCCTTTTTTTTAATAATAAATTGATAAATGAAACTTACTAAATTATATCTAACATAATATGTCTATTTTTTTCATGGTATGTTTTAGGTTTAGTTATAGTTATTGTCGATAGAGATGACAATGCGAGACAGGCCTTGCGGGTCGGTCTGCAACCCGCTACTAAAAAGCGCAAGGTAAACTTATTAATCTAGTCCACTAAACCGCTTAGGCCCACCTCGCATAATTAGCAATCCACATGGACCAACAACGGAACGGTTTCGCCCGCTAGCGCGCATAAATAAAAAAAAATTATTTTATTTTCCCTTAAAACAAGAATCATACCTCCACTCACTAATTAATGTAGTGTAACATTTATTTTATTATATTTAAAAAATTGAGTTTAATGCAATAAAAAAAGGAACATTTTGTTTTAATCATCTAAGGGTTAATATTAAGAGTGATAGTGAATTTAATTTTAAGTAAACTTATATTTAAAATTTATTAATAAAAATAAATATAAAAAAGAGATTTCAATAAGATACTTGTTAAAAAAAATAGTCATTTTCATTAAAATATTTTATAACAAAACTTTGATAAGATATTCTAATACATTTACATACACATATAGGAAAAATAATCAAGCCTTCTAACAAGACTCATACTTGAATTCAGATGTTAGTTATCATGTGAATTTATTTTGGAAGTGTTATTTTGGTTCTTTGGAAGCTTTATTTTATTTCTTTTCTACATAAAAAAAATGAAAAATTCATGGCATGAGCCAAGGCTGAGGAAACTCGAAGATATATATCAATACAAAATGCATCTAGCTTCACTGCCCCCAGTGAAAAATATTGTACCTAGAAAAAGAAGAGAAAAACTTACAGGCCTAAATCATGTTTACAAGTGTCCTTTGCAACATTCTACCTTCCCAGTGATTATCAATTAAATTCTAACCAACAGGAAAGGTACCATTTTAGCACCAGATTACACACAAATTAGTTACATGTTGAAGGTCGTGGTTTTGGAGGCATATAATAAGAATTACCACAATCAATTGGAGTTTGCATAAGTGGATTCCACCGGTCGAATATTATCCGGCCACCTCTACCCATTCGGCCGCGCAATCTGTACGACGCAGGTGACACCCCATTTGTTGCAATAGAATCTGGTGGCATAATGCCTGCCATGGCCAACTTCTCTGGAAGCAGAGGCTTGGTGAACAATAAAACTGGCTCAAGTGGATCCTGCATAATCCCATGCCACACAACAACTCATCAACAACCATGCTCAACTACGAGGGTTGGTGTATAGAATGTTGAGTTGTGCGAATAACAACTCTTTGCCATGCAATCACACATGGGTGGTCAAAATTGAATTAACTACATAAATCATTTAGGATTATACCATCAAGAATTGCTCTTCTTGTGCACTCACATGATACAGTTCTTTCTAGATAGATAGGTAGATAGATAAAAAATTAAATACCAGTTTATGAGGCCACCCATGCGGGACATATCTTCTCCTAAACTCTTGCTTTGTGCTGGCTGCAGGAACCATGGGCAGGTTGGTGTCATGGGAAGGCAAACTCTGTACTGCAGACCGTGTTCGAGGAAAGCGGTTTGTCATGACATCATCCGAATCAAAATATTCCTCTTCACTTGAAACAAACTTGGAAGAGAAGGCAGTAAAGCCAGAGAATGCCAAGTTGTCTTCCAAAAATTCGGTTTCATGCTGAAATAGAGAATTACACATTGGTTCATAGGTTCAAAAAATATGCTCGCAACGGATACAAGCCAAAAGAATAATTCTAAACTCCACAGCGCTAATAAATTATAAAATTGATCCAGCAAGGTGCATCAAATAGCATAGTTATATACAAATTCTTACTCCTTTTTTTTCTTTTTTGAGCCTTCTTATTCTTAGTCAACCACTAAGAACTAGAGCATGGAGATTGCTTATTACAACTCTGATTAGCAGATAATATACTTAGTGCAGATGGCCAAAACCAACAAATAAGAGTAAATAAATTCTCATTGTTTTCACTGTGTGAGGTCTCAAAATATATACGAGAAGGTTTGTATTCTAACTCAACGAACCAAAGACAAAAGCAATCCAGTCAAGATTCAACCAAACACGGGAATTAACACTAAGGATCGGCTCTAAACAGCCAGTAGATTCAACATAATAAACATACAAAAGAATATCCATACCTTGTACTTCATTTGCATCCTTTGCAACGTAACTTCACTCTCCATTACTTCTCTTTTTTTCTCCTCCCTCTGGTCATCATTGTATATCAACACAATAAGTATTAAGTATGAAGACAAAAAAGGATATAAATACGGTACAACACCCATGAAATAACTTGAAAGTCACACCTTGATCAAAGCTTCCAACAAGCTCTTAGCTTGGTCAAGGTTGCGCCTGACCTGTTCGTGATGAAAGCTTCAAATAAGTTTTCTAGTACTATATATTGCATCAGAAACACTCTAGTTGGGAAGAAAGAAATCTATCTCTTTAGCCATTGATTTCTTCAGAAAGACAATATGAATTATTAACATTTTTTACATCAACATTCCTAAAACATAATGAAATGAATTAAAATCATTCTTTTTTAGTATAACTGACAATTATATCAATAATAGCAGCAATACCATCTATTGTACAAACAACAGTATAAACAACAGATCAAAGTAAGAAAGTATTAGAAAGTGGGTCTTAGGCTTAAATCCACTTTACAAAATTGACTTGCAAGATTAATTTTGTACCCACTTTTATATTATAATATAGTCATATCTCTAGTTAATTTTAGATGTCCAATATACCCCCTTCACACCGAGAACTAGACGTCTTAAGTGTGGGAATAGGTATTTATGAGTGGTTTGATTGCAGATGACACGATATGCTCTATACACCTTACTAGAATAGGCTCCAATGCTATATTAGAAATAACTCAATCTTATAAAACCAACTTGCAAGTTGAGGTTTGTATCTTTAGATATTATAAATTGGTCAACGATGAGCAATTTCCAACAGAAACCATAAGCTAAAACTTGTGTTTCCATTTCCAAATTGTTTCTTTTTCAAGTGAATTTGCAATTACTTCAACACCAGATTATTCAATTTCATTAATCTAGCTGTAACTTGTCTTATCCACCAAATGGATTTCATTAAAGCATGTCAGCGAAAGAAAATTCATGACAAATGACACTTCAGTTAGATGAGAACTTTTGTTTACCAAATACTATGTTGCCTTTCAAAAAATATACAGCAAACAAGCCACGCACTAAATTATTGGATATATCACTTGAATTATTCCTTTTCTTAGGTCAAATCATGACCACATGGAACAAGGGTCATACGTCTTTCAAGAAACTCAACATTCTCTGAAACAATAATTAGGGAAAAGAAACCTCTACAAATCCTTTAAAAAACTTTTAATCCCTTTCTTTTAAGTAATAATTCATAGTGTAAGGGAAAACCACAAGTTCATAAAATCATTATCGCACACTTAACCAACAGTTGCCTAAGAATCATAATCAATTAGAAGAGCTGACCTGGCGAAGCTTTTCAAATGACTGCACATTGTTCTCCCTCCTTTGCATCTGAAGAGAACAATGTAAGGGCTTAAGTCAACCAAAAACCATTCCAAGTCTTAAATAAACTCATGCCTTTGAGGAAAAAGCATTTACCCAACACTGAGGTACAATGAAAACATGAGCCAAGTTTTCCACCTACCCTTCTTGTGTGAAGTCTGTGGGCCTTCTCCCTTGGCCGAAAGACATTATACGGGTTGGTGTCGTTAACCGGAGGAGGTGGCTGTATGCAAAAATACAGTTCATCTTGTCAAAATTCTTCACAATATAGGCTTGCCCAGCATACTACTTTAGGCAAACAAGCATAGATATAGGCCCCCTCCCCTCCCCCATGAGCAAAACAAATAAAAACAAAAAATATTGAGTACTATGTTAGCAGCAAACTACAGAGTAAGATAACAGGAAAATAATATATTAGTTATAATGTTCTAAAGTCTAACCTGCAAACGTCGCAAAACAGGCTTTTGCCATCGTTCTCGCTGCCCCCAAAAACACGCAAACAAGGGAAAAGATATTTGTCAGATACTAACTAATAAAAGGAAATAAAAAATTACCAACCATAATTTTAATAGCATGAATACGCAATGCCATAATATACTTTGTAGCACAACTTAGGCACTTTGGATCTATCACATAAAGTGACATAGGAACAGACATAAATCAAATGTTTCAAGCTAGGTGGATGAAATGGAGACATTTTCAAGTGTTATTTTTCTTTTTCAATGGTGCAATTCAAACACAGGAAAACTTTCTGGAAAACAATAAGATCCAATGCATCATGGTACAAAATATTTAGTAAAGAGCAAACAGGTATGTGCTTAGCGTTATTGATATAAAAATGTTGTGGTGGATAAGTGGAGTTAACTTGTCAAATGGAAGTGTGATGCCACCATGGCAGAATAGCACGACAGTTTAGATTCCTTCTACTATTTTACATGGATTACACAGCATTTTACAGTGTCATCCACCATTTTCTACGATTGTCATTGCCACATGGCAAACATTGGTCACTTTTTAAAAAATATTATAAAGACCAACTAGGGCAGCTTTTACAACCTTTTCTGTTATCATTTTGTTATGATCAACTCTGACAATCTTGTCTCACCACTACCAGGAGACAACCACCAAGGTGTCTTCGTCAGTTATTCCCTTTCTTTTGTTTTTCCTGTCCTCATTTTTATTTTCTTCCTTCCATATCACAACCTCATGTCTATTTATTCGGATGTTTTTTCTTCTTCCTTTCAACTCCCGTGACCACAAGTGTCATTAGTTTTTGTTATTTAATTTTAGTAGACTTTAATTCATCCACCATGTTTACACTATTTATCTGCAACGTCATCCATATCATGTGGCAGGCTTCAGATTTCCATTATTGTCAACCATCCCCAGCTGAATGTTGGCGAAAATAAAAGACAGGACAGGGAATGAATGCATTTGATAAAAAGTAGAGCCAGCATCTATTGGGCAAATGATGGTACAATCTAGCTTGAGATCATTGGGACATATGAGGGTAAAACTAATAAAAACCCTATTAAAACAGTCTATGCTTAATTAAAGGTAGAGAAAGACAATGTAAAACTCAGAGAAGTCACTAAAAAGGACAAATATCTAAATAGCATTTGTTATGGCCAAAAACAACCAAGGTTATAAGACTCGAGAGTCTACATAGACTTGTGAGAAGTCTGTAAACTCAACTCGTAAACCCAACTCGTAAGAGTCTACTTCGTATAAAATTTCAATAAAAAAAATATTCATAATACCAATTTTACAATATTGAAATAAAGAAGTTTATATACCAACAAGTCCATTAAGACTTTAACTTCTTATGGTACTAAAACATAAGGTTCATAATCATATCTAGTCCCAGCAAGATGACGTTTGAATCTGAAAAGGTCTCCATTAAATGTCTTTGAAGAGTAATTACATCTCACTTTTTTTCCATTATGCAAAACATCTCTTCCGTGTTTCCATCCAACATTTGTTCTATTTCCCACAACATTTTATTTCTAGGTGGACGTGATGAAGATGTACCAACACTGCTAAAATTTGAACCAGTTCCCAACATCACTAAACTTTACCTGCTAGACACAATCAATAAAAAAGTAATTATATTAACTTTGTTTCCAGCCACACTAAACAAATCCCCCCAAATCACTTTATTCCCGAAACCTCCATGCTTTTTAATTTATGCATGAAATCTCCATCCCGAAACCACACATGCCACTACCATTTCTTATTCTCCATTCACCATTCACCCCAAACAAAATCACGAACCCAAACCCAACCTCAAATTCCCATTCACCCTAACCCCAAACAAAATTGTGAAACCTAGCTATGACACAGAACCAGAGTATCTAACTGAAAACGAAGGTAGAACGAGACAACGGTGCTAGGCGAGGCGACGAGACGCGAAATGACGGTAGGGCAATTGTTACACGACGCAAGACGATAGTGAGAGACGACAAGGTGACGGTGAGCAACGGCGAGGTGAGAAGGAAAACCTCAAATGAAACACGAACCAGGACAAGTACAAAGCAATAAAAGTCTAAAATCGTTCACTCAGCTTGAGAATCGCGGGTTTAATTGATTCTACCAAGTCTATCTCGAGTTTGCTGAAAAACGAGTTTGTTCACATGTTGACTCGTGACCCAAGAGTAGACTCTTAAACTCGGACGAGTTAACTTGCAAGTTTGATAACAATGAGAACACAATGGCTCGATTCACTCGCATCAAGTACGGGATAAAATTCAAGAGTCCTTTTTCACATGTCAAAGGCGCATGCTCGTCAACTTCACATTGTTCTTCGAGCCACCTCTCTAGGCAGGAAAATTATGTGCAAGTTCTTGTCACATATCAAGAGTGTTGTTGATGAGCTCCCTCCATGAAGAACATATTGATGTGATTTTGGAAGTATTACCTAAAGATAATGCACCATTAGTTTTAGTTATTGATAGCATATTCAAGAATACTCCAACTCTTGAACTTGAGGCTCTTGTGCATTGTGCATGAATCTTAGGCCAATAGGTTTCAAAAACAATCATAATCTTAATGGTGGATAATGTTTGTGGTAGTGATAGCCATGTACAGAGATTGAGGTGGCAACAATGGTGGTTGTCATGGCGATGGTTCTGGCATAGACCATGAAGGATGTTTTATGAACTTCCAACTTCAAATTTGCTTGAAGTATGGTCACACTGCCAATATTTGCTTTTGTAAAGCTAATGCAAATTATCAACCTAGTGAATCTCTTGTCTCTATAATCCTACAACATTGCAACCTACCTAATTCAACACATCCCTGTCCAACACCAAGACTTTTAAAAACTTGGGTCAATCACAACTTGGAGATTCCAAATCAAGAGACTAATACCATCTCACTCAGCTACTCCTAGTGTTATGCTTGCTACTGCTTCTTCACAAGTTGTTGCTAACTCTACATGGATCCATGACTAAGATGCATTTTTTAATGTTACTGGTGAGCCTGATAATGTACATCAATTGACTCAACTTGAGCCTGAACCAAATTTTCAATAAAACACCATAATATAAATTTCTAAGGACCTCTAGTTGTGCTTGTTTCTGTTTGAGATCCTATACCACTCAATCTTGATTTTCACAAGATTGTTTTCTTGGGATATTTCCTGGGAAACTCAACATCTCAGAAGGGCTATAATTGTCTCTCTGCTCCAAGCAGAATTTACATTCTAAGGATGTGATCTTTATTGAAAAAGTTTCCTTACTCTGAAATTTTCAAGAAAAGGCCCACTAATGCTATCTCGCTCCCTATACTTCACTTTTAACCTAGACCTGTCTCTCCACCATGTCTTAAATCTTCCTCTCTCTTCTCCAAACCACGCACCTCAAAGTTATGTCTCCACCTTCACAACAGCTTGTCCCTTCCTCTGAAAACAATTATCAAAATATGGGTGTAAATATTGCATATTGTACAAATGGAGTCTAGTGTTGAAATATGAGTGTAAATATTGCACAATTAACGTACAATAAATATAGATTGATTGGATAATAAATATAGATTTGTTTGCAAGAAATCCCTAAAATTAAGAGATTGGGATTAGGAGTTTATTTGGTATATTTGCTCAAAATTTAAAGTCTTCGTGTCTAGAGATTTATTTCCTTTTATTAGGCTTTCGATTTTCCTTTTAAATACTTTAAATACCAACATATTGTTTCTTTTTTAGATTAAGAAAAGTAATTCCATAATTATTGCTTGCGACCTACACATTTTTTCACATGGTATCAGAGCTCAAGGTTTTCCCTAGAGCCCTGATCTCTCTTTTTACCACTTACCACGTTCATTGCCATTTTATCTTCAAGATGCAGCCTTTAATTGCTACAGTTTCATCATAAGAGCCTTTATTACTATTTTCTCTTCTATATAAAATCACCCATCGACAAAGGGAGGATTAAATATGGAGAAGATAAAAAGACAGAAAGACCTATTGGGAACACTTAGGAAACCCTTTTAATTGTACTCTCTTGCTCTCTCTGCCAGTATTTCTTGTACGAGTGTCTCATTTAATGTTAACTCTAGGATTGTGGATTTGGGAGCTACGGATCATGACATACTTGCCTTAACTCTTTCATTCTTATACCCAAGTTTGTCAAACTCGAGAGTCTACGTAGACTCGTAAGAGTTTACTTCATATGAAAAAAAAAATATTTAAAAAAAAAAAGAGCACTCCAAATAAAAAAAAGCACTCCAACTTAAAAAACACTAAAAAAACATAGCACTCCAGCTAAAAAACAAAGCACTCCAAATAAAAAATCTGCACCAAGGTTCCCCCAATTTAATGCACCCCAATTAAATAAAAACGCCCAATTTAATGCAGCCCAATTAAAAAAAAAACAAACCAACCCTAATTCCCCACGTATTAAGCATAAACCTGTAATGCACCACTCAAAAGACAGCACCATCAACAACCAAAACAGAGTAACTGCAGCACCACCCACCTCTAACTTATATGAGATCACCACCGCAGAACACTACTCTAATGAACGCACCGCAACCCGCGACCACCCGCACGAACGCCACCACTGCGCGACCTCCACACGACCACCAACATCACCACCGCACGATCAGAGAAGACGCAACAACCATGAAAACGAATGTGAACCCTAAACGACCCTTCAGAACGACACTGTATTGGATTAAAACAAATACCCATCAGAACTCGCCAACTTGGAGCAGACTCGCGAGTTTAACCGAGTTCATCGAGTTTACTCTGAGTCTGCTAAGTTTACTCAAAACCGAGTTTACTACCGAGTTAACTCGGTTAGGGTGGGTGGAAATGTTAACTCGAATGAGTAAGCGAGTTCACTCACGAGTTTGACAACCATGCTTATACCCCATCTCCAAGCAATGGGAAAATCATTGTTGCCAATGGTTCTTTGGCTACAGTGGTAGGATATGGAGATATTTATTTATCTTCAAAACTTATTCTTAAAAATGTTCTACGTGTCCCAAAACTTCAACAAGTCTTACTCCATAAAAAAACACATCACCTCTATTGTTTTGCAATGTTTTCCCCATCTTTGTGTGTTTTCCAGAAGCAAGACTCGGGGAGGAGGATTGGACTTGCTAAGGAAAGAAATGGACTTTACTACCTAGAACCATCCCAAGAATCCAAAGTTGATCAACCCATGTCTCTACTAAACATATCAAATAAAGAAACTCTTTGGTTATACCACTATCACCTAGGACATCCATCATTTTTTGTTTTAAAAATTATGTTTCCACATTTATTTGAAAATCTACATACCTCAAACTTGCATTGTGAGGCTTCTAAATTAGTTAAACACACTCGTGTATCTTTTCCCATTAGCAATAATAAAAGCTCACAACCTTTCCAATTAATCCAGTGATATATGGGGACCATCTATTATACCTAATATCTCTAGGGAGCGTTAGTTTGTAAGATTTATGTACTTTTTCTTCCAGAAAAAGTTTAATCGAATCAAGATCTGATTTACCACATTCCAGGTCTGGATCCAATGGTCAGATGTGCTGACCAAGCTTCTCTCTCCAGCCAAAAGGCAAACTCAATGTGAAAGGGTTTTATGAAGAATCTTCACCTTGAGTTTAAGGGGGAGCGGATTACAGCATAAATATACATTTTTCATTGTTTTAAAATAGAATAATCTTAGTTGCCAACTCTAAAGTTTGTTAGTCTGTTATCAACCCTTGTACAGCTGAACCAATGAGGGCAGCCACTATAAATGCTCCCTGTGTATTCTGTTTGGTTGAATGAAATGAAAAACTCCATTCTCAGATAAATTCTCTCTAAAATGCTTAAAGAATTAGACATAGCAAAAAATTTGTACTCACGGGTATTGTTCAAACCCATCCCAATATTAATAAAGAATGCCGAAATTGACCGGACAGGAGTATGGGTATGGGTAGTCCCGATCTTTCAAATCAGAACAAGGATGAGGATGAGTATGTACATATGTGTTCAGTCCTCATCCTCACCCATGCTAGTTTTAAATTACTAAAACATTTTTAGTTTATTTGGTACTTTATTTTGAAATTTATGCAATTATAATTTCTTTATTCTTATTTGGCATTGAAGAGAAGAAAATGTGACAATTGACATTGAGTTCTTAAAATTATTTTTCTTAGACGTGTGTACAAGTATATGACAAGAATGGAGATGGGACACAAATTTCATACCCATCGACTATTGGGGACAGGGATGGGTATGAGATTTTACTTCAGGGACAAGGATGGGTATAGCCAAACCCACACCTACTCTGCCTTGTTTATCATCCCTACAAAATATGTATGAAGACCTGGTATGGTACACCTTCCATATTCCTAATGAAGGTCATTATTGAAAGTCATTCACAAAGTTATATATAGATAAAAAAAGAGGCATGCCCCTCATAAATGATGATAACATGATGTTGATTCCATACCTTCTCTTTCCAATAATCATATACAGACTGGATAAGTGAATATTTGAAGCCCTGCGCTTGTAAGGCCTAACAAATAAAGGAGACAACTTTTGATAAGCCCAAAAAGAATCATATACATGATACAAGCAAAGTAATATAATATTTGCATTGCAGAACAATGAAACCAAAAGCATTCTGAAATTTGAAAGATCGTCCTACATACCAGGAACAATAAATTAATAGATAATAACCTAGATATGGAAATCTTTGAAGAAAACCAATAATTCATCAGCATCAGGTTAAAAAAGACTACTAAATCATATTGAGGTTTTCATCTAACATGAAAACTGTACAAATACATCCAAAAATAATATTAAACTTAAAAATTACACCTTCATCATTCACATAAAATGTTCAGTTTTCGCACTCAGATCCTTGAAAGAAAAACACTTGAATAACAGGAAATATCCATGATTTGTCTTTACAAGAGTATTGAGATTGAGTTTGAAAATCGGTGCATAAACATCTAGCCAGAACAATGTAATCAGTCCGCTTTCATTACAGACAGGTTAAAAAATGTTACGATAAGCCCAACTGGTCCTACACATAACAGCTAAAAAGAGTTGGTTTTTGACAGCAGATCAAATCCCCTACAACAAAGTATCAAACCATTACCACTTCCATTCTCCTTAATTAAATGAACTGCAGAAAAAAGTGACAGGTTTAGCCTCTTAAAATTTGGGCTTAAGGCCTAACTCAATCCCATAAAACTAATTTATAAGGTGAGAACTGCCCAGGCTCTACATGTACTGCTTAGACAATGAGACTAAACATAACCCAACACACCCAGCACAATGAAGGCAGACCAAGGCTTGGGCCTATAGTGCGGGCAAAGCAAGTGATCCAATAATGCATAGGACAGAGTCTAATATTAAAATTTGACTTCAGCTCTAATTCAACTTTACAAAACTGACTTGTGAGGTAAAGATTGACGCCTTACAGTATTACTTCAGCCATATCTTTAGAGTATGTGGGACTACAAACACCCCTCACCAGCACAATGAAGGTGCTGGAGCCAGCAATAAAAGACAGACCAATGACATGCAAGTAAGGCAAGATGGGGGTGGTTAAAAATAAAAACAACTTTTCAACATAGCCCTTAACACTTCAAGCTAATTCAGTTTTCCATGCAAAATATAAAAACCACTCTAGGAAAAAGTAGCTGAAACAAAGAAAAATATGCAACAAAGCAGTCCAGTCTCTTTTCATATCAGTGGAAAAAATCAATCAAAACAAACATGAGAGTCTATGAAAAATGTTAGAGCAAAGATATACTAAAAAATTTGAGAACTGTATAAACTATAAGCTGCACGCAGTCTATATCTCCTAACCCATTTCTGCACTAGGGCTACACATAGCACACAGATTAAGCGTAAATGCTATATAAGGTTCTGAATTTCCATCAATATAATTGTATTACTGGAAATTTGCTGTAACTTGCTCAAGGCATGTGTGAAGGACTATGGATGAAAATAATACTTAATGACCTTAAAATAAAGGTTGACATCCCTATGCAATTGTACTATGATAACAAGTCAACCATGAGCATTGCCCATAATCTAATCCAACATGATAGGACCAAACATATTGAAATTGACAGGAACTTCATCAAAGATAATCTTGACAGGGACCTAATAGTTACAACTCATGTCCCTAGAGTATTTCAGATAGGAGACATTTTCACTAAAGGACTTCCTCCAAGCAAATTTCAGGATCTTCAAGATCTTGTATGCAATTTGGGAATGATTGATATTCATTTACCAACATGAGGCGGGGTGTTGTAAATAGCAAAGTATTAGGATTAAAAATATTCTCAATATCTCCACAGTAATTAGGAAAAAATATCTTCACAATCTCCATATTCATTTCAACATCTTTTTATTTCCTTTTTTAAAGGTTTTGATTATAAAAATAGAGATGATAAGAATGTAATTGGTGTGTTATCAATAAAATATTTTTTTATTTTCTTACATAGTTCAAGTACATTCTTGCTCTTCTTGATTCTGGATCCGCATCAATGATCAATCCCAAATTGGATGAAAATATGCAATAAAAATTTCTTACTTTATTTTGGTTAATCTGTCTATATTACAACCAGTATCATAGATCAAAATCTCTAACAAAGTATGCGATGCACCAATGAAGCATGATTTTGTTCCAGATCTTAGCATTTAGGTTTTAGCATAAAGTATAAGACTTCCATCACATTCAATACATTTAGGCTTTTCAAATATAAAGGACTTTCTCCTTAGAAAATATAGTCAATCAATTCCTACCATTAGTTCACACTAATATTAATGGTCTGAATTTCTCAAAAAATGGTCCATGAAGGTTGGGATTTTTATATTACTGGAGTGTGCTGCTAACTGGTTTTCGAAATAATCAAATTTCGGTCATGATGCATAACCCTTTTTCTTGTTCTTGTAAACTTTATTTCTCAGAGGGTTAATGATAAGTCCACCAAGTGAGGTTCTCGACATCCAAACAAAGAAAATACAAAAGGAGTTCAACAAATTTCGTTCACTCTATTATAGAAGGATTCCAAACAACCTGCAGGTCATTTCTGTAGAATTCTACATGTAGGACCATTAATATAAAAATACATACTTCCTAGCTAGAACATTAATGACTAATCATTCAAGAACCATAGGGACAACTGCTTGTTCTTAGTAAATAAAGTACAAAAGAATTAAGTTCAGTAATAACTAGACCACCCAACACAAAAAAAAAAACTTATTCAAGATGGATTATGAACAGGTGAAGACACAATAAATTTTTTTGACCTCAATAGCAGTATCAAGCCGTAGTTGCACAGGAATTGGTGAACCAAGAGTAGGTGTTATAAGTCCAGCTCTTTCTCGAGCTTTATGATCCAATACCTCCAACTTGAAAAGAAGACTCTCAAACCTATCCACCAAATAAATTAAATGAAAACTGAAAGAACCAAAAACACAATGGAATAAGAATTAAGCAAACCAAACAGAGGAATAAAAATACTTGTTGGGCTGCAACACAAGACTTTCAAGTTGGTGAAGTGTTAGGTTAAACTCAAAATTAAACAGAAACACATTTAAACACTAACAAAATCATTATGTTGAACATCTTAACCGTAATCAACTAGTTTACATGAGTAGAATTTGGATTGTCTTGCTTTTGCCTCTTTTTAACATAATGCTATTTTGTTTCAAATTTCTAAGGGCGCACTCAGATAAACAACTTAATTAAAGACTTGTTGAATAAGTACTTATATATAAGTTGTTTCTATAATCAAAGAAAAGATAGGGTTAAACTGTTTTCATATAAGTATTAAGTTATAAGTTGTTTTCATAAGTTATCTTGAAAAGCCTGTTGAAATAAGCTAAAAACATCTTATGGACATATAATAAGTCATTTCCATAAACTCTAACAAACACTTATACCAGTGCTTATGTCATAAAATAAACCTACATAAGTTGTAAATATGCTCTTTCAAACCCACCCTATATCTACTTATAAGTACAAATACAATAAAAAAAAGCTGATGCATTGCAAAAGAAATGAGAGTTAACAAATTCAGCTAAACCAAGATCAATAGGATGCCCTGATTTTAAGAGGTCTAGAATATATAATGCATTTGATAAAATAATGGAAAAAAGAAAAAAGCAGCAGATATATGTTGGAACACAAAACATTATCTTATCATATCTTAGATAACTTAATTTATCCTCTAGGTTTATCTTCCCCGTATCTTCATTTTCTCTTAGGATTAGTTACCATATTTCTTTATCTTATCATGATTTCTTTCCCTAATAAGAGGACTATGAGTTAGAAGTCTAAGTTTAATGAACATATCAAACACATCAATACATTGTAATATATTTCTTCAACTAATAGAATATTATACAAAATCTCTCTACTCCCTGTTCTAGCCTTCAATACATAAAACTCCATAATATCAATGTAGTACAATCCTCTGTGAACTGTCCCATCACTACTACATTGTTAAGCTCCTTAAAATTTGGAGTTCGTCTTTCTTGCCATATCAACCCTATGTATCTTCTCACTGTTTGCTCCCTATAGCTTTTGGATGGTCATACCACTTTGCCTAGCACTATTTACCTCCTGCTTCATCATTTTGCTCTCTCTTTTTGCTGGTTGGTTACTTTGTCCTCTAAAGAAATAGTTGACATCAACTTACTATTTCTAGTTTTGCTTGGCTCTCCCTACTTTGCCTTTGAACTCATTTGGAGGGTCCTCTTGTTTGGATGTGTGTTGCTATTTGTTGCTGTTTGGTGACTGTTGTTTGTAGATCCTTTCAAGTGTGACTGTAATTGATCTGTTGCATCCTTTTGTTGTTTGATGGATACACTAGTCTTGTTTTTCCGTTGTGTTTTTGCCCCTCTTGTTTGGCTGTTTGGCAGCTGCATTTCCTACACATCACCTGTTTGATAATAGCTCTCACTTTTTAACTTGTTCTCTCCATAACCTCTATGTTAGTGCTTGTTATTTCTACAGCATCTATTTCTCTCTTTTGGTTTGCCCTAGTTTTACTTTTGTTTGTCTACAACAATAGGTACTCTAGTTTGGTTTTCAAATTGTCTTCTACGACATGTGATACTGATTTTGAGGGAGAGAAAGGACGAAGGTATTGCCCATTGCTTTTGTCCAAAAACTTTTATTCTCTCTATTCTATCCTTCACTGTCTAAAACTCTACAGTTGCAACAAACAACTTATAAAGATGAATACCCTTAAACTGAAACCAACCACTAGAACCACAAATAAATAAATTAAAAGAATCAAGCCAGAAATAAGAACAAAAGATTACATTTCAGGTGCCAAAATCCTCCTCTCCTCATTAAAATCATAAAGCCAATCCTCATCTTCGTTATCTAAGTCATACTCAACAAACTCTCCAATCTCAGCCCGAGCTGCAATAAATAAAAGAACTATCAGTACAAGAAATGGAATTTACAAGAGAACCTTCCAAAATTATTTTTAACATAACTAAATGATCTAAGAAGTGGCAGTACCTCCTCTTGCCCGCAAATAGGAAGTTGGTTGAGAGAAAGTGCAAGAATAGTCCCTTTCATATGTATCCACAATAACAAACTGAGGAGTAGGTATTTCCGCAGCCAATTTCTTGCTGGGAGTTGGATGATGTACCTAAGAATAATAAATAGAAATTACTGAAAAAAGCAACAATATTTCAACCACAAACACATTATCAACTGGTTCCTTTCCTACAATCAATTTTTAATAGAGGAGCCACATCCATACTTTGTCCCTAAATATTGACATTTCAACTACCGAGGCTTCTAATCTGCAAAATATTTAGACTAACTTATCGTTATCAGGATAATAATGACTTAATAAATTAAATACGAATAGTGTAGGTTAGCATGGTGAACATCTTTTCTATTTGAACAAGGGGAAGTGCTAGTTAGATATACTGCAACAGTCATTGCCTTGACGCTGAGTACATAGCATGTAGCTGGAAACTACTAGAACACTGATACAAATAATTGATAAACACTCGGATTTAAACAATTCAACAGAGCGGCATACACCAAAAAGTTAACAAACAGAATACTGGAAAACAGGGTACAATGACAAAACACCACGAACAGTCCATACCTCATGTTCAACCTCAGGAGCAGGAACAGCACGTAACAATTGGGAATTCCGGGTAGAAGCAGGTGCCTCATCGTCTTCAAAGTCCTTGATGGACTTGACAATGGGGAGCTTCTTGTGAATGTCAAGTGGTCGAGGCCTGAAAGACAATCTACTCATTTCCACTCATCTACTTATTCCCCCAACATTTCCACTGTGTTTGAGTCTTCCAACGCCACCACGTTTTTCTATCCCAAGGTTTGAAACCACATGTGAGAGTGTCTTAATCCCTGTGAAGCGAAAAACATATCCCAAACACACAATGTGAAAATTCAAATGTTGTATCCCCTACGAACACAACCAAAGTGCACAAATTCAAATGCCTTATCACATATCATCACAACCAATACTCACCGAAAATTCAAAAAATTAAATGCCTTAAGTGTCTCAACCCAACCCATACACAAGGGCACTGCATAGCACAATTTCAAAATCCCCAGAGGAAAAAATTATATTTGGGGGCCCAAAACAGGGAGAGTTGAGGCATTTAAAGAGCAACCATTCACATATATATTGAATCCCTATGCTCACAAAAGTTCCCCAGTTCGAAAATTTCACAGATGCATACCGAAAGTAGAGAAGAAAATGAAATAATTGATTGAAAGGAGTTTGAGAATTGGGAAAACCTAGCAAGGCAGTGATTTGTGGTTCCACCAATTTGGGGAATCTGCGTTAGATTTGTGTGACTGTGTTTGATGCGTAGACAAACCCTAACCCTAAATTGATCGAACTTTTTTTCTCAATTTTTTCTACCTTGTTGTTTCATCTCCTTGCCCTCTTTTTTCCCCGCGTTTCAGATAGCTCCACTACCCTCTTCTTTTTCTCTTTTGAATTTAAATATAACAATTTATTTCATAAGTTTAATAAATAATAAGTTATTAAAGAATATTTAGCTAACATTGCACTTCTCATCCAATCCATGAGTGTTCAATGTTTCAAAAACAAATAAAAGAAGAAAATTAAAAAATATAAATTAGATTACTTTTAATTTTCAGTCTGAAAATATATATATATATATATATATGATTTAGGAGAAAAACATCATAAAATAAAAATATAAAACATTCGTTTCCAACAAACTTGGAATGATAAACGAGAAATGTCTCTTCATCACCAAACCTTAGCAACTTTCTTTCACTCATACATTCACGGAAGCTAACCAATATAGGAGAAGAAGATTTTAGGTTTAACATTTTTTTCCACTGTGATTTTTTTAATTTGGTTTTGCTATTTTAAATGTTTATCTTTTAAAAATATAATCTTTCTTGTCAAATTTAAGTTTGTGTTACATGTGAAAAAAATTTAAAAAATCCAAGAGGGTCATTTTTTGAATAGATTTTTCTCACTCTCGCATTAAAGAGTCAAATGAATCATTATGTGAAGCTTGTGAGCGAGTCTAAGAGGGTGTTTAGAAGATGTCTAAACCATTGGATTTGAAGATATCCTCCAACATAGTATTTTTTCACAATGACTTGAGACCTGACATTAAGATGATTGGATGTAGAAGTTAGAGGAACTATGATGGTTGTATATGCAGAATAAGCAACAAGAATCATTAATGTCCTAACATCAACAGACTACCAAGTGTAGCGTGATAGACAAGTTGTTTAGAGGAATGGAATGTTTGATCTCAATACCACTTATGCAATCTTGGCTTAGAAAAAAAGTTGACACAGTAAATTAATCAAGAAGATGTTTAAGTTGCCTCAACAACTGCATGCTATCAATACTTCTCCAATGCATTGATTACAAAAAGTTTATTCAAGCAACCCATAAAGATCACTTTCCTTTACCCTTTTATGGATCAAGTGCTTAAGAGACTTGTTGGACAAGCTTTCTACTATTTTTTGGATGGCTACTCATGTTATAAGCAAATTGTAGTAGATCCAATAGATCAAGAAAAGATTGCCTTCACTTGTCCATTTGGAGTTTTTTGCTAACAAAAAAATTACTTTTGGTTTGTACAATGCACCAACCACATTTCAAAGATGCATGTTGACCATATTTTCAAACATGGAGGAGAAATGTATTGAGGTTTTCATGGATGATATTTTAGTTTTTAGACCTTCATTTGATGAGTGCCTCGAGAATTTAGATGCGGTCTTAAAGAGATGTAGTGATACCAATATGATGTTTAATTGGGAGAAGTGTCATGTCATGGTTATATAAGGTATTTTCTCAGGGCAAAGTTTCACCAAAAGGCATAGAGGTGGACTAGGCCAAAGTAGAGATTATTAAAAAGCTTCCACCACTAATAAATGTCAAAGGCATTAGCAACTTTGGGACATGTAGGATTTTACAGATAATTCATCAAAGATTTTTTAAAGATTGCTAAACCAATCAGCAACCTCCTAAATAAAGATGCACCTTTTAATTTTGATGAAGAATGTTTGCATGCTTTTGAATTATTAAAACAAAAATTGATTTCAACCCCTATGATCACTACATCAGATTGGACTAATGATTTTGAACTAGTTTGATGCTAGTGATTATACATTTGGGGCCATGTTGGGACAAAGAAGATCAAGATTTTTTCGTGTCATATACTATGATAGTAAAATTTTAAATGAAAAACAAATAAATTATGCAACAACTAAAAATAATTACTGGCTATAGTGTATGCATTGAAAAAAATTAGATCTTATTTGATTGGATAAAAAGTAACAATATATATTGATCATGCTACAATAAAATACTCGTTGAACAAACCTGATTCTAAACCTAGACTGATAAGATGGGTGCTTTTATTGCAGGAATTCAATATAGAAATTACAGACAAAAAAGGATGTGAAAAATTGGTTGCAAGCCACCTCTCAAGACTTGTGAATGAAGAGGTTACCACAAAGGAAGTAGAAATCTAGGAGAAATTCCCTAATGAAAAGTTGTTAATAGTTTAGGAAAGACCTTAGTTTGTAGGCTTAGCAAACTTCAAAACCACAAGAGTAGTTCATGAAGAATATGATTGGCACCAAAGGAAAAATTTATTTAGAGACATTAAACAATATATCTAAGATGATCCATATATTTTCAAAATAGGTGTTGATAAGTATCTTGTGGCATTGTCATAAGTCTCCATATGGTGGTCACTTCAATGGAGAAAGAACTGCAACTAAGGTGTTGCAATCTAAGTTTTACTAGCCAACTATATTCAAATATGCACATGCTTATGTGATGAATGCCATAGATCAATGGGAGTTTCTAGGAGACGTGAGATGCCTATGAACAATATTATAGAAGTAAAAGCATTTGATTATTGGGGTATTGACTTTGTTGGACCTTTTCTCATTTCATTCTCTAATTAATATATCTTATTAGTTGTGGATTATGTTACACGTTGGGTAGAAGTAGTGGCAGCAGCTAAAGCAAATGGAAAAACTGTGACGAAATTTTGAAAAAGAATTGAATGTTCAAACTTAAAGAATACATTGTAGGAGAAGTTCCTTTGTGATGAAAAAATCGAGCTTGAAAGGTTTAAGCGCAAAATCAAATAGCTTGGAAGAATTTTACAATTTATTGAATAATGAAAAAGCACAGTCTTTTAAATGAAATAAGTGTCCTGGTATCTCAATTAGAAAGTGTTGAAGCAAAACTAGGTAACCTGGAAAGAAGGTTTACAAAATTGAAAGAAAAATATGTTGATATGGAGAAATACAAAGAAATTAGAGTCAATCAAGTAAAATAATCTCATTTGTTGCTTTTGGAACAAAAAGAAAAGGTGAATGAATTGCGACCCAAATTAGAAGCCCCTTATAAATTTACAAATGTCCTTGAAGCTATCAAGAAGTTGAGGGCAGAACCAAAGGCCAATGAACCAAAGGCCAATGACAAGTATCTGTCATCTTTTGTTATTATTGATGAGAGTGTAGGAAATACTTCAAACAATCTGACTACGGGGTTCAATAATTTTTTTTGTGGCAATAAGAAACTTTGTTCATATGTTGTACTTGAAAATAGTGGTTATGATTTGATAAAAGACACTAAATGGAATGTTGTCAAGCTAGTGAAAATTATTGGTTATATTGGCATAACTCTGATACCAATTTGTGAGCATAAAATATATTTTATTTTACTGCTCCTTTTCAAATAAGAATACCATCTCTATAAATAGTCTCACAATAGACTTTTCAAATTCTACATGTTCTCTTATAACAATTGTACTATAAATTACATTTAAAATCATAGTATAACTGACATATAAAACCAAAATTAAAGGTAATAATTATCGGTCATTCAAATTTTCAAAACAAAACTAATGACAACTTTGAGTTTAATGCTTTAACAGATAATCACCACCATCTACACCAAGAGAGGCAAAAGAAATCCAACCTATTTTAGTATAGGGGATAAATAAGAAGGAAACAACTTCTTAACAAGAGCCAAGTAGCACAACTTTGTGCAACTGGAATCAAAAGCCATCCTTCCTGAGAAGATAGTGGAATTACTCCTTGATGAGTATGAGGAATTCATTAAAGAGATCTCAAGAAATAATTGGAGCATACTAGCCAACCTAACTTCCAATTTGAACGAGAAAATTGTGAGAGAATTTTATGCAAATGCTTATCTATTAAAGCCTAATGATGTTGCTAGAATCTCTTGGGTCATAGAGTTAAAAATTGATTATGACAAAGATGTAAGTATTTGCAAACATAACTATAATAGACAAAGGAAGAAGTTAGAGACTTTAAGAGGATTAAAAAAAAAATATTCTTCCTAACAAAGTGGCAAAGCATTTTTGCATATTTGGAAAGAACTTTGAGTTGGGAAGATTAGGGAAACCTCGAAAAATATTGAAAGCAAACATGAAGACCTTCTCCCAAATTTGGGACACATTCCTTTTTGCTAAGATTTTTCCTAGCACACATGTGTGTGATGTCAACCTAGACAAGGCAAAATTATCCCCCTTTCTAATTCAAAAGGTGGTGGTAGATATAGCTGAAATCATTTTGAATGAAATGCATACATTTGTTTTATCCTAATCCACTGTTAGGGGTACTACTAAGCCCCTCAGATTCCCAGGTATGATAAATGGATTGTGCAAGGAAAAAAGGGTTGAAATCCCTAATCATCCCATGAAGAGGTTGAGACTTCCATTGGACAAATCATATATTGTGACACACTATATAAATCCCTTAACTATAGTATAAGGTAAGAGCCAACACCAAGAACAAGTCATACTTCTCTAGACCACAAATAGATCTAAGAACAAATGAGCAATATCAATATATTTTACATTCTGAAGAAATTAGAACATAATTGTCTCATGTCGAACAGTAGCTAGTAGTGAATCATAAAGCTTACACCACCTTGTTTGATACATTTATATGTATAGACATCAACACCAACATCCATTCTCGCTAATTTTTTCAAATGAATTCGGAAGATTTTTAGTATGCCTTGGGGATAGGCCAAACACTTAAAATATTGAAGGTGCTACTAAACCTGAAGAGAATGAACAAATAGATGGTGTAGGTCCATCTCAAATTGTTGGATCTGAACCAAAACAATATGAACGAGTTGCACCTCCCCCAAACAGTCAATACCATCTAAAATAACACATGGAGTGGAGGAAGCTAACTTTTATGAGACCGAGGATAAAAAGTTATTTGACAAGTCTGAAGATGATTTGGAGGAAGAGACTGAGGTAGATAATTGTTTATTTTTTTATATTTAAACTACTATTTTACTTTTAAGTTTGTAGAATTTTAGTTGTCAATTTAAGTTTTATTGATTTCATGTTTGTTTTAAACTTCATTTTTCAATTCTTGTTTTGAGAAATAGTACTAGATTTTCTTTTGTATGATGAACAAAACTCATGAATGATAACTATTTTCAATTGTATCTAGTGTTAGTTATTGGGCGGAGCAATAATTAGGACTAAAATGGCAAAGAATTCAGTAATTTCACCTTTAGGGAGTTGTTATCAGAGACCAATAGATCACTAAATTGAAAGAATTAGGATGCATGAACATGGACTAACACAATAACAACACACAATGTGAGACCCAACCTAGTGAGGTGAGAGTGCTGAAAGAAATATCAAAGTGAGAAAGAGTAATAATGATCACCATCAAGTGATCTCATGTAGTTTTGTGTTGAATTTTTTACTGATATTAAGTAAGCACAAGCACTAGTGCAAAAAAGACATTTTACACCAATTTTATGAGGCATTTTACATCGGTCCTTTCACTGATGTAGATGTGGACGTTATAAAATGTCAATTAGATATAACATCGGTTAAGCAACCAATGTTATATGTAGCCCCATATTACACCGATTATTAGAGCCAATCAATGTTATTTAGGGGCTTAATATGTGCAAAGTGTGAGGCACATATTACACCAGTTAAGGTAACAACCGATGTAATATGTGCCTCTGGAGCACTTTTTTTTTAATGAATTGAGCCCCCATATTACACCGATTAATGTATTAACTGGTGTAAAATGTGCCATTTTTTTATAAATTTAACAAATTGTGCTTTTTCCCAAAATTTATAAACCTGTAAATTTAATAAAGCCAGAATACCTGCCATATTGATTTGTATATATAGAGAAATATAAAGATGGGCAATTGAAACTAATCAAAATTGTATAATTACATCTAGTGAAAATGTACATATGTTAGAAAGTTACAAATCATTGAATGTATTGATTTCTAAGTTGTAGAAAGTACTTGGCCCATTCCTGATGGATTTGTTCAACACTTTGTGTGCTTAGTTCCTTATTCAAATCTATTTTGGTCCCTAATTGAAAGACTAAAACGACTATTTTTTAGGCTTTATGAATGGTTTTTAAATCTCTAATTAAAGAGAGAGATCAGATTACAAAAGATCAAAAGGTTTTTCAAAGATTGCAAGATTGCTTAAAGCTTTGCATTGGTTAAGAGTGGAATAGGATCTGTTGTATTCGTTGTGTATCAGGTGTGATCCTTCCTATTCTTTGTTGTTTTTTAATTCATATTTGTAAAAGTGTAAGATACTGGAGTCTACAGTCAGAGGGTGTTCTGACCTGTAGTGGTTGTGTTTCAAAGAGGGTGAGTGTTCTTGAAAGGTTCAAGATCACCTCTTTGGTGCTTGTGTTGTGTAATCTGTGTTTGATTTCTTAGTGAAATACCCAGGGGTTTCTGGGGACTGAATGTAGCTTAGGTTAAGAGTGAACCAGTATAATCCTTGTGTGTTGAATCTTTCTATCCCTCACTCCTATTAAAATTGTTTGATATGTGATTTTGCAAAGTGCTGATAAAAACAATCGGTTGATTCGCATAAACAACCGATTGATTTTTTGGAATCAAATTAAAACAGTTTTGTTGTTTGGCTGATCTAATTGCTTCTTCAGTAATTCTGCATTAATATTCATTCTTGGCACTTTCGAAAATCTTTCATTAAACAATTCTCCCCCTCTTGTTTAAGGCCTATAATTCTAACACAGAATAATCCTACGTTGTTCAGGGTCTCAGGGCCCTTTTATAACACTCATCGGTCCTTCTTCAGGAATTTGTAACAACATCATAAATTGTCATTATATCGTCTCTGGTTTTTATTAAACTTGGGCTAAAAGAGAGAACATAATTAACTAACTCAGATGTATCAAATATTAAGTTGTTTTCTATTTTTCGTTACCTTAGCGCGCAACGTTTCATGTACTTACTATTTGTCAAACTCGACCTCTTTAAATTGTACAATCTCTATTGGGCCTGACCTATTGGGCTGAAGAGACAAGATCTACACGATCGGGTCCTAACCCGATCACGATAGAACGGTACAAATACTTATGAATTTTGCATTTATCATATAATTTGTAAAAATCTCTTTCCAGTAATTCTTGATCATAAAAACAATATTTTAATTCAAAAAATAACGTGTTGAAATTAATTCATATATTTGTTTCTTTTAAAACAGATTTAGATCTTTTCACTGATTTAGAAGATCATTTTCTAAGATCGGTTTATTGATTTAGAAGAGTTTAAACATATTGATTTTTTGTATTAGTGTTGTTTCGGTACCACCAATATAGTCTCACATCGCTCAAGAGTCGAGACTAAAGACATTTTATAAACTCTTTCCTCCTTCAACCCTCTGAGGCACCTTTTAAGTTCAAAACCGTGACGGAGCACCAACCTCCAAAGCGGATAATACCTCGGATGCGATGATTGACCCTAGCGATGCTATCTCTCATCTTGGGGTTAGAACATAACTCTGAACTGAATTACTAAAAGAAACCCCCACTGACTTGAGTGTCGAAGTATCTTTGCAGGTACCCCACCCTCTCGAACATCAGATGAAATAGTGGCAAGCATGAACAGGTAGGAGCAATTCGGTATGGGATATTCAGTCTCAGATAAGTTGTAAGAACATGTGCATTTCAACTACAAAATCAATATGTTGTTTTGGAAAATAATCTGTTAGGATTCTTTTTGAATTGTTGTAAACAATTATTTATGAATTTTTTTATGTACAATTCACCCTCTGTTGAACTTAACTTCCCCTTATTTCAACATCTATGACTCTTGCATACACACAAATAGGAATTTTTTTTTTGAAGTTTCTTTTGAGGAAGATTTGTTAAAGATATTTGAAAAATCTCTAGGTAGGAAAAACTTGGTTCTTAAGCGGTCCTAGTGACTCACCTCTCTTTTTTCATAGAGAACTCAGAAAAAATTTAACCTTTTGACCTTGTAAGAAACTTCCAACCTTGAAAACCATTTGTGAATTTTTTTATTACTCTCTGATGAATCAAACCATTGTGATTTTTTTTATTCAACAATAAGTGATCATTCTCTTCATTATTCTTGTGTGCATGAGTCAGAGTGATCATAAGGGAGAATTTGCAAGAGATTAAAATAAGAAAGAAATTATAGATTATATAAGGGACATGTTTTCTCAGATAATGAGAATTTAAGAAAAACTTAGGGGCAAATACAGAGAGGGTTCAAATAAAAAAACAAGAAAATTATAGGGACCTTTACTGCCAAAGAGAAAAAAAGGGTGTGTAGCAATCCTTACTATATTCATTCCTATCAACCACCTCTTAAGCATCATTATAAGCCTAAAAATTCCCCTTATTCTATAGAGCCTGATTTGTACCTTCCCTCTTTTGATGGAAATAAAAATATTGAGGCATATTTAGAAAGGGAGACAATGGTTTATGAAAATTTTGAAAACCACCAAGTGAAATATTTTAGAAGATAATCCATGGTTACCTTAGGTTTTCAAGAACATGCCATGTCTTGGTGGAAACAAAGGCAAAATGATGTTAGGATTGATAGAAAATCAGAAATTTTGAATTGGAATGAATTGAAGGTGTGTATGAGAAGAAATTTGCAATCAAAGCTCACAGAGTATACTTCGCAGAGTGAAGAATTTACAAAGTTTAACACACAACCCAACTAATTAGACACTTTGTGATGGAGGATCATCCAACCATATCCAACCACCACAACTCTGGCTAAGATAAGAGAAGAGAATAATTCACAATTGAAGACATTCTTTCTCTTAGCCCTTTAGAAATTGTAAATAGTATAATAGGATTTTCAGTTTTAAGCTTTGTATTCTAAGTCATGCATAGAATTGGAAGAATATGCACTTAGACCTAGGGTTAGAAAGTTCATACAATAGCTCCTATAAACTCTAACTTGTCATGCAATCTAGGGTTTCGATAGCTTTCTTAGCACACTACTTGATCCAATTTTCCCTATTAATAAGGTTCATCTCCGTGTAATATTCAGACCTTGAATGAGAATAAAGAAACTCTGCACAATTCATATTTCAATTACTTTTGTGTCTCACTTTATTCCTTGTTAGAGTCCCATGTGAACTATCTTAGAAGCATCAAGAAGTTAGCTCAACCTCTTTTTGTTCTATGTGTGAATCCATACACACTTCATATATCCATGGTAAATTCCATTCATCATTCAACTTCGCTACAAAACTGCAAACTCCATGCATCATTATGCTTGGAACGTCTAAGGACCGAGCCAATTTGCATCACTCTATGTAGCATATATAATTTTGTACAAATAAAACTTTCTTTCACGTTCTCACAAACTTGCATTTCTCTTGTTGTTCTTTTGTATTGTTTCTATATTTTTCTTTTTCATCTTCATGGTCTTTATATAGCTTGCAGAAGATGATTGTTGAAGATTGTGCATTGCACTTCATCACATAGACGTTAGACGCTCCATATGAAAACTTTTGCTTTGATGATTTCTTGCACATCTTGAATGCGTGTTGTAATTTGAATACTTTCTATCTTTTTATGAATTTGAACATTGACGTTTTTAATCCATTTAACTTTAAATCTATTCGAATTTACACTTTAACACCTTATTGTCATTAGAGGCTATATAAGACTACTTCTGCTCTGATGATATCTTTGCATATCTTAACCAATTAATATCACGCATTTTGAATTTGAAATGTTTCTTTACATGCAAATATTTGAATGTTAAAGATTAATTCTATTATAATCAAAGTCTGCACAAATTACCTATTGTAGCACCTTTGTTTTTCCTTTAGACGCTCTATATGGAAACACGTGATTTGATCTAACTTCACATCTTCACTTTTGTTAGCAATTTCTAAAAAAAGAATAAACATCATATCAATAATAATCATCATTAGAAAGCATGGGAGTCACTAGATAATATTCTTTTATTTTCATAATCATAAATTATAAAAACCTTCTATTATAAAATTTTTACTGGTAATATATTTTCAAAAACCTTATAAGTTTGTATAAGTTTTAAATGTTGAAGAATATCAAACTTTAACATATATTTATTTCATCAAAATATAATTTTGAAAAATGCATTAACACTATAGTTGAATATACCTTTGTTTTTTGAAAACATTCTAGTTTAACATTGTATTTTGAAAACTCTCTAATACTGATTTCATTTTTACCAGTGAAGTGTATTAGTATATAAAATACTTTATAACCATCCTAAAATATATATTTCATTCAAAAATAATCAAGACAATCAAGATATGCATTTTTTCAATATGCTCTATTTTATGTTCATAATACGAAAATTCTCTAGAAAACATAATCAATTGTTCTCATAAAAACTTTGTCTTATCTGATTTAATATTTTCAAATGAGGCTCTAAAATATTCAACTAGTGTTAGAAATAATTCTTAGAACACTAATATTGAGTTCAAACACTTTCTGATACATTAGATCGTCTAATGTGTAGAAGAGAACATGATAGTTTGACATGCAGAAAATGAATTGATCGTCTAAGAGGTTCATGGTAACTATTTCTTCTAACTTGTCTTGTTCTTTGGAATCATTTAGCATGTTTGAGCATCCAAAGACCATCTAAGATATTAAACTGTAAAATTTGATTTTACTCATTTGAACCCGGTGACCATGTAACAAGCTTAACTCTGAGAGAGATTGTTTAACAGTTTTAATACTTCAAGACTGACTAATAGGTTTAATCTTAATAAACTGTCTAGAGTGCTTATGTTTATGTTTGCACATAAAGTAGCTTTGTTAAAAACCATAATACATCTTATAGTGTTTGTTATCATAAAAACTCATAGACTCTCTTATCATGAAACCGTTTAATGGGTATTAGATCCTTTAACAGGTAATAGATCGTCATGAGTCTTAACAAATTGTAGCATAAACTAAAAACAAGGGAAATGAAACAAAAACAATGAAATTAAATTTTTAGACAATCTAATCTACAATCACCTATTAGATCGTCTAACAATTGTTATGAAGAAAGTAACATGAGTTGTGCAAGAGGGTATACAAAGAGAGAGCGATAAAGAAAGAGAGTGAGGGCGTTAAACATAAATATTAGAAACGTAAATGATAGAAATTTAAATTGTGAAAACTGTAAATGATTGAAATATAAAGTATAGGAAAAGAAAATTGCAAGGAATGTAGGTAGGAAAAATAAAGTTCAGAAAACATAAAATAGAGCGTCGTGGGAATGTAAATTGAAATTGAATTAAACTGAAATCAGAATTAACAAAACTTGTAAGCTGAAAATGTAAAGTGCGAAAACTTAAACGATCAAGAATTGAAACAAAATTAAAAAAAAAAGAAAATTTAATACTAGAATGAAAAACACGAATAAAAAACCATGATTAGTAATCTTCAACTTCAATTTGCAAGAGACTCAAATATGGAGTCCTTGTTATTGAAAAAGAGACAACTAATTAGTTTGTATCATCTTAAAAAAGCACTTTCAATCGAAAATAGAGTTTTGAAAAGATTTTGAAGAAGAAAACACTAAAACAAAGTATCATCAAACATGATTTTTTATTAGTTATTACCTATTTCCATAACTAAATTCAAGTTGAATGATAAAGTGAAGAATGTAAAAGGGTAGAGGGAAGAAGAATTGCGAGAGAAAATGAAGGATAAAAATGAAGAACTAAACTACCTTATTATCGCGTTGAAGTGTCAAATCTACTTGCTATCTAAGTCATGTGCCTTTATATGTATGTTTCTCTTCAACTTATCTCTATTTATAGAGTTTTGAAGCTTTACAAATGGATCTTGAATCAGGTCCACAAATACGTTCTAAAACTATCTAAACTAACTTCAACTTCTTCCTTAAGTGCTCTGTTATGCATCTAGTGCTAGTTGACCAAGAATCTTTGATCTTCAATTGCATATTTTGCAAATTTTTTCTTAAACTCAACTTCTTATATTATTCATTGTATAAATGTATTTATTCAAGCTTCTAAGATCAAAGTGAAATTCAAAAAATGTTCCTACAATTAATCAAAGCATCTGTTAGACGGTTTAAACAAAATTTAAGCTATAAAATGCAATTTTTATTATGCTTTTATTGAAATCCTAAATTTATATAGAAAATACAAATCTAAACTATAAACAAAAAACAAGTACAGAAGAAACCCCAAGGAAATGTAGTTAGCCTAAAAAAATTTATCAAAACCGAGAGTTATCAACCATCAATAAGTATAAAAAGGTTTCATGATAGACGACCTAACAGATCATATGAGCTTTTAACTTGAATTCAACTTATAAACAAGTTGTAATGATGAAATGATTTTTAGATAAAATTTAAGTTTTTAAATCTTTATTCTCGACGTCCATAATATCTGGACGTTTTATTACCAAGGGTCTTATAATAAACTACTTAGGAAACAAGAAATCTAAGCATTTATGATTAATTGTATACGTTGAAGCTTTGATGTCTTTTTTAGTTCACATAGTCGTTAGACGCTCAATATCGAAACTCTTTAATATGATTGACTCTTTTGTGCCTTGGACTTTAAATGTATTTTGAATTCTTTTTTTCGTTGTTGATGACTATTTTTCGACAAGTGTATCGCATCCGAAGTAATAATTTGTCCCTAAGGACGAATATCGAACTCACAAGGAATATTTGAATTATCAAGTATAAAATTCACTAAATAGAAAACAAAATAATGAAGTTCGTTGGAAGTTTGTTATGATTACGGGAATTGTAAAGAAAGCAAGTTAAAGAGTTTGTTGGTTCAATTGGGAAAATTAGGATTGAGATTCATCCTTCTTACTCTTTTGTATTTTGGAAAGCATAGTACTATTTTGTCCTTTGATTGATATTGATGCCCATATAAAATTCATTTATATTGATTCCTCACATAAAATTATTAAGAGAGTCTCCTAAATATCGATTTCTCGCATATTTATAAAAACTCTTTAGCATTACGATCAGATGTTGATAGCAATTAACATTTCAATTATATTCTTATCATTCAAATATGTTAAACATTATCATTTGGGTCAGAAACTTAGAGATACTTTTCTGTCAAATCTAAGGATCTTAATCATGGTAAACAAGCATTACAAATAAAATGACAATACCAATAATCAATCAAGAACAAAATATTATATTTAAATATCACCTCAATACATAAGAGTTTGAACAAATTACTCTCAATCCCAAATGGTAGAATTAGTCACTCCTGTTGACCATTATAAGCATGGAAAACAAGAAAATAAGATCTAGGATAGTTCTCCTTGACGACAGCCTCCTCTGGGGTTTTCTAACACATTTTATTCTCCTAATTGATATCTAAGGTTGTGCCTCATATTTAATCTAGTTGGACTTGGGCTAAGTGACTTCTCACCTAGGCGTGACTAAGCTCGCTTGGGCAAGATCCCTTAGGAGCTTCTAGCTTAGGCGAGTTTGAGTGAGTGTTTAGAGCATTCTAGCTTTCCCTTTATATCTTGTATTTTCTTCGTTTGCCCTTTCATCTCCATTTTTTCCTATAATCCTGAAATTAACACAAATTTGGGAATAATCATTTGTATTCATATTATAATCACAAAATATGTAAAAATATTTAAATTCATAAATTAAGGGTTATCATATCATTATTTTATCAATTAATATCCATAAGTATTTGTATTTTAATATGAAATATTACTGAAATATGACACTTATCAGTTGTCCAAATGTCAATGTTGTAATCTTGGGTATCTTTAATAATATCCTTTGTTGTGATGCATTTTTCATCATCTTCTTCTCATCAAACGTTGAATATGGTAACTTCTACTTTAATCATATATTGCATGTCCTTGAGCATGTGAAAGAATTTGAATCGTTTCCTTTGAATTATTTGATGTGAACTTTAACCCTTTAATGCTTCGTGACTGCATCTTCAATTATTTTTGTCACGTTGTTTCTCCATGAATGCAGTACACACTTGATAAAGAAACTTTAGCTTTGTTAATATATGTGCGCAATTATCATTTGATATTTGCATCAATGCATTTTGCATTCCTTTTATACTTATGATTATTTGAACATTGAATATATATTTCCGTAAAAGGTTGAATCATGTTCTTTATTTCTTTATCACATACTCGTTCTTTCAAATTGTTTCCTTAACTAGATGAATTACAACATTGTGTTTGATCTATTTAAAATTGATTTTTCATACTTGTTTCACTACATATCCTTCATTCTTGTATCAAATGTTGGAATTGGAATGTTATGGTATAAGCTATGAATACTTATTTGACCCATGATTGCATTTGAGAGTAAATTTGTTACGTGTGCTTCCTCTAAGCAATGACTGCATGACACTTTAATGTTTTATTGCACAAATCTCGTTCATCAACTCACGGTTTCCTTAATCAAACACGGAGTATGGAAACTCTAGATATTGACTTTGTGTACATCTTTATGTTCCTAAAATACATTTAGAAACCTTTCATAAATCTCAACAATCAATATAATCTTTAAATTAAAGCATGGGTATCACTACAAAACAATATCTTCGAATTATCAAGTCTTTCTATTCTTAGATATTAATTCAAATGTATTATCAAGATATTACAGGTTTATACTTAGATTAATTCTTTTCATTATAAACATAATTCCTCTTAGATATTTTCCACAAAACATATTTCAAAAAATCTTTTAATGTGTATGCAGGTTCGGTGATTCATGCCATGTCGGATGAGCAAGATATGCGGAAGATGGGGGGGCTTGCCTCCTCGTTCCCTTTTACCTATGCCATGATGCTCATGGGCAGCTTATCTCTAATTGGATTTCCTTTTCTAACTGGATTTTATTCCAAAGATGTGATATTAGAGCTCACATGTGTGCTCTGTTTTTCGAAATCTTTCTAATACAAATTTAATATTGGTTAATAACGCACAATTATATGTATAAACATTTAAGAAAATGTTTTCATTCATCAAGCATTTAAAGCACATGATATATTCATTTAACGTTGTGCTTTATTTAACTTTCTACTGTTAAAACATTCTATTATTTTTTTACTCAATTCGTTTTGATTTTATCTTTGACTTGAATGCATTTGCAATATCAAAAGGAGTTTAGAAAACATTTTATAATCATTTGATCATGTAAGTAATTAAATTATTGAGTATGGAAACTTCCCTGTCAAATGATCATCCAATGCACATTATCATCTGTCATTTTTTACATAATCTTCGTCTGATTTGTTATAGAGTTTTCATCGTTTGGAACTTTAGTGTTAACTCTTTCTAACATATGCGCTCAACTTTGCTACATTGAGTTCTTCTGTAGACATTGTTTGATGCTTTAGGAGACCTCCATATAACTCTTCAATATTTGAACATCATCTAGTGAGTTTCTCTGAGACATCATTTGTCATTTCTTCATATATAAATCGTTTAGTACTTTCAATGAAGACAAGTTTTTTGTTCATTTCAACACATGTTCATTTCTGCACATTGTTTGACAAGTTCAGTTAAGACTTAGTCTGTCTTTTGATCTTTTGTTCATAATGGTGTTTGACATTGTCTAACACTTTGTGTGAGATCATCTTTATCTTTTGTTGAGACAATTGTCTAGCATTCATTCTTTGCAACTTTTAGCTCATGTATTGTTTGATACTTCCAATTTTGAAGATTATGTCTTAGTGTGCTATATATTACATTGTTTAATGTGTTCTGTGAGTGTTTATTTGTTCATAATTTCTGCTTAGCTCTCATGATCCCTTGATATATGATTTCAAATGGTTTTGTACATGAGTGGTCTTGGTTATACATATTGTAAAGTAACAGACAATTTATCACCCATAAACTGAGAGTCTATGAATTTTAATGATAACAAAGCACTATAAGATGTGTTATATGTATGACCAAGTTCACTCATGTACAACACAAAAAAAAAAAACAATTTGCCTTCGTAAAAAGTAATTTTTTTGAGAAATATTTACTCTTTGTCCCAAAAGAAAATAGATGACAATTTCTTCTTAACGTTTCATTTTCTAGTGGGTTAAATATGAGTACTTTAGTAAATCACCATGAAGACAAAGATACATTTTTTCCCTCTCGATAGGCTTTCCCTCAGAAAACGAAAATCACCATTTTGTTTCACCAAAACCTTCATCATTTTCTCTACACTAAACCCCTAGAAGAAGAATGGCTTTCAAAACTCTTTTTTCCTCAACAATCAATGGGCCAACATCATTAGACACTACTCTCCTTGTAGAAAGGCATTGTGCACTCCAAGACTTAGATGAACATGGGATTGAAATCAACATTGATCTAGAAAGATGTGGAATTCGTGGCTTTTTCCTTCAGCCTTAACCCATCTATCCTGAAATGATAAGGATGTTTTGGAGAAATTTAAAATTGATAGAGAACAGAGCCATTATCTCCACTGTACTAGGAAAAGAGGTAACTTTAAATCAGGAAAGTATCTCAGCTACTATCCAATGTGAGAGAATACCAAATTGCTTCTTCCCTGAATGGGAAAAGATCTACACAGGCACTGGTATTGCAAGCTTTAAGATGACTTATTTTCAGAAAACCTAATAGGAAAAGAAACTGTATACGAGAAGCTATGGGATATGGGAAAAATATGGCACCAAATTTGTTAAAAATGTATTTTCCCAAAGGGTGGGTTAAAGGACCAAGTTACTGAATATGGCAGATTTGTGATTTTCCACCTTCCATTTAAGAGAGGAAGGGAGATGACTTTGTACTTATAGAGGTAGGATGATACGTAAGACATATGAAGTGTTTAGTAAAAAGTAAAAGAAAAAAAAAACATTCTTCCCTTGTGACATATAAATGGCTCGAAATAGCAAAGATTGACGTTACACTCAATTAGTCTAATCCATAATAATTAACAAATTTTACCCTTGGTTGGTTGTGCATTATTGGCTGAAATTAGTGAGTGATTGGAATTGACTCAATTGTTTTCTTTCCTCTTGTTTCTACTAAATATAGCACCTTATACTTGAACCAACAATTTGAGAATCACACTTACTTGTATTAGTTTGACACAATTAAATTAATTAAAACCAATTATGTAAATTTAATATGTTAATTTTCATTCCAATCTAGATACATATTTATATAAAATAATTTTATTTACATGTTAATGTACTCAAAATATTACTCATTAAAGATTAAATCTAAACTTTGTAGATAAAAATCATCTTCAAAACGTCAAACATAATTTTAACAAATCTCACATAAATACCATTTTTGAAATATCAAATTTTGTCATTAAATCTATCATCTCCTTGACCCATTTCAAGCTTCTAAGATGATATGTCTTTATCATATTTATTTCTAATAGAAAAAACTTCTCTTTTTCTATTTTTCTAGCATACCAATCAAAACCATCACACATCTCATATAACCTAAAAATATAATCAAACTCTAGGAACAAATCTCAACTTATAAGTTGAATTCAACGTAAAATCTAGTTTCTAAGCACATATCAAGTTCCTTAGTACTCTTGAATCACAATTTTACCAGAGGCGTTTCACCTTTAGGACACTTCTAGTGCGACACCAAAAAAGATGCTTGATTCAAATTATTTTGACATAGTTTTATTTTTATTAACTATCTAAAGGCACTTTCGAAAAATGAGTTTTTTTAAATGCAACTCCCTAAAATACACAAACAGTCTTGCAACAGATAAAGCCAAGCTTCAATGTTAACCCGAAGGAAACCAATCTAAAGCAAAGCCTCATCAAGTGCACACACCCTAAATACTTTTTCTATAGCCACAGAAAGTACTGTTAAGTACTGCTAAGTAATTTTAATGTCATCAAGGAAAAGAAGCAGCAAATAAAATTCCAGAAGTCAAAATTTTGGATGTTGTTAAACAAAATGTGTGGTTCCAACAAATACTGCAAAAAAAATATCCTCCATTAAAGCTAGCAGCATCTCAGGCTTCTGTGACTGGATAATCAAATACTACATCTTTTCCAGTAAGCTTCCTGTAAACTCCAGAAAAAGTCTCCAGCTTGTACTCAGTGTTATTGCGCTCCTTGGGATCCAAGAAAACCTTACATTTAAAAGGTTGTAAAAAAAACAATTTATAAGTTACATGAGATGGGAAATGTCAAAAAATAAATTCAAATTAATGAAAACTTCACAAGCAATTACCTTCATAATTTTTGACCCATCAATTCTATATCTGGTCCTTTTGCCAACAATCTCTGCAGGATACACAACATCCTCTAGCATGGCATCATGGACAGAAGTCAATGTCCGGGTCCGGGGACGCTGAACGGCAGAGCCCTTCTTTGGTGGCCGCAAGATCCTCCTTGTGGCAATCAAAATAACATCCTGTCATTTGATATACATTCTTCAGTTAATAATACAATTTAGTGTTCCTGGAACTCAATATAATCATAAAGTGATATGGTAAATATGTACATAAAGGGGGAAAATAGAAAAGAAAACCAAAAAGACAAACTTTTCATATCAAGATATATTGCAGTAAAATACAACCTTCCCGCTAAATTTCTTCTCCAACTCTCTGACAAGTCGGAGATGAATCTTGTGGAATGCTTTGCTCAATCTGAAAGGCACATAGATGACTACAGCCTTGCGATTATTCGCCACATCCATTTGACTGCACGAGAAAATGTTCTTCTGATAAGAAAAACTTTTATGAGCAGGAATACATCAATTGATTATTTGCAACACCCTTCTTACATTGCTTGATTTATATAGAGATCTTTCAAGTCACTTTTCAGCTCCTGGTTGGTATTCTCCAAGTCAAATAAGTACTGCACAGTCATAAAATAACAGGGTTTCAAAATTAAGAATAATCATGAATTCGTGAAATAAATTCATTCTAACAACGAGAAAGAGGGCAATAACCTGTGCAACTGTCTCCTCAAGTTCAGTGGGCTCTGCATCCTTATCCTTGAGAATTTTCTTCCTCGAAGTGTACATTTTGTTCAATCTGTTTCACCACATAAGGGCCAATATCAGAACCTTAGCTTAGGAAACAAAAATAAGAATCACAGTGAACAGCGTTCCCTAAACCCTATTACACGGCAAGTGACAACCAACCCGTCTTCACAAGGTTAAGGGCAAATAAATTAAAAAAACTGCAAAACTAAAAAAGCAGAAATAAAAACCACCAAACTCAAAATTTTCAGAAGGAAGACTCAGACAAAAGAAAGTGTCAGCAACTAATAGTCTTCCACCTCTCCATAAAAGCAAAATCAGAGTGAATATATTTTACGAAATCCTACTACGAACAAATCTGACATCAACCCAAACCAATATTCATCAAGGTTGTAAGGGTAGAAAAACTTAAAAGCTGCATAACCACAAACCCAAAGGAATAAACACCATCAATCTCCGAATTTTCACTACAATAAGCATGAGAATTTTCACTAGAACAAACACGAAACAGTGCTTCTATATCTACCCCTTAAATTCTCACTAGTTACCAGGCACAATATCAGCATACTCTGGATGATACATTACATAAATTAATTGTTCAAAAACCCTAATTACAATTACAATTGAACAATTGAGAAGAGTAAATTGCAATGATTTGAAATCACTAAAATATCAAATTCAAAGAAAATAAAAACAGGCTTGATTAAAAATTTCTGTAACTTAGAATTAATTGAAAAAAAGTGAAGGGTTAAGTGAGAGAAAAAGTTGAATAATAGGAGATAGAGAGTGAGTAACAGGCTTGCCTTCGCCTTCACTTTCAGTTTAGCAGACCACGGAGAGAGAAAATGGAGGCGATGGGAGGTTTTTATAAGTAACAGCTTAGCTTTCAGGATTGGAGGTTGCCCTAATTTTAGATACACAGAGAGACAACATAATCCCCTATAATCTATACCTATATTTATATTTTCTAATTAAGGGTTTATTTGTATGTATTTTTACTTCTTAATTTTATCTTTATATAAATATTTATTTTATTAAACATTTTAGTTATTTTATATTTTTTTACCATTTGTTAAATAATCTTATAATTAGTTGGAAATTGTTTTTTTTTTACTTTTTAAAAATTAATATTTTGTCAAAGTAGTTACCAAAAATTGAATTTTGAATTATGGAATAATTTTAAACATAATTTATAACTGTAATTAGGAAGCAGAATTTGATTCTTCATTGTCAAATATGTTCTGAAAAAGTCATATTTTTATCATAATTTGTCGAATTTATAGATTGAATTGAGAATAGAATTGGGGTTCACATTTTGTATGATGCTCTCAATCTATCGGCATGCATTTGGTTTTGTTCTTTTAGTGTGAACTCTTTATTTTTTTTCTTTTAATTAGAACTCTTTGAATGAAGTATAATATTAAATTTTTCTTTAGATGGAAGACTATATAAAAATAAAAAATTGATATTATGAAAGATTAAATGAAGATAAAATTTGATATTCGTGATTTTTTTTCTACATCAAAATAAATAAAATTATTGTTAACGAATATCTAAATTAATTAAGTTATAACAATATATACAATTTTTTTTTTACGTATTCTTATCAAAAATTTAAAAAAAAAAGAGTTATTATCATTGCTAAGTATTATAATTTATTTGATTTTTATAAGAAAAATAAAAATCAAATTATAACGTAAAATAAATAAATAAAAGTAACAAAAATGCACATGAAAGTAATGAGAGTGGAAGAAGAGAAAACAAAAAGAAAGAAGTTTTTCCTTTAGGCAAAAGAAAATGGAAGTTATTACTCTCCTATCCTTTTTTTTTCTCTTTTTTTTTCTCACAAAAGTTATTTTCTCTTCTCCCACTCCCTAGGTTCCCACTCTCTCTCCACTTCTTCTCCCAACATAAATAATTTATATATTTACATAATTTTGTTTTGTTGGATACTTACACATCAGAAAAGCAGTTTTTAAAACAAAAATATACTATCATTCTTAAAATCTAATTCACATTTAATAAAAATTTCAAATGCTCATAATAAAATAATAAAATAAGTATTAGTATAAGAATAAAATAGGAAATAAAATGTGATGATGAATATTTTTATATATAGGTATAGATTATCATATTTATATTTGTATTTATTAACATAAATTATAAATTTATACTCTTAATATAAGTACAGTATGCAAATAATAATATCTTATTTGATTTTAAATATTAGTTTTCATACAATTTGTCTTTTATTCAGTGATTATTCACAAACATGATAAGTACTATATAGGATCCAAATTTTGATTAAAATCCTTACTATATTTTAAAAGAATTACAAAATTTTAAAAATAAAATAAAAAATATTTAAATAGATATGTATTTATTATAGTTTTATATTTTATTTATTTAATAAATAAATATAGAAGAAAAGAAAATATGTTGGAAATATTTATTTCAAAATTATTTTGTGGTTGAATACTTTTCTAAAGATTTGAATTGAATGTTGTTGTAACGGTAATAAGATTTAATTAGAAATCAGTTGTCAAAGAAAGTGATAAATGGATCAAACATTTAGATTAAAAATATTAAATATTGTACATATTTGATTTGATAATATATATATATATATATATATATCTTAATTAAGAAATATGTTTAAATAAATATTTGTTTGATTGATTCAGATTCAGATTTAAGAAAAGAAAACAATGGGATGGGGAAATTAAAAGCTACCATTGTTCACAAAGAAGTTGCAAAATATTAACAAAATTTATTTACTTATTATTGTTATTATTTAATAGATAAAAGATGATTATATATATATATATAATTACCACATTCTCTCTAATTAAAAAAAAATAGAGAAAAAAAATAGGAACACTAACATTGCGAATTTAAAAACATGCATTGATTAGAACAAACTAATTATCACTGCTCTACTCTTGAAGATGACAATGATCTCCCTCTGGATTAATCTAATACAATTATATATTTTATGTCAAACTATTAATAAAAAAGACAAATTAATTAAATATTGGTAAAAAAAAGAAAAGAAGAAGAATAAAGTGTTTTGTCATCATTTCAGACACTTTTTGTTTATTCTAGAATTTTCGGTTTCCGAATACACATTTACTGGTTGGGTGTTGCAATTGTGAAGCCACCCACAAATACAAGGCACAAAAGTCTTAAAACAGAGGTCAAACAATATAAATTCATGCGCGGCAAGTATTTTTGTGGGCTTGCAATACAAAAACGCAATGCATGTAAAGAAGATGGAACAATTGAAACAAAACAATAAAATAATAGAAAAAAAGGAGGATGAGGTTTGAGATAAGTTAATATTGTAACTGATGAGTTTAAGGAACAATGATTAATATAGGAATCGTAATTAACATAGTAACCGGAACCGCAATTAAGAGTGAGAGAAGTGAGAAGTTTTGATAGAGAGAAAAGTAGAGAGTGTTGATAGAGAGAAAAATGAGAAGTTTTGAAGGAAGTTTTGTTTCATTTTATTAGAAGAAAAAAAAGTGAATAAAAAAATGACGGGAATGTCCAAAATAAGAATAAAATGACAAAAAACCTCTTATTATATATTTTAAAATAATAAAATAAAATATTGGTATAAGGATAAAATGAGAAAGTAAATGTGTACACAAAAAAGCGTGGAGAATCCTCTTTATATATAGGTATAAATATATTTACATAATGTATATTTAAATTTGAATATAATATAATTATTGATTTTTCTAAAATGTGTTTCTATCATAAAAAAAAAACAACAACGGTTTAAAATTTTATTAGAAATAAAAAATATTTATGCAAAATATATATATATATAAACAAAAGTTGAAGGAGACAATTTTTTATCTTTTAATAGGGTGTTTCTTATTTTCTTATTGCACCACATTAAATTTCTACTTACATCCCATCAAAATCTTTTTGCACACCATCATCAATTTTAAAATTTAATTTTCATAACATAAAAGTCAATTGCAGAAATAAAAATTTAGAAGAGGATTTTTTTATTGAAATAATCTTTTCATAATTACTATTTTACCTTCTTATTGGAATTATTATATTTTCCATATAAATGTATATAGAAAGTGTATCAATGTATAATATACATGGTAAAAATAAGGCAATAAAATGGTAGATAGGCATAACATATGAAGTAGCGAATTATATGGAGCATGTCTCTCTGACGGTATATAAACAGTAGGCATGCGTTGGATGAATATACAAAAATATTCTTTTCATAATATTTGATATGGTATGGGATCATTCTTCTACATGACATAAAGATTATTTGTTGCCACCTTGCGCCAATCAATCCACTCCTAGCCAAGGTTCTCTCCCAAGTACAAGATACCCACTTTCTCATTTTATTTCTTATTCCAACTTATTTTCGGCTCACAACAATTTTTTAGCTAACATTTGTACGCATAGAGAGCCTTCATCATATGATCAACTCATTCTTTCTCCCCACTGGAAGGAAGCCATGGAATCTAAATTATTAGCATTGACATAAAACAACACCCAGAGCATTGTTTCATTACCAGCTGGCGACAAACCCATAGGATGTCGATGGGTTTATAAAATAAAATGTAGGTCAGATGGGAGCATCGAACGATAGAAGGTGCGCTTAGTCGCCAAAGACTACACGCAAGTGGAAGAGATTGACTATATTGTGACTTGTTCTCCTACTACTAAACTTACGACATTACGTTGTCTTTTGACTGTTGCAGCTGCTAGAAACTGGTTCACCTACCAACTTGACGTAAAAAATGCATTTTTGCACGATGACCTTCATGGAACTTCCTCCCGGATTTCGCCGACAAGGGGAAAATTTGGTTTGTCGACTTCATAAGTCTTTGTATGGATTAAAACAAGCATCCCAAAACTGGTTTGCTACTTTCTCTAAGGTTATCCAAAAGGCAAGATATATTCAATCAAAAGTAGATTATTCTTTATTTAACAAGACTGTTGGATCATCTTTCACACTTGTCTTGCTATATGTCGATGATAAATCAAGCATCTTAAGGAATTTTTACTCCAACATTTTCGAATCAATGATCTTAACACCTTAAAATGTTTTCTAGGAATTGAATTTTCTCAGTCTAAACATGACATTTTTATGTCTCAAAGAAAATATGTGATGGACATTTTGGACGATACAGGTTTAACTGGGACAAACCCGGAGAAGTTCCCCATTGAGCAAAATTTAAAACTCACTTTTACTAATGGTGATTTATTACGTGACCCAACTAAATATCATAAGTTAGTTGGAAGACTCATTTACCTCACCATCACTAGGCCAAATATTGTTTATTTAGTTAGAGCTTTAAGCCAGTTTATTGCAAGAGTCTCGCAAAACACACTGGGATGCAACATTACGATTTCTAGAGTACATTAAGGGGACACCTGGACAATGATTATTACTTCCATTTGATAATAATCTTAAGATGAAAGCCTATTGTGATTCAAATTGGATTTATTACTCACTCTTACCGATGGTGATTTATTACATGACCCAACTAAATATCACACGTTAGTTCATTTACCTCGCTGTCACTAGGCTAAATATTATTTACTCAGATAGAACTTTAAGCCAGTTTATGCAAGGGTCTCTCAAAACACACTGGGATGCAACATTATGGGTTCTGAAGTACATAAAGGGGACACTTGGGCAATGATTATTATTTTCCTCTAATAATGATCTTAAGATGAAAGCCTATTGTGATTCAGATTGAGGAGGATGCCATATTACTCTAAAACTATTGCATTTTCCTAGAAAATTCATTAGTATCTTAAGGATAATTAGTTAGTATACAATGACTCTTTTTGTTTTGTTATGATTTATGATACAATTGACGCGTTTATATGATAACAAAATGATTTATTACTAAGATTAGGTTTAATTTGGTTTGATCATAAATTTTCTCTCTATTTATTGATCAGGTATATGGTAATTGTCTAGAAGTATAACATTGAAGCAAACAAATAAATAGATGAATTCTCGTTAGAAACTTCACCAAGATTATTTGTGCAACTTACTAATAGATATATTTGTCTGTATTTTCCTGAAACACAAGTTCGTAGCTAAACTCGCAAGTTTACATTTGATTTATTAATTCAAGGATTATTGTGTCAGTAATTACCCACTAATCATTTTATTGGTAAAGGTGAAAACAATACTTTCCATCTGTGTTTATCCATTTGAAGTTCTATTTGATAATTTGCACACACAAAATTGTCACTAAAAAGCTATTATAAGTTATTGTTGTAATTAAAGTTGATCTTTAAAGCCTTTTAAAAATATATTTATTAGTTGATATTTTAAGTTATCAATTCTTTATTAAACTTTAACATTTTTAAAATATCGTACTGAAGAAAATGGATAAAGGTGTATATCCAAATCAATATATTTTCATACTTTACTATTACTATTATTATTATTATTATTATTTTAATTTAAAAAAATCAGTTTTAAGAAAGACTTTAAAATGCAAAATGGCGGAAAGGGTGGGAAACAGAGGTCATGCTAATAGGGTGGGGTCAGGGAAGTGAAAACGATTTCTCTTCGTTCTTCTTCTCCAACTTTTCGCATGGACTTGGTTAAAAGGATATGATTAAGGTTTTCCAAAAACGGACAAGGGTGAAGGACGTTTTTATCTCAAGAAGATTAAACAAATGGGGGAAGAGGTTTGGTTTCGTGAGGTTTTTCGATGTTAGAGATGAAAGGAGCCTGGAGAGAGATCTGGACCAGATTTACATTGGAAGTAGGAAACTGTACGTGAACATTCCGAAATATAGAAGACATCAGTATGGTCCAAAAAAGGAGGAGAGGAGGATGCCGTGGGAACTGCCAAGAGAACGTCAGGTGACAGCAAGGAAGAGCGTTACGAAGGAAGATGAGACCATTAGGAAACATGGAGGCAAGGAGATCTGGGTGGAGAAGAGTGGAAAGAGGACCTATGCTGAAGCTGTTTCAGGTGAATACCAGGACGGATGGAAGGGCGTGGCTTTTAAAACACAACACCTTTCTCTACCCTGGATGAAAAGAAGTGTAGTAGGGACCCTTGACAATGGAATGGATTTTGGCATGTTGGGAGAGGAGCTTGTGAAGGGAGGAATGTCAATGATAAGAGCGAGATCCTTAGGTGATAATCTTGTTCTGATAACCCTAAGAGAGGGGGAGGTGATGGAGGTTATTATGAAGAATAACAAAGAGTGGTTCGACGCTATGTTTACAGATGTTAAACCATGGTCGTTGGATAGTGGTGCAAGTCATAAATCTGTCTGGGTGAAATGTTATGGGGTGCCATTACCGTTCTGAAATAAGGATTGCTTCTCCAAAGTGGTCGGAGAGATTTCCAAGGCGGCCAAGCTAGTGTCCATCGAAAACTCTACGTTAACATGGGAGGTCCTTGAATACGCAAGGCTGAAAGTCCGGGTTCAGAATCTTGGTAGTGTCAAGCTAGTGAGGAAAATGCGGATTAACAAACATGTATGTAGTATTTTCATCGAAGAGGAGGCCATTGGATGTGAAGGACGAGGGTATAATGGCAATCCATATGTGGAAGACTCCACTGATAGTGTGTCCTCCATGGATACATATGTAGAAGATACCGACTTCTCTGAGGTGAATGGCGAGGAGAAGGGCAGTTAGAGGTTCAGGGATGATTGCTGACCAGAAGGGGGAGAAGGCAGAGAAAAGATTGGGGGAGACAATGAACAGTACCCGAAAAAGTCAAACTTCCGTTTTGAGGGATCTACCTCGAAAAGTAAGGGCTATCAGGGCAAAGGTGGTATTTCTTATATGAATGGAGAAAGTGTGGGTCAGGCGGCAAATGAAAGTAATCTCTGTGTCTGTCTACCTGCCCCAGACTGTGTATGGACCAGCTATAGCAACCCTACTCTAGCTGACTTAGCTAAAGTGGTGGTTGAAATAGAATGCTTGAGTAACCAAAAGGAATTCTCTGAAGGTTTGGGTCGGGTATGCAGGAGCGAGGCCCAGTTGAGCGGCGATGGGTCCCATGGATCAACCCAAAAGAACGTAAGGAATGAGGAGTTAGTGATCCAGACAATGTTTGAGGGTTCTGAGACAGGGGAATCACATAACGAAGGAGATAAGTTGAAAAGAACGCAGGTAGAGGGATCGGAAGTGAGAGCTAGTTTAGAAGAATGGCAGGCTCATAACAAAAGGTTAAGTCCCAAAAAGGCAAATGAAATACAATACGGTGCGAGCAGTGGGGAAAGGGGGTTGCAAATCTGCATCGTGATGCAAGGAGGTAGTGAACATGATGAAGTTGCAGGTGCAATGGTTTCGGCGGCGCGGATATCTAACCTGGTAGGCGGCGAAGTTGGAATCTCCGAGAGAAGCAAATCAAGCTCTCCACTGCGCCATCGTAAGAAGAAAGGGTTAACGGAATTGGGGGACTCTTGCCCTTTTCCGAGGCGGTCTGGAAGGATTAAAGCAAGAATGCCTCAAGCAGGGGCAATGGCTCACAATACAGACAAAATCTCATCATCCTCTATTTCTGACAAAAACATCTATATGTGTAATTCACGCTTAGATGAACCTGATGATCGGGCAGGACCATCCAAGCTATGGGAAGTGGGAAAACAAGTCGGGATTAGGTGCCGCAAGGGAGAAAATGAGGTTGTAAGAGAGTATGGGAATATGGAAGTCAGAGATTCAGAGGTTGTTTCACGCTCTGAGACGGGTAATAAAAACTTGTCTTAATGATTATTGTGAACTTAAATATTAGAGGTGTGGGGGGAAGCTCAAAAGCGAGGTATTTGAGACAAGTTATTGCTTGTCAGGGGGCGGATCTTGTGTGTCTGCAAGAAACAAAGGCTAAGGAGTTCTCGGCAGCAAGATGTTATTCCTTGTGGGGGGATAACAAAGTAGGATGGGTTCATTACGAAGGCGTTAATGGTAGTGGCAGTTTGTTGTCCATGTGGCACGAAGAAGCGTTTCTCTATGCAAACCACGTCATGGGGGAAGGGCTTCATTGCAGTTTTCGGCAACCATGTTAAAACCAACACTAGTTGTGTAGTGGTCAATGTTTATGCTGCTTGTTCCTTGAGTGAGAAGAAGACCCTTTGGGAGGATCTGTCTAACCTTAAAGCGGCTTCACAAGAGTTGGTATGGTGCCTGTATGGTGATTTCAACGCCATCAGAAGCCGGAATGAGAGGAAAGGTGTAAGGGAGAGGGCTAGTCAATCAGGTGAGATTATTGGATTTAATAGTTTCATCGATACCAACTCTTTTCTCGAATTGCCTTTAGTAGGGAAGAAATTCACTTGGTTTAAGGCTAATGGAACGACAAAGAGCAGATTAGACCGAGTTCTTGTTTCGGAAGCGTGGATGGAGATATGGCCTATGAGTAAACAGTATATGCAGAGAAGGGAAGTCTCGGACCACTGTGCAATAGTGGTAAAGTATGTGGAAAAGAATTGGGGGCCCAAACCTTTCCGATCCATCGATGCGTGGTTTATGGAAAAGGGGTTTAGTGAGATGGTCAAGAATAACTGGTTATCATACCCTGTGCAAGGGAGTGTTTTCATAAAGATCAAGGAGAAATTGAAGCTTTTGAAAGGTGATCTAAAAGTCTGGAATAGGGATGAGTTTGGCAACATCCAAACAAACAAGATGAGGATTCTGCAGGAATTGGAGGCCTTAGATTCCCATGATTGCATCAACGACCTTGGGGAAGATGATAGGCTGAAGAGGTATGAGTTGGTAGGTCGCTTGAAGGAAACTGAAAAGAAACTAGACTCCCTCATTTGTCAAAAAGCTAGAGCAAAATGGTTCAAGTACGGGGACACGTGTACCAAGTTTTTTCACTCATCTCTGAGGTGGAGAAGACTTAGAAATGAGGTGAAAGGGGTTGAGGTTGGTGGTATCTGGTGCGAGGAACCTTGTACAGTGCGTCAAGAAGCCAAGAAACTTTTTGAAAACAGATTTACGGCTACGAAGGACTTTGGTGTTAGACTTGATATGGTTGATTTTAAGTCCCTATCCAGGGAGGATAATATTTCCCTAACAGCCGCTTTTTCTGAGCAAGAGATTAGAGATGTGGTGTGGCTTTGTGATGGTTCGAAGAGCCCAGGGCCAGATAGTTTTAACATGAACTTTATCAAGAAAAGCTGGGGGGGTTCTAAAAGACGACATAGTGGCAGCGACGACCATTTTTCATGAAAATGGGCACATTCCAAATGGTTGTAATGCCTCCTTCGTAGCTTTTATACCCAAGGTAAAAGATCCGGTTATGCTTGAGCAATACAGACCTATCTCCCTTGTAGGTGCAGTTTACAAAATTATTTCGAAAGTTTTAGCGGGAAGGATGAAGAAAGTCATCGACTCTGTCATTGATGAATGCCAATCGGCTTTCTTAAAGAATAAATGGATTCTGGACAGTGTGCTCTTGGCCAACGAGGTGGTAGAGGACCTGAGGAGGGGTGGAAAGAGTGGTTTGTGTTTTAAGGTGGGTTTTGAAAAAGCCTACGTGATATGATTCCAAATTCTCATCACTACGACTCAGTCAGATGGGAGTTCCTATATGAAATGTTAAATAGGATGGGGTTCGATAACAGATGGGTCAGGTGGATCAAAGGCTGCCTGGAAAGCGCAACGGTGTTTGTGCTTGTCAATGGTAGCCCTACTGAGGAATTCAAGCCGTCGAGAGGGTTAAGGCAGGGCGATCCTCTCGCTCCTCTTTTGTTTATAGTGGTTGCGGAAGGGCTGGCTGGGCTGGTAAGGCAAGGTGTGAAGGCAAATCTCCTATCTGGTATAAAAGTAGGAAGAAAAGAGGTAGAAATTACCATCCTTCAGTACGCAGATGACACTCTTTTTCTATGCCAGGACTCCTTCAGTAATGTTATCACCTTGAAGTCTATTCTTAGGGGGTTTGAGCTAGCCTCAGGGTTGAAGATTAACTTCCATAAGTCAAAACTAGTAGGCATAAATGTCTTGGAAAGCAATTTGGACTGCTATGCAAAGACTCTGAACTGTGGCCAGATGGTTGTACCTTTCAACTATCTAGGCTTAAAAGTGGGGGGTAATCCGAGGAAGAAAAAATTCTGGGAACCTGTCCTAAAAAAACTAAAGTCAAGACTTAGTGTGTGGAAAGGGAGGTTTCTCTCAATGGCAGGCAGACTGTGCTTAATCAAATATGTGTTATTTGCTACACCGCTCTACTACCTGTCTCTTTTCAAAGCACCAGAGGTGCTCTGTAAAAGCATCATTAGCATTTAAAGGAGGTTCCTATGGGGGTGGGGAAAGGAGAAGATGTCTATATCTTGGGTTAGCTGGAGAGACTTGTGCAGAACAAAAGAGGAAGGTGGACTGGGAATCAGAGACATTCGGAAGTTCAATTATGCTCTTATGGCAAAGTGGATGTGGCGGTATAGCTCTGACGAGAAAGGGAGGTGGAAGGAAGTGATTGAATCGAAGTATGGTCTGGGTATTAATAGTGATTTTGTGCCTATTAAATATCAGTCATGGTGGTGGAGGGATTTGACGAGCATATATAGGGAGGGAGGAGGAGACGGGTGGTTCCAAGACGAAGTTGGATGGAGAATAGGGAGTGGAGATAAAAAAATTTTTTGGGAGGATGTGTGGGTAGGAAATTCAAAGCTAAAAAATTTGTTCCCGAGACTATACTCCCTATCGTTAAACCAAGGCCACAAGTTGGAAGAAGTGGGAGAATGGGAAGGATCGATATGGAGGTGGTCCTTAAGATGGAGGAGAGGTAGATTTGAGTGGGAAACCTCATTAGAAGCTGAGTTGGAAGGCCTCCTATCCAGGGTCAAAGTAAGGAAGGATGAAAAGGATGCTCTCGAGTGGAGATGTGAGGCTAATGGCTGCTTCACAGTGAGCTCCGCGTATGAGTACCTAGTCAGGACGACTAGGGCCCCTCAAATTGATGTCTTCAAACACCTTTGGAAGACGAAGACGTTCCCCAATGTTATATTCACAACCTGGAGGGTGTTGCTGAACAAAATTCCAACTAGGATGTGGTTGAGAAGGAGAGGGATTCCACTAGACACATATGTATGTGCTCTTTGTGAACTTAAGGAAGAGTCCTGCCAACATCTCTTCCTGGAGTGTAAGGTTGCTAGTCGTGTATGGGATCTATGCCTTAGATGGATTGGAATTCTCTACGTCCAACATAACGATGTTAGGAATCATTTTGAAAGTTTTATGTTGACCCAGGGCAGTAATAAACAAAATCAGATCTGGAAAGGGGTTTGGGCTACCATTATACGATGTTTGTGGAATCATAGGAATTCAGTAGCTTTTAATCAAGGTGTTGTGGATGAGGAAGAAGTCCTTCAAAAGGCCCAACTAAAGTCATGGTTATGGTTAAAACATAAGGGGAATAAGTTTACCTACTCTTTTTCTTATTGGGTGTTGAACCCAATGATTTGTATTAGTAGCTATAAGTAGTATCTGTGTTGCAGTGGAAGGTTTAAAGTTTGCTGGTTGGTGGCGGAATAGAGAAAGGAAGGGGGTTAGTTTTTAATGGTGAACCTACATGCTGTACAGAGGATGGCGGTGGAGTTGAGTGGATGTATGAGTGGTTGAATTTGGAGCAGAGATCTTGCTGGCAGAATGAGTTGAGGTCCGAGAAAGGTGCTAGTTTCGAGCTAAGACCGGTTAGATAAAAATCTTGTTCCCCTATTCTCTGTTTGAATCAGCTTTAGGCCCTTGTAGGTGCAAGTATATTCAGGTCACGGGTGTGAATGTGCTGGAATTGTATGGAAGCACCTCAGGCACTGCAGAAGCTAGTTTTCAAAAGAAAGGAATTAAAGTCCTCTCATGGCTTGGATGGGAATGGCGTGCCCATTGGAAGAAAGGCTGGTGGTGGGATTCCAATGCTGGTTGCAGTTCGTCAATGGAATAATCAGTATGAGTCTGCGGTTGACTCTGATGAAGGTGTCTTTGGTAGATGATGGGAGTGAGTTGAAGGAAGTGATCTGGGTGGCTGTGGAGCTGTGGGGCTGATCTCGGGATGGTTAGGATTTTATGCTGGAGACACCTTGCACGGTTGAGAGTAAGTACTGGTAATTTCTTAGGACTGTGCTGAACCGCAGTGGATATAGTGCTGACAGTGGAGAGTGGTGTTCATGGTTCAGAAAACTTTTCAAATGGCAATATCATCTTGGTTGTTTAGACAAGGATCGTGGTGCGAACGCTATGAAAAGGTAAAAGGTGCAAGTGCAGGTCATGGACGGAAGTGGAGTGAAGGTGCTGAAGCAATAAGCAGGGATAAAGAAGGAAGGCGGCCTGTGGCTAAATGAATGTAGGAGTTTTTTTTTTGGGTTTGTATATAGTGATGCAGGAAAGAAGTTGGGTACGTATGTGGGTTCTATAGCCTTACGACATCTTTTTGGGGGTTTGATCACGTTTGCTGCACCTTTCGAGATGTTTTGGTTCTGTGTAAATGTGTGAGCTGGTGGGTTAAATACCCACTATGTGTGATGTTGGCTACTTGTCTGTTGGGTGTGCCTCTGTTCATATCCTATGGAGAAGTATCTTTATTTAGTGTATACGGGTTGGGATACCCCTGAAGTATCCCATTAATTTAATTTATTTCATTGCTGATAAAAAAAAGAAAGACTTTAAAAGTTATTATAGCTTGCGTTATTAAATTTTACAATTTTAAAAGAACATTAGTTTCCATTAAATCATTTTCTACTAAAATATCTCATCATTACTTTTACTTAAGGAATGGAACTTGGTTAATAGTTATATATTTTATAAAATTATTATTATCAATAAAATACATTTTTTTCCTATTTTTTATATTATTTATTTAATAAATATAAAGAATTAGTTTTTTTTACGTAGTTATAATATAATAATAATAATAATAATAATTATTATTATTATTATTAGAGATGGAATGTTTCATTTATTATAAAAAAGCATGATAAATATTTATACATGAATATAACGTGAATTGAATTTGATATAACTTCTTTATATGTAATAAACATTTATTTGATAATATCTCGTAGTAATAAAGTGTACTAAAAAAAATGGAATCTATTTGGTAAATACTTTACAAATGTTTCAAGGTTGTTTCTCCCTGCACCATATCATTTAATATATGTACCCAACATAAATTTTAAAACCCAACATTGCCCTTATGTTTTTTGAAATGCTACAAAGGAGTATTGTGTTACTGTGGTGTGTGTTTTGAAGCCCTTATCTTTTTGGAAATGCTACACAGGAGTGTTGTGTTAGTGTGGTGTGTGTTTTGAATGGAAGTGGTGGTGGTGTAGTGAGTTGCAACAATGATAATGTTGCAGTGATTTTTTCTGCAACAGTGGCAATGGTGCTCACTTCTACTCCAGTGACAGATCCTTCTCTCTACGCAACCATCTTCCTCTTTGTTGCTGCTACCGTGCAACAAACTTAGTGGTTCATACAGTGTTCAGTGCATATTGTTGGTGCCTCAATGAAAGTAGGGTTTTATATCATTAAGGGCAAATAAGTCTTTTTAAATAATGGTATTGGGTGCAGTCTTAATTGATATGGTGCAAGGAGAATGATGGAGATCAAGCCCAAGAGAACATGGAGGCCACTCATCAAGCTCAAGAAGAGGTGGAGGCACAAATGGAGGACGCCCATGGAGGTCAAAGTCCACCTCAAAGGATTACAAGAAGCATGTTCAAAGCCTTGGGAGCTAGAGGACATTTATTTTCTCTTTTTGTAGTGTCTTTAGTTGAAGGTGCTTAGAGGGAAACCTTAGAAACCTCTTTTTTATATAGCATCTTTTAGGTTTTTAAATAGGAGCTTTAGGGGGGTGTATTAGTAGATAGGTGTAGGAGTAGAATAGGGGGTGCCAAAGTAAAGGAAGGGATCACACCTTCCTTGCTTGGCAATTAGCGCCGGTTCTAGATAGCTTTTGGAGGGAATTTTGAATTGTTTAGCTTTCATTTTTCAGCACCTTAGGCTATAAATAGAGGTGCCTTCCTTGTAAAATTCAGATTTGAATTCATCTAAAGAAACTATACTCAAAATTGGAGTGAGCATTTGGAGAGCTTTTGAGCTTCTACTCTAGTCTTATCTTGAAGGACCATGGTTTCCTCAAGTGGCGGCTTCCACACTCATCTAGGAGCATCCATACTTCTAGTGGCGTGATCATCCAACCTATCTTCCATCTTCATGAGCATTCTCTTCTCTTTCCTTTCTTCTCTTTCAATTACTCTTGTTGTCTTGTGTTCTTGAGCAATTTTTTGGTTCGGCTGTCCTTAATTTTCCAGCACCTATGTTTTGGTTTTCTAAATTCTGTTCAGCACATTTGTTTGTGGTTTAATTCTGTTCGGTCCTCTCTTTTATAATTCCTTTGTTGATTCAATTTGATAATATTTGGTTCATCCAAATGAGTTTGGGAATTGGTACTTGTATTGGTGAGTTCTTGACTTAGAACCATGATCCAACTTCTAAGAAAGTGCCTCTACATTTTCCAGCTCAAGGTGATTCCTCAAAGTGTCAAGAATCTTGTTCTATGTGGCTATTGGAATCACATCAGAGAATCTGCCATGTTTCAATTTATATGGAAAGGAGCCCATAAATCCATCCTATGTGCGAAACAAAAATAAGATAAAATAATGTTTCTTAAATTGAGCTAAGCCCATCACAATTGAACATGTACATCAAATTGGATTCAAAACCCTAATTTACATAATTGTTGGATACGGCTGTTCTCTAGTGCATCAACAACTTACAATCTAAGGCTATAAAATGCAAAGAAAAGGAGATCACTAAGAGAATACAAAGATAACCAACATTAAATAATTTTGAAAGTCCCTTGGTGACAAGTTGGTGACAAGGGGACAAGAGTTTCAAAGAGTGGTGCAATAGTTATCCATTTGATGTCGAAGGTGAACTTATAGTCCACAAAAGGAGAGTGTGAAAAGAAAAACAATAGGAAAAGGAAGAATAAAAAAGAAGTTCTTATCACCATAAATTGTCTTCAGGTATCATTAATGGCAAATTGTAGTAATGATAGGTTTCACCAATTATACGCTTTCATTTACTTTTTTTCAATTGGCAAACACATTCACTTTTGAAGAGAAAATTTTCATACATAAGATTTGTTGGTATTTATTAGCGATTGCTAAAAATTTTGTAGGTGACGAGGGAAAGAAGCAATCAAAGTAAGTACTTTATTTATTATCATGAATTTTTTCTTTGTTATTTTGATTATTCTTTTGTAATTAAGTTTGTTTCTTGAACAGGTACTTATAGTTATGAGTTTACATTTTTTTCAGTAAATTTTTTTAAATAAAAAATAAATCAATTTATGAAGTTTTAGATTATTGTTGGGATGAATGAAATACATGCATATACTTATTTAGTATATTTTTAGTGAAGAGGTAAAATGGTTATTATTTTTTGCTACAGGAATGCATTCTTTCATTGCACAATATTTTTTTTGTCAATGTATTTAATATGCAAAATTGTATTTCCTTCACCGTATACTTTTGGAACCCTTTCTGAAACAAATTGAAGACATTATTTTCCTTCATGTTACCATAAGATTTGATCCTAGAGGTTAGACTCTTTATCGTCCTTTCTTTTTTCACACTTAATCCCTTTTTATTATCAATTTTTTTATTCTTATATTAAAATATCAAATATCAAATCAAGATATATTCATTATTATATTTTTAAATATATAAATGACCTCAATTGTGAAGAACTTATACTTCTTAACACTAATATTAAGTTTTCTTTTCCATTTTGGATTTGCATTGTTGTAGTTTATATTCGATTATTTCAAATAGTATGACTTTTGGTATGTTACTCAACTAATCATGATACATTTATATATATATATATATAATATGTATATATTAGTTCATGAATGATTGATATTTTGTAGATTTTGAACACAACAATTTTTAAGTCCACATATGTTATAAACATATTGGTGAATTATACCTCCTCAACCATTTTTTGCAACTTCATGTTTTCGTAATCATCCTCATCACAGGAATCCTCAATATCACAATCCACATGGTCATCTTCAAAATAAGAATGATTAATAATCACAATTCGATTCATTAGTTGGTTGTTCCCCTTTTTCTCTTGCTCTTCCAATCACTCCCCACCAAGGATTTGAACATATTGGTAAAGAGTAAGAGAAAGAGTAAGAGAAAGAGTAAGAGAAAGAGGATAAATATCTGAGTGTTTTTCCAAATTGTAATCATGAATCATTATAACTCTGAAGATGACCATGTGAACTGTGACATTGAGGATTCTTGAGATGTGGATGATCACGAAAATATCAAGTATAAAATAGTTAAGGAATCACATGTACACCATTAATTCTCATAAGATCCAATGTGTTTAATTTTATTGCCATTTGAAAATACAAGTATATACCATTTTTTAGATATATTAGTAAATGTCATGACTATGAATAGATGAAAAGAAGACAAAATTTATGAATATATATATATATATATATATATATATATATATATAACTATGTGGATTATGCCAATTAGTGAGATTCTACTAAGTGCATTTGGGAACTTGATAAACAGACATAAAAATTGCCATATCTTTCATCGTAGTTGGAAAGACAATCATAAGGACTATATTACTGACATGGTAAAGTTGATTCATGTCTAGTATAATTTTTTAAAGTATTTTTCTTGAATAGTTTTACGTGTTGTAATATGTCTCACAAAATCTTTTTTGTTAATTACACTCATGATTGAGTAAAATTTATTTTGTAAATGAATTGATTGAACAAACGAGACATGTACCAATACATAACTTAAGTATGAAACGAAGACAATGTAAACATGAATTGAAATAAAATGATATAAACTTTTAAGACCTAGTAGAACACAATTTTTCACATCCCTAATCCTAGGGTTGATCCATATCAATATCGTGATTTAGTACATTTTGGTGTTCTTAGAAGGATCAGTACATAATGTAATTACTTTTTGGTTAATATAGTTTTTCTAATTGTTATATTTTTATATCCACTAGTTATAGAAAATATGAGGACAAAAATTGATAAGAACTAAGAATCTTCCAAGACATATTAATTAGATTATGTGTCTTTAGTATTGTCTCATATCATATTTGTTTTAGTGTTCTTTTATTCGATCTAATTATATATAGGATTGTTATTCAACCGAATCCTCAAGCACAATATAATTTATATTGGTACTCAAACTTAAAAAGGTGAAAACATTATTACTAAAATGATTGTTGTTATGATTGTATGAAGTTTTTTCAATTTGTATGTTTTAAAATAAGTTTAATTACCCTTTTAGTTCCTATATTAAAGGTCAAAAATCAATTTCATCCATTTATTTTAAAAAATTCAATGTCACCCGTAACATTTCTTTAAAAGTTTAATTTGGTCTAAACTTTTTTAAAGCAATTCAAAGTGGTAGTCCCAACTTTTTTAAAACGATTTAATATGGTTAGAACACATATAATTCAACGTGTAGTAGTAGAATTGTTGAAGTAAATTAATTTAATGAGATAGAAGGAACCATATTGAATTGTTTTAAAATAAATTTGGATTATATTGAACATTTTAAAATTAGAGGGATGAAATTGGTTTTTTTCCCCTTAATATAGGAACTAAAAAGGTAATTAAGCCTTTAAAATAAAAGGACACACATGGTTTCATAATCATAACCTTTTTAAAATGGCTTATTACCTTATAAAAATAAGTTGTCTATAACCCATAAGTCATATTTTAGTAATCTCTCCACTAATTTTATATGTAGTGTGAAATAGATCTTATGGACTTATTATCGTCATATATATGGGAGTTTCTTTGTTTAATGTAGCTCTTTGTGCTTGCTACTTCACGGAAACATGGATATAGTTAGACTCAAATTTGATTCTTGAAAAGGAAAACTATTATCTTTAACGGGAAGAGTTCAACTTGTAAATACTATCATATTAGGTATGTTGCTATATATTTTTCTAATATATTCTTGGTCTATGTCATTATTGAATGAATTAAATACTTTAATTTAAAACTTTATCTTAATAGGCGATGTTATTGTAAAGGAGGCTAGTGACTCTTAAATGGGATAAATTGTGTTTATTGCGCAAGGAGGGCTTTTTAAGAGTGACCTCTATCAAAGTTCTCCATAGAGTTGTAATCGTAAAACTCACTTAGGATTTCTTATTTTCTAATTATGCCTATTATACCTTTATGCACTCCATGATATCAAAAAAATATAGATAAAAATTGTGTCTTAGGTTGTGATGTGATTCCAATAGCCACATAGAACAAGATTCTTGACACTTTGAGGAATCACCTTGAGCTGGAAAATGTAGAGGCACTTTCTTAGAAGTTGGATCATAGTTCTAAGATCAAGAACTCACCAAAACAAGTACCAAATCCCAAACTCATTTGGATGAACCAAATATTGTCAAATTGAATCAACAAAGGAGAAGGAAAAGAACAAACCGAACAGAATTGAACTTCAAAACAAAAGAACCGAACAGAATTTAAAAACTAAACAGAAAATAGGTGCTGGAAAATTAAAGGAACCGAAACAAAAACAACTCAAAACTCAAGGCAATAAGAACAAATTGAAGAAGAAGAAAGGAAGGAGAAGAGAATGCTCATGAAGATGGAGGAATGGTTGGATGATCACGCCACTAGAAGAATGGATGCTCCTAGATGAGTGTGGAAGCCGCCACTTGAGGAAACCATGGTCCTTCAAGATAAGACTAGAGAAGAAGCTCAAAGCTCTCCAAATGCTCACTCCAATTTTGAGTATAGTTTCTTTAGATAAAATTCAAATCTGAATTTTACAAAGGAAGCACCTCTATTTATAGCCTAAGGTGCTGAAAAATAGGTGGGAAATTTCAAATAAACTCATTTGAAATTCCCACCAAAAACAAGTCACATGGGAGGTGTGACCTTTTTCTACTATGACACCTCCCAAAAACTACACCTACACCACTCTCCTAAGTCACATGGACAATGTGACTTTATTTTACATTTTCACACACCTTTATTTAATAACCACACCTCCTAAAACTATACAAGAGTATTTCAAAGCTTGGCCTTGCCCCTCATGGGATGGATTTGGGCTCTTTGGGCTTTGGCCTTCTTGGGCTTGGGCTTGGGCTTTGGGCTTGGGCCTCATCTTTATTTTATGTCTTCTTTTAATTTTGAGAAGACTAGAAGGAAGAACTTCAAATGTGAGGGTGGATGTCCTCTTCCTCCATTAATAAAAGCCTCCTTTATTTGATTCTCATCAGGTTGGGTGTACACCCTCTTCCATTTTGCCTCGAATATCAATTTATATATGATAAGTGTTATATTTCAGTAATATTAAAATACATGCACTTATGAATATTAATTGATAAAACAACTGTAATATAATCCCTAATTTATGAATTTAAACTTTTTTACATACTTTGTGATTATAATTTGAATAAGAACAATTTATTCTCAAATTTGTGTTAATTTCAGGATTCTAGGGAAGAATGGAGATGAAAATGCAAAAGGAGAATAAACAAAGATAAAAAGGAAAAGTTAGAACGCTCCAACACTCGCCCAAGCCAGAAGCTCCAGAGGATCTCACCCAAGCGAGCCCAATCACGCTTGGGTGAGAAGTCACTTAGCCCAAGCCCGACTAGGTTAAATATGAGGCGTGAGGCACAACCCTAGATTAGGAATGGGGAGAATAGAAGGTGTTAGAAACATCATGGATCTTCTTTTCTTGCTTTCCATGCTTGTAATGACCATCATGAGTGGCTAATTCTACCTTTTAGGTTTGAGAGTAATCTGTTCAAACTCTTATGTATTGAGGTGATATTTAAATATAACATTCTACTCTTGATTGATGATTGGTATTGTCATTTTATTTGTAATGCTTGGTTACTATGATCAAGATCCTTAGATTTGACTGGAAAATACTTATAAGTTTCTGACCCAAATGATAATGCTTAACATATTTGAATGTTAGGAATATATTTGAAATGTTAATTCTTATCAACATCGAATCGTAATGCTAAGGAGTTTTTATAAATATATGAAGAATCAATATTTAGGAAACATTATTAATAATTTTGTATGCGAGGAATCAATATGAATGATTTTTATATGTGGATAAATGTCAATCAAGATGAAATGTTATATGCGAGGAATTGATATAAATAAATTTTATATGGGCATCAACATCAATCAAAGGATAGAATATTATTATGCTATTCAAAATACATAAGAGTAAGAAGAATGGACCCCAAATCAAAATTTTCCCAATTGAACCTACAAACTCTTTAACTTGCTTTCTTTACAATTCTTGCAATCATTATAACAAACTCCCAACAAACTTTGTTATTTTGTTTTCTCTTTAGTAAATCTTATACTTGATAATTCAACTATTCCTTGTGGGTTTGATATTCTTCCTTAGGGACAAATTATTACTTCTAATGTGGTACACTTGCCGTAACATAGTCATCAAGTTTTTATATTTTTGATTGCCGCCATATTATTCATATTTTTGTAATAGTTTCTGTTCCCAGCAGCCTTCAATGCAATTGTCCTCACATGCTTGTCCTCATTCTCTTGAACACTTAGCTTGTTCATCTCTAACTCGTGCTCTCTCCTCTTTCTAAACAATGATGCAGTGGTCATGGAGGTTAGATCCTTTGATTCAAATATGGCAGTAACCTTGGGCTGCCATGATCTATCAAGACACTTGAGAATTTTGATATTAAACTCCTCTTTATCAAATGTTTTCCCAAGACTCATAAGATGATTTACAATGTGAGTAAACTGTTTTTGCACTTCTACAATTGTTTTTCCCTTTTGCATTCTGAACATCTCATATTCTTGTATGAGAGTGTGCTTCCTTTCCCTTTTCACATCATTGATGCCTTCATGAGTTACTTCAAGAGTATCACACATCTCCTTTGCTGATTCACATTGAGACACCCTGAAAAACTCGTCAGAACTTAGTGCAGATGTAATAATATTCTTAGCAATCATATTGGGCCTTTTTACTTTCTTGCTTAGACCATTGGGACCAAGGTTTTTCATAAATTACTTTTTCATTTTCAATCATAGGGATAAAAAGACCATTTTTAATTGCATCCTAAATACCTTTGTTAATAGATTCAACAAAGATTTTCATCCTTACCTACCAAAATTGGTAATTTACACCACAAAACAATGGTGGTCTATTTATATAAGCACCTTCCCCAAAAGGTAGTTTATCAGTCATAAAAACAGATTTTTGGATCAAAACTTGAGTAACTTTCAAGAACCTAGCTCTCATACAAATTGTTAGAATTGTAGGCCTAAAACAAGACGAGGGTGAATTTTTTTTAAACGTTTTTTACAAACTTTGAAGGTATGGAGAAAGCCAATGAAGAATCAAAGCCAAAGGAGTGAAAATGCTCAAGTTACAAACTGTTTTAGTTGATTTCAAGAAAATCAATCAGTTGTTTTTGCGATTCAACCGATTGTTTTTATCAGCAGTTTATAAAAACAAATTAAAACAGATATAATTGAGATTAGGGAAAGAGAGAATCATACAAAAAAATTTATATTGGTTCACTTTTACATTCATAAATACAAAAACTTCCAAAACTTAATCAATCAATTGTCTTATTCGAAAACTTTGATTTATATGACTTAAAATCATCACATAAGATTCAAAAACATTTAAGTAATGTCAGAAAGCATTATAAGATTATAAAGATAAAGTGTAGACACTCCCTAATATGTTAGACTGTTTAATGCGTAGAAGACTAAGTGACCGTATATTGTGTATAAACTCTAGTGATTGTCTAATGTGACCATTAACATTGTTTCATTGAGTTTTCCTTGAGCTTTGGAGACATTTGAGTTGGTATGTCTTTAGAGATCGTTTAACGAGAATGAAAGCTTAATCGTTTGATATATTTATGATAACGATATATTTTATAGTATGTTGAGTATCCAATGATCATTTAACATGGTTACTTTAGTGAAACTGTCTATTGTGTCTACTTTAGTGAGATTTTCTATTCGATGGATAATGTAAATTTTCTATCATTTAGTCTTTGGTTTATACACATGAGTGAACTTTGTTAAATCCTTTAACACTTCTTATAATATTTATTATAATAAAAAATCATAGACTCTCTTATCGCGAAACCATCTAATAAGTATTAGGTCGTCTATAAGTATTAGATCGTCTAACATGTACTGAATTGTCTAGCGTGTCAACAATGATATCATTAAACTTATTTCCTATGTTTAGTCTATACGTTATACCATTTTTATATTACTTTTGTTTATAATGGTAGGGAGAATTTTTTGTGTATTCATTACATGAAGTTGAAAAAGTATAAGTCTTATAGAGTCTCAATCATCATTAAAAAAAGTAAGATTATTGATCAAACTGAAAAAAAGAAAAACTTTGTTGCGTGAAATTTTTTGGAATGAGGTATTTTGATGATAAACTAAATATTTTAAGTGTTTATTGTTTTCATGGATGGATGAATTTAAATCATGCATGTAAATAATGTTAGAATATATGGCCTTAAACGAGAGGGGGGTGAATTGTTTAAGAGAGGTCTTTGAAAACTTTTTGAGTTTTAACAAAATTCTTTGTGTGAATCCAGAACAAGAATCTAGTTAGCCAAGAATATAAGCAATTAAACAACAAAACAACAGAAAAACAATCGGTTGTTTCTTCAAAACAATCGGTTGTTTATACCAGTAAAGCTTAAAAACAGAATTAAATGAGTTTAGAGTAAGAGAGAGATACACCAACAGTTTATATTGGTTCACTCTTAAGCCAAGAGCTACATCCAGTCTCCATAAAACCACTGGGTAATCCACTATGTAATCAAACCAGATTACAACACACAAATCACCAAAGTAAGTGACCTTGAACCCTTCAAGAAACACACTCCCTTTGGCAAAACACACCAAGAGTATTGATCTTGACCACCTCAAGAGCACACAACACTCCTTGGCAACACAACACTAATACAGTAGGTTGAGAAGGGATTACACTTGTTCACAGTACAAACTGAAATCAATACAATTGCAATCCTATTCCACTCTCTTTGAAAACCCAAAGCTTGATGTGAATGTTCAAATCTTAGAATCAATTTTGTCACAACTGAAAAACTCAAATCTGTTTCTCTTTTATGTTTGAAAATATAAACAAACCATTTATATTTTCCAAAGATTGGTCAAAGCAATTAATGAAGGAACGTATTCAGTTGAAAATCATTTAAAGCACATTCAAGAACCAAAACATAATTCTGTTAAGATTTTCAAATAAACAATCGGTTGAAACCACAAAACAACCGCGATTGTTTGGTTTGACAATTAAGTCAACCAAACTAAAACAGTTTTCAACATTTTCAAAACTCTTAAGAATGTTGATTCGACAAAACAACAAGTTGTTTTTCACTTAGTTGAAAAAACACTTTATTTTCTAAAAGGTTTTAAATCACATCAGTTTTAAATTCAACAAATGAGTGTATCACATTCTATTCTACCCAGATCTCTCCCAAACACAACAACAACACTAGCCTTACATCAAACACTTGAATTTGGATTCTACAAAGTACTTGATTACTCTTGATCAACAAATATGTTTGAATTATATTAAGCATCATAGCAAACCCAGATTTGAATTTAAATATATTTCACAAATATATCTGATTTGTTGAGATGGAGACATTTAATTCTTTATTTATTTACTAAAATGATAAATTAGTTGTTCAAATTATGTTTTAATAAAAAATAATATTATGCGTAAAAGAATAAAAATAAAAATAAAGAGGAAAGACATATTATTTTTCATTTAATACCTAACAAAATTTCACACGTGAATAGATAATTAAGTTATATAAACATAAAATAAAAATAAAAATAAAGGAAAGAGAGATTATATTTTATCTAATACCCAAATAAATTTGGTCACATCAGGTCTATATAAAAAATAAATTAGGTTATAGAAACATTTCAATAAAAAAAGTAAAGAAAGAAAGATGTTACTTCTATCTCATACCTAAAAAATGTGCTTAGGTTATAGTAACTTCATCTTTTACTCTTCAATTGAAACATTTAAAATTATAAAACCATACAATAAAAATAAAAATAAAAAGCAACACACCAAGGTTTTTGCTTACCCTAATATTGATTGATTTTTATTGGTGTTATCTCTTCTACCTTTCTCTCTCAACCTTTTCCTATATCCATACTATCAAACACATACAAGTTATTTTAATTTTTGTTTCCAAATTTTTTTAAGTTTTATTTTTCAATTTGGTGTTAAAAAAAATAAGGAAAATAAAAAGAGTTTTCACCCTTTTCCAATACATACTCCGTCATAAATGCTAGAATTGAGAAATGTGAATATTTTTTGTTTAAATACAACAAGTGTTAATAAAATAAAAAAAATCCTATATCTTTTTATATATAAGTATAAGTTGAAGATTTTTTTTTATCTTAAATTTGAGTGATTAAGAAATAACTAAATGTAATTTATTTATTTTAAAATTTAAAAATAAACACATTGGAAGGAGGGCCCAAAATTTTACTCAGGGCCCATATCATCGAACGCAAAGGACGAAGCAATGAAACTTGAGGAAGAAGAGAAAACATGAACCTCTCTTCTTGTGTCCGATCGAAGAAACCAGCCATGGATTTGTGTTCGTGATTTGAGTCACGCTACGCTCACTTCGATTTGAATCCCAACACTCTTTACTTTCCCCAACCCATTTTTTTTTTCTCTCCAAGTGCTTCCCACAATGATGTCCCCGAACCGCGTCTCAGAGGATCGGGGCAACCCACCTCATCATTTCAGGTAAATTTTCCTCCTTTTCGAAAAATTTTGCCAAAATCGTTTCTGGGTGTGCCCCACTTTTGCTCTTTTCTTTTTGAATGACTTTGAACGGTTTAATTTTTGAGGCTATTTGCTTGCTGTTCAATTGGGAGTGTGGCTAGGTGCATTGAAGTGTTCCAATGCTTTTACTGTTTCCTAATGTGCTAACTGTTATACGAACTGGGTTGGAGCTAATTGGCCATCTTTTGGATAGTTACTGGAAGCATTGGTATTTTGCGGTGGAGTATCTTTGTGTAGAGGGAAAAATTGAAGTTAGTACTAGAGCAAAGACAATGCTCTCAATGGTTACAATTTAGTCTCTAGCTTGGTTCAGCTTATTTTGACGTAATAGTGGGTTTATTTTATTTTCTTTCTGAGAGCAATTTTGAGAAATAAGTAATTATTTTCAAGAAATAGTCTCTTACTAAATATTTACTGCATACTTGGAGGGAGAGCTTCGCCGCCTGTAGTGATTCTACCGAGCTCGAGCAGAATTGTTTTTAGTGGATGATATGTGCGATCTGTACAGAGAAAAGTAGTATCTTAAATTTAATCCATTAGCATGTGTCAAAGAAGCAATATAAAACTCATTTTTGTCTTCACCTAATTGTTTAAGCTTTTGAGATAGTTATGATAATGTATCTGAGGTTTTAGGATCAAGTGGTCTAGAGCATGATCCTTGTTGTCTCTGTTTGTCTAACTAAAAAGTTGAATTGTAGTACGAGCCAAAGGGAGGTACATGTATTATCCAAGCTTTAGGTGCTAAGAGATCTTGCTTGAAGGGTATTATTAGAGATGTAATACAAAAGCATTCATGTGACTCTACTGATTAACTTAAGCTTTTGTGATAGTTGATTTAGGATAGCGTCTATGGTGGTTGACTGATTATACTGTTTTATTGATCACGTGTTGTGGCATTCTGCTTTTAGTGGTTTTGCATAAGACTTTCTCAGTGACATTCTACTATACCAAACTGGTTAGCGTTTGTGTCCTAATTTGAATATTTATAGAGGAGGGTTGTCTGTTGAAATTTTTAACTTCACTAGCTCTTATTGGGCTGATTGTACATTTCAATTTGTAGACAGACACCCTTGCAGATAATCCATATTGTTGCGAATTTCATGAGGATATGGTCAATATACTCCATGTACCGCTACTTCGTGCAGACTGGTGCTTCTGTTGTTCTTTTTCTGTTTGCCTGCCTGGCTCCAGCGTCCATCCTATTTTTGATTTTGCAGAAGCCTTGGAAGGGCAGACCCCTTTCTAATACGCAGGTGAATTTAATTTTTAATCTCTGCAAAGAATAAACTAAGAAAAAAGCATTGAATTTCATTAAAGGTTATCATGAAAGCACATTCCTTACTAGTACCATCTGTCTTTTCAGGTTGTTCCGTCTATAATAAATGGTGGTATAACAGCACTGTATCTGGTCTTGTGGGGAAAGGGACTGAAATCTTGTGGACCAGCTAGGTTGGTTTTATATTCTGAAAGAAAATTGGAGTAGATAACTTTAATGTGTCAAGTGCCAAGTCTTAATTGCTTCGAGTTGTGTGACATTATGGCTGAGGCTCATTAATTTAAATCACTGATTCCAATTTGTCATAAAGTCCAATTGAATCATTGATGTCGTCCAACCATTTTATAGCTATTTCTTGATCATATTAGTATTGAGGTGTTGATGGTGCTTTGATTTTAATGCGAACATTATTTTTATTGCTAAATCAACTCAATATAATTATTCTTATTCTTATTAATTTAGAGCAATATTGGCTGAGTATTCTGGTGCTGTTCTTGGAGTACTTTCGGCAGTGTTATATGGCAGGAGAGCTCATTTGTGGAAAAAGGTAACCCTTTACAGATCCTCATGTTGTTAGGTATACTATACAAGTTACACCATGAAACCATGTTCTCAATTCAATTCTGATATGACATTTTTATTCTTTTCTTTTTCCTCTCATTCATTGTATATGAACTAGCAATGCTATTATAAATATGAGGACCTAAGAGATGGGAATCAAGCTCTTCAATTCATTTTCTATTCTTTTGTATTCATCTCAAGTTGGTATCAGAGTGGGTTGACCCTGCTCTGCTAGTTTTGCGGTTGTCCAGTCTCCGCTGCTGTTGTACAGTAAACACCTATCTGGTTCGTCTCATTGAGGTACAATGATTCCACTGTGTTTTATTGCTATCTGTTGTCATCTACTGTCTGTCGCAGTCTGTTGTCGTCTGCTACTATCTGTCACCATTTGCCACCATTTGCTGCCGTTGTCTCCTGCCATCTGCCACCGTCCATTGTTGTCGCCTAACCATTTTTCTCCTACAACCACCAGATCTACTGTGTCTTGCCGTGTGACGTCCAACACTCCTGGTCACGTCCTTTGACTCTTTGCCATGTGCCGCCACATGCAACTTCATTGCTTACTGCAGCTCGGTGCGTGAAAGCCACGTGCCACCTTCCCCACAACGGAGCAACTCTGCATCTCCACCACAATGGTCACTGGATCTCCTTGTCCTTGTTTTGACCCCTGTTTCTCCGATTTCAGCCTTGGTTGAGAGGCTTATCTCTCCTTTGTCTCTCAGGCTTTATCCTCTCTCTTGTACTCTTCCTCCACTACCATTTGCTATCTTTTACAGTTTGCATTGGCTGTGGTATGTAGAAGTGTTGTTGTTTCTGACTATTGCTACTCAATATATTTTTGAGAGAGATTCAAGTTGCTGGTAATTATTGGTTTGCTACTATGAGTGTTGGTGTTGGATATTGGATTTGTGAAGGAACAAAGGTCAAATACAGTTAACTTTTTGAGATTGGTCTAGGATGAAGGGTCTTAAATCCTATTATGTTTCTTGCTAAAAATGCATTAAAAAATGGGGAAGAAATCATAATTTTACCCACAAAAAATCTCGAAACAACATTGCAGGAATGAAAAAGGTTTTTGAAGCTTATCATGGTATTGCCACTATAGCATATGAATTTCTGCTCTATATTTTGAATCCCACATAAGCCCAGGGTTGCTATACTCAGCTTCGTATGGATCACTATTGACTACTATGATCTAAGCCCAGGCTGTACTATAATATATTAAATAATGTGATTTGTTGTTGGTTGTGTGATTAACGTGTTTGAAAAATGAGTAGGATTGTCTCTAATCCAGTGTATACTTTCTTATTTTGGACCAGATAGGTGGCCTAGTTGCCATGCTGGCATCTTTATACCTGTTATCAGAAGGATGGGCTACAGCAACGTATTCTCCATTCTATATCCTACTCAAACTGTTCTTTGTATCTTAAATTCACAAAGTTTTCTTCTAAAATATCTTTTCTTCCAAGTACTCTTTTCTTCTCTGTCAAGTGTTTCATACCTTTCATCTTTTTTACGAGTGTTGTAAACTTAACCAGAATTTACCTTGGGAAGATAGAGATAGTTCTGAGTCTCAGAATGAACCAGTTTTGGGCCTGAAGTTAATGTTAATACCTATAATTGCTGGTATTCTATCTGCACTGAGGAGAGTGATTGCTCGGCGTGTTTCAATCAAGGTACATTTGTGCAGTTAGCACTTCATACTTTGAGTTTGGTGCAAGGTGCTTTGTGTGTGTCCATAACCCAGAACAATTTTTTCTTTCAGAATCAACTTAAAAGGCGGCTGCATGCTTTAACTATTGCTTCTGCAACATGTTTTATGTTTCCTATTGCCATGTGGGACGTGATCATAGTGAGTTCTGTTATTTTCACTTTAAGGTTATATTAGATAGGGTTATGTCTTCTGTGGAATTCTTATACTGTTTGTAGTTTTGGCTTGTTTGACATTTGGCAATTTTTGTTTCTCACTCCTCTTTCTGGTCCTTCAGGGCTCATCATCCGAATCTGATAACAGTAAAAAGTTGCCGTTCTCTGCTTGGGCCTTCTTCAGCACTATTCTATTTGGAAACATTGTGATATTCTACGCTGACAGTATTGCAGAGGAGAGGTATGTCATGAATGATGTTAATCTTGCCATGAGTAAAGGCTAAGCAAGTACTAGGAAGGTGCTAATGCATTTTGAAATTGGGTTTCATATGCTCTTTAGATTATCAGAGAAGGTTCTATAAAATAGCTTTTAACTAATGGCATTGCAGCAGTAGTATTCATCTCATCCTCATTGGAAAGTATTATTCAATTTTTAGTTTTATGAAATTATAAATCCTTTTGTGTAGAAAACAATTAATTGACATCTGTCTGACTTCATTAAATGACTATGAAAAAAGGTGCAAATCTAAAATTGATCTGGTATGCTCTGAATTATATTTGGATTTTGAAGTTCTGTGTTGTAAATAATATAATGGATGGCATTTGGAACATTTTGAATGTTGTGAAGTAGCTCATGATTCATACTCTCCTTTTGTAGATTGCACATGGTTTTCTCCTCACCAAGGCATTTAGCAGCAGCTGGTGCATGCATCATCATAATGGAGAATGTGTACAAGATGGATTTTTCTCTTGCAGGATTCACAATATGCTGCTTAATATTAGGTTTTGGTATGTTTAGCAGTTCATTTTTAATATTAATGTTCTCTTTAAATTTGTTTTTTCATGGATTGTTTTTCAAACTGAACTTGTAGATGATAATTCTTTGTCAAACCTTTCTAAGTTATTTTTTTTTGTATGTTAGTATTGCAATTTGATTTTCAGAGAAATATTTTAGAATTAACCACTTAAGTGCAGTAACTAGATAGTAAATACTAAGATACTCTACGTGTAGTAGTTAAAAGTTCTATGTATACTCATGGGACCTGTATTCAATTCCCTCCTAAGGCACTATGATGTTAACAATAAATACTAAGGCACTATGATGTATGTGAAAAAATGTGTAGGCAGTAAGCAATAATTATGGAATTACTTTTCTTGATCTCAAAAAGAAACAATACGTTGGTATTTAAAGGAAAAAAAAAATGAAATCCTAATAAAAGGAAATAAATCTCCTGACATGAAGCCTCTAAATTTGGTACCAAATAAACTTCAAATCCCAATTCCTTAATTTTTGGGATTTCTTGCAAACAAATCTATATATATTATCCAATCAATCTATATTTATTGTACAGTAAATGTGCAATATTTACATCCAATCAATCTCCTGACATGAAGCCTCTAAATTTGGTACCAAATAAACTTCAAATCCCAATTCCTTAATTTTTGGGATTTCTTGCAAACAAATCTATATATATTATCCAATCAATCTATATTTATTGTACAGTAAATGTGCAATATTTACATCCATATTTCAACACCCCTCAAGCCGAGGAATAAATGTCCTCCATTCCCAGCTTGGTTATGAGATTATGGAAGTCTGAGGTATTGACTCCTCTTGTCAGCACATCAGCCACCTGTTGCTTGGACGGAATGTATGACATGCATTCTAAACCTTCCTCTAAATTTTCCTTAATGAAGTGTCTATCTATTCCTATATGTTTTGTTCTGTCATGCTTAATGGGATCATGTGCAATGTCTATTACTGACTTATTATCACAGTAGAGCTTCATCGATCCCTCCAAATTAATCTTAAAGTCGTCTAAGATAATTTTTAGCTATAATAAACTCACATAGCCCTTGTGCATGGACCTGAATTCTGATTCCACAAATGACCTTGCCACGACATTCTATTTTTTGCTTCTCTATGTCACTAAGTTCCCACCTAGGAAAGTACAATATCCAGTTGTCGATCTTCTATCAACAAGAGAACCTGCATAATCTGCATCAGTTTAGGCTTCAAGAGTCAGTCTTCCATTTCTTTTGAACAGTATTCCTTTTCCAGGGCTTCCCTTCAAGTAATGTAGAATTCTATAAAACTTGAAGATGAGTTTCCTTCGGTTCATGCATAAGCTAACTGATGACACTCACTGAATGAGCAATGTCGTGAGTGAGCCTAGTATATTAATTTTCCAACCAGTCTTTGATACATCTTTTTGTCTACTGTTGATTCCTCTTCAGCCTTACGTACCTCGTGATTGGGTTCCATTGGAGTTGACAATGGTTTGCACCCATTTTTCCTAGTTTCTATTCTACTATTTAATCAGTTATAGATTTTTGTTGAGATATGAAAATTCCTTGAATAGAGTAGGCTACCTGCAGATCAAGGTCATTTGGAGAGTTGAGAGTGTTCTCAGTTTCTGGTTCAATTTTGTTTGTAGTTTTAGGTTCAGAACTTGAATTGGATTCACGGACTTGCCTTGGGTGGTGTTAAGCAAGTGCCTATTTTCCTCTTTGTGACTCCATTCTGTTGGGGAGTATACACAGTCACGAATAATCCCTTTGGATTGAAAAGAAGTAGACACAATTTGGTTGAAATAATCCCTAGCATTGTTAGACTTAAATCTTTTTATGTTGACCCCAGATTTATTTTGAATCATTGAATGAAAAATGGGAATAGCAATGCTCATGTCAGATTCTTGATTAAGCAAATAGAGCCAAGTAACCCTCCATAGCGCAATAATCAAGAAAGATTACTAATCAATGTGCCCCCAGAGATATTAGGTATAGTAGATGGTCCCCATATATCACTATGGATTAATTGGAAACTTGTGAGCTTCTATTGTTGCTAATGGGAAAAGATACTCGAGTGTATTTAGCGAATTCACAAGCCTCACAATGCAGGTTTCAGGTATCTAGATTTTCAAATAAAAGGGGAAACATAATTTTGAAAACAAAAACTGATGGATGTCCTAAGCGATAGTGGTATAACCAAATAGTGTCTTTAAAAGAAACAATACATTAGTATTAAAAGGAAAAACGAAACCTAATAAAAGGAATTAAATCTCCTGAAATAAAGGAAATAAATCTCTAGACATAAGAACACTAATTCTGGAGCAAATATGCTAAATAAACTCCTATTCCCAATCCCTTAATTCTAGGAATTTCTCACAAATAAATCTATATTTATTATCCAATCAATCTATATTTATTGTACAGTAAATGTGCAATATTTACACCCATATTTCAACAATGTACTCTGTAGTTTTTTGTTACAAGTTCTCTCACTTTTAGTAAAAGTACTTGATGATGTAAAGTGCTTATAGCTCACTCTGACAAAGATGAGTTTTTAGCCAGTCTTTGATGATCGGTCCATATGCAATAACACTCCTGATGACCCATTCTTGAGATAGGACTGCAAAATAGAAAAAGTGAATGAGAAAACATCTCCCAACTCTTCAATGCAGTTTTCATATCTTAATAGATTTTGGACAAGAAATTGATTGCCAAGTGGCATTAACTTGTTTAGAAAATTGTCTTGGAAAGTAAAAAGTGAGAAGGAAATCAAACTGACCGTAACTTGGCTTCTCAGATTCTGTATACATTGGTTTCATCCCCTGGAATTTAAATGAAGTCTATATACATTGGTTTTTTTATTGCCTTTTCTTACTAGTAATAACCTGATTTTATAGGAATCTAATTTTTTTAAGGATTTTTTGTTTCTGTTCTTCTCTTTTAGTAGTTAATCTTAAATGCTCAATGTAATGGAATTATGTAGGAATATATGAAGCAACTTCATTGGAGCGCAATAGAAAAGATTCCATTCGAAATTCAGATTCATCAATTAGAGAATTTGATGATCCAATCCAGATGTCAGCCCTACCTACTTGATGTATGTGTATTTTATTCCTTCAACTTCTTATTATGAAATGTGAATTTATTGCCAATTGTTTGCTTGGTCCATGTTTATCAGTGGGTGCGTATCTGTCTTGAGCTTCTTCTTAATTCATTTGACAGCAATTTTTTATGATGAGTGTATCAATATTGTGCTACTGATTCTAACATGGGGTGAGGCTGATTACCAGTTTTTGTAATATCTGTTTATGTCTGTTTAATGTTCAATGCGAGCAATAATCATATAAACAACTAAAAATATATAGGCACATAAGTTAGAATATTAATAATTGATAGAGAACAAGAAATATGCATGATAGAAATTGGTATAGAGGAGCGTTAGCAGCACACTTTCTAACAATTTATCTAATATACTTCACTATTGGGTTGAAATTTATTAAAAACTATACGATCAGTACAGTCATTAAATGGGAAGTGATACCCACCAAAATTTGTAATATCCAATAAATTTCAGCCAACTTACAGAATGGAAGTTCCTTACAATGGAAGCAGATTCTATGGAGATGTATGCAACCTAAAGTTTTACAGAGCATAAATGAAAAATGAACAGAAATGGATGAGAGAGATTGAATCCATAGGTGCGCTCTCTCTCCTCCAATTGTATAATATATGCTAACTGAATTCCCATACAAAATCTTTCATCTGCAAATTCATGTTCTTGACTCGCATGAGCCTACTCCTTTCCACCATTTTAGCTTTGACTGTCATGTGGCCATTACTAACCAACTCTTCCACCGTGTCTCCCGAAGTAGCATTTGTTATGATTCCCCCTCCATTACAACCAACCTTGCCCTGAAGGTTGAATTGGGGATAAACCTTTGCTAAGACAGTGATGTAACATTAGAACTGTCCAATCCTTCCCATTGAACTAAGTATTGTTGTATCTGTTGGTTTCTAAGAATAGTGACACGAGATTACAGTAGGTTGAATCACAGCATTTTGTTCATTAGAAGTGATAGGTAGAGGCACATAAGGATGATGTGTTCTCCATGACAAGGCTTAAGTTGAGATACATGAAATACAGAATGGATTTTGGTTGAAGGTGGTAACAAAAGCTTATAACCTGACCAACTCTCTATGGTGGGAAAAGGACCAAAGTAACTGAAGCTTAACTTTTTTAAAAAGGCACAGAATGGTGCCTATAAGGCTGCAGTTTCACCAAAACTTATCGCCTATTTGAAATGCCACATGCTTCCTCCTTTGATCAGCATACTTTTATTTGTATCTGCTGGGCTCTGAAGATTAGTCTTTACTTTCCCCAGTATAATATCTCTAGAAATCAATTGTTCTTGAACTGATTTCGGATCTGAATTATCAGGGACATATCTCACCAATTGATGAGGGTCTCTACCATACATAGCCTTGAATGGAGTCATGCCTATGCTTGTGTTGTACGAAGTGTTATACCAAAATTCATCCCAAGGATGTAGTTTGGCTCATTCTTGAGGAGCATCAAAGGTAAAACATCTGACATACATCTTTAAGCATTTGTTTGGAGCTTCAGACTGCCCATCTGATTGAGGATGATAGACTGTTGACGTTCTTAAAGTTCTGCCACTTAATTTCAGTAGGTGCTGCCAAAACTGACTAGTCAAGACCTTATCTGTATTAGAAACTATGGATTTAGGGATCGCGTGCAACTTCACCACCATTTGCTTGAAAGATTTTGCCACCTGTTTACTAGTATAGTCAGCTTTTAAAGTGTGAAGTGAGCATACTTGGATAGCCTGTCAATGACCATATACCTCAAATACTTGGGTTAATCTCAATACCAAGTTTGGAAACACTACTCAGCCAAGTGCAATGTTAACAAAGTCGAATTCTCAAGGAACTGGAAATACTTCTTGGATACCAGATTCTATTGCAAGCTTTCATGTGACTAGTGAACCACAAAATATCAAACAACCTAATCAGTTTTTATAGTTCAAATCAGATATTCATAGGCAATGATGAAGGTTTAAGTATTTATGGTGCTGATAATTGAGAGGTGATGCGGATAATCTTAAGACCAATGCTAGCTACCCTCCCTTTCAAATACTGTCATTGGTTGAAATTGATTGAAAACCTTCAATTTTGGTGGGTCCTAGGTTTCATTCAATGACTCTCTTGATTTAAACTAATAAAAGAAAGAGTTAGAGGTACTAGCATTCTGTAATTTTAATGACATCGTCTGTGTTCAGTATTGGTACCAAAAATATGGACTGTGCTGACTTATAGTATCATTTTGTGTACTAGTTGTTGCAGGCAAGATGTTATCTGTTGTGAGATGTGTTTTGTTGTCCACGTTTTGGAAGCTCCAGCATCTAGTTTGCTACACCAAATTCTTGATGATTGATCTTATCTTTGTGGGGTTGAGAATCAATTTTGACCTACCAAGTTCATTATTTTGCTTCCTACAAGATCATTACTAGTCTGGTAGTTTTTCTGTGTAGTTTAGGAGTAATTTTGAATCATGAAAAAAGCAGCAGCATTGTTCCTGGTCGTTGTAGATGTTCTTTGAATCTTGTCATAATTGAATCACCCACATAAGCTAACTAACTACACATTGTAATGAAATTATGAATATGCCAAACTGTTGATTTTTCCTGTATATCATTTTCCTTCTTTCTCTCTGTATATCTTGTTTTCTTAAAAGCGTGTTTAGATTGGGGAGGATTTGACAAAGTGGATTTAGAGTGATTTCAAAGGAAAGTGTGAAGAAAGTGAGGTTGTTTATGTTAGAGTGAATTTGCGATGAAAGTTTATTGAAATTTGTGAATGATATGATGGTTGTGAGAGGATTTTTAATTTTTTTAAAATATGTAAAAATGTAAATTTACAAATTTACTCTTGTCTTTAAAAATATTTAAATAATAAAATATTTAGTTTTTTTTTTTTAATTTGAGTTAACTAAAATTTTATAAATTATTTTCGGTACAGTTAAATAATTATTTTTGGAAAAAATACCAGTTACTTAACATGGTCGGAAAATGAAAAAAAGAAAGTATATTTTATGATCTCCTTTTTACCTGTGTGTATGATGATGGATTACACTCGAATTATCAATGTTTTTAAACAAAATATTAATTAATAGTTTGACTGTGGTTAAGCCGATGTAATAAGTAATAATAAAATAATTTATAAGTAATATTAATTAAATATAGCATCATAATTTTATAACTCTAAAATCTAATAAAATATCATTTTACAAGACGTTAAGTTCAAAATATACGTAGAAGTTCAGATCAAACATATCATAATATTTGAATTTGAATTTTAATAATTTGACAATATTCATTAAGACTATAAAGTTTACGTCTAGAATAAAGAATGATAAAGCAGTATCATGTAAGATTATTAAAAATAAGATAAAAAAAAATCAATATAAATGAGTAAATTGACGTTTTTAACAAAATAATTTATACTTATTTTGTAATTTTTATTAAATGCTATTTTATGTAGTCTTTAAATATTCTTTCAAATTTTTAAAATCGTAAAGTAAAAGAATTCTAGCTCGAACCAATTTTCTTGATCCATTTTGAACTGTTTTAATAACTATGGAAAGTACATGACAATTGTAGATTTTCCTTTTTTTCACTTTTATAAACATTAAAATTATCATTTTTCCTTTTCCTTTATGAAAAAGTGCTTTTTGGACTGTCAAATAATTTGGATAAGAAAATTTCTATATTTATATAATTTGAAACTAAAATATACTTTTCAATGGTATAATTTGAAATATTTATTTATTTTTTTAATTGCACAATTCAAAATTATTTTTTTTTTCATGAAAAATTTCTAGTAGTATAACTCAAATCTTTCAAATTGTATAATTTAAAAGTTATATTTTTATTTTATTTTCAGATTTTGTAATCTTTTGGAGTATGTAATAGATGGTACAATTTGAAACTATATTTTGAATTGTAAAATCTAAAATACTTTTTTCCTCGAATCCATAAATAATACAACACAGAAAAAAAATAATGACAACAATGATAATGATATAGAAATAAATTACCATGACAATTCTGTTTCATTTTCCCTTTCTTTTTATTTTTATTTGCGTTTTATGGAAAAGAAAATAGTTAGGAAATAAATAAGTACATTTTAATTGTGGCTTTTGTTTCCTCCACTCATTTCTTTTTGTATAAAAATAAATGACCACTTTGTTTTTTTTTGTTTTTATTTTATTTTATAACAGTCATAGTTTTCGAAATTTCTTTCCTATGATAGTGCAATTTGAACGAATTTTAGGACAATATCAAATAATAATTTGAGTTTGACTATTCCTGCGGAATATATTTTTTTAGAACAAAACGGTATGAATTTTGAATTGTAATATAAAAAAATACTATATTAAAAAGAATTGTAAAATATATAATCTGAAATATTTTTTTTAAGTTACAAATTGAGAAATCAAAAACCATTTTCAAAATACATAATCTATGTAATTATGAATTTCAAATTTTACAATCTTAAACACTTTTTGTTTTTTTTTTTCAATTCCACAGCTTGTAAAATAAATATAGGGTATTGGGTCTTGTCCAATTGATTCCATCCCAGACTTATTCATTTAATTCGTATTAATTTTATAATAAAGTGTTATCTTAAATTTATCTGGTTCTAACTATGCTTTATATAACTTAAAAGATTATATCTATTCTTTCAGAATATACCATCCATGTATTAATTGAAACTTGAATTATTATTTCATTCTCAACTTTACAATTAAAAAACCCTTTAAAAATCATAATTGTTATAAAATTAAAAAGAATAAAATGGTTATTTTAAGATAAATGAGATATAAAAAAATTTATAAATTATAGTGGCGCATGAAGAAAATTCCTTTAGTTTTTTTTAACCAAATGTGCAGTTTACGGCCATTCTATGAACCCAACCTATTTATTTCTGGAGACTTTTTTCTGTACCCTCATAAATTTCTTTTCTAGTCCCACAAATATAATCCATACTTTACTTTTTATAAATGAAAAAATAATTTTTAAATTATATAAATATTTTTTTTTAAATTGTATAATTCAAAAGTATTTTTTATTTTATTTTTAAATTGTGCAATTTAGATTTTTGTTTTTACTTTTAGATTGTACAATTTAAATTTTTTTTATTTCCAGATTAAGTAATCCATAAATTAATTTTTAGTTTTAAATTGTATAATTCAAAATAATATTTTGCATGTAAAAAAATTCTATAGAACACAATCAAAAGTCAATTTTTACTTGTGATTATACTATTTAGAAGTTTGCTTGACTTTTAGATGGTGCAATTTGAAAATTATTTTTTATTTAAAATATCTTTCGAATTGCACTCATTTTTCATAAAAAAGTTTTTGTATTTGTATAATCTGAGAGTTCTGGATTGTACAATTTAGAACACTTTCTTTTTTGAGTCCATCCATGACAACACACAGACAAGGCGGTGACCACTACAACAGGGTGACAATGGTGATAACAATAAGGGAGGCAATTTTGTATTTTAACCATCCGTATGGGGTACACATAGAAACTATGAGGGTTCCTTTTACTTCCTTTAGTTTTCTTTTCTAATTTTCTCATATTGAGGATAGCTACAAATACATTTTAGTAATTTTTCTTTGTAGCATACACTCTTTTACCACTTTTCTTTGTTTATTTTCATTCTTGTGTTAATAGTTATTTTTCTTGTATGGGCGAGAAATGGTCTTCCTCATAGTCTCAAATTAGTGTCAAATTTCTTTTTGGGTGATATCATCGCTTCACTCAGCAACTACCTTTTTAGGTCTGGGATAAGGGGAGTCATATCTGCAAAATGTTCTTTGACGCTCAAGTCAACTTTGATTGTTGATAGTGATAAATGTTATTAAAACGTAACATTTACTTGTCCCAAATCAATCTATTTATAGATTTGTATTAGGTCTCTGCATGGATGAGCCTCGATCAGTACATTATTATGATTAGCCTTATATTCTGAAAATGCGGTTAGTTTATGATATTGATTTAGGATTAGTGTTGTTGTTAATTATATTGTCTCATCGATTTTCTGATATGTCTTAGCGTTGCTTCCGAGACCATTTTGGTTAATTTTGTTGTCATCAATTAGATGTGTCGAGGTGACCTCGACTATTTGGTTTTGCTCATGTGGTTTCTACCATATACAGTCTTGGTCATATATGGTACATTAGCCCCCAGACTCGAGAACTTTGCTCGAGACTTTTATTTGCAAGAAAATTTTACTTGTTTTCGTTGATAGGTGTTTTACCATTTGGCCAAGATATACTCAACTACATACTAGTCACTAGACTCCTGACTCGAGGGGTGTGTCCTGAAGAGTCTAGAAGAATCTTGATACATTAGATGGAGATCTGAAATGTCATCACTCTATAAAGATCCCAGGTGATCTATCACTCATTAAACCGAAAGTCTAATTTTTTTTATAATGATAACAAATGCTAAAAGACGTGTAGTATGTATAACCATGTTCACTCATGTACAAAACAAATGAGATGTCACTTGATCGTATGAACCAAGATAAGATCCAAGTAAAATATAACTTTTCTTTCTAAAAAAAAACTTTAGAAAATTCTCTAGAATTTCAACTCTCATTTAATATCATCCAAAGTTATTTACAAAGACAACTAGGAGTTATTTATAGTCATATGCCTAAGCTAAATGAGATTCAAATGCATATAGAAATAAAAAGAAATCCTAACCTAGTAGTTTTGTATAGTTGGCCAAAAATTACAAATTTGATGGAGGGAAAATTTAAATTTCAAAATTTAAATAAAAGAAATAAAAGAAATTGGTCCAAAAACGGAGAACATGCTTCTCACACTTGGTCATACTTTCCTTGATCCCTTCACATATGTCTTGCCTTTATTTTGACTTTGTCTGACCTCGAGGCATGTGCTTAGTTGAAAGAAGCTCCTAAATGGGTTGGATGCTTTCATTCCTACCATTGAACTTCCTAACTTGCTTTCATTCCTACCATTGAACTTCCTAACTTATTTCAATGTAATAGGTCCAATTACAAAAATTATTAATTGCATCTACTTTTACAATGAAAAAAAAAATTAAAGTAAATTCTCATTTTCTAAAATTTACAAACAAAATCAAATACAATCTTCATGAATTTATCTATTTAAAATTACTTTAGATTTTTGCAGTCCATGCACTCATATTCTCCATTCTTGAAAAAAATTCATCCATGCATTTCAGAAGATCTATATGTTGAACAGGATATTCCTAATTGGATTCTAAATGAGTCTGGTCATTTCACTCTTAAATCGGCTATGACTTTTTTCTTGGAACCAGGAGTTCCAGATGGTTGGGGTAAATTCATTTGGTCTTCATCTATTCTGCCTTCCAAAACCCTAGTACTCTGGAAAAATTTTCATGGGCGACTTCCTACAGATCAACATATTCAGAATAAGGGTTTGCATATATGTTCTATGTGTTCGCTTTGTGAAAAGCAAGAGGAATCTATTCAACACCTATTTTTTGAATGTTCTAACGCATTGCATATTTGGAGTTGGGTACGACAAATTTTTCTTACTTCTCATTTCTCTAATAAGGATGATCTACTTTCTTTTATTAAGAATGATGGTAGTCCTTTGGTTAAATTGATTAAGCTTGCGGTGATAACCTTTTCTATATGGATGATATGGCGTGTGAAGAATTATGCTAGATTTCAGGATAAGATTGGGGTTTCTAAGGCTATTTCGATAATTAAAGATTTAACTTGTCTAGTGGGAAATTAGTCTAAAGCTTCAATGAAGAATGATATGTTGGACTTCAACGTGATTAAGTTTTTCGGTATTAAGACTCGTAGTGGTAAAGTTCTTCGTCCTCTTCCTATTAGATGAGAATTTCCTTCACGAGGCTGGGTCAAAATTAATACTGATGGGGCTGCTAGGGGGTATCCTGGTCTTGCTACTTGTGGAGGTATTTTTCGTGGGAGTATGGGAGAATTTATTGGTGCTTTTTCAGCGTTTCTTAAAGTTCAAACTGCTTTGGTTGCTGAGTTTTATGGAGTTGTACATGCTATGGAGGAAGCTCAAAAAATGGGACTTACTAATGTCTGGCTTGAATGTGATTCTGCCTTGGTTTGTGCTGCGTTTACTGTTAGGACTAATGTTCCGTGGATGCTTCAGAATCGATGTAATACTTGTCTTAATTTTTGTGGGACAATCAGGTTTAGGGTAACTCATATTTTTCGTGAAGGGAATGCGTGTGCTAATAAGTTGGCTAATTTAGGATTTATTCATAGAGAATCTTTTCATTGGTATAATAGACTCCCAGCTAGTCTGTTCTTAGAATTCTTTATGAATAGGTATAATCTACCTATGTATCGTTTGTGTTAACATATGGGTTTTGGTCTAGTGCCCCCATATTTTTGTATTTTCTTTCTTTTCTCTTTTTTTAATAATATTTTTTTTCATGTGATGGCAGATGATTGTTGTTACTTGAGGTGTCAGCTTAGCTGAGATGTCAAGTTGCATAGTGATGCCTAACACGAAAACTTTATAAAAAAAAAAGAAGAAATTAAGGTTAAGTTAAATCAAGAAGAGCATGAATTGGTTTTGAAAACTTCTTAAAGATATTAATCGCTTCTTAAAATCTTTTAAAAACAAATCTAATAATGATTAATTGCGAAATCAAGATCGATAAAGATTGAACATTTACTTTAGGTAATTTGATATATTTGGTACATTAAGTTGAAATAGTCAATTTAGTTATTATTGTTATCAAAATTATCTGTATAAAAATTATGTAATGCATGACAAGGTTGAAGTTTGTGCCAAACAATGTTTTATTAAATTTTTTCATGTTGGTTAATGCAAGAATTGACACAAAATTGTATTTTTTTTTTATGTTAATTCTTGTTTTAACTGACGTAAAAGCTTTCATTTTCTAACGATCACAATCAAAGTAAAATGAACTTCTTACACAAAATGATTAATCGACATAAATTAAGTATTTTTTTTAAGTTACTCGTCTGTATAAGTTATCAAAGTGACATAATCTGATCCAAATAACTAACTTAAATGACTATTTTTCACTAGTACTAATAATTGTCATTTCCTTAATCAACATACCTCTTTTATTGGAGACAATTAGATGTTATATTTTCAAGCATTGAAAATAATATCTTTTAAGTTAAATATTTAGTTTTTTTTTTGTCTCAATAATTTTAATTAATACATTAATTTGATTATGACAATTAGTCTACTACTTTTTTAAATTAAATACATTAACGTGCTAATTTTGACAGTTATACATATAGTTAGGCATACAAATATCTAAAAAAACATACATATTAAATATTAGAATTTTTTAAAATATCAATTTCAAAGATATCAAAAAAAGTTATTTAAAATTACCTAAAAACTAAATGAGAAAAACATAACTTTTATAAAAAGTTCGTTATTTATATAACAAATGACATGCTATATTTTAAATAAGCACCGTGATACAATATCAGGAATATTTGGATAAACATTTTTCAATAAATACACTTTTATGAAATAAACATAATGAACTAAATTTTTTAGACACTACTAAAAAGTTATTAAACAAAAATTATTTTTAAAAAAATAATAATTAATTATTATATTAACTAAATTAGATAATAATTTAAAGAGTTAAAATATTATTAGTATCTAAATTAGTTTTTATTATTTTATTAATAATATTTTTTTTTTAAATTTTAAAATAATGTATAATATAATCAATATGCAAACTGGAGAAAAAGATGTAAATGAACTAGAAAAGATAATTTATACAAGATAATTTATACACTTGAGATTGAATTAAAAGTACTAACAATATGATATTTTGATTGAGGAGGGAAAACAATTCCAATGAGAATTACAAGGTTAAAAACTTGAAGATGAGTTTCTGAAGTTGTTAAACTTGAAATGAAATTGTTCTTTGGTTTCTTCTATAATCCATGGTTGTTTTGTCTGCTACTTTTAGTGATTGCTTTGGTGATGAGATGAGTGAGAACCCCAATAGGGCAAAAGAACAAGCACAGACAAACTGAATGCCGTGTCTCAATTTCATTCTCAAGTCCTTCCAGAAAAACATGCCTGGATTTATAGACACATATATGTCAAACCAAATCAATGAGAAAACAATTTACCAATACGAAGGAGGAACATTATCACTCTAAAAAATTATTAAATAAATAAAAAAAAATAATAATTAATTAAAATTAATATTATTTTATAAATTAAAAATATTATTGATATTTAAATTAGTTTGTATTATTAATAAATAATTTTTAAATTAATATTTAATTAATTATCAATGTTTTAACTATCAATTATTTAAATTCTAAAACTGATAATTAAAATTTTGATAACTAATTATATATTAATTTAAAAATTATTTACTAATAATAGAAACTAATTTAGATATCAATATTTTTTTTTATTTACTAACATAATATATAATTTAGTAAATATAATAACTTTTTTTTACAATTGATTTTTATCTAATTGCATGGAATGATACATGGAAACAAAACAAAAGAGGAAGATAGGTTTTTATTGACTAAATTTAGTTGTAGTGCTTTGATTATTTTATTAACTTTTATTGTATTAAGGAAGAGAACAGTCAAATAGGTTATATTGATCCATGGACAGCTCCATTACATCCCTAGAGAAGAAATCTAAACAAGTAATTAGAATTAACTTTTGTCTAGATACACTGAACAGACGAGCAATTTCTTAAGGTTGACACAAAGGATGTATATATAGCATACTTATGTTATTAACCTCATGAATGCAGTTACAAGTAAACATAAAAACATATTCTCTCTTGGTGGGACTGTGATTTTCTAATGGATTACTACGTTGAATGCGTGGAATCATTAACATGTCACTAACTAACTCATAAGCTTTCTTGGTAGAAAAACTACCATTTAGTTTTTTACTCCAAATGACATCATGCTCCCCCAAAGATTCAATCAAATCACATATCTCCTTAAACAATCACTCCATTACTGGAATCAATTTATCTTCCACTCTCTGTATTAAATAACAAAATCAACCACTACCACATATATTGTTATTTATAATGGATAAATTCTTGCAACTAGCATTATTATCCCGTGACAAAAACCATGGCTAAAGTCATAATGGAATCATAGCCTTTAACTTGTTGTGAGCTTCCGTATAAATAGTTAAATCCCAATGAATTGTGTTGCAGAGCTGTTATGATCTTAAATAAAAAGAGTTGCAATTTAATTTTAAGTTATAAATTTTGGTCTAGTAGTAAGAGTTTGATCCAAAAATTGGTATCAGAATCAAAATCACGAGTTTGCTTTTCAGCGAGGCAATTGTTGAGGAAAATATTGTTATAGGTGTCATCAATTATCTCGTAGTATAAACACGTAGACTAACTCATTATCAAATTGTGACATTTGTGCTACCACATTCTTAAATAAAAAGAGTAGTGATTTAACTATAGGCTATAACTTTTGTTCTAATATTAAGTGCCCAATCCAACATAATCGATTCTTCACATATGATATGATGACCAATAATAACACCCTATGGTGTTAAATGGATTAATCAAAGAAGTTGTCTATATATATATATATTTCTTATAATGTTTAGGAATTAGAGTGAAATAATATTTCCACATTTGTAGACAATAAAGACTCAAATAAGAATATTTGACTACTTGATTTGTAAGAACTAATTCTTTTAATTAGTTGTTGATTTTTTGTAATTTTTTTACTCATGGTTGTATTTAATTTTGAATAAAGATGTCTTTTAAAAAATATGGACTAGATATAATCTTGGAAACTACCTAGCAAAACCAAATTATCAGGGATAAAATAGAAATAACTTAAGAAAGCAAAAAAACTATTTATAAAAGAAGAAAAAAAATTAAAGTTTGAGGAAGGTGATCATGTATTCTTAAGAGTTTTTTCTCATATTGGTATTTTAAAGTTTTCATTGTATTGGGAGAGTTGTACAAGCTCAAAATTTGAGTATGAGATTTGTTGGTCCCTTTCAAATTCTTGATATAGTTGACCAAGTAGCTTATAAAGTTGCATTGCCACCACCCTTGTCTATCATCATAATGTTTTCCATGTTTCTGAACTTTGGAAATACATAATATGTTATTAAGTGTCTTTTTGTTAAAACCCAACCTTATGAACCCGAACCTGTTTGAATTCTTTATCACAATGACAAATACACTTAGAAACAAGACCATTCATTTATTAAAGGTAATTTGGACGGGACATTGTGTGGAAGAAGCTTACAAGAGAAGGAAAAATACATATGATTTCACTATTCATACCTTTTTGAGTAATATATGTATGTTTTTCCAATTTTTGAGGACAACATTTATATAAGGAGGGAGGGAGGGACAACATTTGAGGACATATAAGGAGGGAGGGAGGGACAACACTTGAGGACAAAATTATTTTTCACGATTTTAGGTAGGAGAGTAACTTAGGCTCTTTTAAACATAGTTGTAGAATGCCTTTACTCAAGAAAATTCGTTCAATCGTTTTCAACCCGCCCAACCCTTTTAAATTCCACTTATTCGTTTTCAATCCACTCAGCCATTTTCAAATGTGATTAGCGAATATTGTTGTTAAGTGCCCTAATTTTCAACCTCGGGAGTTGATCTTTTGTGATAATTGAGATCACCTCAGTGGATTAGTATCTACTCAACATAGTAAGGTGGTGACAAGGTAATTTTTGGTGATATGTTCAACGAATTTGGATATGTTTAGGGAATTGGAATTTGTAAGTTAGGTATAATTAGTCATAAGTTGTTTTCTTATCTCTTTTTGCATAAAATAGAGCTAAGAGCTAAGGGATACAATTTTTCCTTACCACCTGAGATACGAGGATCACAAGATTCTTCCTTCTCTCCTTTTCCTTTTTGAATCCAAACCAACAAGAAGATGACCAAGGACTCAAATTACCATTCACACTATGAAAAGTCATCTCAACTTTCATGTGAAGACCCCACCAAGGATCTAGCAGACCTCACCAGAAAGAGAAATGAGCAAAAAACCAGGACATCAAATGTTCTTCCTTCTAGTCTTCTTAAGAATAAAACAAGTTGTAAATAAATTGGGCTAACTTTAAGGGGTCCAAATAGCAAGATAGGCTAGAATAGGTGCCTTTAGCATAATAAGGGGGTGTAGTTACCATTTGAACTTGTTTTTGAACTAGTTTTTAGAAGAAGTGGCTTAAGGTGTGGTTTTTACGTAGTCAAACCCTAAAGGCAGCCCCCTCATACATTTACCATCCTACCCTTGCTTTTCGTTTTCCAAGACACCATCTCCTATAAATAGGGTGCCTTCCTCCTTGTATTTTCATGTTGAATTTTATAGAAGAAGGAAAACTCGCACAAATTGTGTGAGGCTAGTTTGCTCTAAACATTAGGTCTTATCTTGAGTGAGTTGAGAACTCTCAAGTGGCGACACACTCTACACTCATCTTGGAGAACCACACTCCAAGTAGCGTTTCCAACTCTCTTCCATCACCATAAGCATTCTTCCTTTCATCTCTTCTACCATTTCCATACGCCACTTTCATTTGTGTTTCCTATATTTGTTTTGCTTCATTCTTCAATTCGGTTTCCATCATGCTATTGTGTTTCCTTTCATGTCTTTCAATTTTCGCACTATGCATCATTGTCACCTTATTATGTGATTTTCCTTTTTGCCTTTGGAAGTGAACCTTCACCCTTACTTAACCACTTGGTTAGGTTCTTGTCCAGTGGGAATCTTCCATAGGTCTCACCATATAATTGTTAAAAATCTCAATAATAAGTAAAGTGGCACCTCTAAAATGGAAGAATCTAAAATCAACTCACATCACTTGCGCATATCCACTATTTCCTTTCATCTTTCTCTTTAAGTTCTATCAATCATTCATCATTTTAGGTGAGTGGTTCTCCTATCTTCATCTTTTCTTTTATGTGGTATGAGATGTGACCTAGAATAAATATAGGGTCATCGGTTGTGAAACCCTAACCCTTGGAATCATTTTCAAAGATATATGTTGTTTTTTAAACCTTCCTTCAGAGTTATTTCTACTATCACTACTCAAAAGTAGTACTTATATATAAAGACATTTGAGTATAATATTATATCTTATGAAATATTTTGAGAGATATTGAATGTTGTCATTCCATTTAAATTGAAACCAAGTTCCTAATGGGTTGAAGCTTTATGTGTGGTCCTTATTTCATGAGTTGTTGAAGAAAACATTGTAATGTATGCTTGTTAAAAACATATCCATAAAAAGATATACTACAAGAAAATCATTAAATAGAAACCAATTTTAGAGACAAAAAATAATTAGTTACTATATTGACTAAATTAGAGACTAAAAAAATTATTGGTTTCTAAATTAGTTTTTCATTATTGATAAGTACTTTCTAAATTGGTATCTAATTAGCTACCAATGTTTTTGCTACCAAATTTAGAATCTAAATAATTGGTAGTTAAAACCTTGTTAGCTAATTAGATACCAATTTAGAAACTATTTATGAATAATTGAAACTAATTTAGAAACCAATAATTTTTCCAGTCTCTAACATGGTCTCTAATTTAGTCAATATAACAACTAATTATTTTTTGTCTCTAAAATTGGTTTCTATTTAATGATTTTCTTGTAGTGATATTTACATCTCTGTCATTGAGTAACTTCCTAAGTTGCCTAGTAATGAACATCATTTTTCTCACACTTAGAACATTTAGTGATAGTTTTCCTGGACTAAAAATATGTATAAATCACTATCTTATATAGGATTCATCTAATTGTGTTTATTTTGGCCTTAACTTTTGTAATTGTGAATTTTGTATTTTTAGTCACAATATACAGTATAATATTACATGGAGTAGACGATATGAGTAGAGGATTTAGAGAATAAAATTTACAATATCACATAAACGGAATTGAAAACAAATCATTTGCAAAAATAAGAAGAAACAAAATTCGCGATAAAACTGGATATATGAATTTGTGAACAATATATGAACCAAAATATAATTTTGAGATCCTTGGACTAAAGAAACTTATAAAAATATGTAAGCTTCAAGGAGAAATCTTCAAGCTTCACTCTGGATATGTTCGTAAAACAAAAAAAATTAGTGTTTTCTTATTTTTGTCTTTGTAATTCTTTTGTTTTTCTTTCAGATGGAATGCTAAACTCTTTTGGGTTGATTTTCCTGTGATTTTACAATGATTTATGAAGTTTTAGTTCAATAAAGTGCTTGTTCTTAAAATTCTTTGTAGCAGATTGTGTTAGATAGTGTGATCTTTTTTAATTTTGGTTTCGGTTGAAGAATTGGTTTTAAATGTTTGTTGGTAATTCAAAAAAATTCTTAAATTTTAGTTCTTGCTTAGTTTGTTGTAATCAATATTTTGTTTTCTTAATTCAAGAGATAAAAGATAAACATCTTATGAGTAGATGCATGGAGACAAGTAAGATACTGAATACATCAGTAGACGTTTGTTATGCTAATAAGATTCTGTTGAATTTGATTAACGCTTGTTTGATTAAGTTCAACTTTGTGTGTGAATTGAAAGAATGATAATCTTAAGATAATCAATGACGAATTCACTGCTAAATGAACTTGAGAGCGAACCTTCTTTCTTTACTATTTTTCATCGTCTATTTTAGGTTTTTGTACTAAACATCCTTAAACCCCTTTTTATCTTTGCTATTATTTCTAACTTTTATTTTTTTTAGATGAATTACAAACACTAATTGACAGGATTTACTATTGAATTCGTTGGGAGACAACTTGGGATTAACTAACCCTACTTATACTATCATCTCTTTGGTGTTAAACAATCTAGCAGTGCATTAGATGGTCTACACTGAATGTGCTTTTATTTTGATTGTAAAACAATAATGAACACCTATTCATTTTTTTTGGAAAGATCTTTGTATATTTTCCTTTTCTAAATTGATATGTACATTTATCTAGTTTTATAACATACTTAACCACTATACTTTATCTATTAGTTTTGTACTATTTTTTTTGGACAAAAAAATGTATACCAATTGTTATATAAATGTTACTTTATGGTAAATTTTTTTACTAACATATATTGTTGTATATCTTATGCTCATATTCTCTATAGGGTGTTACATTATCTCTTTATATTGGTGATCTTTTTGTTGTAAGAAGTCACATGAAATTAGTTGACATGTTTGAATAAGATATGAAAAATGCTTTTGAAATGAAACACTTCGAAATGATGACATTCTTCCTGGGTATGTAGGTTTAACAAAAGCAAAATGCAACATTTGTATGTAATAAAAAGATGTAAAATAGGTTCTTATGAAGTTCAAGATGAAGAGATGTTGTAACATCCAAACTTTGTTTAGGATACTAGGTAGGAAAGTCCCCTCGCCTTTTTTAAACATGGTTTCAAAGTGCCTTCAATAAGAAAAAATTGCTTAGCGGGTTGACTCTGCTCAACAAAATTATGCAAAAAAAGGTTTTGGAAGTTTTTCCACATAATTACGTTCAATCTAGCTCAGATATGCTCAATCCATTTTCAACACTGCGCCAAAATTTCCTCTGCAACAAATTGAGAATTGGGAATTAAGTGTAGGTTAGATCCGCTCAGTGCAGGATAACTTGGCTTAGCCAGTTTTCTACACTACCCAAAAAATTGCCTCTAGAGTACATCCGCTCAATACACGGAGGCTACACTCATCAAATTTTCCTTATTGAATATATATTTTTTTCCATTCTTTCTCTTTGGAGTGAATCTGCTCAAGGCACAAGGGCTACGCCTAGCGGATTTAAGGGGTGGTAACATAACTTTTAGCAATCTTCGTAGTGTTTTGGGATTCGCTCAACAAATTGACCCCTCTTAGTTTATTATAAATAACCTTAAGTTTTTATTTCTACATATTTTGATACATAACAAAGTTGAGAACTAAGAGAGAAAATGTCCCCTTACCACCTAAAGCACAAGGAATCAAGAGATTCTTCTTTCTTCCATCTTTCCTTGCTTCTCCATCACTTCTTCTCCTCAGCCTCTTCAAGTTCTAATGACCAATTTTCTGTCTAGGTGAGTGATTCTCTTATTTTCATCATATTTCTCCTTTTATGGTAAGAAGTGTGACATAGGAGAAGTATAGGGGCATGGTTATGAAACCTAGCCCCTAGAATCATTTCCTAATGAGATATATTGTCTTTTAAACCTTTCTTATGAGGTATTCCTAGAATCACCATTATTCTTTCATATGAAGATTTTTTAGTATAATATTATGCCTTATGAAATATTTTATGAGAATTTTTTAAAGTTACTGAGTATAGTTAATTTTTAAGTATAGTTAATTTTTCACAAGTTGCTTAGAAAATAAATGGTAAAGTATGCTTGCAAAACATGTATCATTCAAAGAGCATTCATATGTCTGTTTTTGAATAAATTTGAGAGGATATAAGAGCCTCCTAGGTTTGAATTCCTTAGGGGGTATAAACATTGGGAATTAATGACACAAAGGAGAAGGACACCTCTTAGAAAGTTTGAACTCAACATTATGCCAAGAGGATGGAAGAAGAAAAGTTAAATATATTTTTAGAGACAAACACACCTTATTATTTCTTGAGTTAAATTCAATTACTTAGATATATGTGAGATATGATTTCTTTTATTGCTTTTGAAATAGCAACTTGTGAAATGTTTAATGATGTACTAATTTATTGTATGTTATATTTCCACTCACGAAGTTAATCTCACACAGTTTTATATATTCCATATGAACATGTTTGGAAGTAAACTATACAGTATGAAGTATGAAACAACTTTTAGGTTTCATTCAACTTCTGAGTTTATAAGTTAACTTTTGTAAAGATCTTTGTATTAATTTCCCTTTTGTTAACAAATATGTATAATTATTTGGATAAACTTTTAGTTTGATCTTGTAAGTATGTTATGTAAATGTTTCTTTGTGTAAAATTCTTTATTCACATATGTTATTATTTATGTTATGCCTAAATCCTCACTAAGGTGTTTTGGAAGTAAACCAGTTGCTCTTTCGATGAATCAAAACGAGAAATTTCACAAAGAAAATGGATCTGAAGGGGTTGATGAAGGTTGTACAAAATTTTGATAGGATGTTTGATGTACTTAACAACAACTACAACTAGGCCATATATTATACATGCTATAAGTTTACTATCAAGGTACATGCATTGCGCTAGATAAATTCAATTTCAGGCAGCAAGAAAGATTCTTAGATATGTAAAAGGCTCAATTGATATTGGAATAAGGTCCAACCAAGTTAAAAATTTCAATGTTCTTAGATATTTTGATAGTATACCTAAGACTATTGTTTTACTCTCGATTCTAGATTTTTCTCATGATGTTCAAAATAGTAAGAAATTATAACTTAAACCTTTGTTGTTGTTGAGTATGAACCAAACTCTTTGGTTTAGAAAACTAATGAAAAACTTGCACGTGGAACAGACACAAAGCATATAGGTATTGGTTGACGTCCAAGTTGTTGAACAAGATGGTTTGATGTCTCCAAATCTAAGTGGAAAAGCTTGAAGACCTTGCTGTTGTGTGTGTGTGTTGCCTAGTTGTTTGAAACTTGTTAATTCACTCCTTAAGATGATCCAAATTCATTTGAATCTTTAACATTTTGAAAAAATGGGTTTTCTAAAAGGAAGTGAAATTTCAAGAGGTTGAAATTTTGAATAAATAGGTTGTTTGACACTTAGTGGATTTTAAAATGATTTGGAAAAGCTTTGTCTTTGCCTTTACTGTCAAACAAATTTCAACAGATGGAAATTTCGAATCAACAGGTTGTTAGACACTTAGTAAATTTTAAAATGATTTGGAAAAACTTTGCCTTTGCCTTTGCTGTCAAACAAAAATCAATCGATTGTTTCGATAAATCAATCGATTCTTTTTATGAAACCTTAACATAATTTTTTAAGTGGTTTTTCTGTTTTAAATGATTCCAACAGCTTTTGGTTTTTTGTTTTAACTGTTTTAACCATTTGATTGAAAGATAAAAAGGTTGTTTACGCTCCTATGCATGAAAAATGTGAGAGAGATCAATCAAAAACAATTTTCAAGTTTTCAAAGAGCTTTTGGATCATCTAAAGTGTGGAATAAGATTGGGTCTTGTATTTTGAACTTTAATCTTGTGATTTACCCAAGCGTATTCTATTCCCTACTTCCTTGATAATTGTATTTCTGTACTTGTGTTGCCAATAAGTGTTGTGTGTTCTTGAGGGGATCAAGATCAACATTCTTGGTGAGGTTTTTGCCAAGGAGTGGTGTGTGTTCTTGAGGGGTTCAAGATCATCATTGTTGGTGTGTGTAGCTTGTAATCTAAGGTTGATTACGTAATGAATTCTCAATGATTTCTGAGGACTGAATGTAGATCTTGGTTAAGAGTGAACCAATATAAACATTCTGTGTGAATCTCTCTATACTTACACTCTTTACCTACTCCTATCCTTAGGTCAGATGAATTTTGAGAAACATTTTGAATAAAAAATAATATAATTACTACAATTGTATTTATTCTCGAGAGCTCCTCAATCATGTATTAATCCTTATATGATTAAAAAATGCCCCTATCATAACTTATTAATCGATATGGGATTCATCATCGTTCTGGAAATGTGACATGCCACTTCAGAATGGTCGCTAAAGTGACATATCTAAATATATGTCACATCATTACTATAAGTTTAGGATGAAAATCAACAATTTTGTATTTTATAGAACTAAAATCAAATTCAATTATATTTATAATGACTATAAACGTACTTAATTCAAAACAAAATTAAAGATTTATAACCTTGCAGCATAGAGATCAATAACCAAAAGGTGAATCCAAGCTGAGGCTAAAGTGATCTCACTGGAGAACATTTTCCCTATACTAGTCAGCTGCACCAAGTATAAAGGAAGATAGCACAGTAATATATCAATGTTTTGGACATGGAAGTTTAACTTTAGGCTTAATAGCACTTTTAGTACTCAAGAATTGTAATTGTGTGATTTTGGTTCCATGTTTCATTTAGACCATTTGGCTAAAAGTATAGAAAATTGAGATTTGAGTCTCTCAAATTTCATGTGTTAACTGAGATATCAGAACTTTGTAATTTAAATCCCTCCACCAATTGGAACTTGGTGAGGTGAGAAAGACTTTTTGCATGTTTAGAAAGCCAAAATTGCACAACTATGATATTTGGATAGGGACTAAGATGGTACAATTAATCCTTATGAGGCCAAAAGTGCAGTTAAGTCTTAACTTTATTGATGAATACATACCTCTGGTAGCAAATATTTGCTTGCAAAAATAAGTCCAGTTGTCTCAGGGGTCCAAGAAAGGTGCAATAAATATGCATATAGAACACCAAGCCCTATATATGGTACACTACTTTCCATACACTTCTTAGTCTGCATTTTTTGATTCCAGGAAAATGAATCAGGCACATCACATGAATTACAGAAATAAAATTCTATTAGATGAAAGAATATCAGAACACACCAAACATATATATACTCTAGTTCTGTAGGACAAATATATAGAAAGAAGAAAAAGCATACATGCATATCAGCTTATAACATAGAAACATACTAATTCAGATTTTGGAGCTACAACCATGAGTGTGTAAAATGGAAGCACAGCTGTTGTTCCTAGTGTAAAGGCAGTGCTAGCAAGTTCTGATCCTGACAACCCTACATTATGAAGGTAGAAAAATGAATATAGGAAACTTATATAGCTCTATTCATTTTCCTAAAATGCAGACTATAAATAAGTTGAAGATATGAAGCTTGTTATACCAGAACAAGGAATATTCAATTAGATTAATACAGAGAGCATAAATGATACTTAGGGAGTTTATGATAATTTAATGTTACTGTTTGTCATGTGTATAATAGACACCCTCATTCACATTATATTTTGCATGAAAATAGAAACCATAGAAACAAACTTTTGTACACTAAAACCAAAATGGTTTTAGGAAATTCAGACCCTCAAATGAATTCCCCTATGCCTGATGAGAGAAGAAAGTGAAAAGAAGACAGAAAAGAAGATTTCCAACCTAGCAGAATGAACAAGTTCCAAATTTTTATCAGGTATAACATTTGCTCTCTTCCAATATGTACTTTAAATGTTAAAAGGTCAATTTATAGATAATTGTTTTTGCTTTGAGTGTGTATATAAATCCTTTATGCTGTAATTTTACAAGTTAAAAAACTAAATTTGCTAGTAGGATAAAATAAACAATTTTAACATAAGAATCAAAGTATCCAAATATCTAACACTTGTAACAGAAATTGCTCACAAGCAATTGGTTGTCCTATTGAATTGTAAATGGTATCAGTTAAACAATAAAGTGAGAATAAATTGCACCAATGTACTATATTGATCAGAATCCAAGGGAAAATTTCGTGGGGAAAATTGACAGTACACACTCAAAGAAACTTATTTTTGCAAGGTGGCAGGTGATAACACCATATTTGTGCAAAACCAGAATGCTAAAAGTGTAACTTTATGAGAGTTCTTAAATTGATTTGGACCAGCACCTGGCACACTAATCTTGATATGGTGAAAATGATTATCAAAATTAGTAAACGTGGCACAAAATAAGCATTACATGAAGCATATACACGACGGGCTTTTCGAAAAGGAACCAATGTCAAGATTTTTGGTTTCATAGCAACTCTTGATCCTCCTATGAAACTCCAATCTCTGATTAAGCTGACTCTACTTCTCTGACTAAGTGGACTCTGGTTACAAAGTTCAGGCTGAGCACCATTACTTCTGATAGGGAAAGGAAACTTTTGCTCCTTCTCAACTGTACCACAAGATTTTTTAGCCTGCCACAAGTGATTAATCTATAAGAAATACACATGTTTCAATTGTAAGCAACTTTCTTGAACACTCAAATACACATGTTATCTAACCATCAGAGTAAATAAACTACAAGATCCATCTAAACCTCTTGAAATAACCAAGTTGTGAAAATGATCATTGAATTACATCAGTCCTGTTTAATATGCCCATGAAAGTACCTTTTGAACAAAAACCATACAAGTTTTATATGTGCAAGACAATTTTGTGAAACAAAGAACAAATTTTTGACATAGCCATTTGCATATAAACAAGTGCATAGAATGGCAAACATATATCACCAATATGAAAACATGCTTAAGTGCCACTTTCTTTTGTAATGTTATATTCATTCAAGTCCAAAACATCCAACATTAAAATGAAGAAAGAAACACTGAGAGAGAGCATTTATCAGAGACTGGAAACTGTACCTTCAATGGTAATGGAGAATGGCAGAAGAAAGAAGAGAAAGCCATGATTGAAGCAAAACCAAAAAATTGACACCCAATAGTACTTACATTGAGCAGCAATGGCTAAATCATATATAATATAATATAATGCATAGCAGATAAAGGTGACAGGACTTTCCACTTGATGAGAAACAAAGTAGAAGAAAAACAAAACCAGAAAAAAAAAAGATAGAAAAGAGTAAATGTCCACTAATTGCAAAGAGTTAGAGTTGTATGGAAGACAGGTAAAGGCATATAGCACCAAAAAGTTTGCTAAAAAAAAGGACAGCATCTACAATCCACTTGCATCATCTTTTGTCTGTTACACACTTATATTTCTCTGTTGGAGTTATAATTCAGTTCTTTATTAAGATGGTTACGTATCCTAGAGTTGACCAAGGGAAGAAAGTAAAGAGTTAATTGGTCACTTTTACCACTTGCCTTGCTTTCTTTTCCTTCATGTAAAATGTGCATTTATATAACGGCAAACATCAAATTACAGCTATATCACTTTAGATAAAAAGCAAACGTGTCATAATTTTATATCATGATTATTAATGTCCAATTTCTTTCAAAATGAATAATAATAATAATAACGGAATCAAATTATTTATATTTTAGTACTATTTACAAAATATTATGTCAATACTGATATATAAATAAGATAGTAAATCATTTTAAGTTAATATAACAGTTGGTATATAGCATCTATTAAAAACAAACTTTCAACCTAATATAGTGAACTTTTGAAAAAAAATTATGATTGAATTAAAATTTATTAAATGGTGTATTACAATACCATGAAAGTAATTATTTATTTTCAACTTTACTCTCTTCCTGTATATCATTGCTATTTTTACCTAAAATAATAAAGTTTTTTATAACAAAAGAAAGAAAAAATTTTAACCACGCTCAAAAAACACTTGTTAAAGCCTTTGAAAGGATTTTTTTTTTCTTGAAAAGAATATCAAAATTGTAGATATTGGTGTAAGGAACTCTTTATAATATGTGTTTTTTTTATGGTTATATAGAATATCTTCTAACTACTAGTTAGAAGGGTCACCTTCTAGTTCCCAGGAGATGTAGATATGTGTGATAGTATGAGTCTTTTATAACTCATTTGGTGAACCGGTAGTTTGGTGCATACAAAATCCAACCATATCTTAGTTTTAATCATTTAAATGAATTTATTTTAAATTCAAATCCATATTTTTGAATTTTAAATCCAATCCATTGGATATGGATTAGATATAGATTATAGATTTTGATTTGGTCCGATCCAAGTTAAGCCAAGATAATCCAGTCGATGTCGAGCCGAATGGGCCCGGGCCGATGTCTAACCGAATAGTCCTGGACCCATATCAAGCTGAGCATGCCCGAGCTGATTTCGAGCCAGGCGCGCTTGGGCCGTTGTCGAGCCGAGCATTCCCGAGTCGATGTCGAGTTGAGCTGGCTCGGGCCGATATCGAGTCGAGCAACCCGGGCTGATGTCGAGTCGTCGGGCCCGCGCCGATGTCGATCTGAACGGGCCAGGCTAATGTCGAGCTGAGCAAGCTCAGGCCGATGTCAAGCTGAACGGGCACGGGCCGATGTCCAGTGGAGCGGGCCTGGGCTGATGTCGAGTCGATTGGGCCCGGGCCAATGTCGAACTGAACCAGCCTGAGCCAATGTCGAGTCTTCCGAGCCCGGGCTAATGTCGAGTTGAACGGGCCCGAGTCGATGTCGAGTGGAGCAGGCCCGGGTTTATGTCGAGTCGATTAGGCCCTTGCCAATGTCGAGCCGAGAAGGCTCGGGTCGATGTTAAGTCGAGCGGGCTCAAGCCGATGTCGAGTTGTCCGGGCCCAGGCCATTGTTGAGTCGTCTAGGCCCAAACCGATGTCGAGTCGTCCGGGCCCAGACCGATGTCGAGTCGTCCGGGCCCGGACTGATGTCGAGTCGACCGGGTTCAGGTCGATGTCGAGTCATCCCGGCTTGAGCCGATGTCGAGTGGAGAGGGCTCGGGCCGATGTTGAATCATCTAGGCCCGGGCCATTGTCTAGTCAATTGGGGCCGGGCCGATGTCGAGCCGAGCCGACCCAAGCCAATAGTCTCCCAGGCCCGGGCTGATGTCGAGCTAAATGGGCTCGGGCCGATGTCGAGTCTTCCGGGTCCGGACCGATGTCGAGTCGTCCGGGTTCAGGATGATGTCGAGCCGATGTCGAGCCGAGCGGGCCCAGGTCAATGTCAAATCGATTGGGCCCTGGCTAATGTCGAGCCGAGTGGGCCCGGACCGATGTCAAGCCGAGCGGGCCCGAGTCTATGTTGAGTCAAACGGGCTCGGGCTGATGTCGAGTCGTCTGGGCCCGGGCCGATGTTGAGTCGTCTGGGCTCGGGCCGATGTCGAACCGAGTTGGTCCGCGTTCAGGTTGAGTCGGCTTAGGCCCGGTTCGAACCAAGTTAGTTTGTGTTCATATCAAAATGGATTTAATGTAATTGAGAAAGTGGATTTAATCTAATTAACAAAATGGATTGAATCTAGATTTAATCCACTTTAAATGGATTTAAAAAAGATCCATTTAAATTTGATCTACTGAAAATGGATATGGATTTTAAATCCAATCCATTTATTTGTATTTGGATTAGATCTAGATTAGAATTTGAAAAGTTCAATCCATGACCACCCCTATTAGTTTGTTATTCTTTTTTGTATTTCTAACTAACTTGTAACGATATTTTTAACATGACCACCCCTATTAGTTAGTTATTCTTTTTTGTATTTCTAACTAACTTGTAACGATGTTTTTAACCCAGTTGTAATTATTGTAAGTTGTAAAGAATACAATGAAGTTCCTTATGTAACCCTTATGACAAAATATATGAGCAACCATTCCTCTTTATCTTGTTTTGTGTATTTTTTCTCTGTCGTCTCTTGTTGATGTGATTTGCAATCAATAATGCATTGTTTTTGTCATTGTTCTTCGAACTCATTTCGAAACAAGGTGTATAACAAAATGGTATCTATGAGACAAAAGGTAAAATACACAAGAAGGGATGGTTGAATTGTGTATTAAAAAATTTCATAACAATTTGTAAGAAGAATGTCTAATATTATCAATAAAACCAAGTTTTAGTTGATAGATTCACTATCAAGATATTTTCACAAATCTTGTTTAGAAAGAAACTCCTTCTTTATCGAGTTTAATAGAACTTTATAATACGTAATTTGAAAGAGTTAAAGGGGAAGAAAGAATTACACTTTAGATTCTAATACTTGTTCGGCTATAACTGAAATTATATATGTCAAATTCTTGATCAACACAATCAAGTTCCACTAAGCATACTAATTCTGCAAGATGCAAACTGAGTATTCTTTGGACCTCAACTACTTCTAGATAAACAACTGAGTATTTTCGGGAATAGTGATCACTCTTAGCTACGATACTGAGTATTCTTTGGAACAACAATCACTCTTTGACTAAAAACTTGACTACATGAGAAATGATCAAAATATCATAGGGTAGTTAACTAAAAGAGAGTTAATATTTATGTTCACTCTTTTAGGTTACTAAAAAACACTAACGCCTTCTATCAACAGGTTAGATTGCAAACTTTTTTTATAACCTCCTCTTTGTCCCATAGCAAGTGGAACTCCAAGGATTTGAAAATTCTTCCACTAACCAAACTTCTTAAGAATGTCTTTATCCTTTCCCAAGAAAGGTTCCTTGAGGAGGAAACTTAAGAAGGAATGCTCTCCTTTAATGACCTTTGTAAAAATAAGAAAGTTTCTTAAAGCAACATTCAATTCTCATTCACCAAAAGTTATTTTTATAGAAAACCAAGGGAAGTTAATTATAGAATGGAATAACTTCTCTAGCACTCAAGTCTAGATGATGAAAGACTAATTTCACTTTTCACATTACTTTGGAGACTCCCATGGTATAAAAATTGTCTTTGGAAAGAGTTATTTTAAGTGATGTGGGACCTTTACTTGAAGCTTTCTCCACTACCTTTTAGATGTCTCTTTCTCTTGTCTTCGACACCCCTTCTTAGCTCAAAAGGAGTCCCATAGTTGGCCCAAATTGACGTCTAAATCCATTTAAGGTCTACTAAAAGAGAATTAAAAATATTACAAACAGTTTTAAACCCATAAAAATATTTACAAGACTAAGAAGAAGGGATTTTTTTAATATTCTGATGTCCTCGATGATAAAGGTTGCAATAAATGCTCTTCATGCAACATTTAATACAAACTTCTTCTTGGAGAAACATTCTTATCCCCCTTTTAAGTGCAAGTTCTTTCCATATTTGTACGTCAAGTAAGAAGAGTTTCGATATAAAGAATCCTCAAATCCTCAAATTTAGAAATCTTTATCCACTCACATGTTCATTCCACATTCACCAATGAGGCACGACCAAAGCATACAAGAGACCATGACACCATCTTCAATCCAAAACCTTAACGCAATAGGGTTTTTGGTCTTCATTCTTATATACTACTCATCTTGTTCATTCCTATTCAATGTGAGACTCAAACTCACACTTGCAATCCAAACAATCTCCCCTTCACGTGAGTTTCATCGAGATTGGTACACTTCCCCTCAAGCAATAGTAGTGACCCACTTGTTCTACCATTTACCACAAAGGGACACGCTTACATGAAACCTGTGTCAAGAAGACTTTTGATACAATAAATCCTTAAATCTCGGGGAAATTTTCATTCCACATTCATCAAACAAATTTTTTTGGTTCTTTCGAGGGGAAATGTTGACGTAATTTGGCACCATTGAGCCATGAGCAAACCATATAAGAGATCAAGACACCATCTTCAACCCAAAACCTTAGGCAATGAGTTTGTAGGTCTTCTTTTTTATATATTGCTCATTCATACTTAATGTGGAACTCAAAATGATACTTGAAATCTTAGCAATATCCCTTTCAAGTATGAGTTTCTTCCACATAGGTACACTCTCTCAAGCAATATCATTGACTGATAAGTGTCATAATTTAGTAATATTTCATACATAAAGATAGACACTAATGTACTTTAATTGATAAAATAGTTATAATTCAACCTTTAATTTAGGAACTCGAACCTCACATATTTAAATGTTAGGAATAGATTTGAAATGTTAATTGTTTTATAACATCGGTTCATAATGATAAGGATATTTTATAAATATGGATGCGATGAATCGATATTTAGGAGACTCTCTTAATAATTTTATATCCGAGGAATCAATATGAATATTTTTATATGTGCATCAATATCAATCAATATTTTATAATTATAATCTTTTGTAAAAATACATGAGTGAGAAGGATGACCCCAATCCCAATTTAATCATATAAATCCTTTACTTTATTTAATTTCTTGCAAATTCACCATACAAACAACATTTTTCAACAAACTTTTATATATTGTGAATATTATACTTGAGAATTCAACTATTTCTTGTGAATTCGATATTCGTCCTTAGAGACAAATTATTAATTTTGGCTCAGTACACTTGCCGTAAAAATAAGAGTCATCAAGTTTTTCGCATTGTTATCTAGGAACAACTTTGTTTAAAATTTGAAAGTATAATTTGCTAATCATTGTGAATATTTTTAAAGTTTTTTATTTTTTTTAGATGTGAATATTTTTTAATGATTTTAGTTTTTGTAGATGTGAATATTTTTCTAAGTTTTTGTTGTGAATATTTTTTAAAACTTTTGTTTTTCTAGATGTGAATATTTTTTTAAAGTTTTTTGTTTTTTTAATCATTATTTTTCTTAGTTTTTCTTTAGTGTATTTATTTTATTTAGTTTAGTTTAGTTTTTTATTTTTATATTTAATTATATTATATTTAAGTTTAGTTTTAAGTTTTTTTTAGTTTACGTAGTTATTTTTAATTTATTTTAGTTAGTTCTTTATAATTATAAGTTGTTGTTTTATTTTTCTTTTATTTTTATTTTATTTTATTCCTAGTATTTATTTATTTTTTATTTTAAGTAAGTATTTTTTTTCTTATTTTGTTAAAAAAATTTAGTTTTATTATTTTATTTTACTTTTATTCTTAGTTTTATTTTAAGGAAGTTTTTATTTTTTTATATAACTCTTATCTTTTATTTTTCTGAATTTTTTGTTATTTTGTTTTTTTTTAGTTTTATTTGGTTAATTAATTTTAATTATACTCTTCTTGTTTTTTTTTCTTTTACTTTTTAAAAAAAAAATTAGTTATCTTTCTTCTTTATTTTAAATTTTTGGTTTTTTTTTATGAAAAAATTTATTTTTTATTTTTATACTAATTCTTGCTTGAGTTGTCTTATGATATTAAAAAGACAGGTTTTTAGAGATCAATTGCATAGTTAGATTTAGAAATTGAGAAGACAGTTCAAAAGAATAGAAATAAAAAAAAAAAGTAACATGGTTAAGGAATGACAATCACCACCCAGAAGAACACTTGTTAAATGTTATAGAGTAGTGGAGTTGGAGGACCCAGTGTTACACAAAAGCTGGGTAGTGAAAAAGCGGAAGCCTTATTTAGGTGGAGAAATTGAAAGGATCATCATGCTTATTTTGTTGAAGGAGCTATAAAGGAACAGACATCAAGCTATATGACGTTAAACAAGCACTTGCTCAGAGGCAACCGAGTATTTTAATTACTATGTTTTGTTTTTGTGTGTGTTGTTGAGTTTTTGTTTAAGTTATGTGTTGTGTGGTGAAACCAAGTTTAATGACCCTGAAACAGTTCAGACCGTATATTGCATGACCTGAGGACAAGTATTATTTTTCCAAAGGGGTAGGTTTAGTAGATGAAGCAAGACCATTACAGTTATAACAATTGACATTTAAAATTTGTTACTAACATTCAAATATATTAAGCATAAAAATTTGGGACTGAAACTTAGAGATACTTTTCAGTCAAATCTAAGGATCTTGATCATGGTAAACAAGCATTACAAATAAAATGACATACCAATCATCAATCAAGAACAAAATATTACATTTAAATATCACCTCAATATATAAGAGTCTGAACATAGTACTCTCAATTTCAAAGGGTAGAATTAGCCACTCATGTTGGCCATTACAAGCATGGAAAAGAAGATCTAGGATGTTTCCCCTTAACGGTTTCCTCCTCTAGGGTTTTCTAACACCTTATATTTTTCCATTGATTTCTAGGGTTGTACCTCACGCCTTATATTTAACCTAGTTGGGCTTAGGTTAAGTGACTTCTCGCTTGGGCGAGTTGGATGAAAAATGCCCAATGTTTCTGGAGTGATCTTGCCTGGGCAAGATTGAGCTCGGTTGGGTGAGATCTTTTAGAGCTTCTGGCTTAGGTGAGTGTTTGGAGCATTTCATCTTTCCCTTTTTATCATGTATATTCTCCTTTTGCCCTTTCATCTCTATTCTTCCCTAAAATTATGAAATTAACACAAATTTGGGAATAAATCCTTCTTATTCATATATAATAAAAAAAATATGTAAAAAAGTTTAAATTCATAAAGTAGGGGTTATATTATAGTTATTTTATCAATTAATATCCATATGTGTTTGTATTTTAATATGAAATATTATTGAAATATTACACTTATCAATTGTGGTACGTGAAAACTAACAAGATGATTAGTTGGAACAGAGAATGACAAGCAATAAGGAATTAGATTAAGGAAGCCAAGTAAGTGTGTGTGAATCTTAAACAGTTTGAGAGTTTCACTAATTAATTGATAATTGTGGTTGCTTGGTTTTTTATTTTATGTTACATCACGGAAAATGATTAAGGCATTTGTATTAATTAAAAACCTAGGGCCAAATAACCAACATTTGTTTAAATTGATTATATCTTTTTGGTAGCCCTCTTTGAGCCTAGAATTTTTTTTTTTGTCTATTATTATTGCACCCTGAACCTTAACTGATATACTTTCCTACCTATTGACATGTTTAAGGAGGGAGAACATAGATGCAATTTATATATAGAAGGGAATGGTTGGTTTCAGTTGTTTGAATAATTTAAGTTTAAATAAATTATTTGGTTGGAAATAGGAATAATCTATTTCTATTGTCATTGATTTAAAAAAATATAAAAAAAAGAAGAAAAAAAGAAGAGAAGAAAAAAAACGTTAATGTTGAAATCATGAATAAATAAAAAAAATGGGGAAAAGTATTAAAGCCGAAGAAATTGATGATTAGATAGAACATATGTACTGTATTGTAGGTATGATCTTTTTCTTTTAAGTGTGCATTTTGTTATATGAAAAAACAATATATTTTGGAAGCCCAATATCATTATAACCTTGTAGAAGACCTTAAGATTAATGTTTCTAATATGATTGTGATATGAAGGTAAAATGAAAAGCAATTTTGATTTGTTAGGATTCAGTATAAATTGAGAGAAACACTTATGTGTGAGAATATGAGAAGAAATTCCTTGATAAATTGTCATTTCATTGTTTTAGTTGTTATCCTGAAAGTTGATTGTGTCTATATCTTGTCATATTTGAAGTTGGAAACACCATAAATTTCTAATTTAATCTATTGTTTAATAAATAAAGTTGTTTTGATATTAAACTAAAATATGATTTATTTATATTTATTTACTTTGCTTGTGGACAAACAAGATTCTAGGTTGGAGGGACTTGATAAGTGTTGTAATTCAATAATATTTCATACAAAAAGATAGGCATGTATGGACTTTAATTGATAAAATAGTTATAATTCAACCTCTAATTTAGGAATTTGAATTTTTCTACATATTTTTGGATTATGAGATGAATAAGAATGATTTATTCCCAATTTTGTGTTATTTTCAGGAATTTAAGGAGAGATGAAACATATGAATATATTATGAATAAAGATATCACTTAGCCTAAGCCCAATTAGGTTAAATAGAAGATGTGAGGCATAATCCTAGATATCATTGGGATCATTGGGAGGAACCAATGGAAGTAAACCCTACCGGAGGCAGCCGTTAAGGAGAAACACTTTGGATCTTTTTTTCTTGTTGTCCATACTTGCAATAGCCACCATGAGTGGCTAATTCTTTTCTTTAGGATTGGGAGTAATATGTTCAAACTCTTATATATTGAGGTGATATTTATCTATAATATGCAGTTCTCGATTGATGATTGATATTATCATTTTATTCTCAAAGCTTGAAACTATTCATGATTTTGATCCTTAGATTTGACTAGAAAGTACTTCTAAGCATCTAACTTAAATGATAATGCTTAACATATTGAATGTTAGGAAAAATTTGAAATGTTAATTTCTTTATAACAATTGTTCGTAATGATAAACAGTTTTTATAAATATGCATGCGATGAATCAATATTTAGGAGACTCTCTTAATAGTTTTTTATGAGCGAAATCAATATGAATGATTTTTATATGTGCATCAATATCAATCAAGATTGAATATTATAATCTTTTGTAAAAATACAGACGAATGAGAAGGATGAACCCCAATCTCAATTTACTCATACAAATATTTTACTTTACTTTATTTAATTTCTTGCAAATTCACCATACAAACAACATTTTCCAACAAACTTTTATTTATGGTCTTATATTTATTGAATATTATACTTGAGAATTCAACTGTTCCTTGTGGGTTCGATATCCGCCTGAGGGACAAATTATTACTTTTGACTTAGTACACTTGGCGTAGAAAAAGAGTCATCACTGACCCACTTATACTGCCATTTACTGCAAAGGGACACGCTTACCCAAAACCCTTGTCAAGAGAACTTTTGATACAAGGAATCCTTAAATCTATGAATTTTCACCCATTCACGTGTTCATTCCACATTCACTACATTTGTTTGTTTGGACTTTTGTGAGGGAAAATGTTGAGGAGATTTGACACCAACAAGCCATGAGAAAACCATATAAGAGAGCAAGGCATAATATCCAACCCAAAACCTTAGGTTATGGGTCTTTTTTTTCCTTTATACTACTCATCTTCTTCATTCCTACTCAATGTGGGACTCAAAATTACTCTTGGAATCTTAACAGTATCCGCAACAAAATTCCACCAAGATCTACCTAAAAGATAACCAAGTACCACCACCAACACATATTTTTTACCTTCCGCAAGAACACCACCAGCATTATCCAAGAATGCTTCCAAGGTTCACCTCAAAACTCATCCTAACCCATCTAAGACCCTTCCTAAGCCAGACGGGGTTCCTTCCCCATCCATCTTAGGCTTAGTCGTGACGAAGCAAGCCCAATTAAACCTAGAAACCATCCAAGAAACCCTTTCTTGGAGGCTTGACTTTTCTTGATCTTATCTGTGCTTTGAAGCTTGAATGGAAGGTCACCCATCTTCAAGAAACCTCTAAAGAAACTCCCATCATCATTGTTCTATATCAGTTGAGCAAAACTAATTTTGTTGAGCAAAATAAGTTGATTATGTTGTTTTTGTAAAAACTTTAAGCTGCTTCCGATGTTACACAAACTCTTTTGTACTTTTGGCTCCCAAAAATGCTCTAAGAGATATGAGTCGTATAGTTTGGAAGTATTGTATTTCAGTTGATGAGGATACTAAGAAACTTCAATGCAAATATTTTCCAAAGGTATTAATTGAGGGAGTTTACTAGTAGAAGCATCACTTGGTTGGTACTCAAAAGGATATTGGAGCTTGTAAGGGCGTTATCGATGGAATGAAGAAGAACATGTGCGAAATTGTTGTTGATTTAAAAAAAAGTTTGATTAAGATATCAAGCCTTAATAAAAAGAAGGAAAGTGTAGACATTGATGATAAAAGAAAAATGAATAAAGCAATTAACACTAACAATCCTAAAAATATTTTTGAGAAAATAGTAATTAGCACACAAGTCATCATTAATGCCATGTTTAAGAAAGTGTTAATAGGAAACGTGTTATAACTTTCAATGTGACAAAAAGTGGAGACTTTAATGTTGTGTTTGATTTGGTTTTAAGCCATGATGTTGGATTTAGGCCCTATCATATCATGATATCAAAGTCCAATTTGAAGGAAGAATTAAAAAGTACATCCCTTACTTTACGATCATGTAAAGATTAATAGAAGAAAACAGGATGTGTAATTATGATTGATTGTTAAACTAATAAGAAAAAAGGGACAACTATAAAATCCTAGTGAAAAAACCTAAAGGGAACCATGTTTTTGAAGTCGTGGATGCATCTTCAATATCTAAAACATTTGGAAAAAAAATTTAAGATGAGGTATACAATTGTTAAAGAGGTGGGGGAAGACAATGGGTTTCAGGTTGTTCCAAGTTGTTTTGAGACTAAAAACAAAAAATTAGCTCAAAGCAATATATTTTGATTAGCTATTTTCTTTTGTAAGACATCATTAACTTCACATGTTGCAACCTATATCCTTAACCTATATTATTGTCTTAGCTTTAAAACTTGTTTGGAAGTGAAAAGAAGTCTAATTGAATGTCTAACAAAGATGATAAAGGACGAGGATGAAAAAAAAGTTTGATTGGTGTTCAAATTGAGCTAAATATTTTGGTTGTCTCTTGACCAAATTAATTTAAAGACTCCATCCATCAAATTAGTGAGAATCTTATAGTGACGAACATTTAGAAATTAAAAACGTTGTCATTCATGTATTGAATTTGGCTTTTTAGATCCTCCTGATTTGATCATAATTGGAGTTTCTTTGTGATAATAAGTTATAACACACAACTAACAAGAAAATCATTTCAAATTAATCATAATGATTTGCCATAAAATAATAAGTGGACTATGGAAGATGAGAATGGATAACATGAAATATTATATTAACTTGGATTTGGAGGAAAACATGTTTCCATCTTTGGATTTGGATGTAAATATGGTTCTAATCCAAGTGGTAAAAGATAAATCTACACCTTAAAATGATTTAGACATTAATGTTTTGAATGATAAAACAGATGGAATTAGAAATGATGAAATTAAATATCTCTTAATAAATTATGATTTTAACTTACAAGATTTATTTACATTAGATGAATTATTCTTTTGTAACTAAGTAGGAAATTATTCCTCTCTGATGGCACCGTTAAGATGTGATACAATAATCCAAACACACTAAGTTGATTGGAACTTGGTTAGTCACAAACCAAGAGAATGTAAAATACTAAAAGGAAAAAGACACACCATGTTGTCACACATCTATTTTAGTATTCTGCACCATGCCAAACAATTTTTTTTCTTATTATGTAAAGTTTTAAGATATATAAAAATTAAATGTACAGAAGAAATAGAAAAAAAGAAGTATATATATAAACCTTGTATGTTATATACATAAAACAAGGTTATGGTGTATTGGCTAAACTTAAGCAGCAAAAAATAGACAACTTTAAAGGTAGCTTTCTATTTTCCATTGCTTGAAACAATCTGAATAAAAATACTCATCTATCAGAAGATATCAAAAATAATTTATCAGTATTAGGAGGAAGGTTGGTTCTGTTTCAAGGAGTGTTCATCAAGCCAAGAGATGATGTCACCAAAAACTTCAATTATTACTTCATCAGGTTCACCCTCCAGAAGAGCATGGTAGGCATCTTCATAAAGCTTAAGCTTCTTATCTGAACAGCTTGCATTCTCATACAAGGTTTTGCTCACTGATGGATCAGTCACAGTGTCTGCCTTTCCATGAAGGATCAATAATGGTAGAGAAACCTGCAATCATAATCAATTACATGTGAAGATGCATAAATTTTATTACATTTACAGAATATGGTCCAGATGAAAACAGGGAAATTTCGGATTTAAACAGTAGTTCTAAGAAGAACACTTGATCAAACTAAAAGCACGAGGAACTATTAGATAGTCCAGTTGTTCCAACCACACAGTATTATTAGTTGAAGATCATAATATAATTAAGAGAGGAAGATCAATTGAAATGCCCAATATATGAAGTAGAGTGGTGTCTTTGGAAGCCAGAGCAAAAGGGTAGTCTTGAAAGGATCACTATTCAATGTTTCTGCATAATCCTCAAGACATGACTTACTAACGATTCTTAAACATCAGGAAATTTTAAGGGTATTGCCTGACATGTTTTAAGGGTTGTTATAGGATTTATATGCACCAGTTTCAACTAGTGAACTAGTTTTAGATGAAATATATTCCTACACTAGCATCCTTGCCTTTGCCACAAAAGATTTGTGCTGTGATCCTTTTGGACATATGACTTTTACCAAAATTTCTTCCAACCACTTAGTTTAGACAAACCAGAAGATCAGAACATACTTCTTTCAATCGCCGTTCAATTTCTTGAGTAGTTCTAAGCATTTCTACAGCACTCTGCAAGCGTGGTTTATCCTTGTAAGCAATAACATTGTAAGCAGTCTGCAAAGACATTAGAAACGTGTGAATCTCTACTACCTAACACACATTACCAAAAAAACAAATGCATGAAAACAATTGGAGAAAAATGGAGTCAATAAGAGGCGCGGAAGGAAAGATGAATCTTTGATTAACATTAGCTGAGCAAAAGTAACATTCTGTTGGACTACATCACAAAATACAAACCTGTTCCTTCTTCTTTAAATCTCTGAATGCTGCCTCTGCTAAATCCTTGTTTGGAACCAATTTATGCTTTGGTAAAACATTGGCTAAACCAATCAAGATATTAGTGAGCAACTTTGGTGGAACCATGTCATCTGCAATCTACACAGATTTTCTGGTCAAAGGGAGATCAAAGCAAAGAATAGCCAGAACTCCATACATGATAGTGTTCAAGAAAAATACCTTACACATAGGTGCAACAAGAATGGCGCCATCCCATGCCTTAGGTTGCTTCAGGTGTATCTTTAATACAACAGCTCCACCCATGGACTGTCCAAATAGGAAGCTGGGAAGAGAACGGAACTCTGGATTTTCTGCAACATGAACAAAATCTTTTGAATGAATACAACGGAATCAACATGTAAGTAATGAGAGGATGAGAAGGATAGAGATCAAAGGCTAATGCTGAGTAGTTTGAGAGAAGCAATCACAAAGAATCATATTGATTGGTTAAAAGATGATGAGTGAGATACAATGGTGTTTGATCTATTGAGAACTTACTAGTAACTAACCATCAACAAACTAACTGATCACCACCTACTAACAAACCATTCAATCTCCTAATACAGTATTCCTTGGTATTAAATTGTTTAACTTGTTTCCCCAGAAAAATCAAATAGATGTAACATTTAGAATTTCTTAAGAATGTTTCAATGTGTCCACTAAAGTCACAGTTCTATTTTCCAGGTAAAGAAGAATATAGGCAAACACTAACAACTAAGCTAAATGCCTTTTTCTGAACACTTAATCACACTCATGGGTCACCAGCTGAGATATTTCCTTCATTAGAAACACAACTCATAGCTTATCAATTCATCATGCCAAGAGCTCACCAATAATTCCCTGTAAGTCTATTTGCAGGACATCTATTTGACAGATTCACTTTAGCTACTGCCTTGATTGTATATATATATATATATATATATATATATATATATATATAATATCCTTGAAAAGCAATCAAAAATATTTTTGCTTAGACCCTTTGGTGTCTAATTCTACTCATTTCCTACTCAATACCATTGGAAGACAGCTCATTAATTTACTGTTATTTTTTCTGATATTCTTCATATTTTGAGCAGTGAATAATAGTATAGACTACTTTCAGAAGGAATGGATCAAATACTTTATACAAAAGTAAATACTAGTTTAAGATCCCTTAACTCTGTCCAAACTAAAAAGTAAGCATAATCACAAACCACCAGGACGCAATGTACTATTGAAGAATTTCATGACTTGGGGGTTGATGGGAGTATAGGTAGGTTACCTTTGATTTTAGAGTAATGCTCAATAACATCATCAACAAGTCCATCAAAACTGGGAATAAAGCAATGAAGACCTTCTGAAAGACCAAATCCTGGATAATCCATGGCAAAAACTGCATATCCAGATGATGCCATCTTTCTAGCAATTCCTGCAAAAAGTCCATGATACCATTGAGTTGCTAATCCTCAAGATAAATGAATTTAGTTACTTACAACTACCAAGTCTAAGTACCAGCTACATGCCTTCAAAGAAAAAGGAGCAAGTGTCTCCATAACCATGACAGTAAAACAGTGCTGCTTTGGGCGTAGATGCTTCAGGAATCCAACTTTTGCAGAAAATTTCTAGTCCCTTTGAGTTCTTCTCATATGACTGTTGCATACCACACAAATTAAGTGATAATCATATGTCAATAGCAAAACAGGACAATAGTTGGCATTGATGATGATTCATAGAAATAGTTAGCCAATCATCAGTTTTCTTAGTAACTACTCAGAAGAAACATAAATTGCATGAAAGCGTTGAAGACTAATTTTTTCACTAACCTCTTCCATTTTTATTCCATCACATGGAGTCTGAAAAACAGCAAACACAAAAGAATGGATGTTAACATTTAAAGGAACTAAAATTGCACTGATTTAAAGTGAAATAAAATATCAGTTAAAACAATCACTGCACCCCCAACAAAAATTATCCCTGCACCAAAACGTTAAATATCAAAAGACAAGACTATGAAAATGGCAATAAATTGATGGGTTGAAACAGAATGGAGAAAAAAAATGTACAGATCTAATTGCATATGGTAGAGTCCAAGAAAAAAACAACCTAATATGTTTAAGGAACATTAACTACTCAAGAAATTCACTCAACTATGTTAATTATTGTGAATCCCAACATGTTCCTGAGATGTCTTTTCAAAATCTCTGTAACACAATTTTTATTGGGTCATTCATGTCACACATTTACACTAGAAATTGGAGCCAGTTTGCACCAGTAAATGCTCAGAAGTCACAACCAATGAAAAACTTAGAAAAATAAAAAAGCTTCAACATTCCACTCACCGTGCTCATGTAAGAATTGCTCCAATGATTATTTCAGTAAATTTAATCGTTTGAATAATTGGGTAAATGAGCATTATATTTATACAACAATGACTTTAGAAATTGACATTTTTTTACCCTAAATTATTGAATAACATAGTCAAATAATATTAAATTAAATAGTGTTTTGAATTTTGAAAGGGTACCTACCTGACACTTTTCCTCTTGTAACTATATACTATTGTAGTTGTATTGAAGGCTGACCCCGTTGCATTTAAGTACAGAGTTCCCAATTCTACTACATTTAATGGCTACAGTAGAAACCACGCTCTCCCTTATGACAAATTATAATTTAAGTGTTCATCACTCATCTCATTTCAATTTGAATTTTAAAAATTAGCCTTAAGAATTCATCCATATAATCAAGTTTAACAGAAACTATACTAAAATCACTTTTTTTTTGCTTAAAAAATTAGGGTAAACTATTTTGAAGAGGAATTCATCTTACAATTAATAGCTGCAACAGAACATAACAAACAAACCCTCCCTACCCATTACCAAAAAGAAGCTAAGTCAGAACAGTATCTTCCTCTTTCCAAAGGATTTGGCACTGCAAACCAGAAATCTGAAAGTCAAAGTTTCAAATCTATTTAACCATGTTGAACATGTTCAACAACCATGTAGTCCACCAATTAATATCCTTAGCATTAAGAAAGAGAAAAATAAGAAAAAAGAAAGGCCAAAACCAAATATTTTGCAAGTCCCTCATAATCAAACAGCAAAAAGTTCACTCACAAGACAAAAATCAAGCATATTGGAAACAAAAAAAATGGTTTAGAATTACTCAATTCCACAAACAACACCAAAACAAAAGAAACAAAACAAAACCAAACCTTAAACAATATGTGATCAATTCCAAGCTGAATATCCTTGAAGGCCTCACGTGCCCGCCTTCTGGCACCCACTTCATCCATATTTGCATTCAAAATCTTCTTCAATCCTCTATCAACACCTGGTAACACCATTGATCTTGACACCCTTATGACCTCTCTCCTATTATTCCTCTTCCTCTGCAGACTTGCTCTGAATTCTGCACCACCCCAAACACTTGGATTCAACCTGATCTATGTACCCAGAAACATAATCATAGGAAACAGACTCTGACACACCCCTTTTGGAAAAAAATATGTAGATATTAAAAAGAACACTGGGTAATGAGAATAGAATATCGAAAAGAATAACTTTTTTTTTCTTTCACTTTTACTAGTTTTTATGCAAATGCCAACCATTCAAAGGGTGGCACCGGTAAAGCTCTGAGGGTCTGTGATGCACTATGGATTTAATCATTATTTTATTGGAAACAACATGAATGGGATCCGCAAAGTATGGAATATCTGACTCAGGAAAAAAGATAAGATATGTGGTGAAGAAACTATACCCAATAACCAAGTAAATTTTAAAAATAAATACATAAATAAAGGAAAATGTGAATGAAATTACCAGAGTATTTTATTTTGGATTTCAATTTTCTCAATACGAAAGTTGATAACTTTGAATCTGGGAATTCTCCCTTTTTTCAAAGAGGTTTCTCTTTTAATTATCTAGTTTATTTTTAAGAGATATATTCTGACACCAATTCAACTGAAGAATTTTTTATTATGCATGGTGGGATTTGACTACGGTTGAAGAAAAATCTTTAAAAAAAGTAAAGAGCAGAAAAGTAGTGAGTTTTTCTTTGTTTTCATTGGTTTTCTTACTGTGGAAGCAAGAATTTGACTAAAGTTATAAAATTATTTTGGATTTTTGTTCGTATATATGATTTTGGATTAGATACGTAATGTTTATGATTTGAAGCGGTGACAGAATAAAGAAAGAAGATGGTGGACAATTGACTTTTGACAACCTATCAGAATTTAAATGAGCATTATTTAATTAATACGAAAGTTGTAAAAAATTAAAATAAAATTGTTATCATAATATTTATATATAATGTTTTTAAGATTTTACTTATGCGAATTAGTGCATAAATTTTTAACAAAACTAATCCACAATTTTTATTGCATTAGTCTATTTTAACTTTTATTTTTAGGTGGATCAAAATAGACCGAGCAACCACATTTTTATTTTTATATTAATTTAATTTAAAGATATTTTTACTCTTGTAATAAATTACAAGGTATTATCTTTAAGGAAGGCCATTAAAAATTAATGATTTAAATTTATAGCACTTAATAATAGAGATTGAAGTTTGTAACTTCTTTTTCATATATATTTTTTACTCCTTTTTACTGGTATTTGTATATTGGTTAAACAACTTTTTAAATATTTTTATATGGAAAAAATTAACCAGATTTATTATAAAATTATAACGATTAATAAAAATTAAAATATTTTATAACTACTATTATATACATATATATTATCATTATATCATATCATTATCCTTATAAAAGAAATAAATTTTTATCATTATAAGAAATATATATTTTGTTAACTATTTTTCTATCTTTAATTAGAAAATTTTACTTTTTAAGAAAATAAATTATTTAATACAATACATAATTAAAAAGTCTTTTTCTCTCCTAAAAAAATAACTACATACGTTATTTCCTTCAAAATAATCACCACATATTCCTTAAAATAAAATTATATATGTTTCTAAATTATATTATTTTCATATTTTTAATATCATTCTCAGATAGTTACATGTAATAAAAGTGTTTCCAAGTGCATGTTTTTATTACTTTTTAATTATAATTTTACTTCTTATTTTAAAGGAAAATTACAAACATTCTTAATATACAATTTTAACATTATAAAAATTAATAAAAAATAGATTTTATGACTTATTTTTCTAACTTTAATACAAATTTTAGGAATATTTTTTTAATTCATTTATTTATTACAATTATTTTTTAAAATGTGATATTTTTTTATTATTATAAAAAAAGATAGACATGTAAGTGTGTGGCCGTGTGTATTTTCAATAATAGTAGTATTTCGAAAATCATTAAATTATGCATCATGGTTTACTTTTCGATGTTATACTCTACTAGTATTTTAGTATTTTTTTTATTAATAAATTAAATGTTTAATTTATATAATTAAATTTTACAATAAATGAACTATGGTGTAATTAAATTTTATAATAAATAAATAATTTAACATATAAAAATAATTTATATAATAATATATTATTATTTTTAGTTATTGATAATTTATTTAAGAAATATTTAATTCATGCAAAAACTAAATATTAAAAATGATAAATTAAGGAAAATATTTAAAATTAATTTCGTTCAACATAATTATTTCTTTTATATAGATAACCACATTTCTTCCATAGCATAGCTATTTTTTCCATAAGTCCACCCTCATGTGTCCTCCTTTTGAGCTTGATAGATGTGAGAAGAATCAATGTCATCTTTATAGATTTCTTTTATGTGATCAAAGCCCAAGTAGGTAATATCTAATGTATGCCTTCTTGAAAGAGCATCCCCAACCACATTAGCTTTACCTTGCTATGTTTGATCACATAAGGAAATTGCTCAATAAACTCTACACATTTGACATGTCTCTTGTTGAGCTTGCTTTGGCCTTTCAAATATTTTAGGGATTCATGATAACTATGTATCACAAATTCCTTTGGGAAAAGATAATGTTGCCAATTTTGTAAGGCTCTCACAAGAGCATAAAGTTCCTTATCATAGGCTGATTAATAGAGATGACTTCCTGAGTTTCTCACTAAAGTAAGCTATGGGGTGATCCTATTGAAGGAGGATAGCCCTAATGCCTATGTTGGAGGCATCACATTCAATTTCAAATGTCTTAGTAAAGTTGGAAAGTGCTAAAATGGATGCCTTGGTCAATTTATCTTTAAAAGTTTCAAAAGTTTTTTCTTGTTTTTTGCCCCATTTAAACACTACATCCTTCTTTACTATGGCATTGAGAGGTGCGACAATGGTACTAAAGTCCTTTACAAACCTTCTATAAAAACTAGCAAGTCCATGAAAGTTTTGTACCTCACTAACATTGGTGGGTGTAGGCCAATATCTAATTGTTACCTTTTTCTTTATCCACCTGCATCCCTTTTGAACTCATAACAAATCCTAGGAAGTATGTGGTCTATTGCAGACACACATTTAGTTGGATTAACATACAATTTTTACTTCTTAAGGGTTTCTAAGACTTGCCTAACATACTCTGGACAAGCTATAGATAAACTTTGTATTGAAAATCATTGTTGCTTAAAGACATCAAACTTTATATCATAGTCTATTAAACTGATACACAGAAGCAAAACAATTTAAGATGGGCTCTGCAAATTGAATGCTCCCCTTGAGCTTGTGGACTTTAATCTTTTTAACTAGTCTGAAATTATTATAGCAAACATTTTAATCCATTAAGGCTCTGCAAATTGATCCTTAAACTCACATTTATTGTCTTCTTTGATGATTAATGTAAGTTATGGATAGCTAGCATCCCATGTTCATGATGTTTATTTTAATTTTTTTAGTGTAATTTGCCTCAAAGTCACCTTTATTGCCTTCTTTGATGATTAATGTAAGTTGGTGATCATAAGATTGAAGCTTGATTTGTTTCTATGTTCTTTCAAGAAAAAAAAAAACATTTTAAGATCAAAACATAATAAAGAAAAAGTTGACATTTTCCCCTTTTAAAGCATGCCAGAAAGAAACAGAAAGATTTCACTAAAATCTTTAAACCGAAAGGTTGGTAACAAAAACTAGTGTAGGAATTTTATTAAAAAAGGAAAAGAAAAATTTCTTTCCCAAAATTTGGCAATTACAATATTACTAGTAGAATGTAGGAAGAGGTGAATGGCATAATTTGGGTTAAACATCAGTAACAAATCATAGACCTATTTTGAATCTTTGGATAGAAGATACTTCATTTCAAAACACAAAAATGAACAAGTGCATTTAAAGAAGGTAAAACTATGTATTTCCTATATCAGTGTTACAGTGAGAAACACTTTTACATACACCTTCACTTTACAAGTTTACATCATACTGTAAGTTCCTGAGAAAGAGATCACAAAATAGAATGAATGGAAATAAAAAATAATAAAAGATAGATCACACAACCATTGCCAGAGCCTCTCAAAGCCATTCAATTAATAAAGAACAATTCCAAATTTAAGGAAGCAATATTTCCACAACACCAACATTCAAAACTTTCTGTGGTGTCCTGAAACTGTCTTTCCCATCACCTTGTTACTCCTTCCTCCACCTCTACCTTCACCATTGATGGCAATGGCTGTAGCAGAAGACAAACCCTTAAGTTCAGCAATGCAGGCATAGCTCTTCCGTGCCATCACACTACCACCACCACCTTTCTTCTTCTCCCCTCCACTCACTGACTTGCTCCCCCTTGAACTCAACACCACCCCATTGTCACTCTTGCTCGGTGGTGTCATTGAAGGCAAAGCGTTCCCAGGCTTCCTATTCTCTTTTCTTAATGAAGCAGAAAAATCTGGCACTGACTGAGCAACAGAAAAGGACCCTTTTGAGTGACTCTCACAAGCTTGAAACTTGACCTGTTTCTTCCTTGGTGGTGTTGGAGGTTTTATGGATGGTTCCAATACCTGAGCCTTTTGTTGCTGGTCTTGCATCAAGCACTTCACGTGCAACCTGGATTTTCTCAACTGGGCATATGCAGTGTAGTTGGGTCCTCTCTCCAATACGAAACTGTCCACTGAGGTGAGTCTCAGAGGAAAAGGGTTGTCAGAAATGGAATTCTGGTTGAGGATCAGTGATATGGGATCAAGGGCATGCAAGAGAGGCTCAAAATTGGGGTTTGGTTGATGGGTTTCAGGCTGTGAGATGTTGCTGTTTGTGTTTGTGTCAGCCATGATTAATGATAAGAATATTTGAAGAAATTGAAGGTTTCAGCAATCTCTTTTCTCTTTTTTGTATCTGTGGCTGATTGAGTAATCAACAGTTTAATACAACTTATTCTTGGGATTATTTGCCTTTCACCAATGGAACTTCACAAAGTGAAAAGGTTTAATTTAGCAACGGTCTAAATCTTAGGTGGAAGTGGGTAGTGAGAGACAAAAAAAAAAAGGTAACTTTGTTACTTTGATTTTGGTATGCGTAATGATGGGTTACTAACGTTCAACTTGGTTTAGATCTTGTTGAAGAATCTACAAGTCTTTGTGCATCTTGGATTCTATATTAAACTGTAAATAATTAGTTATCAAAATAAATATCGTGAGATGGATGCATATGATTACTGAATCAATTGATATTCTTAGCATGTTGAAAACTATGTTCGATATTATTGACAGTGTCAACTATGTATAAAACAATTCGCAAGTCTTTTTCAATATCTATCTATAATACAAATGGAATTCATTTAGACGAAAACTTTCTCAAAGTTTCAACATCAAAAAAAATTTCACACAAAAAATTCAAAATGAAATTTTACCATAAGAGGAATATTATACACTCTCAATCAATGAGTACCAAATTATGGTTCTTTCTAAGCGCGACAAGTGGCACCTTTACAAGACTCCACATCTCACACTATTATTTACTTTTTTTTACCCTCTCTCATCCTCACTTTCTGGTCCATGTCACTAAAAAAATAACTCACTTTTAGCGACTATCAAATTCGGTTGCTAAAAGCACTATAATGGTCGCTAAACATATTTGCGACCGAAACAATCACCAAATAAAGATGGAAGCGAAAATCCTAGTCGCAAAGCCTTTAACGACCGAATTATAAAGTAGCCGCTAATTTGCAACCGAAATTTCGGTGGCTAAATCGATTGCAGGAAATTTGGTCACCAAAATTTAGAAACTAAATTAACAACCGAAATTTTGGTTGCTAAATTCGTCGCAGATAAATTTAGTCACCAAAATTCGGAAACCAAATTAGCAATCAAAAATATCGATGGCTAAATCAATTGCAAAAAATTTGGTCACCAAAATTCAAAACCCAAATTAGGTACCCAAATTTCGGTGGCTAAATTGGTGGTTGAAATAGAAGGTGATAGCGACCACCGTTTTCAGTCGCTAAAAAAAAACTTTTGGTGGCTAATTCAATGGCTAAATAAAGACCCCTATAGCGACATATTTGATTTCGGTGGCTATATAGCCACCAAATCGATTTTGGTGGCTATTTTTATATGTATTATGAATACCTATTTAAAATTGTATTTTGACCATTTTATAAAAAAGAAATCAAACCTGCTTATAAATACTCAAAATTCAATCAAGCTAAATAGAAATGAACTTCAAATACATAGTTTAAGAAGGAGTTGTACTCAAACTAAAGGTAAATCGTACTACACAACTAAAACTGTTGAAAACTAGTTAAAAGAGTCAAATCTATTATATAATTCAACATACAACTAATCTTCTTCTGAACTGTCATCTCTAATGTGGTCTTCTTTATGATGTCCACCGATAGTAGGATTTGAAGAGCCTAATGCAGGATTATTCATTTGAATGTGTTGTAGGATGACTTGCATCTGCTTATCTTGTTTGCGCATGCGTTCACTTTGCTTTTCATGAGTTTTCATCAATAGCTCCATATTTTCTTCAAGTGTCCGCTCCTTGACATGTTTTGTCATAAGTTCATCATTTAACTTTTGAATAATCTCACGCATTTCTTCTATTTGATGGACTACTGGAGCTTGACTTGTAGCAGAGTGAGCACTTGTTGAACTATTAAACCTTTTGCTCAATACACCAAGACCATAGATATTCCCTTTTTATTTCCACCTCCAACAACATCGATGTATATTTCATTGTTATCAATAGAGGCAACATGAGAGTTTTGCGAAGATGCGTTTTCAAGCATTTGTTGTTGTTGGGCTTCTTCTCGACGTTTCTTATATTTCTCCTGAAAATAAAGTCAAATTGATTATTGCGAAGAAAACATATAGTAAAAATTAAATAATCACTTAAATTTTAAACATACCGCAAGGTCGCGAGTCTTGTCATTGACCCATTGTTCAATCTTCAATTTCTTTGTTCTCTCTACAATCTCCCAAGCAATTGGTTGTCATTCAAGCTCCTTAATCTACATAAATTTAATAAAAAGATATAATAGATTGTATTTAAATTAAATATAGAAAGAGAAGAAATGTAATAATATTACCATTTTCTCAAAGTGAGTCGCGGTAGATATGGAACCCCCACAGTAGGCTGAGGCTCCCTTCTTAACAGCCCGATTTGCCTTGGCAATAACACTCTTGTTCTAGAATTTTGTAGAACTCCAATGCTGGTCCAAGGTTGCTCGAACAAGTGGTGGAATCTAGGTCCCCTTATCTTGACCATGCCTAACTTTACTCATAGTATTTTTAAAGATACAGGAGGTTTTTGTATGCAATTTTAAAAAGATGGGTGTGAATTAAAGAAATAGATAATGTATGAGGTGAAGTAGTGAAAGAGAGAGAAGAGAAGTGGAAGAATGACATGTATATAAATGAAGTAGGAGGAAGCAGGGTGGCGATGCAGAGCCCCTGACACAACATTCATCAGCTACCTAATATAAAAAACAACACCCACTCTTATTAGAACCATACTTCTTGGAAACTTCAAGTTCAACTTGTATATAATAAGCTACAAGTTTGCTTCCTAATGACGATCCACAAAATCTATATTTTATCCACATTTTCCAAACTCAATATATATTATATATTCATCCCTCTCACCTTCTTGTGTAAATCAATAATATATATATAACTTTGGGCCGCAACTCATCTAATATATGATATGTAAGAACAATCAATCATAAAAAACAAAGCTAGTTCTCACCTTTTAATGTTATATCAAAAATACTACTAACCTTTTTTTTTTCAGCACATCAACTATTTTTAAGCCTCTCTCTATACCCATACTAGCATATTTTCATTCTTTAATTTTGAAGAGTTTTAAAATTTTAGTCTTATAGATATACTACTAATTTAACACTTCAATAATTTTAGGGAGCAATATAGTACTGGCTCAATGATGTCTATATTAAAAAAGTACTTTTTACTTTGTCAATTGTTTGTATATGGACCAATAATCTTGTTTTAGAGAAATAAATAATAAATTTATTTAACTACTCTCGGAGTCTCAGTCTTTCTATTTTGGACATTTTTTAATTTTAGTTTCCAATTTTTCTAAGAACTAGTATAGTTTCTTTATTTTTAAAACTAACAAACTTATTTTATTATATAATTTTATGACGTGAATTCTTTAGCGTTTATATAAACATTGTATAAGTTTTGACACTAAAAAATGATGTATAATGTGAATTCTATGTAATCTGAATCAAACACAATAAATCATTTAATATCCTAAGCAAATGCTAATATTGGAATCTTGATAAGTGTCTAATTTTAGTAATATTTCATATTAAAATATAGGCACTTATGAGGATTTATTGCTAATTTACATATAAAATAATCTCTAATTTATGAATTTATACCTTTTTATATTTTTTATGATCTTTATTTGAATAAGAGCATTTTATTTTCAAATTTGGTGTTAATTGCAGATTTCTAAGGAAGATTGAAGATTTGGAATAAAGGAGAATAATTTGAGCTAAAAAGATAAAGTCGGAAGGTCCCAGAATGGAAAAAGATGCAAAGAAAGATTGGGTCTTTTTTTATGTTTTATCATTTAGCCCATTAGCGCGACACAGGAAGCAACCTAACCCTAGAAAACTAGGATAAATAGAGGGCTAGAGGCTCAACCCTAGGGTGCCAGATTGAGAGGAAAACACCATAGAGTGAATCGTAACCCAATTGGGAGAATGAAAGGTGCTAGAAGTATGCGTGACTAATTCTACCCTTTGGGATTGAGAGTAATCTGCTCAAACTCTTATGTATTAAGGTGATATTTTATATATTAATATTCGATTCTTGATTGATTATTGGTATTGTTGTTTTACTTTTAACTTTCCGTGACAAATGGAGAATCTTAAATCTGACCGAGAGGTATTTTTAGGGTTCAGACCTAAACATCAATACTTAGCATATTTGAGTGCTAGAGATAAACTTGAAATGTTAATTGCCATTAACGTCTGAGTGTTATTTCTAAGTTGTTTTTATAAGTATGCGAGAGATCAATATTTAGAAAACATTCTTAAGAATTTTATATGCAAGAGATCGATATAAATAAATTTTCTACGGGCATCAATTTCAATAAAAGAACTTAATATTAACATGCTAATCAAAATACATGAGAGTGGAAGAGATGAAACCTAATCCCTATTTTTCCAATTGAAGCAACTAATTCTTTGTTTGATTTCTTATTGATCAGTGCCAACATCATCACTTCAAACTCTTTTTATTCTTCTGTTGTTATATTTAGCGAATATTGTACTCGATAATTCACTGTTCCTCTGCTCGCCTTCGTTTGTGGCAACGCCCTCCACCCGCAACTTCCTCATCTTCCTCTCGCACCTTCATTTGCCCACCACCTGCAGGTTCCTCCTCCTTCTCCAATGACTCTGTGTTTTATGAAAATTTACCCACTTCAATGCCCTAAAAAACAACACTAACTCTCTTAAGCTTGAAGTAGAACATAGTGAGAGAACTTTTTTAAAATAATAATAATATTCAAGAATTTATGACACACAAACTTTTCAATAGGTAAAATAAAATTGATTTTGAATCAACATCCCAATGTTTTATCTAATTACATTATTTATTTTTTCAATGCGTAAAATAAAATTGATTTTGAATCAACATCTCAATGTTTTATCTAACTACATTATTTTAAGAAATTACAAACTCATGAATATATAGAGTGTGATCCTTGTATAGTTTTTTAAAATAAAAATGAATTATTATTATTCTTATTATTATCAGTAGTAAAATAAACAATTATATTTAGTGACCAAAAGAAATTCGGTGGGTAAAATATAAATTTATTTGGTGGCTAAAATATAAATTTATTTGGTGGCAAAAATAAAAAAAAAATATTTAGCGACCACAAACAAAAATAAATAAATTTGGTAGCTGATTCGGTGGAAAAAAATAAACAATTATATTTAGTGACCAAAGGAAAATCGGTGGCTAAACAATAAACATATTTGGTGGCTAATTCGGTGACAAAAAATAAGCAATACTATTTAGCGATCGAATTAAAATCGATGGCTAAAAAGGAAACCTAATCAGTGGCTAATTCGGTCGCAAATATATTTTTCCCAATTTATTCAAAACAGCCACCACTTTAGCGACCAATGATTTTGTCACTCTCATGTTCGGTCGCTGGTTCGGTCGCAGAATTAACTAACATCATTAATAATTCAGTTGATTGTTATTTCAGTCGCAAATTTGACACTACAGGTATCCCAATGGCTATTTCGGTTGCAAATTGCGACTACTTGTTTTCGGCCGCAGAATTCAATGACTAAATTGTTATTTTCTTATAGTGTGTACTCCATTTCTCTCTGAATGCCTTTGTCCATCTATTCTCTCAAAGGCACCGTGGAGTACGATCTTTGCCTTATTTTTGTAAGGTTGTCAAAGGATTGACTGATCTTCTGCTGCAAGTTTTACCTAAATAGTAATACGTACTTTATCTTTTTTTTTGTCTAATGTGTCGTTCTTTTGTCGTTGTTGCTGGACCTTAATATTTTTTTGAAAGTATTTTAAAGTCATTATTTTTACTTATTTTACATTTTTGAAGAAACAAATTTTGTATTAGGGTCTTTTACTTTCATTTAAGCCTAATCTGTAAATTGTTTTTCAAAAGTTTTGCAACTGAGCACATGTATGTACTAATGATCTTTTTTTCTAATAACTACTTTAAACATAAGTTGTATTGGCACGTAGTTTTGAATTTTGAAATGATAATGACGATGATATTTACACTATGTATAGGGTGTTGTATTCAGTCTTTCATTCATTTTGTTTTTGTTCTTTTCATTCTCCATGGACTTGGTTATAGAAGCATGAACAGGTAATCTTTGAACACCATGCATGTGACAAAATTATTTGTATGGTAATATTATGTTCCAGTATTTTATTATCAATTTTTCCATTTTTCAAATCCCTTTCGCAGGAGCTCAATGGTGTTTTAAATCATGTGTTCGTTTTACTTGGCAACAAATTGTATAAAAAACAACGTTTTTTATGCCATTTATGTATCTTAGTCTTTGAATGTGATTTTGGTTGCATATTGTGATATGTTCTTCTCAATTCTATTCACTTTGTATTAGAGGTTTTTAACGCCATTATTGTATTTTAATCATCGAAATGATTTTGGTTGCATCTGTTATTTTGATTTGTGCATCTCATTTCTATTCACTTTGTATTACAGGTTTTTAATGCCATTAACATATTTTAATCATCCAACGTGATTTGGTTGCATTTATTACTTATATTTGTTCATCTCATATTTTTACTCTGCATTATAGGTTTTTAATTCCATTTTTTATATCTTATTGTTTGAACTTTGATTTTGGTTGCATTTGTTATTGCTATTTCTTCATCATTTTTTTTCACTCTGTATTACAGTCACTACAAAAAAAAACTTGTATGTGGTGGTGGTTATAATATGGTGGTTATTAAAAACTGCCACAATTAGTTGTATAATACGACAACTCATAAGCACCATAATGTTCCTTTGAAATGTTGCATGTACAACTGCCATAATTATCCTTTGAAATGAAAATTCTCCCGCGTTTCGTTCCCTTTGTAACCTTCCTCTTTCCCAATGTTTTTTTCGTATTCCCCTCTTTCACTCTTAAAAAATATGCAACCTTGACTCTTTTGTTGTATTCCCTCACTGAACCTTAACTTTCCTCGGTCAATGAACATTACCCCCTCACTCATCAAGCTTCCTTGCAATTATTGCCCTATTTCGTAAACCATCACTCTCACATTTCCCCAATTCGTATTCAAAGCACCTTGCCCCATTTCGTATTCCCCTTCTCTCAATGAATGCTTATCACCGTAATCGTTCTCACCACCACCCTTATCTTCTCACTCTCACTCTCACCGAAAAACCTTCACATTCTCACTCGCACGAGAAGCCCTTCACAGTCTCACCCCAAACCCCTCTTCTCACTTGCACCGAAAACCACTCTTCTCACTCTCACCAAAAACCATCTCACCCCTCTCACTCTTCTCAGTGCAATTTCTAGCCACCATTACCGCTGCTTGTCGCAAGAGGTACGTCGTCGTAATTATCCTCTCTTTTTTTCATGGTTATGTTTTTGTGTGTATTTATTTTTCCGAATATGATTTTGAAATTGGGTGGAATATATTGTTTGTTAAATACAGTTTAAGGTATGGGCTGAAATGCATTGAATATGATTTTGAAGATGTGAATTTGATTAAAAAGACCATAGAGGAAAATAAAGAGTGGTTTGAATCAATTACCCCTTGGGAGAAAGACTTTACGGTGTCGGAAAAATTTGTTTGGGCTCGAATTAGAGGGCTACCCTTGAATCTGTGGAGTTGACATAGTTTGGAAAGTATTGTGGCTATGGTAGGAACTCTTGTAGAAATTGATAAGGATACATTAGAGATGGAAGAACTAGAATTTGCAAGAGTCTTAATTAAATTGCCTGTAGTAAGAGATGTTCGTTGGACAAATTGCATGAAGGTTAATGAGACTATCTATCAAATAGCTATTGAAAAAGAACCTGTCAATAAAATTAGAAGAAGTCAATTTGGCGAATGGGGAATTAATTCTGATGACGAACTTGGTAGTTTCGCAGGGAGAGAGGGTGGTGCATCAGAAGAGTCAGAGTTCGGTAGCAATTTAAATTTCCATTGTGGTGTAGGGGAGGACACGACGGTGGAGGAAGCGGAAGAGCTCCGCCGCAGGGAGGTACGAAACCAGTATGTGGCTACAACAGTTAGGTGTGATGACGTGGAAGCTCAGGAATTAAGTGGGAAACAATATGATAAACACCTTAATGAGGCAACTAATGGGTTAGGTGGCCAAGATGGGTGTATTAATGTGGTAGGTGATAAAGTAGAGGGGCTGTCTAGAGATTATAACGTTGCATTTAATGAGGTAGGTGGGCAGAGGCAAACCCTAATTGAGATTAAAAGTCTATTTCTTGATATTGGGCCTCTTGAGTGTGATTGGGCCCAATTTCAATCTTTAGAGAGGGGGGTGTGTCTAGTTGGAACTGGCCCAATACTTAGTGAATCAGAATTATCTGGTGTGGGAAGTAGGGCTGACGTGGCCCTAGGTCAACCTTGCAGCGTCCACCATTCACAACAGGTTGCGGCCGTCGGCGACGACGGAGCTTCGGTAGTGGCAGCGTCTGCGTGGTGGGGCTCGTCTGCACACACGACAACCACGACAACGGCACCGTCGGTCGCGCGATGTGGTCCACGAACGGAGGACGCCTCCGCCGGCCACGATGACGTGATTCTGGCCTCCGCTTGCGGGCTCAGGCACGATGTCGATACGGAGGCTCCTCTTGTCGTTGACGTATCTTCTTCTACCTGTGGTTCTCCAATGGCCACTGCACGTGTCGCTAAGTCGGAGGTCTCTCCGAATTGCCCAGCCACGCCTACTCCGCATGCTGGAGACACTGATTTGGTGGTGGCGGAAACGTCATCGGAGTCTGGTAGCAACCCTACGTATTCCTTGGTGGTCCGTAGACCGTTGTGCATGGCTGCAACTTTTTCTGGGGGCACCTCCGTGAACCCTGTGGGGAACATGCTTTTTCACCATCAAGGTATTGTGTTACCCAGTCCCGGACAAAGGGCGATGGAAGTTGGAGAATGTAGCAACAGTAAGACACAAGAGGTGGGGCCTACACGTTTCGATGGATTCAAAGAACTTTCTCACAAAACGAATGTAAGGTTAGTATCTAGTTCTACTGTCTTTACTAATAATGATACTAATAACTGTTTGGTCTGGTTAAATAACGGGAAGGTGGAAGCAGATAGAATATGGAATTCAGGAAAGAAGGTAGGATACTCTCGGTTTGGAAATGAGGCTGATATTTTAAACAAGTTAAAAAGTTTGGAAGAAAGGGACAACGGGAATGAGGGTTTAGGTTGGGTTGGGAGGAATGATAAAAAGGAAGTATATTAGTGAGCTCATTAAAGAACAACAAATTGGTTTTATCTGCCTGCAGGAAACAAAATGCGAACATTTTAGTAAGGAAAAGTGTTATCAAATGTGGGGATCAAATGAAATCGACTAGATTGAGGTTGGAGTAGTTAATAATGGTGGAGGAATAATCATGATGTGGAAGAAAAACTGTTTTGAATTAAAAGGGTTTAGATGTGGGAACAACTATTCAATTATTGAAGGAGTATGGAAGGTAGGAAAGCCATTGGAAGTAATAATAGTTAATATTTACTGTGGAGGGTCTTTAAGAGAAAAGAGAAGTATTTGGGACGAGATATGTGAGATAAGGAAAAACCACCGAATAAAAATGTGGTGTGTAGCTGGAGATTTTAATTCCATTAGATGTGATGGGGAGATAAGAGGTCAAAATTATAATGTAAATTATGGAAGTGAAATACAAAGCTTTAATAAGTTTATTGAGGAGTCTAGTCTGGTTGATATTCCTTTGGTGGGTAGAAAGTTTACTTGGTACAAACCTAATGGGACAGTGAAGAGCATAATAGATAGAGTTCTAGTCTCCCTTGAATGGTTAGAGAAGTGGCCGGGAAGTAAATTGTATGCGGAAGGGAGATCGGTTTCAGACCATTGTGCTTTAGTGTTAAAGGAGATAAATATCGACTGGGGTCCAAAACCGTTTAGATGTCTTGATGTGTGGCAAAAAGACGGTTGGTTTAAGGAATTTGTAAGGAATAAGTGGGCAAGCTATGATATCAGGGGAAACGGTTTGTACGTTTTAAAGGAGAAATTGAAAAGGTTAAAGTTTGATATAAGGAATTGGAACAAACACATCTTTGGAGATGTTAATAAACAAAGAGTGGAATTGGAAAAGAGAGTCCAAGATCTGGATGGAAAAGATGACGAGGGGGAGTTGAGTGTGGAAGATAGAGAAGAGAGGAGACAAATGTTAGCTAACCTGGGGCAAGTCCGAGCAAAGCAAGAGGCGATTTTACAGCAATAAGCAAGATTCAGTTGGTTAAGTCAGGGGGATTTGAATACAAAATTTTATCATTCAAGCATTAAGTGGAGGAGGATGTTTAACGGGATTAATGGCCTCAAGGTCGGAGATCAGTGGTGCGAAGACCCAACCAAAGTAAAGGATAGAGTGAAGGAATTTTTTGATGGCAGATTTAGTGGGGGGGGGAGTCCTCTGGTTAGATTGGATAATGTTCGGTTTAAGGGTATATCTAGGAAGGACAATGTAATGTTGGTTGGAAGTATTTCTGAAGAGGAAGTTAAGAAAGCAGTCTGGAATTATGACAGTTCCAAAAGTCCTGGACCGGATGGTTTTAACTTTGGCTTTATAAAATTCAGATGGGATTTTTTAAAAGGAGATGTTGTGAGTGCGGTACAAAGGTTTGCAGAGGGTGGAAGTTGGCCGAAAGGTTCTAACGCCTCATTTATTACCCTTGTTCCAAAGGTTGCAAATCCACAACAACTGAATGAGTTTAGACCGATCTCTTTGGTGGGTTGTGTGTATAAAATTATCTCTAAAATCCTTTCTTCAAGGTTAAAAAGGGTACTAAACAAAGTTATTGATCCCAGACAGTCTGCTTTCTTGGAAGGAAGAGGTTTGTTGAACAGTGTGTTAGTGGCTAACGAGACACTAGAGGAGATAAAAAGGAAAAAGAAAGAATGTGTGGTGTTTAAGGTGGACTATGAAAAGGCATACGACTCAGTTAGCTGGGAGTTTATTTACTACATGATGGGAAGATTGGGCTTTTGTGGTAAGTGGATTGATTGGATAAAAAATTGTTTAGAATCATCCTCAATATCTATGTTAGTAAATGGAAGCCCTACAACTGAGTTTAAACCTTTGAAGGGCCTAAGACAAGGGGATCCTTTAGCACCGTTCCTTTTTCTAATTGCGGTTGAAGGACTTGCAGGGGTAGTTAGGCAGGCGGAAGAAAAGAAGCTAGTAGAAAGTATTGAAGTCAGGGAAAAACGAGTAAAGGTGTGCATGTTGCAATATGCAGACAACACTCTTTTCTTCTGTAAAGCCTCAACCCAAAGTGTTTTGATTCTAAAGGCTATTCTGAAATGCTTTGAACTTGCTTATGGTCTTAAGGTTAACTACTCCAAGAGTAAGGTTGGCGGAGTGGGTGTGAATATAAATCAGACGATGACTTTCGCCTCAATCCTTAACTGTGACATTATGAAGGCCCCTTTTAGTTACTTGGGGGTGTTGGTAGGTGGGAATCATAAGAGGTGTGCCTTTTGGGAAGGTGTGATCACTAAGTTACGGAATAGGCTGAGCGCGTGGAAAGGGAAAACCCTCTCTTTGGCAGGCAGTGTATGTCTTATCAAATTGGTGCTTACGTCCCTACCGCTTTTCTATGTCTCCATTTTTTGTATGCCGGTAACTGTGTTGAGGGAAGTGAAAAGGTTACAAAAAACTTTTTGTGGGAGTGGGGGTCAGAGAACTGGAAAATTGCTTGGGTGGCGTGGGATAAGATTTGTCAATCGAAAGATAATGGCGGATTAGGGGTCATTGACATAGAAAAGTTTAACTTGGCTCTTCTAGGGAAATGGATCTGGAGACTTAAGTCTGAAGAGAGCGCTTTATGGAAGGATATTATAGAGTCTAAGTACGGTGGGTGAAGGGGTTTAAGATCTCAAGATCAGTCTTGTAAGGAGTCAATGTGGTGGAGGGACCTCAGGAAAGTTTGGCACTTAGAGGGGTGGGGAATTGATTTTGAAGATAGAGGTCGGTGGGAAGTAGGAGATGGGAAAGAAATCAGATTATGGGAGGATAAGTGGTTGGAAAACATCCCTCTAATGCATAAATTCCCTAGATTATATTCAATCTCCTTGGATACTGGCTGTACTCTTTCACAAGTTGGGGGTTGGAGTAATAATGATTGGTCGTGGAAACTGCGGTGGAGAAGAAATCTTTTTGTGTGGGAATCCAGTCTGCTTGATCTTCTAATGCAGAAGTTGGATACCAAAAGGTTAACAAGAGAGGGTGGAGTTAAACCTGATAAATGGCTCAGGAGGGATGTGGATTATACGGATTTCTCTGTGAAGGTAGCATATAAGTGCCTCATGGGGGAGGAGTCTGTAGTGGGGGAGGATTTGTTTGCGAATTTTTGGACTTTAAAGACCTTACCTTTGGCACATTTTTTTGGCTTGGAGGGTGTTACGTAATGCTATTCCTACTAAGGACAATCTTTCGAGACGCGGTATACCTTTGATGTGAGATCGATGCCCTCTGTGTGGTGTGGAAGAAGAGTCGGTAAGACATTTATTTTTTGAGTGTAAGATTTCTTGGAGAATTTGGGGTATGTGTCTCATGTGGCTGGGTTTCCCTTTGGTGCTACATTGTGATGCACAAATGCACTTTAGGATGTTCAAACCTCTTGGTTTGAACCACGCAGTTATCAGGTGCTGGGGGGTATTTGGGTAGGTTTTGTGAGTGAAATTTGGAATCACAGGAATAGGGTTGTGTTTGAGAATGGGCGGGTGGATCTAGTGGAGGTATTTACCGTGGCACAAAGGAAGACTTGGTCTTAGGTCACAATAAAAGAAAAATCGGTTGTTTTCTCTTACTCAGACTAGTGTTTGGATCCTATTTGTTGTATGAGGTATTTGAAAGTCTGATTAATTGTGTTTTTAACTAACGTTCTTTTCTAGTTTTGGTAGTTGTGGTGTGGTTTGCGCAGGTTCCTTCGGTAACTCTTATATGCAAGGCTAGAATGAGGCTTGGAAAGTTTTGAGTGGTTGTGCAGGTTGTCTTGGTAATTCCTATCTGGCAGGTTCAGACTGATGATTCTGCTCTGTACTGCGGTAAAGGAAGTGTTTATGTTGTATGCTTATCGGTTTTGTGTTGTATCTTAATGGTGTTTGAATTGTGGCAAAAGGATTTGAGGTGTTTTCTGGTTACTTCTGTGGCTAGTTTGGGAGGTTGTTTTGTGTACACTGTAGGGTATAATTGGCTTACGATCTCTTCTCATAAGGGTCTGTTTGTCGTTGTTAGTACTTGGGTCTTTGGTACAACTCAGTCTGTTACAAAGTTATGGTTTAGTTGTTGGATGGTGTGTCTTGTATTTTTGAGTTTGTCTCTTGGGTAAGGCCCTTCAGCTTGATGACAATGATCTTGTTTTGTTGTTGGATGCATGTCTTTATTTGAGGGTGTGACCGCTTTGGTGGGATGAGACAACTGTATCTGGTGGGTTTCTATATCTTGGTTTGGCTTTTTACCTTGATATGTAGTACAATGTTTGTCCGATCCTTAGTTGGTAGGGTTCTAGGATCATGTAATTTGGGGTTTTGTATAAGGGTTGAGACACCCCTGAAGTGTCTCTTTTTATTTTATTTATTCTTTGTTGATAAAAAAAATGATTTATCATACTTGAATGTTGGTTGAAATTTTCCTTCCACTATTCAACAGTTTTTTATTTTTTGTATTGTTTTTACTTTTGGTGCTTAGAGGTGTCTTAATTTTTCGTTTTACTCTTGCTTGGTTTTACTAAAAAAAAAAACATTAGCTTTACCCTGATGAAAAGGTATTATGTGCCTTACAAAATGATAGAATTTACAATGTTTTAACAATTTTTCTTTCTAATTGAAAGTTTTCTTTTATAAGTTTATTTTGTCATCTTATGGTCAATCTCAAAGAAAATTTATATTACTATTATTTAGTGGGAGTTCCTGCAATTCAATACCTTTGCTTGATTCCCTCTTTATTCAATTATCGTGACTCATAATTCCCTATCCTTGCTCCAAGTTTTTTTCACAAATGCACTGCATTTAACTTTATCTCACCCTAAAAAAACAAAACACTTTTATATAATAATAGTATTTTTCACGCTGAGTGGCCTTCAAAGGGCATATATTCCACCTTAAATTCAACATTTTTATTTTCCAATGTCATAATTATTTTTACATAGTAGAGAAGTATTACATTAACAATATACTATTTTATTTTGTGATTTTATGGTTTAAATGTACATCAATATATTCAATTGTAGATGAATAATCTAATTAGTACTTTTTTTAGATTGACTTTACTTTTAACCTTTTATTTTATCAATTAACAGTAAAAAAAATAATATCAGTACAAACTGAAAGAACAGTAAAAAATAATAAATCTTAAAACAGATAAAAAACTTAATTAACTACAAAATCTGAAAAGTAATACTTGTGACATTAAATTGCAATTGAAATTGAAATTGGTATATGTTGGGTTTAATAGTGCCAAAGTTCAAGAGGGGGGGTGAATTGACCTTTTAAAACCTTCTCGCAGAAACAGTGTTTATCACCGTTTACAGAAAATAAATCGATTTATTTGAAATTGAACAGATTTATTTTGGCACTGTTTGTGTTTGAAAAACGTTTATACAGTCAAGATTATCACAAGATTATGCAGATTGATTTTCCAGATACACACACTGATATACTGATGAAGAACAGTGAATCACAGAACAGCAAACTTCAATTTTAAGCAATTGATTAAGGTTCAATTAATAGCTTTGACAATTTCTTGAGTAACCTATCACAATCAATCTGTTCCAGTGGCTTTTAACAAATTTTATATGTTCTTATCATAATTAAACAACTTTTCCAGAAATTAAGAACAGGATGAATCGAGCCCAGAAAGAACAGATTTATTATTGATTGAACAGATTTATTTCTTGACAGTTTAACAGTTATGCAGAAATTAAAGTGCAGAGATTAAGGGAGAATGAACACAAAGCAATTATACTGGTTCACTCCACTGAGCTACATCCAGTCTTCACCTAAACCAAGGTGAAATTCACTAAATCACAATTCCAACAACACAAATCCCATTGTTCTTGAACCCTACAAGAACTTAGGTACACTTGCTGAAAAAACCTATTTCAGCACACACACTCTTCAAGAAACCCTATCAAGAAGAGTGTACAACCAAACTTTTACAAGAAATGAAAAGTGAAACGACTACACCTGATTGAGGATGCAGAAATCTGCCTTAAACCAATAGAACAGATTGCTAGAACAGTAATAGCACCTCTCACCAAGCTTTTTGGAACCAAACAAGAACAAGCACTTTGTGATTTTCGAAATCTTTGAAGAATAGATGTTAATTCCTTGTAAATCCTCAATTCTCTGATGCAAAACTTGTTTTTACAATTGTATGATCGATTATTAGACTCATAAACAAGTTTTCATTTTATAGAAAACCAACTTATAACAGAATTTTGAAAAACAGTTAAAGTTGTTATAAAATGAACATATTGAAAATAAAATGAACAGATTTATTTTCAAAAAGCAGTTAGAGAATTTGTTAAGTGAGGAGACTTAGTCAACCATTCTGGTGCAGAGATAAAACTGAAAAACGTTTAAGCTGGACATGGCACCAGAGACAAAAAGAATCTATTCATTTACAAATGAACAGATTCATTTTTCAAAACGAAAACAGAAAAGCTTAACTATTTAAACACAGTCGTTTTGAAAGGTAGAAGACTTAGTCAAAATACATGATGCACAAAATCTAATTTTCACAAGACTTAGCCAAGGCATCAGTTTAAAAATGAATCTGTTTATTTAGAAAAGAACAGATTTATTTTTATGCAGTAAACGTGTTTTTTGTAAAACATGTGAAAAACAGTTTAAGAAACCTTATGCTTGTTCTTATCACATGGCCAGGGTAGGAGGTGAGTTACTCAGCAAAAAACCCACTCTTAAACAACCTCAAAACACTACCTAAGACACACTTAAAGCAAAAGGAAATATACATGAATTGTACATAGAAGTCTTCATCAAACACATGTCTTGAAGGGGCAGCAACCATCTTCAACAGTATATGCATATGAAAGAAAATTGCAGATAAATATATAAATATAAGTAAAACAGACCTGGAATCTTTGTATTAAATAAGAAAATCTAAGCAAAAGTGGTGTGTAAATTCTAAAATGTGATAAAAAGAAAGACATCTATAAAGCATGAGTTAATTTTAAGCCAGTGTCCATGCTATGCACAAAGGCACATATGCAGAATAAACTTGCATTTGAGTATAACATATACTTTTCTCTCATATTATACCTTGAATTTCATGTATCTTTGTGTGCTTATATGAGAAGAATGTACTTATTTGTGAGTATTTTAGTTGTATGAATATCATTAGAATGTTATTATTTATGGGTATTTTAGTGCCTATTATGTGCTTATTTTAGTTGGTAGAAAGAATGGACCTGGTATTGGTCAAAATAGTATTTTCACATGGTGTAGTTGGTTGTTGGAATATCATAAAATAGTTGTATTTATGCAACAATACAAGTTTGATGGTATTTCATAATTGTTTGTATGATCAACATGTTTTCTATTTGATAATGGTTAATTATAGAATGGTTAAAAAATTTATAGAGACAACAATCAATCCAAACCAACTTGCAAAATATTGATTTGGAACTAATTTTATATTCAAGCATCCATATCTATTTTCAAGGGTATTGATTTCTTGTATGGTGTGTTTGTATGATCCAAGTACTTGCAAAATTTAATTTTTGTTTGTATGATCCATAAAATTCACCAAAAGCTAGTTTGGTAAATTTAGGTTTCAGTTAACTATTTCATGTAGTTAACGCGATATGAGTAATTTTTTGTTATGGTGTTTTGTTTTGTAGTCATGCCAATTGATAAAGGTTGGATTTCTAAACCACGAAACACCATTGAATATGCAAATAATTTGAATGAATTTTTGGAATTTGAATTTTGGACATGCTAATGGTGTTGTCATAAAGTCTTTGTGTTCAAAGTGTAGTTTCAAAAAGTGGCAAACAAGGGATGTAGTTAAAGAACACATAACATGTACAACTTTTTCTCAAAACTACCAAACTTGGTATAAAACGGTGAAGGACCAAGTGGAAATGAGTTTGTGGCTATTACTAGTGCGCATGTCATTGAAGATTTCATAGAATCTCATAATCCAATGGAAGATATGTTGAACGGTGCTTTTCGGTTTGTGGGGCACGATGGTGATCACATTAATAGGGCTACTCAAGATGATGGTGTACAAGATGATATGTTGCATGGTGAAGGAAATTCAAACTGTGATGTGTTGTTGAAGGAAAATAACGAACAATTATATGAAGGTTGTACAAAATATTCAAAGTTATCATTCATGTTGAAGTTGTATCATATAAAATGCATGTGTAGAAGGAGTGTTAAAGCAATGACCATGATTCTAGACTTGCTAAAGGATGTATTTGAACATGCTAAGTTTTCTAACTCATTTTATGAGGCCAAAAATGTGATTAACAAACTTGGTCTTAATTATGTCAAAATACCATCTTGTCTAAAAGATTGCATGCTATATTGGGGTGAAGAGAATGAAAGCTTAGAAGAATGTAAACGGTGCAAAACGCTTAAGTGAAAAGATACAGATAAGAAACAATATGCAAAATTCTTGCATTACTTTTCATTAAAGTTAATATTGCAACGATTGTTTATGAGTTCTAAGACAACTGAATCTATGACATGGCTTCCATCAGAAGATAACCCGGATAGGTTGATGAGGCATCCTAGAGATTCTGAGGCTTGGAAAATTTGATTTATTACATCCAGAATTTGCAAATGATCCTCGAAATGTATGATTGGACTTAGCTAGTGATGGCTTCAACCCTTTTGGAACCATGAGTACAAGCTATAGTATATTGCCAGTGGTTCTCATCCCATACAATTGTCCTCCTTGGGAGTGTATGAAGCAAGCCTTTTTCATCCTATCCATCATAATTCCTGGAAAACAAATGACAGGAAATGACATTGATGCCTACTTACAACCACTCACAAAAGAATTAAAGGAGCTCTGTTTTGATGGAGTGTACACATTTGATTATTAAAAAAAAAAAAAGAAATGTTTACATTGCGAGTGACTTTGTTATGGACAATTAGTGACTTCCTGGTGACTTTTCTATGGCAAGTGCATCATGTTGTCAGAAGTAATAATTTGTCCCTAGGGATGAATATCGAACCCATAAGGAATAGTTGAATAGTCAAGTAAAAGATTCACTAAATAGAAAGTAGAATAATAAAGTTTGTTGGAGTTTATTAAGATTGCAATGATTAATAAGAAAACAAGTCAAAGAGTTTGTTGCTTCAATTGAAAAGTAGGGATTGAGGTTCATATTTCTCACTCTTTTGTATTTTAATTAGTAAGATGGTATTGTGTCTGTTGATTGATATTGATGTCGTATAAAAATCATTTATATCGATTCCTCGCATATAAAATTATTAAGATGTCTCCTAAATATCGTTTCCTCGCATATTTATAAAAAAAAAATTATCATTAAGATTAGACGTTGATAACAATTAACATTTCAAATCTATTCATAGCATTCAAATATGTTAAGCATTATCATTTGGGTCAGAAACTTAGAAGTACTTTTCAGTCAAATGTAAATTTCGAGATCATGGTAAACCAAGCATTACAAATAAAACAATAATACAAATCATCAGTCAAGAATATAATATTATGTTTAGATATCATCTCAATATATAAGAGTTTGAACAAATTAATCCCAATCCTAAAGGGTAGAATTAGCCACACATGATGGCGGTTACAAACAGGGAGAACAAGAAAAGAAGATTCTGGATGTTTCTCCTTGACAGAGCTGCCTCTTCTAGGGTTTCTAACACCTCCTATTCTTCCAATTGGATTACAATTCACTCAATAGTATTTTCCTCTCAATCTTGCACGTTTAGGGTTATTTCTCAAGCCTCCTATTACACGCTTAAAATCGTCACTTTATACAATGTATTATATAGCATATGCTACAATGATTCTCAATTAATCGCCACATTATACTTTTTAACGGCTAGATCTGTGCCGGTTCGCAGTACCGCCACACACATATATTGTGACGGTTATAAACACCACTTTATACGAAAATAACCACCACCACATACACGTTTTCTTGTAGTGAGTTTTTTAACGTCATTTTTATATTTTAATCGCCGAACATGATTTTTGTTGCTTATATAGTGGAAGAAAAAAAATTCCGTTTAATTATGTTTTTTATTCATTTTCCATGTTGGCGTGTTTTTCACTCTTATAGATAGATTTTCCATAAGCGCTCTGACTTCGTCATTCGAACACCACAAGCATACTTTTTCAGGTTTTTATTTGGTATCCCTTTGAAGATATTTTGGCAACATGTAATTATGACCTTAACAAATATTTGTATTTGATGAGTTTATTTTTTATTGCAGTTATTAATGTTTGTTAATCCATTGCTTTCATTGATAGTTGAGCCACGTTAGGTTTGCGTGGAGATAAATTACTCATCATTTTTAGTGTTCTCATTAAATACATTTATTATGGTTTATTGCTTCATGTCATTCCATTCAAGTGTTTTGACTTGACCCTTACCATACCCCAAGCAAAGTCTTTTCGGCTCTTAATGTCATAATATATATTAATATTAATATCAATATTCATCTCTTTTTTGTTCTTAAAGAGTATTTTTATTGATATAATAGGTTTTCGCCTAGTCTTTTCTTAGAGTTATTTATTAATAGGTATAGATTACCTATGCACTACTTTTGTTAATATGTTGGTTTTGGTCTAATCCCCCCATATTTTCTTGTATTTCCTTTCTTTTTTTTCTTTAATAATAATTTTTTTCATGTGGTGTCAGATGATTGTTGTTACTTAAGGTGTCAGCCTAGCTAAAATGTCAAGTTTTATAGTGAGACCTAACATGAGAGCTTTTATAAAAAAAATATTAATTTCTTTTTTTAAATTTTTAAATTTTTAAAGTTATCTTAAGTTTTTATTTGTGAAACGTGGTAAATGTGCAAATATGGCAAATTCAGAAGACATAGTCGCACAAGAAACCAAGGACAGGTTCAACACCATGAACCTTAACAATGATGTATGTTTCATCTTCATTTTTAATAGTAACAATATTCTTTTACAAATTGTAATAAACAAGTAAAAGTTTATTTTTATTTTTTTAAAAGAAATTGACTTTATTAATCGTTAATCGGTATAGAATTTGAAATGAAACTTCGTCCAATATGATTTCTGGCTAAACAATAGAAACACTAACCATGTTGTAATGTACAACATAATTTTGTGTACTCATATTACCCAATGCTAATTGAATATAAGTACAAATGTCAAATACAAAATATAATATCTCTAAAATCATCATAATTCTAACAAATATTACATATCATATTTATTTAAGAATACATAATATCTCAAAATAACTATTTCGTCTTATTTACAAATATCTTCCTATGGTGAACTACATCGACTAAAACATTTCATACATTATAAGTAATAACTAAATAACCATGCCTAATATGGAAATTTACAAATAAAATACAAATATTATTAAAAAGAAAGTTGAACAACGTACTCCACAACAAAAAAACCATAAGCATAACTTGCGTAAAAAAATCTTAATCAATTAAAACAAAGGCATCAATATTACAAAATACTTTGAAATCACATAATTATATAATTAATTACTGGAAACAAACAAAACCTTGTTTGCATAGTATTTTAATCACGCTATTACACATTGAAACAAACACCACAACATTATTCAAATAATTGCAAAACTACACTAACCTTATGAAACAAATGTAGAACCAACAAAGTGCACCAATCCACAATGACCCATAATCTCATCCAAATAAAATATAATACCTAATTGCTATCTTCCTCGAAAAATAATACCAAATCGGTGTTAAGTCCCACGAGTTAGTCAATGAAACAATATTTAAAAAAAAAATCTGAATATTTTTAAATAAAAGTGAAACTAATTTGAGACCTTTCAAAAATAATAAAATATAAATTATAAATTATAAATAAAGAGATAAAAATCACCATTAAACAAAATTGAAAAAAAAATGATAAATAAAGATAAACCAAATCTTGGTTAATTAATCAAAAAAGATTATTTAATATTTTTATTTGACCTAATTGTCATTACAGCTGTTAACACTTTTCTTTTCTTATCAGAAACCTGAACCATTATTGCTTCACTGGGGCCCACGACCCTCTCCCCATACTTTCATTCATCACAACCGTTGACTGAATATCGAACTGCTCATTTCTTCACTATATCATCCCTGCAACTGAATCCATCTCAACTCACACACTTTCCTTTCCAACTCCTACCATGACAGCAGAACTTGTTGGTGGTGCTCTTCTTTCGGCTTTTCTTCAGGTTGCATTCGAGAGGATGGCTTCTCCTCAATTTCTAGACTTCTTTCTTGGAAGAAAACTTGATGAGAAGCTCCTGGGCAATTTGAACATCGTGCTGCACTCCATCAATGCTCTCGCTGATGATTCAGAACTAAAGCAGTTCACAGATCCGCAGGTGAAAGCATGGCTTTTTGCTGTCAAAGAGGTTGTCTTTGATGCAGAGGATTTTTTGGGTGAAATATACTATGAACTCACCAGATGCCAAGTGGAAGCTGAATCCAAACCTCAAGCCATCATTTACAAGGTATCAAACTTCTTCAATGCTACTTTCAGTTCTTTTAAGAAGAAAATTGACTCAGGGTTGAAAGAAGTCCTAGAAAAATTAGAATATCTTGTAAAGCAAAAGGGTGCTCTTGGTTTGAAAGAATATACTTATTCTGGTGATGGATTAGGTAGTAAAGTGCCGCAGAAATTGCCATCATCTTTGTTGGTAGTTGGAAGTGTTATTTATGGCAGAGATGTGGACAAAGAGATGATATTTAGTTGGCTCACATCTGAAACTAACAATCCTAACCAGCCATCAATATTTTTCATTGTGGGAATGGGTGGGTTGGGCAAGAACATACTCGTCCAACATGTGTACTATGACAAAAACAATTTTTGAAGCAATCGGTGATAAAAGAGATGATAGTGGGAATCTAGAAATGGTTCAAAAAAAACTAAAAGAAAAATTGTTAGGAAAAAAAATTCTTCTTTTTTTGGATGATGTTTGGAACAAAAGATGAGAAGAATGGGAAGTTGTGCGAACTCCTCTTAGCTATGGGGCTCCAGGAAGTAGAATTCTTGTCACAACTCGTTGTGAGAACATTGCTTCTAACATGAAATCTAAAGTGCATCGCCTAAAACAATTAGAAGAGGATGAATGCTGGAATGTTTTTGAAAATAATAAAAGATGGCGATCTTGACTTGAATGATGAGCTAAGGGAGATTGGTAGAAGGATAGTTGAGAAATGCAAGGGATTACCTTTAGCTTTGAAAACAATTGGATGTCTTTTACGCACAAAGTCGTCCATTTCAGATTGGAAAAGCATATTGGAAAGTGACATATGGGAGTTACCAAAAGAAGCCACTGAAATTATCCCTTCGCTATTTCTAAGCTATTGCTACCTTCCTTCTCATCTTAAAAAGTGTTTTTCTTATTGTGCCTTATTCCCCAAAAATTATGAGTTTGTGAAGAAGTTAATTTTGTTGTGGATGACCCAAAATTGTTTATAGTGCCTCTAACAAATTAGACATCCAAAAGAAGTTGGTGAACAGTACTTCAATGATCTATTGTCAAGGTCTTTCTTTCAACAATCAGGCATTGAGAGACGTTTCATCATGCATGACCTTCTGAATGATTTGGCTAAATATGTCTCTGCAAATTTCTGTTCAGGTTGAAATTTGATAAAGGTTGGTGTATACCGAAAACAACCCGTCATTTTTCATTTGAATTTCGTTATGTCAAATATTTTGATGGTTTTGGGAGTTTAACTGATGCTAAAACTGGTCGTTCATTTCTTCCCATTTTAGAATATTGGAAATCTAAATGGCATTTCAAGATTTCGATACATGATTTGTTTTCCAAAATTAAGATTTTACGCGTCTTATCTTTCTATGGTTGTTCCAAGATTAGAGAGGTCCCAGATTCCGTATGTGATCTTAAACGTCTCCATTCATTAGATCTTTCATATACTATGTTACAAAAACTACCTGATTCGATATGTTTACTCTATAACTTATTAATACTGAAGTTGAACTATTGTTCAAAGTTGGAGGAGTTGCCCTTAAATTTGTATAAACTCATCAATTTGCGTTGTCTGAAATTTAAAAAGACAAAAGTGAAGAAGATGTCAATACATTTTTGGAGAATTGAAGAATCTTCAAATATTGAATATGTTTTTGGTCTATAGAAATAGTGAGATTAGTACTAAACAACTACTAGGACGACTCAATATTTATGGAGACCTATCAATTAAGGAGATGCAAAATATTACGAATCCATTGGAAACATTAGCCATGGATTTGAAAAATAAAACACTCCTATTGAAGCTAAAGTTAAAATGGAAAAAGAATCACATCCTGATGATCCAAGGAAAGAAAAGAAAGTACTTCAGAGTCTACAATCCTCCAAACACTCAGAGTGTCTGTCAATTAAGAACTACAATGGTATATCCAAACACTCCCAAGTTGGCTATTTGATAATTCATTGTCAAATCTAGTATTCTTACGGTTGAAGGACTGGAAATATTTTCTATGTTTTCCTCCCTTGGACTTTTGTGATCACTGAAGACCTTCAAAGTTAGAGGGCTTGATGGAATAGTGAGCATTGATGCTGAATTTTCCAGGAACAACTCTTCATTTGCATCCTTGGAGAGATTGGAATTCAACAACATCAAGGAATGGAAAGAATGAGAATGTAAAACTCCTTTTCCACGTCTTCAACATCTTTCTTTTTATCAATGTCCCAAGGTGAAACGTCTGCCAAATCAACTTCTTCATTTAAAGGAACTGAAGATTCATTACTGTGATAAGGTCGTCATTAGCGAAAACAACTTGGACACCTTGTCACTGAAATTTTGAGAATTTGGTCATGTCCACTTGTGAATATTCCCATGGCCTATTACGATTTCCTTAATGGAGATTGATGGTGCCAAAATCTAAGAAGAATAGCAAGCTCATAATAATCATCTCATGTGTCTAGCAATTAATGATTGCCCTCAATTTGAATCATTCATGAGGGAAAGAATATTTGCAGCATTAGTAGGAGTTGAGAATTTGAATTTATCAATTCAACTAGTTTTATCTTATGTAAGACCCATAAAAGAAAAACAAAAGTCCAATTACGACTTTATTGTAATTTCTTTTCATTCTAATCTTTCTCAAATAAAACAAATATTCCAACATTGAATATCATCTTATAACCAGTCAACATAATGAACAAATCAATATTTTCTTTAATCACCCAAAATGGATGCTATTATATATAAATTTTAATATATAGAGTAATAATACTTTATATTTATTTATAAATTTATAATCAATTTGATTCCAAAGCATTGAGACAAGGTATTATATATACAAACAAAAATTATCAAAGTAACAACAGAGTTTTCAACTCCTGCTTGCCGTTTCCTTAAAGCACATAGATACCATAGAAGAGAACAAACTTATTAAACTAAAAATGGTATATCTCCATCTTCATTCATAAGTCTAATATTTATAGTTTTGTTTACTACCATTCCTTGCTTTGAATAAGGAGATTTTGTTGTCATATTTGAACTAATTTTTGACTCTTTCATTGAGTATCCATTTGGCCACTTCAGTTATGAATTATGCTTTATTTCACTCCTAACATTGGTCACTTAAGCTCCAATTGGTAACTTGAGCAACCATTTCTTCTATGGAAGATGGCATTTATCGCTTGTGTGAGGTTACGACGATGAAGCAATGTTTAAAATCAAATCAATCCATGCATCTTAATATCAAGGATCAGTAAGGTATTTCAAAGTTGTAATGAGACGTAGTTTTGAAGAAAATTATTTTGGTTTTTTTATAAAAGTTCTGATGTTAGACATTATTACGAAACTTGACATCTCAAGTTAGGTTGATACCTCAAGTAGCAACAATCATCTGCCACCACATAAAAAAAATATTATTAAAAGAAAGAAATATCTTGTTTTTTAAAGATTTAAAAAAAAATACAAAATAGGATAAGAAACGTATATGTATTTTAAGATTTTTCCTAATCTTATATTTTCTAACGACCTTGTACACTTCCTTTCTTATCTTAATCTTTTTTTTCTTCTTCTCGTTTTTTCTATTATTTGTGAGATAAAAGAAATATTGTATTTATTCTTGGCTGTCAAAGTAATTATTACCTATGCTCTTTTTTCTCCTTTGAAGTGCTAAAAGGTAGGATATTTCTATTTAAGCTCAAGGTGTAGAAGAAAATATTTTTGGCTCAACTGGCTACTAAGAAATAGATTTTTAATGTTTTCAGGATAAACATTTTACTTGTAAATTTTATTTTCTAAACATTACCCTGATATTTTTCTTAATTAACATACACTTTATGATAATTAAAACTAAAGCAAAACTATTTGAATAATCCTACAATATACTCTTTGTCTATCTGGTTTTCCTTTTCAAGTGAAAGTTTCATAATATGTTTCTAGTGTTGTTCTAAACTTTCCGCTTTTGACGAAGAAAAAATCAGTTAAAAAAGAAAATAAATCATACTTTTATCTATAAATAGGTATCACATTTTGCTTTTACCGTCTACCCTTAACCATTTAGAATTTTTTTAGTGAAAATCCTTTCTTTTAAAAAACATTGCATTATCTAATACCTAAAGTCTACATTCTACAGTACTTTTTACAAAGAAATCTAAAAAGAGGTTATTCTCGTGTTATGTGTAGTGGAAATATAGCTCAAACAAGTTCACTCAAATCATTTATTACTTAAAAAAAATTAAAAAACAATTAGAAGATTAACAAAGGGAAAGGGAGGACAAAGAAATCACATAAAGAAGATTAATATACTTCAATTCAAGTGTTAATGAACTTCGATCTACGTCCACATAAGAAATTCATTATCACACAAAGATTATAACTCAAAGTTTCTCACTGAACGTACTTGCTCAACTAATAGTTTTTTGTTATATAGTTTAACTTGCAACTCTCACTTAAAAAAAAATACTAATACAATATCTTATTTATACAAAAATAATCATCAAAACTAAATTTCATAAATAATGCCAAAGCTAGTGGAGAAGTTATGTGAACAATGCTTCCACTACTAAGATTGAAATTTCATAAACTTAAGAAATCAATATACGGGCTTAAACAAATTTTCAGACAATGGTATCTTAAGTTTAATGATACTGTTGTATCCTTTGAATTTAAGGAAAACATTGTTGATCGATGTATATAGCTAAAGGTCAGTGGGAGCAAGTTTATAATTCTGATTCTATAGGTTGATGATATTTTGCTTACAACTAATGATCTTAGTCTATTAAGCGAGACTAAGAAGTTTCTCTCCAATAATTTTGAAATGAAAGATATGGGTGAGACATACTATGTGATAAAAGTAGAAATATTTTGTGATAGATCACAAAGACGGTTAGGTTTGTCTTAGAAAGCATATATTAATAAATTTTTAGAGAGATTCAGAATGGATAAATGTTCAACATATCCTGTTCCAATATAAAAAAAAAAGACAATCCATGCAATGTCGAAAGAATGATTTAGAACAGAAACAAATGAAGAATATCCCTTAAAGAGTTTGATGCATGCTCAAACATGTACAAGACCATATATTAGCTTTGCAGTTTGTATGCTTGACAAATATCAGAGTGATCCCGACTTGGATCATTGGAAGACTGTAAAGAAAGTTTTAAGATACTTACAAGGGACAAAAAATCACATGCTTACATATTCAGATTTTATTGGTTGTACGGATACAAGAAAGTCCACATTTGGTTATGTGTATCTTTTAGCTAGAGGAGCGATTTCATGGAAAAGTGTGAAACAGACAGTCATTGTTGCATCCACCATGGAGGCTGAATTTGAGGCATGCTTTGAGGCCATAGTTCAGGCTAATTGGTTGCCAAATTTTATTTCAGGACTTGAAATTGTTGACACTATTGTCAAGCCGTTGAGAATTTATTGTCATAATTCCAGCTGTCTTCTTTTCTAAAAAATCACAAGTATTCGAAAGGTTCTAAGCATATGAAATTGAAATAATTTATTGTTAAAGAGGAAGTTCAAAAACATAGAGTCTCAATAGAAGATATTAACATTAATCTTATGATTGCTGACTCTTTAACAAAATGGTTACCGCTTAAAACATTTATTGGTCATGTTGAGTATACGAGCATTATGTCTACTAGTGAATCATGAATGTTGTTATTAATACTTTTTTGACACTTTGAACTCATTGATATATAAAAGTTTCTGAAATCTATGTTTTCTACTTTATATATATGGTGTGGAAAACAAATTATGTTATTGTTTATGAAAATGACATTATGTTTGAACCCATTATTGACTTCTCATTATAAAGTCATTTTAAGGAGAAAGGATGGTATAATAGTACATAAAAGGAAATGTGTTGATTAAATGACATGTAACCGCCTTGACTCTTATTATTTATGTATGATTGATGATAGAACCAATTTACATAAGACCTTTCAATGCACCTTATGATTTATGTAATTATTAAATCATGAAAGTATTATCGCTCATTAGTCAAGTGGGAGAATGTTAGAAAATTATTTAAATTAATTTTATAATGTGACTCATATGAAATAGATTTTGGGCTTTGGGTTGAATATGATTTAATAAAATAAAAGGTTCATTGGTTAATGTGAGAAGTTATATATATCTTATGATACCTAATGAAAACTTAATTTGATGGAGATTGAGAAAGAATAGAAACGGGTTTTGTCTCTGCAAAAGAAGTTGTTCATGGTTAACCATCAAGAAAGAATGTGAGAAAGAAATTAATTGCAAGAGATAGATTGAGAAAAGGAAATAAAAAAGAAAGTGTTTACATAGGGACTCTCATGAATCAATGTAAGTGCCTATCTCTATTATAATGGATATATGGAATGTGAGAATCATAGTTTGTAAGATCCTTAAGATGATGATGTGCATTATTGTTCATCATTAACACTTGGTTATGCCTCTCAAAGCACTTGAAAGCATCTACCTACAATACAAATTAAACTCATTCACAGGGAAACTTTCTCCACAGGTCAATACAATTTTTTATTTTACAAAAACAATTTGAAATGAAGTTTTACCAAAAGAGGAATAATGTACACGTGTTAATCAATGAGTATCAAATTGTGGCTCTCTCTAAGCATGACATGTGGTGCCCTTACAAGAGTCCACGTCTCACTATTATTTACCTTTTCTCTCTCCTCTCTCATCCTCACACTATGCTCTCTGTATTCCATTTCTCTCTGAAGCTACACGTTTGTCTATCTGTTCTCTCAAAGCCACAACGAAGTATGATCTTTGCTTATTTTTGTAAGGCTGCCGAAAGACTACTTGATATTCTACTACAAGTTTTATCCAAACAGTGATACTTACTTTATCTTTTTTTTCTCCAAAGTCGTTATATTGTCACTGTTGCAAGACCTTAATCATTTTTTTTTAAGTATTTTAAAGTCATTATCTTTGCTTATTTTATGTTTCTGAAGAAGCAAATTTTGTATTAGTGTTTTTTACTTCCATTTAAGCCTAATTTGTAAATCTTTTTTCACAACATGTCGTATACTAAAGATCTTTTTTGTAATAACTGCATTAAACATTTATTGGATTGGTGCATAGTTTTCTATTTTGAAATGGAAATGGTGATGATATTTACACTAAATACAAGATGTTGTATTTAGTCATTCATTCATTTCATTTTTGTTCTTTTCATTCTCCATGGAGTTGGTTACAAAAGCATGAACAAATAATCTTTGAACACCATGCGTGTGACATAACTTTTTGTATGGTATTATTATGTTCTAGTATTTTATTCTCACTTTTTACTTCTTTTAAACCCCTTTTCGAGAGCAATGATGTTTTAAACTGTGTTTTTTTGTTACTTGTCAACAGATTGTGTACAATGTTTTTAATGCCATTTCTGTATCTTAGTCTTTGAAATGAGATTTTGGTTGCATATTATGATCTGTTCATCTCATTTTTGTTCACTTTGTATTACAGGATTTTAACACCATTAATATATTTTAATCGTCGAAATGATTTTGGTTGCATCTGTTATTGTGATTTGTGTCGAAGATGGATGAAGCTTCTTCTCTACCTAGTCTTAGTGTGTGTTTGATGTAGAAAATAACTAGTTTGCTTTGAATATTGTAATGTGTTTTTAGATGATCTTGTATTTAGGCTAGTGTGAGTTTAAGGTTGTCTTTTGCTACATGACCTATCCTAGATGCCTAATCAAGGTGGTAAGATCAAGCACATGAAGTGATTGAATGTTTTCCAAAAATCTTTTTAAAGTTTTCTCAAGAATCAGGTTACTGCACAAAAATAAATCTGTTTGTTTGGAAAACAATAGGTTTATTTTTGTTATGCTGAAAGGATTTTCAAAATTCTGTTAGGGCACCAAAAGTGCAGTTCAGTCAGTTTTTTCAGTTAAGCTGAGCTGGCAGTCCTTCAGAAAAACAATCTGTTTTGTTTTTAAATTAACCTGTTTTTTTTATAACAACGTTCTAACTGTTTTTTTGAAAAGTTGTTAGAAACTGATTTCTATATAAAGAAAGGCTTTTCTCACATAAAAGGTTGTTGTGCAATCACGGTTTTAACAGAGATTAAACATTTTCAGTGTGATAAAAATGATTGAATGAGTTTTTGAAAGGTTTTTCAAAAAGATCTTCAAGTGTGCTTGTTCTAAGAGAGCCTTGATCTTGGTGAAGGTGCTGGTGCGGTTCTGCTGCAATTGAGCTACTGGTTTTGAGTTCTTGCATCTTCTTTCAGGTGTTATCTTTCCTTTATTCATTCTTGTTAAAGGTGTTAGTGTAAGTCACTCTTTGATAGGGTTTATTGGAGTGCAAGGTGTGCTGAAATAAGGTTTTTCAACTTTGGTTGTATTGTTCTTGTAGGGTTCAAGAACTGATGTGTGTTGTAATTGATTGCAGTTGGTTTTTAGTGAATTCCACCTTGGAGTGAGGTGAAACTGGATGTAGCTCATTATGAGTGAACCAATATAAAGTGTGCTTGCATTATTCTTCTCATCCCTGCACTCGTTTATGATATTTTGGTTAATCTGTAAAGAAAAAAATTTGTTCTTTTAAAATTGAACCTGTTATTTCTGGGCTTACTCAAACTGTTCTTCTTGATATGGAAAAGTTCTTTAATCATAAACAAAGCCTTTTGAATCTGTGTATTGATTGGTTTAAGGACAACAGTTTCTTCATTAAATCTTTGTTAAAGATTCATTTTCTTTGAAGAGTTGTGTTGAAAGAACTTGGTTGATCTTTTGGTATAAATTGTGTTCTTCGGGCTGTTGAAAATTAACTAATCTGGTTCTACAATATTTCTCTGTTTGATCTCAATCCTAATCTGAACAAGTTCTGGTTTTGTTAAAGTGTATTGAAAAATAAATTTGTTTCTTTTAAAATCAATTTGTTCTTTTTCTTCTGGAATATTGAAAACCAGTTTGTGTTTGCGAAAATTTTATAACTTCAATTCACCCCTTCACCTCTTGAACTTAAACACTAATAGACCCAACAATTTGTTCATCTCATTTTTGTTTACTTTGTATTATAGATTTTTAACACCATTAATATATTTTAATCGTCAAACATGATTTTGGTTGCATCTTTTATTTAGATTTGTTCATCTTATTTTTGTTCACTCTATATTACAAGTTTTTAACGTCATTTTTCTATCTTATTGTTTGAACTTTTAATTTGGTTGCATCTATTATTATGATTTGTTCATCTCATTTTTGTTTACTCTATATTACAGTTTTTAACACCATTTCTGTATTTTAATTGTCGAACATGATTTTTGTTGCTTTCACAGTAGAAGAAAATAAATTTTTCGTTAAATAAATTTTTTATTCATTTTCCATGTTGGCGTGTTTTCCTCTCTTATAAATATATTTCCCATAAGCACTCTGACTTCGTCGTTCGAACACCACAAGCATAGTCTTTTTAGGTCTTTGTTTGGTATCCCTAAAAAGATATTCTGGAAACATGTAATTATGACTTTAACAAATATTTATGTTTGATGAGTTTTATTTTGTAATGTAGTTATTAACGTGTGTTAATCCATTGCTTTAATCAAATACATTTATCATGGTTTACTGTTTTATATCATTTCATTCAAGTGTTTTGACTTGGCCATTACCATACTCCCAACAAAGTCTTTTTAACTCTAAATTTCGTAATATATATTAATATTAATATTTGTTTTTGCTCAGCAATGAATAAAATAAATTTCAGGGATACTTCAAGGGTATCCCAACCCGTATAAAAAAAAACTAGAGGGCCACAACCTCATGTGTTTAACAACAAACCAAACTAACCTCCCTGAAGCAATTTCCAGGGTATATAAAACCTGTTAAAACCAAAAACAGTCTAAGGGAACCAAGCATAAACAAAAAAAAACACTAAAAACCAGCAAAAAAACCAGAAAAGCTGGATGCATCAGCCTATTGAGATTACCAAACTGCCTGGCTTTCGGAAGCACTATGCAACAGTTAGTACTTATAAGGTTTACAGGTTTTAGCACTTGGGAATGCTTCTGTGGGTAATGCTTGCTCTGATAAAAAAAACTCTACGGAAGAAGCCCCTGCTCCACACTAATTCAGCAACAAAAAATGACAGATTAACCGTCTACCATTACAGTCCCTCTTACTAGCTCCAAAACCTTGTACCATCTCCACTTTTCATTACTGTTAAGACCATTCTCCAACAACCTTATGCTTATTTCCTAACACCCTGCTAACCCCTCCTCACAATCTGCTTCCAACTACACTACACACTACTACAACTTTACATCTAGAATTTAAATGTTAGCGATAAATTGCTGCCCCCTATCTTCTACAACTTCAGCTAACATGAAGCCTACTTCCCAGATATTCTCAGCTCTATTTCTGCAGCAACTCCCTTGACAGAAACCACAACAAAATAGCCAGACCATTTCCAAGTACTCCGTGAGAGGATACATTCACTGTCAAGAATTAGCACACTCAAACCACTGCTAGAAGGCACTGGTTAGGGTTCAAAAGCCAGTCAAAGAAAGCATAGGAGTAACCAGCTACCTTGTGTTTTAACCACAACCATGACTGTAGTTGAGCATTCTGAAAAATCTCATCATCATCAGGGACCCCTTCCTTAAAAACTACCAAGTTCCTTTGATCCAGATACAACTAACAATTGCCACCCACAAGCCAAACCACACCTAGTTTTGTTTATTAGAGAGGTGAATTAAGTAGAAGTTCATCAGGTGATTCTGAATACCCTTGTTTTGGGCCCCAAAACACCAATTCAACGGTAGCATCTTGACTAGACACGTTGTGCGAATACACAATCAAGGAAGAGATGTTGAGAAGTTTCTTCAAATAGATCACATAACGGACACATAGTCGAATTCACAATCACTCCCCTTCTTATGAGATTAACTCTAGTTGGAACTCTGTCCAGAAGGATTCTCCAAGCGGTGGTAAGGATTCTCCAGAAGGATTAATCTCATTTTTTAAGTTTTTAAATTTTTTTAAGTTATTTTAAGTTTTTATTTATGAAACATGGTAACTGGAAGGATGTAATTGTTTCGAGGATGAAATACCAAAATGGGAAATTTAAAAGTGTGTTTTAAATACAATCGTTTATTTTTATTCACAGTCCTTCTGCCATCCTTTGTTCTGTTTCACTTTTTCTGTTTGGTTTTCCTTTTCTTCACTGCTTTCGTGATCAACAAAATCATGGCAAATTTAAAGGACACAGTCGCACCAAAAACCAAGGACAGGTTCAACACCATGAACTTTAGCAATGATATAAGTTTCATCATATTTTTAATGGTAACAATATTCTTTTGCAAATTGAGATGAACAAATAAGACTTTATATTTTTTATTTTAATAGGAAATGCTTTGTTAATTATTTATAAAGTAATTTTATTTTTCGTGTATTCAATTGTAAACGATGTGATGTAATGTAATAAGGAATTGTTAATTATCAGTGTGTGTCAATGAATACAAGAAAAAAAATAAACATTTGTTGATATGACAATTGAAGGCGTTGAAATAATAAGGAAGAAATTTCAGATCTTTGAGTTCCATTCCATAAGATTCATGACGACTCAATTTGAGATTCCAAGAATTATGATAAAATTTAAGTTGCTAGTTATTTTGATTTTACAAACATCTTTTTTTGTTTATTTTGTAGATTCGATCTCCAATTTTCATGATTATGAGGTGCATTTATTTAGATCTAGAATTTAAATCGTGTATATATTTATATCTTGATTCCAATATTTTTCGTACAAATTAAGTGATTGTTCATTTTTTCAAATTTACAGAAATTGTAAATTGTGATTGTGTTTTTGTAAAATTTGATAGATATATATTTAGGTATACAATTAATTATGTTCATGTCAATTTGATGATGGTTGAATCTGAAATTCTTTTATACTGTGAAAATTTTACCGTATGGATGGAAATCTTAAATTTGTATCTTTATGATTGAAATTTTATTTTTAATATTTGGATAATTTTGAATTGAATTGATTTATTTCTATATGAAGAATGACCTTGCTTATTTCCAATATTGAATATTTTTTTGTATAATATTATTTTATCTTAGTTATTATATCAAACCAGTTTTTTTATAAAAATAATTATAAAATACCATCATGATATCTCTCTTATCCTTTCATATTATTGTAGGGAGTAAACATATTGCTATATCACTTACTTGACTCAATAACAATTATTTTATGTATTCACAACATCAAATCAATTATTTTTTTAACATTTGTAGTTATTAAAATGGCTAAGTCAAACACTTAATATTTCTATCATTAAAAATAAAGAAAAGAATAAACAAGTAAACTTAAATACACATGTATATAAGGTTGTGGAAATAAAAATGAAATAAAAGAATAAATAAAGAATAACTGTATGATATTTTAGTCAAGATAATATAATTTGTGGAAGAGGTCGATACAGGAAAGAGATAGGCTATTTCTTCCTGAACTCCCTATTTTTCAAGAACATGTACTCCTATCAATGCCTTATTCTTATGAATCTTTTTTTGAATTCAACTCTATTGTTTTAAGATAAAGATATATTGACCATCCATTTTTTATATAACCAGATTACAATTTTAAATATTATTATTTTAATATTTTTTTATATTATTTAATTACAATTTTTTTTATTATATATATTTATATTTAAATTCATCACATAAATAGTTATATACATGTGAAGTTACAGGAAAAGAAGCGGTTCTCACACTATTTGGGAATCTTCTTGACTAAACACGTTATGAATAATAACTTATAAAGCTCAAACACTCCTTTTAAATAGCGTGTCAGTGTCAGATAGTCGTATCAGGTATCGACACTCGTATGACACTTGTAGGATACGTATTTGTGAAGTGTCCCATTCAAAAAGTATTTGTTGGATTTCTGACAATTCTAGTACGGTTGTAATACAATCTTAAAAAGAAAAATATATTAATTTTCTAAAAACTCAAACTTATTGTATAAATTTTTATTATAATTATAAAAGTAAAAAACAAATAATTTTGAATCTGTCATGAAAAACATCTTTCTTCTCTAAAAAAATAATCTAAAACATATTTGTGCACATAAATCTTTATTGTCAATTTATATAATTCATAATTATATAATATATAGATTTGTGTCCTTGTGTCCTACATTTTAGAGATTATACGTATTTTCGTATCCGTGTCCGTGTCGTATCAGTATTCGTTTAAGTGTTTGTGCTACATAGATTACAATAAACAAAATGGAAAAAAACCACCATTCCATACCTAACCTAAGCAACTTCAAACCACAACCACGAACTTCATCACCTCTTGTTAGAATTATCCTCTTCAAATCTTGAGCCAGCAACTTCAAGGGGAGAATGTTTCAAATAATATTGGTGGTGTAAGAGGAGCACAATTTCAAATCTTATGAGACTACAGGTAGAAATTTGGTGGTGTAAGAAGCAAATGGCAAAAGATAGGGAAAAAACCTTGTGTAAAAAAAAAAAAGACGTCGCCTGTATGAAAGTAAGGAGAAATCTTAAAACTTAACATTATGACAACATTTTTATGCCTGCTGATAGACAGTGAAGCAAGAATAATTTCTATTCGGAATTTAAATGTAAATTTGAGCATTATATTGAATAAAATAAATAAATAAATAAATAATATATAATGAAAATGTTTATAAATTTATTGTATTAAGATTTTAAATAGAAGGTGGTTTCATGTTTTAATGATGACTTATTAATATTAAATCTTTTTCATATTATCCTCTACAAATTTCTTGATGCCATGGAAAATTTTGTAATTCTCGTTTGAAAACATTTATATTAGAACTACAAAGCACCATGATTAGAGTTAAAATGATAGTGGATGATCTTAAATGTGTACCTTAGGGAGTTAAATATGTTTTCGTTATTGTTAAATTGATTTGTTTTAATCCAAATTTTAATCTCTTAAATTATTGTAATAAAAAAATTATTAAAATGTGTTATTATCAGTTTTATTTTTATATAAAAAAAATTGATAATAATTTATTTTAATATTTTTTATTATAAATATTAAAAAATTTAAAATTTGAACTACCATAATTAAGTTATAATATATGAAAAAAAAACATATTGAATTCTGATATCAACCATCTATTTTTGTTTGTCATTTCCTTTCTTCATGATATAATATTTCTACCTTTTTTTCTTACTTAATTCTTCTCTTTTCGTCTTCATTCCTCTCTTTTTTATCATATATTTATATCTTATAAAAAAAATGTCATATTATAAGCGTAACAAAAAGAAGGTATTCACATATTTCAATTTTTTTTATCATGTTCGAAAATATACTTTTAGCGATAAATAGTGAAATTTCTTTTCAAAACAAGTCAAAGACCTTTAACTTCTTTATTTTAAAAATTAAAAAATTAAAATGAAAAAATATTTAAGCAATAGTGTTGGTGTATAAAATATCAAATATGAAACATGATGGAATTGAGATGTAAATTGTCTCTTAAAATCATGTTTAATTTAATTAATTTAAAAATGTAACAGTGGTATGTGTTGGTGTATATTTCCTAGTAAAAAATGTACATTAACGACGGTTAAAAAAAAATATTTAAAGAAGATTTTTAAACCGTCGTCATTACAGATGTTGTTATAAAGTAAGCATTTTTAACGACGATTGATCAATCGTCGTTATAAATATGTTTATAACGACGATTCATTTAACCAACGTTATAAGTGGATTCTAAATAAAAAAAATTAAAAAACTTTTAAATGGGAACCGTCGTTGTATGTGGGTTTTAAAAAAAAAAATTAGTAAACCTCAAACCTGCATAAAATATTCAATTCCAAAAAATTAAAACATTTGAAATCATTCACAAAGATAAAATAATATACATACAACAAATTAATACAATATATCTTTTATTAGTAATTGCTTGCACAAAGTACTACATTGTATAAGCTTATCCATTAACCCTTCTTATACAATATAATAATGAAAAACTTCTTTGGACTTTTAGATTGAGATTAAACTTTTTTTTTTTGATCAGCAAAGAATTAAATAAATTAAAATGGGATACTTTAGGGGTATCCCAACCCATTTACAGATAATGTATATAGATACATAGGATGATATCTAACTATGTGACACATCTTCCCTACCTAACAAAAAATACCATCCACGGAACATGAATCTACTAATACCAGAAAGAAAAACAAGGATCATATTCTTAATTATTGAAGCATGTACTTCTTTTAGAGCAAAGACCCCACCACCAGCACTATCAGCCTTGTAGATCAACATCCTTGATTTGGCCTTTTAAAATTATCTAACACAACTTGTATGATAAAAGCCAACGTTGTCTTGATCTTGCAGTAGGCTGTTCCTGTAATAATTTAGCCAAAAACCAGAGAAACCAAAAAAGCAAATACAAGCAACCTACAGCTGCTTGATTCAGATTTTTCGTCACATGACCCATTAGTGGCCTTATGCCTTTAGCTCCAACTACTACACGTCCATCTAAAAGACATGTTGCTTCATGCCATGACCCATCTGTTCTTACAGTACCTCCAACGTCCTCCATTACCTTCATTGACATCCTGCACTCATTCTTTTATTAGCTCCTGCACATACCTTCCATTTGCACCCAATGCTTGTCCTTCTTCTAGAACCTACACAAAAGAAACTACAACCTTTCCCTGCCATCAGTAAATCAAATAAAGGACCTTACAAAAGATATCTTTACAACTAAACCCAAATCCATGTACTTGTTACGTTTCTCTACCTTCTTTTCACCTTTCTTCCCCCTTTCTTACTTTTGGCCCCCTCACCTATTCTCTTCCTTTCCTTAGTGATTACTATTTAGACATAGGCTAGGATTCAATACCCAATCTGAGAAGGCGTAGATAAAGGATTTCGTCCTATATTTCAGACAAAACCAGGCTTTGAGTTGTGCCATCTGAAAAATTTCTTCCGCATCAACTTTCCCTTGATTGAAAATAACTCTATTCCTGTGATCCCAAATACTCCACACAACTGCTGCCCAAACACCTTTCCAAACCATATTTTGTTTAGAGTTCATATGTACCAGATGAAAACTCTCAAAATGATACTTCAAATTGCAATGTTGCGCACCCAATACGCCAAACCACCTAAGGCAATAATTCCAAACCTGGTAAGCTATTTTACACTCCATAAACAGATGTTGGTTTGATTCTTCCTTATCAAGACATAAAACACAAATGTTATCATTAACTACAACCCCTCTCCTTGACAAATGTGTGGTTATTAGATGGCCGTTGTGGATAGCGGGCTCTACCCTGATAGCCATTTGCCATTCGAAAAAGAAGAGAGAGAAGAGAGCTTTTGAGACACTTGTATGATAAAGGAGATTAAACTTTAATATATTTGATATTTAAGCTCATGTAAAAGTTCTTCATTCAACCTTAGACACCTGAATACTGTTAGCCATAACTTTTAGAATCTCACAATTTGCTATGATTTGGCATGCCAACAATTTGAATGATGTCATGAATAAGACATATCTTTGAAATCATGCTACACATGCAAGAAACAATGTGATTTTGCATCATCAATAAAAAAGCAACTCAATGATTCAATTTCCCCCCTTCTTGCTTTTATTTAACTAATCATCATCATCTATAATGCCCAAATATGATACAAGCAAATATATACAAAAACCTTAGCACTCAACTGTGGACAGAGCAAACTTTTAAAAAGAACCTTCCTGAAATAAATCTAATTAAAGGAATGCCTATAATATAATATCCCTAAGTTTGTCCCTTACATATCCTGTACCAAGGATTGAGCCAAGGAAGTCAACATGTGAGCAAGGTTCGAACTAGAAGTTCCCTTTAATGCTGAAAAAAGTAATTTTATGTAAATATTAGCAAACACTTCTGGAAACATCAATAATGGATCTAGAGAGTTTGGTAATGAAATTAGAAGATTTAACCTCAATGTTGAAATAATATGACATGCAATTGTCCAAGGGCATCTATTTTTGACCGAGAATCAACATCAAACTTCTTTGTTATCACCCATTTAACAAGAGGTCTTCCTTACCTAGTTGGAATGATACATATCCAACCTCACCTTCTATTTTTCCCACTGCCACCACAACACACAGGATCATGCTCTAACAAATTCAAGATAAAAATTTGGAAATCAGAAAAATTACACTAATGCCACTAAAACAAAGAACAATCGATACGTAGTAACTAACTACTTAATAAGTTAGTTAGTTAGTTAGACAAATAATTTGGAAATCTCCAACTTCTTCAACAAACCAATGAGCAAACTTGGAAGATTGGAAGGCATGTGGACTCCATGTCACATCAGCTTTAGGATCAGGTCGCTATAAGAGCAAAAGCATAATTAATCAAACTCATAATAAAATTGTAGTGTAGAAGCAGAAAATAAAACAATTGTCCAAACAACTATATTTTGAGTCAAGCAAGTATTTCTCTTTCACAAATATTCACCAGTTGTGGTATATCTATTTTTATAACCCCAAGGACACGAGAGATAGTTGAATGAAAATGATAAGTCCAGTTAACGTGTTATTGACATTGCTAGAAAGAAATTCAGTAAGTTCCACAACAATTATCTCGATAATACTAGTAGAATTCTCCTTTATTTCCAGAATTTATACTAAATACATGGTTACCTCCAGTACCAGTAGGTGCAGGTTGTCCAGCCTATGCAAGTATCAGGCTAAGAAAAAAAATGTATTAAAAAAGAGTCAAGAATAATAGCACATTAAAGCACACTTCATTTATAAGTGAGAAAGTAACATATCAAGCAAAAGAACTATAGGCCACGTTTTATAAATAACATGTATGATTGTAAGTATTAGCTAAGTAAAAATCTAGGAAGAAATTAAACTTCTCATGTTAAACTGAGTTCTCAAGTTCTAGGCTTTCAGTCTTTAAGGAGAGAATTATGTGTGCAAGTAAGAAATAATGCAGCAAAATCCTACAATATCCTCATTCATATCGATACAACATCCAATAGGAAAAAAGAGGCAGGACCCTAAACAATGAAGGTAGAGAGTGTCATTATGTACCTTTCTGGTTATACAAATTTTGAATGTTGACATTGGAGTTTGATACTTGGACATTAAAATTTTCAGCAGAATGTTGTTTTTGTTGGAGATGGATGAAGCTCATCTCAACCTTGCATTGGTGTGTTTGATGTAGTCTTTAGCTAGGTTGCTTTGGAGTTGCTATGTGTCTTAGATGATTCTGTTTTTTAGGCTTGTGTGTAGTCAAGGTTGCCTTTTGCTGCATGACCCATCCTAGATGCCAAATCAAGGTAGTAAGATCAAGCACGTGATGTGGTTAAATGGTTTTAGAAAAGCTTTTTAAAGTTTTCTTAAAAGGTTTGATTCAGTACAAAAATAAATCTGTTTTATTGAGAAACAATCGGTTTATTTCTGCTCTGTCAAAAGGCTTTTCGAAATTCAGTTAGGGCACCAAAAGTAAAGCTTAGTCTGTTATTTCAGTTAAGCTGAGCTGGCAGTTTTGTTAACACTTAACCTGTTGTTTTTAGAATCAATCTGTTGTTTTTTAAACTGCTCTGAAACTGTTTTTTGAAAAGTGGTTAGAAACTATTTTCTATAAAATAAAATGCCCTTCTCACGTGAAGGAAGGCTGAACAATCACAGTTTTGACAGAGATACAACATTTCTTGTGTGAAAAAGAGAATTGAAAAGGTTTTGCAAAGGTTCTTCAAAAGAGAAATACATGTGAGCTTGTTATTAAAGAACCTTGTGCTGGTTGAAGGTGATGGTGTTGAACCAAGTGGTGTTCAATGTTTTGAAGAATCCAAATCTTTTGAAGGATGTTGAAGCCTCTGCTTTGCTTGCTGTTGCTGTTGTTGTGCTGGTTTAAGCTTTGTTCTGGGGTTGTTTAATGTTGTAATCCACCCTTAGATTGAATCTCAAGCAATTAGCATCTCAATCTTTATCAAAGTAAAATGTTTTTCAAACTAAGTTGAAACAACCGATTGTTTTGTCGAAACAACCGATTGTTTACACTTAGGTGTTTTGAGAAAGTTTGAAAACTGTTTTTGAATGGTTAAAACTGTTAAGTAACAAAACAATCGATTGATTCGAGGAAACAACCGATTGTTTGTTTTGTAACCATAACAGAAAAACTGTTTTCTTTGACTGAGCTTTAAATGCTTTAACTGAATACGCTCCAGTTATTAAATGCTTTGACCAATCTATTTTAAATGCAATTAAGAGTTTGTTAAGATTTGATAACAAACTATATCTTTGTATAATTTCAGAAAAACTGTTTTTTTAAGAAATAAGAATCTTGAGACAAAGTTTTTCACTAAGAGTTTTTCAAAGAGTTCTGAGATTGCTTAAGTTTTTAGAGATTGATCAAGGTGCTGGAATAGGATTCTACTTGTATTGATTTAAGATATTCATCAGTAACAAGTGTAATCTTTGTAAACTGCTGAACAATTCGTTTGTGTGTTTTTCTGAGATTCGTTGTGTGTTCTTGAGATGTTCAAGATCAGAAATCTTAGTGTTGGCCAATGAGAGTGTGTTTCTTGAGGTTTTCAAGGTCATTCTCTTGGTTGTGGTGTAAGTGATCAAGTGGTGATTGCTTAGTGGATATCCTCAGAGTTTCTGAGAAGACTGGATGTAGCTCTAGTTTGGAGTGAACCAGTATAAACAACTGTGTACAATCTCTCTATCTCTAACTCTTTAATTTCAGTTTGTTTGTTATTTGCTGGTATAAACAACCGATTGTTTCGAAGAAACAACTGATTGTTTTTTCTAGTACTACAGTTTTTGCTTGCTGTTTTGGCTAACTGAATTGCTGAATCAATTGGTTTCTGAAATAAATTCATTCTAGCTTTGAAAAGTTTGCGAAAACCCCTTTAAACAATTCACCCCCTCCTCTAGTTTAAAGCCATCTTTTCTAACAGATGGTACTGTCTTGGAGCAAATAGAACAACTGATTTATGTTCTTGCAACACAATTTCAGGTGTAATCTTTCCCTTATTCATTCTTGTAATAGGTATAAGTGTTAGTAACTCTAGATAGGGTTTCTTGGAGTGCAAGGTATGCTGGAATAGTGTTTTTCAGCCTTGGTTGTTGAAGTTCTTGAAGGGTTCAAGAACTGCTGTGTGTGCTGTAATTGATTGTATCTGTTTTAGTGGATTCCACCTTGGAGTAAGGTGAACTGGACGTAGCTCTTGATGAGTGACCCAGTATAAAAATTCTCTTGTGTTTCTCTTCTCATCCCTGCACTTAATTCTGAGTTTTCACATAATCTGTCAAGAAAGGAATCAGTTCTTTTGAAATCTAAATCTGTTAATTCTGAACCTGATTAAATCTGCCATTCTAGCTTGTTAATCAATCTTCTAAACACAAATCAAGTTGTTGTGTGAATCTGTAATATGGCAAAAGGGTGAACTGTTTTCTTTGACTGAACTGTGACATTTGTCCTTTACTCTAGATGCCTTATGTTAAGTAAAATTGATTAATTCTGTGCTACAAACTGCAACTTTATAAACTGTGAAAGTTCATCAATTTGTCTCTGTTATTTCTGCTGGTTGATCTAAACCTCGTTGATCATGTTCTGGTTGTGCTAAAGTCATTTGTAAAAACAATCTGTTTCATTTAAAATCAATTTGTTCTTTTCACCTTTGTTACACTGTAAATCAGTTTCTTTTGCGAAAATTTGATAAGCTCAATTCACCCCTCCTCTTTTGAACTTAGACAATGTTTAACTCTGACAGTTTTAAACAGAATATCCCAATCTAGTATCTTGTATCATCTCTTACAATTTTATTAGGGCAATCAAATTACAGATCAGTACCATGCTCTCTTCCTTGATTGGATGTTGCTGTATAAAAATCTTGAAATCTCTAAAAGTATTTTGTATTTTAACTAATAATTAGACATGAAACCAACATTCAAACTAGATAACATCAAATCAAAATTGGTTGCAATGACAAAATCTAAGTTTTGGTATCTTGAATAAAGCCATCATTCACTTCAAGCTATTTAAGTTTATTAGACAAATGTCACTCTTCAGACAGCCAAGACATTTTATAACCACAGTCCAACCATCACTTTGAAATAATAAAGTCCTTTAGTGATTTCTAACAATTTTATGTCAATACAACAGTTATGGTTAATTAAAAATACAAAATTTCATCTATGATTCCCATCTCAAAATATAACATAATAAAGGACTTAGTTCTCAAACAAGAAATACCAACTTTATTTCATAACATTAACAACAACAAAAACAACAGATTCCCTACATAGAGAAAACATTTTAAAAAAAGATATCAAAATTAAAAAATACAAATAAAATCAAGTTGAATGCCCAATTCAAGAAATTAATCTTTTCGCTAAACATTTGAAATAAAAGCTTCTAAGAATAGCTGGACTACAAAAGATTACAAGTAAAATATGAATAAAAATGTTAACTAGTTACCTCTATAGAATGACTGCTAAGGGATGTTTTGGTTGCAAAATTTCGTTCCAATTTTGTACTTGCAAAACCAGGGGATACAAGAGGTCTAGCTGCTGAAGGAGTCTGTGAAAGGGAAGAAGATTTCTCATCATTGCTTAAAGATGCTAGAGTTACATGAGGCTCCACAGACTCATTGCTCCTACTAACTAGCCTTTTTTCATCATCTTCAACAAGTGAACTTATGTCAAAATCATCGTTATTCTTGTCTGGGTTCAACTTATGCTTATCTTGGAAAGCTTTATGTTGTTCCTTTCTCATCCATTCAAAAGAAGTTGGAAAAAAAGTAGTCATCCATTTAATAAATAATTCACTAAACATGAACTTAACAATGATCCTAATAAATATTTCACTAAACATAACCTCGAAATACATAAATAATAAGAAAAAATACTGAAAACCATAGTATCTTCTAGAAAATAATAGTTTACCTCTTATTTTTCTTTCCTCTTCAGCCCTGTCCTCACTTATGTACTCCAAAGTGGTGGGGTGCGCTCGCGATGGGGTTAGTTGCGGTGTCGCAACATCGTCGATCTGCTGGCTCGCAGTGTCGTCGTTCTGCTGGCTCGCGGAGAAGAAGCTGGTGCGGCAGCGTGGTGGATGGCGGCGAGATCTGTCGCGACGGTGAATGAAGAGGGCGGCACAAACTCGGTGACTGTGGGTGAGGAGGCGCGACTGTGGGTGAGGGGAATAGTGAGAGGGAAACTGCAGCGGGGGTGAGTGAAAAAAGAAAATCAAAGTGTGGAATGTGCGTGAGGAAAGATAGGGCGCGAGAACTTACAACCACACTAACATATAAGGACGGTTCCAAGGAGAACCGTCTTTGTAAGCTGACGCGCCTCACATATAAGGACGGTTCTAGGCAGAACCGTCTTTGTAAATACTCACGGGATACATATAAAGACGGTTCTAGAACCGTCGTGGTAAATGTCAAAAAAATGAAAAAAATAACAAAAATGTCACCGTCTCCTTTATAACGATTGTTCTTTACGAACCGTCTTTATAAGCAGTCATCAATTACGTATTTTGCACTAGTGATTTTACTTGCATTAAAAAATTTCCACTTTGAATTTAAAAAAAAAAACAATAGTTAGTCTTGGCAAAATTATCAGTTGTGAAACATATAATTATGATTAAACCTTTTAAAATAAAAAAATTCATGAAAAATTAATTTTATTGACAGTAAAATAAAGTATAAAGAATGATATATGAAATATTTTTTTAAAATATATAAATATTGGTTTAATTAATCTTAATTTTTAAACTCCAATTTGTTTCATATTTTTTTAAAAACTATATAAATAAAATTTGACTTATATTTAGGGTACTTATTGCAATTGATATTACCGACAAAAAGGTAGTTTACACAAGGAAGAGGGCATCGTAGCCTTTTCTATAATGAGGGATTATAAGTAGGTAACACCACAAAAACAGGTAATATGAAAATATAGAAGGACTTATGATTATTATTTAATGCATCTACTACTCTACTATTTGACCATTAAACCATGTTATGTGTTAGATATATCATATATAAAAATGGAGAATTCACTTCCATTTCTTAAACATTTATGTCTCCATTCAAATATATCATATAAAATAACTATCACAAAACTTTATGATTAGTTGCAAGTGGATGTTCAAATAAAACTTAGTCTATCAATAATATATAATGCTTTTACATTATACAAAAGTAAAATTTTGACATTAAAAAAAAGTCATTAAATTAACCAAATTTAAAAATAAAAAATTATCAATTATTATATTGACTAGTTAGATATTATTTTAGAAAAAAAAATTATTATTATCCAAAGTGATTTCTATTATTAATAAAAAATTATAAAATAATTTTTAAATTGGTATATAAAGATTTTAATTATTAATATTTTAAATTTTTTATTAGTCTTTAAGAGATTAATAGAGACTAGTTTAAAATATAAAATAATTAATAGTTAAAACTTTAGTAATTAATTTATAAACTACTTTATAAATTTTTATTAATAATAAAAAGTACTTAGATACCAATAATTTTTTAATTTATAAAATAATATATAATTTAGTGAATATACTAATTAGTTATTTTAATCTTCAAAACTAATTTTTATTTAATAAATTTTTTATAGTCAATGTTATCACTAAATTATGAGAAAAACTCATATTCGATTATTAACTGTTGTGAGTGAACATTTTTTTTAAATTTTACATAATTACATATTACAAATAACATAACTATCTAATACAGTGAAATGTGAAAACTTTCTGGAAACCAAAAGTAATGTAAACAGTAAATATATAACAAGAGTTTCGATTTTATTTATTTATTATTATTATATCTGTCTAAGTATAATCTGAGTAGTATTAAACATTTGTGTTTTAATATTTGTACAAACATAAAGACATTTTACATTTTTGAGTCAATGGAAAGATAGCATAAATGATTATTATGGCATTGATTACTCTCCAACTCTTTTACATTTTAAAGTCGTTATAAAAATTATTTACATGAATTTAAGTAAAGAACAGAAGAAAAAAATTATTTGACAATCCACTCATATATGCTACTTTTTCTCTTACATTATAATTGAGGTTGAAGGAGGAGATATTGTAGCCAAAGAAACCATACTCGTATGCCTTGGAATTCAATGGAGGCATTAAGGTGAAGCTGAAACACTCTTTTACAGATTTCTTGTAACAACTACTTCAAAATGGCTCTAAAAGAATTGTAGAAATATTTGAAAACAAAAAAAAAAAACAGATTAAAAATAAAGTGACAATTTTATAATAAAAGTACAAGCTATGTATAGATTTCAAACTGCTAGAAATGTGGGAGAAACCGTATTAATTATATATCTAACCATCTCTAGCTGCACTTAATGAATCCAACCTTTTGCATTTATGTTTTTGACGAATGCCACGGTTTTCAGAAGAACATAGAACCTTCAATTAAAGGCCACTAAAGTAGCCTCCTAAACTAGTAAGATCTTTCAAATCCTGTGAAAATGTTCATTATATAATCACTCTGAATCCTTTCAACTCCTCCATCCACATATCAAGATTAGCTAGTTCTCAATTTAGTTATACACCAACCTCACATTCAAAGGTTCATTTTCAATATGACAGCCTTGTCAAGTTTTGCTTCTTTGGCCATTCTTAGTTGTGTTATAGTAATTGGAAGCATTGTGTGTGGTGCTGAAGCAAGGGCAAGGGCATTCTTTGTGTTTGGAGATTCACTTGTTGATAGTGGAAACAACAATTACTTGGCTACCACTGCACGTGCTGATGCCCCTCCTTATGGCATTGATTACTCTCCAACTCATAGACCAACTGGTCGTTTCTCCAATGGCTACAACATTCCTGATCTTATCAGTTCAGTTTACATATCTCTCTCTTCTCACATTCATCTTTTTAAGTTTCAGTTTTATATATGTAAGTATGTGGTGTGTGTTGATCAGGTCAGAAAATCGGTGCTGAGTCTACATTGCCATACTTGAGTCCAGAATTAAGAGGAAATAAGCTTCTAGTTGGTGCCAATTTCGCTTCAGCTGGAATTGGAATCCTTAATGACACTGGACTTCAGTTTGTGAGTTCATTTCCTCCCGGTTAATTGCTTCCTATGCATTTCTAAATTGATGTTTAAGTTTAAAAAAGGTGATGGCATGAAACATTTTTCAGGTGAATGTAATCAGAATGTATAGACAGCTAGAGTATTTTAAAGAATACCAAAACCGAGTGAGTGCTATAATTGGAAGTTCACAAACAAAGAGCTTGGTGAATCAAGCACTTGTTCTCATCACTGTAGGAGGCAATGATTTTGTGAACAACTATTTCTTGGTCCCCAATTCAGCAAGGTCACGCCAATACCCACTGCCTCAATATGTGAACTATCTCATCTCTGAGTACCAAAAACTTTTGCAGGTAACAACAACCTATTCAATGAACAAAAGGGTTATGTTATCACATAATGTCTTTTCATCACTGCATATAGTTAGTGATAAATATATATTGCAGAAACTGTATGATTTGGGAGCTCGGAGAGTTCTAGTGACAGGCACGGGACCCTTGGGTTGTGTTCCTTCAGAATTGGCTCAACGTGGCACAAATGGACAATGTGCTGCTGAATTACAACGAGCTGCAGCATTGTTCAACCCACAACTGGAACAAATGTTACTTCAACTCAACAGGAAACTTGGGAAGGACGTTTTCATTGCTGCAAACACAGGAAAAACGCACAACGATTTCGTTTCTAACCCCCAACAATTTGGTAATACATCACTCACCTCAACTATTTCTCTAATTACTTGGCATGATTTGTTTAAAAAGTGAAGCAATAGAGTAAGATTTGTGGTGTTCATTTGTGTAGGATTTGTTACGGCAAAAGTAGCTTGCTGTGGACAAGGACCCTACAATGGTCTTGGATTGTGCACACCACTGTCGAACCTGTGCCCTAACAGAGGGCAGTATGCATTTTGGGATGCATTCCATCCATCAGAAAAGGCCAACAGACTTATTGTGGAGGAAATCATGTCAGGTTCTAAAGCCTACATGAACCCTATGAACCTTAGCACCATCCTCGCTTTGGATGCTATCACCACATGAAGATACACAGCAAATCCTAACACTTGTATTGGCCTTCCATGCTAGTTCATGACATCTCTCTTTCTATATTTATAGTATTGTAATTGTTATTCCTCTAAATAAGTGAGGAACAAAATTTAAGGAAGCAAAAACTTCTATTTCCCAAAGTAATAATGGAGGATATAATGCAAAGCCATATCTTACCCAGATTCTTTTCTTCTTTCACTGAGTCACAAACGGTTAGATGCAAATAGTAATGTGCCCTTAATACTTAAATTCTGTTAGGACAAGTATCTCGAAGAAAGGAGTTCTTGTAAAAACAAAGAAAACATCAAATATAAAGTTAATCAAGATTAACCGGTTGGAATATGTAAGTGATTGTAGAAATAATTCGCAGGGCATAGCGCACGTTATCTATTGTTCGTTTCAAATCAAGATAGGAAAAAAAAACTATAAAACTCAACATATAGTTTGATTCACTGTTAATCCTAAATGGGATTTTTTTAGATGAATATTATAACATTATAATTCTAATTAAGTTGGCACTATAATATGTACTTATTTATTTTTTTCCAGAGGGGGGAGTTGTAAAAATGAAAAGGTCTATTTATGAAGTTCTAGATTCTTTGGACATGAACTTTAGTAGTAATGTGTCTCAATACGAAATAGAGATTCACATGTATGTAGAAGATTTCCAATGCTCAATTATCAATAAAGATTCATCATTGTATTTTTTATTTTAAATTTCAAATTTTCTTTCCTAAGATAGGATTAATTTTTGGTCATTATATCTAGGTTTTAGAATTTAAATTAGGAAATTAGCTATACATAGTTTTTTTTAAAAAAAAAAAAAAACTTTTGATACATTGAAGAATTAAGATTTTATGTAACACATCGAAAGTTCTTTGAAAGAAAAAAAGTTTTTTTTAATTTGAGTTTTATTTTGGATCATTCGATCAAATGACTTTTCATCAATTTTTATGGTAGAGCTTCTTCTAGTCAATTTTTTTTATCAATTCATAAGTTCTTCTTTTCCATTCTTTTCTTTGTTTCCTTTGATGTTTAGATGTTTTTGTTCTTTCTCCTTCTTATTTTGATTATATTCTTGTTTTAAGTGCTTGTTCCGCTTGTCTTATTGTTCAAAATTCATGTTCATATATTCTCTTCTTAGAAGTAACTTTTCACACTTGAATAATCTAATAAATTAAACTCTACTGGAAAACTTCTAAGTGTTATTGTTCTATCCTCTTTATTGTGTTCTTATTATTGTGTTAATGTTCTTGTTTCATTCATAGATACAAGTTTTTAAAGTTATATAATCCTTATGGATTGAATTAATGTGATGATTTTTTTTTGTTTGACCTTTAATTCATATAAAGTAAAATTAAATTCAAGTTTCTTCTACTAATCAAGACAAAATAAATAAATAAACATTCATCCTTTTGTAACTATTTTGTGTCCCTTTAAAAAGGTGTGTTGGGTGACTCATTTGAGTATACAAAAGTGTAAATCCCTTTGAGTTTTTCTTTGTTTTTTTGCTTCTAATTGGTGTAATACTCTTATCTGTTGATCACATTCTTTTATTTTTTGGGCTTATTTGTTGGGTCTCTGATCCCATTAATCAGTTCCACTAAAATTTGACGAGCAATTTCTCCCTGCACCATATCATTTTTTATATGCACCCAACATAACTTTTCAAACCCAACTTTGCCCTTGTCTCATTTGTTTTGAAAAAAGATGCAGAGGAGCTTGGTGTTTGTTTAGCTGTAGAGGAGCTAGTGTTGGTGCATTTGTTGCTGTGGTGGTGGAGGGAAGGTTTCAGTTTGCGGTGCACATTGTTCTGAGGTAAGAAACCAGATTGCACGTTCGTTTTCGTCACTTTTTAGCTGAGATGTTCCCGAATGACGATATCTGGAAGTCTGAATATATGCTTACGAATGCATGAATCCGAGAGGCAATGTCATGACCTCCGGATATAAAAATCTGGAAGGTAATTTTTATTTCCAATTTAAGGCTCCAAATGCACATGTTCGAAAGTGAGGTATGAGTTCTAGATATCCATATTCGAAAGTGGTTTTTGAGTTCCAGATATTCATATCTGGAAGTGTTTTTTGAGTCTGGATTACCATATCCAAAATGTTTTGATGAAGCTCTTATGGATATTAATATCCGGAAGGTAACTAATATGTGTTTTTTTTAGCATTGACAATGGATACAGTGGAATCATACATGAGAATTTTAAGGGAGATTGATGTGTGGGATGGATTAGATAATGTTGATCTGGAGTAGTCAATAACTTATAACGCGTTAGATAATGAACATAGGGCACATGAGTGTAGTGAGGCATTTACTACAAATGAGGTAAGGTAAATGTTAAACGTGCGAATGGTGTAGGGAATGCATTACTATAGTGGAAACCTAGCTTTTATTTAATTAAGGATACAATAGATATTTCACATAGTTCATTAAGGGCACACAAAACATTTCATATAGTGTTGTTGGGTGTAGGTCAAAAATGGTATGGTGCAGGGAGAATTTGCCAATTTGATGTTGCAAATAGCTTTCAACATCAATTACTAAACCAATATTGAACGATCATAATTTTAATTACACCATATTTAACATCAATTCTAGAACGTATGGAAGGTCCTCAAAACAAATGTTAAATGGTTATTTTGTAGTACCGTAAAGTTTTTCTTGCCAATCATTCACCCACTTTTATTAGTGATTTTATGTCTTAAAGATTGATACTTATAATCTAAAAGGTTGAATTCCAACCGCCTATCCAGGTGAATTAAATTTCTTTGAGTGCTCGTGTTCCTTATGCAAATAATTAGCATGGTAATTCTAGCTCTTTTTTGGATACATTTGTGTATTCATATATGATCAAGACCTTATTTCTTTTAAGAGCCACCAGGCCAAACATTCATCCTGAAAAGTTGGTTACACTGGTCACCCATTTGAGATAAACTATATTTTTATGAGTTGTTTAGAACAAAAAAGCATGAAAAACTGATTGTGACTTTTGTAGAAAAAAAAGAAGGAAAAATACAATAAGGGAGGGTTAATTGTGTTTCTAAAATTCTTTTAAATTTAAGTATCATTTGATACTTGATAATCAAACGATGGCTTATGCAACAGGTGATCTGTCAATGAATTTTCAATAATTCCTTTTAAAGGTTTTAAAACTTGGCCTAGCATGCGCCTCACTACTAATAAGTCTCCTTCACATGGACTCTCACTATCTTCCTCACTTGGGGATATAGAATGGTTAGAAGACCTAGACCTTTGGGAGCTATAGTCACTCATGACAACCCCTTCTTTTACTATCATGTTTCTTTTTGAAGGACAGCTAGATGCAATGTGACCAAAACCTAAACATTTAAAAATCTTTCTACTTGAGGTTTTGGTAGGGGACTTAGGTGTTGTAGTGGAGGGTTTAGAAACCCTAGGGTTGTAAGTGAACTCTTTTCCAAAATTCGAGGGAAAAGTTTTAGAAGAAGACTTATTTTTCCAAGATGATTGGTAGTAGCCATCATTATGAAATTTTTTTATATGGGTTTTCTTTGAAAGTTGTGATTCAACCTTGATGGCAAGGTGAACCAATTTTTCTAAAGATGAGTACTCATAAAGTTATACCACATCTTGGATTTCCCTTCTCAATCCACTTACAAATCTAGTCATTTTAGACTCCTCACTTTCATGCATGTCAATTTTAGTTAAGGTTGTTTCAAGTTCTTTAAAATAATCATCCACACTTTGTGTTCCTTGTTGAAGCTGTTGGAGCTTCAACAAGAGCTCTTTCTTATAGTGTGGAGAAACAAATCTAGCGCATATGCATAACTTTAAATCCTCACAAGAGACCACGGTTGGCCTCTTGTTAAGTCAAATGTCCATTACAATCTTATGCCACCACTGCATGACATAGTCTACAAATTCTAAGGAGGCTAACTTGACTTTTTGGTCTTCTTGGACCTCATGTACATTAAAAATTTGTTCAACTTTAGCCTCCAACTAAAACTAGGAATTTTTACACAAGGCAAAGACAATTTAGAAACATGTTGGGGTCGTTCTTCAAAGTTGTTCATTCTCCATTCTTCCTTTTCTTCTTGGTTGGCATATTGGTGATAACTCCTTGAGTCACGTCTTTGTTTCCATCTTCTTCCCCTTGGGACTCTGTCATGGGTCGATTCAAGTCTTTGGAACCTCTCCTCCATTTGTCTCATTTCTTCATCCTTTTGTGCTATAAGGACCTTTTGGCCATCGCCAACTCACCCATAAGGAATGCTTTTTGGGGAGATTGGGGTTTAGAAGATTCTCTTGAAGAAGGATGAGCCATAGTTCACAAGTGAACAAACAATTAGTGAAATAGAAGTTAGTAAAAAAAAAAAACACTCTCAAATTTGCGCCACTTGTGGAGAGAACACTCAAAGCACTCAAATAATTTTTTTTCTCCACTTCACAAAGGTCTTTCTTGAGGTTGAGAACTTTCAAATGAAAAATGTCAAAGCCTTAAGCAATTGATATTAATGGAAACCACCACAAAACTTAAGGAAAAGAAAATAAAAGACAAACAAGAAAAGCTAAACCAATTTTGGGAAAGAGATTATGACAAAACTTGAAGGAAGACAATCAAGAAAAGGCACACAAAAAGGACACAAAGATACTTACTAAACTTTAATGAAACTTTTCTTTAAAAATTGTTAAAGCAAAAGTATAAATGTTCCACAATGGTTAAAATCAATTTGCTAATCAAGTTGAACCAAAATTTTTGAAAATGTTTTTGTTTAAGAATTGATACCACAAATTTGCGCTTCCACTGCTCTTTTTTTTACACTAGTTTTTTAATTATGGAAATGAAATGTCCATAGTTTTGATCATGCATATTTTCCAATAACTCCAATTTTTAAAAAAAAATTGGGATTCAAAATAATTGATCACATGAAATCTTTTGTTTGGAACTTAAATCTACTTTTACTAAAACAAGTTTCTAATTACTTCTTAAACTTTCAAAATTAAAAGCAAAGTAAATAGAACGAAAGTAAGGACTCCTAGAACACTAATGAACATATGACTCAAAGCAGAAGGTAAGAGCACAATAAGACACAAAATAACAATCCAAAAGCGAAACAAAGCTATGGAAAAATAAAATGGACGAATGAAATGAAAATAAAAGGCTAAAAATTTAATTGCAAGAATGTAAAGACAAGAATTTAAAGGTACATGAATGTAAAGATTGTAAAGATAAGAAATTAAAAATGAAAGAAAAGTAAAGTGTCAATCAACTCTAAACAAGATAAGCTAAAAAACCAAAGCTCTGATACCACATGATGGGAGTTGATTTTTAGGAGTTTTCATTTAAGTTGACACTTTACTTTAGGATTGAGATTTTAGAAATTTAAGAGTGAAGAAGGAAAATTCCCACTGAACACTAACTTAACCAAGTGGTTAAGTAGGTGTGAATGTGCATTTCACAAAGACAAAGATAAAAGACAATATATGGTGAAAATGAATGCAATACTTAATTAATCATAAGAAAATCGAGAGAAAAATCAAGGAAAATACAAATACAATTAACATGAAGGGAAAGGAAACATGAAGGCGAATGGAAGAAGGAAACTTATGGAAAAGGGAGTGGTGATCACACCACTAGGTGGGTGGTAACCACCAAGATAAGTGTTAGGCCGCTACTTGAGAGCTTCATTCTAATCAAGATAAGACCAAGGGAGAGGAGATAACACTTACTCAAGCTCACACAATATTTGTGCAGAGTAACTTTCCTATTCAATTCAACATGAGAAATACAAAGGGTGAGGCCTCCTATTTATAAGTGAAGGAGCATTAGAGAACAAGAAGTGAGGGTAGAAAGGGAAGAGTTAAAGTGGTGCGGCCTAGGTCATTGACTATGGTCAATGCCGCACCATAAGCCTAATGTTCTAGAAGCTAGGTTAAGCTTCCTTTCCTACAAGGCTTCATGAGCTAAAAAAGCTAGGCACACCCCCTCCCCCCCCCATTTGTGCTAAAAGACACCTACTCTACTAAAATTACAAATAGTGAAACCAATTAATGCTCAACACCCAAAGTCTATGCTCTGCTCTTGGTGATCCTCTGAGGTATTGTAGGTGTTGAGGTCATGGCTGGAGAATCTTGCCCTGACTCTAGGTCTTGGATCATGCTCCTATTCTTCCTCCTCAAAGGTTGGGCCTGGTCAGTAGGCGCCCTCTCTCTTAGGTCTTCATCATATACTTGTGTCAGAATGGTTGGCAGACTATGCAACTTTAAATCGTATCCCAAGATATCTTTGATGTAGATTTGACTTTGATATAAATTGTCTTGGTGACAAACAATGGAAACTTTCCCTACAACATATAATTAAGCCTCACGAATATTCTTTACTAGTGTTTTAATTCGTGCAATGCACGGGAAATTTAATGCCACGTTGTTACTTACTTGTTAAGTTTAAAAATGAATTATTTGTAAATTATACATTTGAAATATTTACTAAAAATGTATTAATTATTAATTTCTATAAATAAAGATAATTAGTTCAATTGAACTTGAATTAATTTATAGGAGGTGAGAATGTGTTTCTAAATTTAATTAACATGTGTAGTATGAATTACAAAGAAGTAAAAATAGAGTGCATATGAATTCAAAGCAAGTGTGAATATAAAAAAAATAAACATCAATCACTTGTGAATAAATAACACTACAAGAAAAAGTGGTTTCAACAGGGGTTTATTTTTACAATATCAAAGGTTAAAACCTCCATTAAGTCATTTATCCAAGGTTGTAGGTTCTCCCGCTAAACCATCTATGGGGAATGTGTTGTCCAGGTTTTTTTAAACCCTAGGAATTTTTTTTCAAAACCATCGTTAAATACTATGGGTTTAAGAACCTTTATAAAATACCATGAGTTTCAAAACCTCCGTAAAATATCATGGGTTTGTTGGAAGTTTGTTGTGTATAATAGCAAAAATGTAAATAAAGAAAAACAAAGAGTTGTTGATTCAATTGGGAAAATTGGGATTGAGGTTATCCTTCTCACTCTTTTATATTTTGAAAAGCATAATAATATTCTATCATTGATTGATATTGATGCCCGTATAAAATTCATTGATATTGATTTCTCGCATATAAAATTATTTAGATAGTCTCCTAAATATTGTTTCCTCACATATTTATAAAAACTCCTTATCGTTGCGAACACATGTTAGATAGAAATTAACATTTCAAATTTATTCCTAGCATTCAAATATGTTAAGCATTATCATTTAGGTCAAATGCTTAGAGTAATTTTCAGTCAAATCTCTAAGGATCAAAATAATGATAAAACAAGCTTTAAAAACAAAATGAAAATACCAATTATCAATCAATAAAAGAATATTATGTTTAAATATCACCTCAATACATAAGAGTTTGAACAGATTACTCCAAATCCTTAAGGGTAGAATTAGCCACTCATGTTTACAAGCATGGATAGCAAGAAAAGAAGATTCAGGATGTTTTTCCTTGATGGTTGCCTCCTCTAGGGTTTTCTATCTCCTTCTATTCTCCCAATGATGTCTAGGATTATGCCTCACACCTCATATTTAACCTTGTTGGACTTGGGCTAAGTGACTTCTCAACGAGGCGTGATTGGGCTCGTTTGGGTGAGCTAGACGAGAAAAAGCCCAACTTCTCTAGAGTGATCTCGCCTAGGCGTGATTGGGCTTGCTTGGGGGAGTTCCTTTGGAGTGATCTAGCTTAGGCATGTTTTTGGGCGAGTTTGAGTGTTCTAGTTTTCCCTTTTCATCTTTTCTATTATCCTTTAGCCCTTTCATCTCCATTTTCCCCCAACATCCCGAAATTAATACAAATTTGGGAATAAATCGTTCTTATTCATATTATAATTACAAAATATGTAAAAAGGTTTATATTCATAAATTAGGGGTTAAATTATAGTTATTTTATCACTAAATATCCATAAGTGTCTATCTTTTAATATGAAATATTTCTAAAATATGACACTTATCACTTGGAAGAAGTATAATGTAAGTATTTAGTTAAAGATATTGAGAGATGTCATGTGCCAACTTTACTGATTTCCTAAATCATGTGGGTAAATATATGAAGGGGTGAAAAACTAAAAAAGGTTTATGTTATATATTTTTTGGAATGAGTGTGCAAGGAGCTAAACCTTACATGTGAAGATCCCTAATGGGTTGGATTGTAGGAAAATTCAATAACTAGGTATTATGTGAAATATTTAATAAGTGATCTTAAATGTTTTGAACAAAATAAGTTAAGGTGTTGATTTTATAGATTGATGCTTTGGAAAGATAATTGGAAGATTCTAAGAACTTTTTGCATTTGGGGAGTTCAAGGTTTTGATCTTAAAGATTTCTTAAGCAAAAAGTTATCTTTTGGTGAGAAAAATTGTTCTTGCCGATTGACTTGCTCGCCTGTTGACTCTGGTTACAGGCTCTAGCTCCGTCTGTCTCTTCAGGAACCTATCGTCTCTCTTGTAGTTCTGGAACGTAGCTTCGTTGAAACAGAGGGGGCCCTACCTATTGATTGCACTCCGACAATCAAGTCAGTACAAGGCTTATAATAATTTAAGAAGTAGTAAGTTTCAGTCTTAGAAACAACGTCCCTTAACCTAGCGTCTCAAGCCCCTTTTATAGCTTACCTCTTGTAACAACTTTCTATCACGAGAATCTAATTTCAACTGAAAGCATACTCAATAGGAAAATATTTTGTTCAAGGGAACACTCTCACGATGCTGCAACAAAACAAAATCTTTTCTTCAGGGAGTGTATAAATAATAACAGAATAACCATCAGGGCACCAACTCATGTACCAACATCAAGGGTCCATTCTACTTACGTGGACACCCAACTCATGGTGCAACGTTATCTTTTGTCATACATGCAACCTAACAACTATGTGCCTAAAACACACATACTTGGGTTTAAAGAAACATTTACTTGACCTAGACACCACATGTACTAAACGTACCCCTAGGTTCAAAAATACCCTTTACTAGTAGCCTTAAATTAACGTATAAAAGGTTATTTCAATTACGCCAAGACGGGTTTACTAACCAAACTGGGCCCAACCACATGGCCCATTTTACTGGACCAACAACCGACTTGACCTGCCTATGCCATGTACCGAAATCCAACCATCGAGCACTGAGTCTTGAACGCTCTGTCCAGTACAGAAACTAACCTAAAATTGTGGATTGTTTATGCTTTATATATATTGGAATTTAATTATTATAAAGTTAGATTTGTATTTCTATGAATTTAGCGTAATGCATTTTTAGGTGATGATATTCATCTCTTTTGTGTTATTTTTGGCTTATTTGGAGTGTTGATTGGTCATAATCTACTTGAGTTAATATATACTGAATTTTGAGTGAAAATAAGTTTATTATAATGTTTAAGACTTGCTATATGAATTATAATTTATTTGTTTTGATGATAAATATGATATGTGGATTATAATGCTTTCTAGTATTTTACACATACACCATTTGAGTGTCGAGTTGATTGCTTAAGAGAAACTTAAGTGATGAAATAAAATGCATGTGTAGAGCATTATTATTTGAGCAAAAATATCACTAAAGCGATAAAGCTCTTTGCTCTAGTCATAACTTAAGGTTTGAGCAAGAGAGAAGTTGTATCAGTTTTATCTGTTCTAGAGGTCCTTTAGGCTACACATGACTGCTTGAGTGCGAGAAAGAGATTGCACCAACTCTCTCTCCTTAAGGGTTTGGTTGATCAACTGTTTCGATTACACTCAAGTAATAAGAAGTGGATACCGAAGTGTTAGTTGGACAATAATGTGAAGTCACTCAAGTGATAAGAGTCAACATATGTATGGAACGATTCAATTAATATATATATATATATATATATATATATATATATATATGGGTTTATAGCATTTATGGGCATGCAATGATTTGATTAAGGGAGAAAAGATAAAAATGAAGGCTGGTATGTATATGATTGATATTTTTTTTTATATCTGCTCAGCCTTGTGTTTTTATATTATGTTTCTATGTCACAACATTATTTAGTAAGAGAGAATAGATAATATTTCAAGTTGAAAGAATAGTCCGAGGTGGAGTTAAGATTGTTATTTTAGCTGCCTTTTGTTACTCATGGGAAATAAATCAAATTACATTTATACACTAAAAAAAATCATTAAATAGAAACCAATTTTAAAGATAAAAAATAATTAGTCAATATATTGTCTAAATTATATACTAGTTTTAGAGACTAAAAGAATTATTTGTATCTAAAATAATTTCTATTATTAATAAATAGTTTCTAAATTGGTATCTAATTACCTAATAAGGTTTTACTTATCAATTTAGATACCATATTGATAACCAAAACTTTACTAGTTAATTAAATACTAATTTAGAAACTATTTATTAATAATAGAAGTTACTATTATTTTTTACTCTCTAAAATAGCACTACAAGAAAATCATGAAATAAAAACCATTTTTTAGATACCAAACTAATTAGTTGCAATAGTAACTAAATTAGAGACCATTTTAAAAACTAAAAAAAAATTGGTTTCTAAATTAGTTTCTATTATTGTTAAATAATTTCTAAATTGGTATCTATTTAGCAACTAAGGTTTTAACTACCAATTAATTAGTTTCTAAATTTGTTAGCAAAAACCTTGGTTGCTAATTAGATACCAATTTAGAAACTATTCAACAATCATAGAAACTAGTTTAGAAACCAAAATTTTTTTAGTTTCTAAAATGGTCTCTAATTTAGTTACTATTGGAACTAATTATTTTGCTCTCTAAAAAATGATTTCTATTTCATGATTTTCTTGTAGTGTAGTATCTAATTTAGTCAATTTAGTGACTAATTATTTTTTGTCTCAAACATTAGTTTCTATTTAATTATTTTGTTGTAGTGATGTAAATTTTATCAAATATTACACTGTTCAATATTTTTTTACTATATCGTATTTTTTTTTCTTTCAAAAATTAACCATTAGATTAAAAAATGATTTCATATAGATCATATATTAAAAAACTATATTAATATAAAACAAATTGATACATAGTTTATATAAACCAAAATCAACTATACTTTTCAAAATATAGTAAAATATGAATCATATTTAATTTTTATTTTATTATAATTGTTCAATTTTAGCAAAATTTCATAACGAAAATATATGAAATTACAATCTAAAGCATTACTCGATAAAATTTAATTTTTATATAAAGTTATTGATGGTGAAACATTTGATAAAGATTACATTAATATAATTTTATTTCTTCTCCAACACTTGTATAAATATAATTTTAAATTATAACTTTTCTAGAATTTAGAAGAAATATCATAAAACTAAATTTTTATATTAATTATTTGTTATATTTGTAGTATAATTTGGGAATGATAACATTTAAACTTAAGGGCCACTCAATTACTGATCAAGCTCCTTCTCTCTATGTCTCTACTTATGAGTAAAACAATTAATAATAATCATTTAATTTAATTTTTTTGGAAAAAAAATATTTATAAAAAAAATTAGTTAATTATATTTAAGTAAAACATATGTGAGTAACAAACTCTCCACAACATAAGCAGAGATAAAAGGTGGGAATGTTCTTTTACCATAGGTGTTGGGGCTTTGGATCTCAAGTATAAATTAATGTGTTAAGTGAGTAATACTAGGGTCATAGATTCATCTATAGTTTGAAATAATGGAGAAGAATGATTTTTCAAAAGAGGGTGAAATGCCAATGAATCTCAATATTGAGGACAAAGCTCCACCAACCCCTAAGCAACCTTTTTTCATTGGTAATAAATCATATTTAGGGTTCTTCCCTTTTCAAATTTCACTCATTTTTTCTCTTTTCTCGTGAAAAAAATCTAGGTGTTGCTGGTGGAACTGCATCTGGAAAAACAACTGTGTGTAATATGATAAACACCCAACTTCGTGATCAACGTGTTGTCCTCATTAGTCAAGTACATAATTTTCTTCATTGTGAAAATGTTTTTCTGTGTCTTGTATTTTGTTCAATGAATAGTTTTCAATATTTTTCTTCTTCCCAATTTTAATGACAATGGTATTGATTTGTCTAAATAATATAAATAATAAAGTTTCGTGTGCTAAGAGTTAATTTTAGCTTATATATTTCATTTTCTTGTGTTATAGGACTCCTTTTATCACACATTGAGTGATCAGACACTGCAAAAGGTTAATGAGTATAATTTTGATCATCCTGGTGAGTTATTTTTATCAGCAATCGACAAAATATAAATAAATATGAAGTATTAAGGGATGTAATCTATATAGGTTATAATTTCTGCATAACAAAAAATAAAAATAAAATAAATATCTTCAAAGATATGATCAACATTTTCTCTTTTAATTAAATGAACTACATCTAGTTTTTAATTTTTTATTTTCTTATCTATGAACAAACTTCATCTATTACTATCTAGATGGATACATAAACACAAGTTTGTACATAGTTTTTTTTTATTAACAAAGAATTAAGATGAATTAAAAAGATACTTTAGAAGTATTCCAACCTGTATACAAAACCAATTTTTGGAAGTTTTACATGGATACATAAATACAAGTTTGTGCATAGTTATTCATTCATGTTAACCCAATTTTGTTTAGCACATGAATTTTAAAATTTGATGTGGAATTGATTTGAAGATATAAAGCAGTATGAGAATAATTGGCATTTCTTGAATTTTCAGATGCCTTTGATACGAAGCTTTTGCTTTCAACAATGGAGAAATTAAAATGTGGACAACCTGTTGATATACCAAATTATGATTTCAAAAACCATAAGAGAATTGAATCTGCACGTCAGGTATATTGTTAATAAGAACTTTGGAAATAAGAAATATAAAGAAATTTTAGGAGAGATTCATGATGGATGCACTCACTTAAAATTTCTTTTTCTTGGTCACTTAGGTTCATGCTGGAGATATCATAATTTTAGAAGGAATATTAGTCCTTCATGACCAAGGTGTCCGTAATAATTTGAACATGAAGATCTTTGTTGATGAAGGTTACTTATTTCTAATTCCTCTAATTAATCCATACATATACAATTATCATTTGACAACATCAAACATGCTCAGGATTGGAAAATCTATTTTGTATTGTTCCATCCTTTTTGAATTTTTTTTTATCAGCAATAAAACAATATATACAAGAGAATTACTTATGAGATGATCCAACCCTTTTACGTAGACAAAGATAACCTGATGAAAACCATCATAACCTAACTTCAAAACGCCTCCCACAAATGCTGAAAAAATATCATTGTCATAAAACAAACACCAACACCAATTAAAGAGAAAAAGACAAACTAAAGGATCAATACACCAGTAAAAAAAAAGATAAACAAGTAGCAGAATATTTAGTAGATATCCAAGACCAAACCTTCAATTGAGCCAAAGAGAAAATCTCGCAATAAATCAGAACTCCGCCTTTAAAAATAATCCTATTCCCGTGACTCTAAATCTCACTAACCATCGCAATCCAAATATTCTCCATCCCTAATAAGACCGACTCCGAAGCATTACACAACTAGAATTACAAAAAGATAACATCACAAATTAACCTTTTTGGATTATAAAATGTAGAAATTAGAAAAGATGTAACATCACAAACTTTACACAAAAGATGTTTCAAAATATGTAAACATACAGATACAATTTAGTCAAATTTTGTTGAAGATCTCATATCAACAGGTGATAAGAACATTTCATAGTATATAAGTGGATTCAAATCTTACTTTAAAAGCTGTTTTATAAGGTTGAGTTTAACTTAAAACTTACTTATTGTATCAGAGTCATTTAGAGTTTATCTTAACAAGAATTTGTTGGGCTTATCAGGTAAGTCGCTCTGGAACCACCCATAACCTTGTAAACCAATTTTATAAAGTTGAATTAAACTTAAAGTTTAATTCTTAATAAATTTATTTATAACATGAAATTATTGTGTATGTATTTCAAATCTCTGCCATTTTCTTTCTATTTCATGATTTCTTGGATTTTTCAAAGGACTATTAATACAAATATATGATTGAAAATAATACTATTGTTTAAGCAATGCAGATTCTGATGTGCGTCTTTCACGAAGGATGAAACGTCTTGCTATTGATCATGGAAGGAATGTTGAGAATGTGCTAGAACAAGTTCGTAAACTTACTCCTTAGTCCTTCTTTTCGTCAATATTTGTTTGAATTCTCTCCATGGTGTCAAGTTTCTGTAACATTTTGAAGGAAAAAAGGAGTAATGACAATGTTTCTTAAAACGAAATAATCATATTTTGAACTATATGGTTAAGTGAAAATCTTGGGTTACATTCTTCATTTTAACTATGATATCAATCTTTTGAACATAGCTCAATTTGAATTAAGTTAATAATTGCAACCAAGTTCTTATGCTTTACATTTTATATGACATTCCACTTTCAATCATTTTAGAATATTAATCCCCTATAGAAAATCATTAAATGATATTAATTTTAAATATAAAAAATAATTAGTCAGTAATTAAATTAGATATTATTTTAGACACTAAATAGTTATTGATATCTAAAATAATTTATATAATAAATTTATAAACTAGTTTTTAAGTTGATATTTAATTAGTTACCAATATTTTAATTAACAACTTTAGAATTTAAGTAATTAATAGTTAAAACCTTTGTAACTAGTTAAGTAGAACTAGTTTATAAATTTTATTAATAATAAAAATTATTCTAAATATCAATAAATTTTTTAGTTTCTACAATAATATCTAATTTAATTAATATAGTGACTAATTATTTTTTATTTTAAAATTTATTTTTATTTAATAATTTTTATTAGTGATATATAAAAATGCCTTTATTCCTTACCTTCTTTTAAGTAAACCAATCAAATATACCAAAGTAAAAATAAGGCTATATATGAGAGTGAACAAACTAAAATGAAGATATTTACACTTATTTCTTTTCCTATGAGACTAAGTGATTTTATACATCAAATGGTTGTATACAATATTGATTTCGTTGAATCTTTAGCTTTTTCTTTTAAGCATATAACTTACTTAAAGTTATTTGGAAATGATTTCTTTTATTAATTAAGAAAATTATGTTTCAGTATTCCAGATTTGTAAAGCCTAGTTTTGAAGATTTTGTACTGCCAACAAAAAAATATGCTGATATTATTATTCCAAGTGGTGGGGATAATGATGTTGCCATTGACTTAATAGTACAGAACATACGTATGAAGCTTGGCCAACATGATTTGTGCAAAATACATCCCAATATTTTTATTATATTTTCAACATTTCAGGTAAATTATTATACTCCTAACTCTCTCTATATATAATATTATAAGTGATTAATGGTATTATATATGTTGTCCTATGATAATTTTTAGTGATGTTCACACTTATTCTTTATATTTATAATATTATAACATTCTAAAAGTTATTTTTTTTTATCTATAAATATCTATTAATATGGTGGAGCAAGTAAGAAAATAATAATCAAAATGGAGGGAGTAATTCAAATTTAAATTTGTAGTATTTTTATAGTTGCTAAATACTAATGTCACCTCTAGAATACCACTAACAATATCTTATATAAATTGTAATGTATATATTTTTTAAGATTACAATGATGAATCTAAATTATTACATCTATATTTTTTTTAATTAGATAAAGGGAATGCATACTCTTATCCGTGATGTTAAGGCATCAAAGCATGATTTTGCCTTCTACTCAGATCGTCTAATTAGATTGGTAACAACTATGTGCAAATTCCACTGCTATTATAAATGATTAAATGCATTTTTTTTTGTTTTTAACTATAATGCAAAATTAAATTTTATTCTTAATCTAAATTTTAAACTTTTTTGAATATTTGTAATAAGAAAACTATTAAAATAAATTTTTATTTGTGTTTTTGTACGTAACAAACGATTTTTTTTAGCATGAATTATAATATTATAACATTCACGTTAACAATAAGTTAACATGAAATATTTTAACATCCTAATCCACACTGAAAATCTGTTTGTCACATAAAAAATCTAACACTGAGAATAACTCATTTCAATAGTTTATTTACTATAAATATCTAAAAGATCTAAAATTTGAAAAAAAAACAATAAACAATTTTATATAAAAAATCTAAAATTTGAACTAAAAACAATAAACAGTTTTATATAAAATTATATAGAAAAAAATATATATTTAACCTATCTAACCTATCACAAATTTTAAGAATTATAGTATTGCTTGAAATTTGTAGGTTGTCGAGCATGGATTGGGTCACCTTCCTTTTTCTGAAAAGCAGGTGATAACACCAACAGGTAAAGTATTTGTAGAGAATATCAAACAACTCTTTGGAGTAAGAATAATCTCTTATTTATTTGTAAGCATTGAATGAGAATTATCCTATTTCAACTATATTTAAATAATATACGCATGCATGTTTAAAGATATTGATTCAATATTTTACGTATTGTAATCTTGAATCATTTTCTTTATTCACAAGCTATTTTAGTAAATCAACTATTCCACATCAAATATATACATACATATATATATATATATTATGTTAATTATTCTTATATTATATCACAGTAAGGGTCTACCTTTAGAATTACTTTGAAGATAACATTAATTTGATAGAGTGATGATTCTTTTATGAATTTATATTTGTGCACTCCCTCACATTCTGAAGTCATTAGAAAACCTTTTGTTCTTGGAAAAAAAATTTATTTTTCACGTATTAAAACTGTTTATATATTTTTTCAAGTCGTTTATTATAATATAATACTGGCTAATATCATCAACAAAAAAGGTTGAAGTGCTATAGTTTGTCCTATTGCTGCAGGATCTGTATATTCTGGTGTTGTTTTCTGTAGTAGGTTGTGTGGAGTTTCAGTAATTAGAAGGTACATAATTTTAAGTGTTTTTTTTATCACCATTTGAAATAAAAGATTTTGCATAAATAATTTAGTTAATTCTATGTACATATATATTGCCAAAAAATACTTCATGAATTTGAGTTTAGAAACTTGCTCTTATGAAGTAATTCTTGCACTAAAAAGCAAAAGGTCAAACCATAAAGGCCTATTTGTACCTTCAAAATTGATAATGTTAGTTGTATAAATGAAAATAACCATTTAGTACTTTTTTTTTACTTTAAATATTAGACCATTGAAAATTCATTCAGTCTAACCTTCGAAAATATAAAACAATTCTATTCCTTAATTTTTGTAAATACTTTTGTCGTGTTACCTTATGATAAATTTTTATTCTACATTTTTTTTTTAATTTAGGTGTTTAAATAATATTAAATTTATTTATTAACCATTTTTTTATTGAATTACTCTTTCCTACTACTTTAACATTAGTGGAGAAAGCATGGAAAATGCATTAAGAGCATGCTGTAAAGGAATCAAGATTGGTAAAATCCTTATTCATGGACATGGCACAAATGGTCGACAGGTTAGTGGAGGGGAAATAGTACATTTTTTTCACGTACATTTGTTTTAGCTTGGGGTGTTCTTTTATAATCTAACACAAATTTAAAATGTGACAAATATAAAACATCAAGAAAAAGAGTTAAATTGTATTTTATATCTTCATGAAAAATTTCACTGATCAAATGTTACATTCTATGTATTTATACTTGTTCTTTTTAAGAAACATAGGAAAATTTTAGTGAGATACTATAAAATTTGGATAATTTCATGAGATTCTATAAAATTTTAGATTGAGAAATTGCAATGTTTATATTGTAGGTTAGACTTCCTCCAAAGATAATAAAAAGACTGAATAATTTTCTGTTATTATTTTAATGAAGGTTCTCATACATATAGCAAAATAGAATAAACATTCCAAAAGGACATCTCTCAATAGAGAAATAAATCTATGAGAGATGCTAACAACTTGAGGAAATTTTATTTTGCCCTCTGTCCTAATTGAGATACTCAATCTTACTTCATTTTGTCTTTAATAGTACAGTCATAGTCATCAAAATATTTAGGTTTGGAGCTATGTCTTTTGAGCTTGCTCCTTGCTATGGGGTTGTTCATTTTATGCTTCATCATGATCTTCTGCTACCTCCTCTTGGACCATAATATTCCATTCCTCTTCAGTAAACACATTGTCCTCAAGGTGCAATGTTGGGTAGTCTTTAAGCAATGTATCAAGGTTCTCCCAAGTGGTGTCTTCAGGGTACAAACCTTGCCACTGAACTAATCCTTTTATTGCATCATAATCTATAGAAGTTCGCCAATCAAGTACAACAAGGGATTGCAACTTAGGTTGATTATTTAAAGTTGTCGATGGTAGTTCCAATTTAGGTGTCTCGTCTTGATTATGGAATAATTTAAGCTTTGAAACATTAAAAAGTGAATGAATTTGAACTCCTGGAGGCAATTCCAATTCAAATGTCACTTCCCAAATTTGTTAGATAATGCGAAAAAGACCATAAAGTTGGGCCAACTTTAAGAATTGAGAGTTTCCTGCAGTCACCTACCAGTATGGTCGCAACTTGACTAGCACTTGATCACCCACTTTGAAGAGGTAAGGTAGTCTTTTCTTATCAGCATAATACTTCATGGCAAATTGTGCTTTGAGCAATTTGGAACATATCTTATCAAGTAACTCCTGTTGCTTTGTAAAATCTACATTCACAACCTCATTGCTACTAGTTACTATTGGGGCAACGAAGGTGGTAGTTGATTATAAACGATCTCATAAGGGCTAACCCTAGTGGAGGAATGTTTTGTTGAGTTGTAGTGCCACTCTGCCCAATTTAAATATTTTTCATACAACTTCATTTCAGCATGCACCAAAGCTCTCAAATACTTCTCCAACATTTTGTTAATTGCCTCTGTTTGCCCATCGCATTGCAGATGATAAGCTAGGGACATTCTCAATTTTGTGCCACTCATTTGGAAAAGTTCATTCTAGAAATTACTCAAAAAGATAAGGTCCCTGTCAGAAATTATACTTTTAGGCATGCCATATAACTTGCACACCATGGAAGCAAATTATTCAACAACCTTAATAGTTGAAAAGTTTGTTGGAAACATGCCAAAATGAGCTTCCTTTGAAAATATTTCAACAACAACTAAAATCATAGAATAATTTTGGTAAGAAGGGAGCCCTGTGACAAAGTCAAGAGATATATCTTCCCAAACTACAGTGGAAGGAGAAATTGGTTGTAATAACCCATAGGGTAGTTGTGTAGGTGACTTGATTTGCTAAAATACGACATAACCATTAACAAATTCAGCCACGCCTTTTTTTCATTCCTTTCCAAAAGAAATGGTCACTCAATCGCCCATAACTTCTATGTATTTCAGCATGACCAACCATTGGTGTGGCATGAAATTCCTCCAAAAGGACTTGCTTAAAAGGGGATTGGAAATTAATGTAAATCTTGTCATGATAAAGGAGTATTCCTTTAACAAATTTTAAATAGATGTTCTTCGGAGCAATAAAGCACTTGTTGGTAAAACTGTTTGAGTCCTGGATCTGCATTATAAGTCTCTTGTATCTTCGAAACTTTGTGGCCCAGTTAACCCCATCATTTGTGATGAACTCCCATCTATATTGCCTAAGGCATCAACTACTCTGTTAGTTGCTCCTAATTTATACACAATTTCATAAGTGTACCCAAGCAATTTGGAAAAATAGTACTGTTGTTCAGGCATTTGTACCACTTGCGTCATCAATTTCTGAAGACTATGTTGATCTATATGAATGATGAATTTTCTGCCCAAAAGGTAAGTACGCCATTTTCTAACAGTTGTGGTGATTGTATTCAACTTCTGACATATGTAGAAGTTGAAAGAAGCTTTGGGAAAAAAACTTACTGAAATAAAAAATTGGATGTTTATTCTACATCAAAATTGCTCCCATCCCTTGCCTCAATGCACTATTTCTATTATGAAATTCTCTTGGAAGTTAGGCAACATTAACACGGAAGTATTGGTCAAAGCATCCTTTAGCTGATGAAATGATCGTTGTGCTTCTTCAGACCAAGTAAATGAGTCTTCCTTTAGCAGGTTAGTGAGAGAAGCAACAATAAAAGCTTAGTGTTGAACAAACTTTCGATAAAAACCTGTCAACCCTAAACATCCGCACAATTGTTTAATGGTGGTAGGTGTTGGCCAAGCAATCATTGCACGATTTTTCTCAAGATTTGAGCCAACGCCACCCCTGGATATTATATGGCCCAAATAATCTATTGATTCCTAAGAAAACAAACACTTATTCCTCTTGAGAAAAAATTGATTAATCATAAGGCATTGAAAACAATATCCAAATGAGAGATATGGTCTTCTAATGACTTACTATACACTAATATGTCATCAAAGAAGACTATAACAAACTTACGCAAATAGGGTTGAAACAATATATTCATAATTGACTGAAATGAAGTAGTCTCATTACACAACTCAAGGGCGTCACCAAAAATTCATATTGACCTTCATGTGTGTAAAAAGAAGTTTTTCGAGTGTCACTTGTGTCCAATCTAAATATGGTGGTACCTGAAGCGTAAATCCAACTTCAAAAACCATTGTGTCCCATGGAGTTCGTCAATTAATTCTTATAATATGTTTATTATAAAGTATTTCTCTATTCAAAACTTTTTATAATATTTTGCATACTACTACAAAAAAAATTACAATATTTACTAGAATTGATCCAACAACGGAAATTTTGAATAATTTACTCGAAGGCTTAATTTTGAATTTAATATTATTAACTTGAAAAATAAATTTAATTGTTGTCATGGTATAAAAAAATTATAAACAACTAAACTGATACAATTGTTAACTGAAAAAAAATCATATTTATTGGTTTCGTGCGTTCGTCAATTAATTCTTCAATTGATGGAATGGAAAATTGATTTTTTATAGTAATCACATTGAGAGCTATATAATCAACATAAAACCGCCACGATCCATCTTTCTTTCGTACTAGCAGCACTGGAGATGAGAAAGCATTGTTACTTCGTTGAATAATTCCCTCAGCCATAATTTCTTTGATCTGAAGTTCCATCTCATGTTTCTAAAAATATGGATATTTGTAGGGTCTGAAATTCACTAGATTCGACCCTTCCAAGAGGGGAATGTGATGATCAGTCACACAAATAGGAGGAAGGCCCTGTGGTTCCTCAAATAATTGGGGGTATCTACTCAGTATTTCCTCAATTTATGGTCTAGACAAAGGTTTATGGAGCTCTTCTATGGAAGGAAGCAATTCTAACCTAAAATATTTTGTTATACCATCGGTAGCAATCATCCTATTGATTTGATGTATAATGGCTTCTTGAGGTATTGTCCAGTTTTGTCCCTTGAGTTCAACTAATTTCCCCTCTAAACATTGTCAATTGTTCATAGTAGGTTAACACCTACCCCAACATTGCCAACCATTGTATCCCTAGTACGATCTTGACCCCACTTAATGGCAATGTATACAAATCAACAGGAAATGTGTTAAGGCTCAATTGTAATGCTACCCGCTTGCAAATAGATGAACATGAGAGCTCATTTCCATTTTCTATTAGGACATGAAAATTTTGAGTTGGGGAAACTTGAAGGCCTAAGAGTTTGGTTATGCGATCTTGGATGAAATTGTGGATTCTCCCACTGTCCACTGGGATCGCAACTGAAGAACCATTGACAAGGCCCAAAACCTTGAGGGTCCGAGGAATTAATTGTTGAACATGGGCTTTGATGTCTCCAAATCCAAGTTGATTGCTTGAAGACTCTGCTGCTTGTTGTGTGTGTGTGTGTTTTGTGTGGTTTGAATTTGTTAATCCACTTATAGTTATGATCCAAGGTTGCTTGATTCAAGTTCTTTTGAAAAATAAAATGTTTTCTAAAGAAAGTGGAAAATTAACCTGTTGAAATTTCGATTCAAACGATTGTTTTACACTTAGAGTATTTTGAAAAGAATTTGGAAAAGCTTGAATTTGTTTGACTTTGTTGTTAAACCAATTCAATTGGTTGTTTCGTATTTTCAATCGATTATTTTTTCTGAAAACCTTAACAGAATTCTGTTAAGTGGCTTTAATTTGCTATAAATGATTTAAACAGATTTTGGCTGCTATACTAAATCCTTTAACCAACTGATTGGAGTTTAAATAAGTTCTTTTACGCTCCTGGTCACAATTCAACTAAGTGAGATTATTCAAATTAGTTTTCCAAGATATCAAAAAGCTTTGGATCATTCTTAAGAGTGGAATAGGACTATGCTGTATTGATTGTACTTTAATCTTTGAGTGTACTCCATTCCTTTCTTTCTTGACTATTGTAATTCGGTATGAATTGGTGTTGTGCAGTTTTAGAGGTTGTTCTGAAAACTGTGGTGTATTTTCCAAAGGTGGTGTGGATTCTTGAATGGTTTAAGATTGCCACTTTGGTGTGGTTTGTGTAGTCCATGTTTTTGATTTCATAATGAATACTCAGTGGTGAGCTGATGACTGGATGTAGCTCTTGGTTATGAGTGAACCAATATAAATTTCATGTGTGAATCATTCTATCCCTTCACTCTTTAAATCTGTTTTTGCTTGATTTTAAAACTGCTGATATAAACAACCGATTGTTTCGTAAAAACAACTGGTTGATTTTCTAAAATTACACTAAAAACAGTTTTGAAATTGGTTGAACTGATTTTTATTTCATTAATTTCTCATTGGCTATCAATTTACCTTCAATATTTGTGAAAATCTTTTATAAACAATTCACTCCCCCTCTTGTTTAAAGCCTACAATTCTAACATTAATTGGCCCATCAATCCATGCATACTTTGGGTCGAGTTTATATCCGACAGGTCGGTCGAACCGGGTTCATTAGGAATCGGGTCCTCTATATGAAGTAGGTTGTTCAAATCAATCCCATTCATTTTAGAGTCATTGGGTTCCAATATCAACAGCATAAACTCTCGCTTGTATTTGTGACCAAGCCGATAAAATTCATCACAATAGTAGCACAAGTTTTTTTCACGGCGGCTTTGAAGCATGGCAATGGACAATCATTTGATGGCAAGCAGATTAAGGTTCGATTTGCGTTTTTTAGAAGAAGAGTCCATAATTTTTGTTGGGACAAAAAGTATTAACAAACGTTGGGATTTTAGCAATGGAGGAAGAAAGACAAACAAAACGATTTGTGGTTGAAGCTTCTACAAACTTTTCTTCTTGTAATTTTGCTAAGCTTACGGCTTGGGATAACGATATCGTTTGAAAGGCCTGCACCTCTTTTCGAATTTCCGACTTAAAACTTGAAATAAAGCAACCAAAGAAAAAGGGAAGAGGCAGTCCCATGATGTGATTTGCTAACGATTCAACTGACTTTGGTATTCTTAAACGATTGAGGTTTGGTAGGGTTTGTACATGACTTCTTTTGGGTCTTCATAATATTACGGCGCGAAACGAACCCTAAGGCATGCAAGAAATTTTGCCAAATTGAGATTAGGTTGTTGTCATGCATCCACTGGAACCAAGCGAGGGTTGCTCTTTCCATGCAAAAAGAAGCCAATTGAAGCCTTTGGTCCTCTGGAGTTCGGTGGTAGTCAAAGAACTACTTGATTTTGAAAATCCATGCTAATGGTCCAGATCCATCAAAATAGGGCATATCCAGTTTCAAAGAGGTTTGAGTAAAAGATTAAAAGGTGGAATCGTTAGTTGCGATCTCTCGGGCTCCAATTTGAAGTGCCATTTGGGTTTCCAAATTGGTTATGCAAGTAATCATTGCTTCCTCGAAGGTTTTCTTGCTTTCTAATAATTGCATAATGGAATCTATTTTTTAATCACTTTTTGACACATGCATGGTGCCTCCTTGAGTTCGTCTCTCAACGAGAGCACCAAAATTCAATGCTTATATTGCAGGTTAGACTTCCTCCAAAGATAATAAAAGGATTTAATAATTCTCTACTATTAATTTTATTAAAGGTTCTCATACATATAGCAAAATAGAGTAAACATTCCAAAAGGACATGTCTAAAAAAAAAACAAACCTATGAGAGACCCTAACAACTACAGAAAATATTATATTTTCCTCTTTTCTAATTGAGATTCTCAACCATTACTTTATTTTTCCTTTAACAATGCATGCATAGTCATCAAAATATTTAGGCTTGGTGTTATGTGTTTTGGACTTGCTCCTTGCTATTAGGTTGCTCATTTGTGCTTCATCATGATTTTCTACTACCTCCTCTTGGGCCATAACATCAATTGTCCTTTTATAGACACATTATAACATATAAAATTCTTATACATCTAATGATATTCATTTTTTTCTTAACACAATATGATGCAGTTAATGTATGAGAAGCTACCAAAAGACATTGCAAGTCGTCATGTGTTGTTACTCGATCCAGTTCTGGCAACAGGTTTTACACTATACACTTTTTACTTTTCTATAATTGGAAAGCACAGTTTAAAAATAACTCACTTACTTTGTGCACATGGTTTGGCATGTTCTTCAAATGTCACACTTAATTTAATTCATTCCTTTCTGATAAAAAACAATTATCAGAAAAATATTTGCCTAAGATATTTTACTAACACAATATTCCTAACTAAATGTTTTCACATTTCTTTCTTTTTAAAAATTATTATACATTATGTATATGAACTAAATAATACTTAATTGTTTTTCCTTTTAAAAATTGAGTAAAATTTTAATTAAAAACTATTTTAATCTTCTTAAATATAACACTTTCCATTTTTTTGTCTCTTCAATTTTTTTTTCTGTCCACCTTTATGGCATTTCCTTTTTCTATCTTCTTTAATTTTTCTTAGTTGCTCTCTCTATTTTATGATATTTCCTTTTTCTATTTCAATACTCTGTATTAGAAAAAGTTGTAATGGTATATTAAAAAAATGTATGATGTATATTTTGTGTATCATATCATTAAATAATAATATTATCAATTGTCCCATAATTAAGTGATGTTATTATATATTATCATATTATGCCATTAGGCCCTAAAAATACAAAAGTAATATAAAATTGAAACACAATATATAATAATTAAAACAATAATATGATATATTTTAAAGGAAAGATTTAAACATTAAATTAAATATTTAACTTCATACATTTAGTCCATGATTGTGGAAATTTCTACTAACTTATCATATTGTTGAAATCTACTAACTTAATAATTTTATCAATGAATGTTAAAACTAAGCAAGATACAATCTTATAGTCAACATAATATATCCATAAGAACGTATGCTCTTTATGAAGACTTGAGACAATCAACGTAAGAAATTGTATTAGATCAAGACACAATGGCCAATATGCCTTATCTATATAGGAAACAAATTTGTTTTTGAATTCATAAAATTGTCTAAAAGTTATCAGAAGTTTGGATGTGTTGATATTCTAAGTAGTTTGGATGTTGGAAGAAGGATTGTCGAAGATTAGGGAAACAAGATCAGTTAGCAACTATAGTTTAGAAGGTGAAGTCGCCTAATGATGATTTGGTGTTGATAGTTATCTCACGAGAACATTCATATGATAAGTGAGAGCTAAATTTTGCGTGTTCCTTTGATATGTCTCCTAAGATAGACTTGTTGTGCATGTTTGATGAGTTGACAATGGAAACAATTTGACAAAAAAAAATTATGCTTCTTACAAGGTGATTAGTATAGGCTCTTTACGAATAAAGATTCATGATGTCATAGTTTGTACATTGACCAAAGTCATATATGATCTAGAGCTAAAAAAATAATCTTATATCATTAGTGTTTCGGATATGAAGGGATTTTGATGTGGTGTGAAGGGTAGAGTCATGCAAATCAAAGGAAGGAGTAGTGTTTTAGGAGTGCAAGGACCTAAGGAAGGGAATTTACATTTGCTTTGAGGATTATTTGTGGTCACCTTTAAAACTAAATATCTCCCAATGTTGTTTTATGTTTCAACTACTAGTGTAGTTTGACATATGCTATTTTAGAGTGCATCAATTGTATCATGACATATATTAGGTGGACCAAGTCAAAATTGAATCATGATATTTGTGTCACTAGGCTATTATATAGAAAGAGTTGTGCTTTGACTATTATCTATAGTATTTATCCTAGTGGTAAGCATTAGGTACAAAAATTAGTATTCAAGTTGAGGTTACAAGTTTGATTCCAAGTAGGCCAATTGTTGAGGGAAAAATGTTTACAGGTTGCATCAATTATCCTATGGTTGCAAAAAGTTTGATTATTGATTGAACAATTGTTGAGTAGGAGATTGTTGCAAGGTTCGTCAGTTGTCTTGTAACATAAGCCAGATGAGCCAAGTCACAATTGAATTGTAATACTTGGACAAATACACTATTAAGTAAAAAGGGTTGTATCCTAACTATCTATAATTTTTGGCCTAGTGGTAAGCACTTAATCTAACATATGTGTTTATGACACATGTCTAACAGAGGGATGCATATCTTGTCGAAATAGAGATTGTTTGGAAACTAAAAGTTGGAGACTTTACCATTTTTGTGACATTGTATATTTAAGAAGTAGTATAAACAAAGTTTTCCTACATGTTGCACAAGACGAAGGCACGTATGACTATGTAATTGTGAATTTCTAGCAGCCATTAAAAGTTCCATAAAAAATTTATCAAGGTTCATATAAGTATTCATAATAAGGATTAAATTAGAGGCCTTTAATAATTTTAAGTATTTGACGCTTCTAATGATTAAATGAATCCAAAAATGGTTAAACATCGAAGGACGAACACATAAATTTGGAATTCTACTACAAGGATTTCAATGACTTCCATAAAGATAAAGGCATTTTGAGATATTTAACTATTTTCATATTCCACACAAAAATGGAGTCACGAAAATGATGTACATAACCTTGTTAGGGAGGACAAAGTATATTGTCTCACTCAGATTTGAACAAATGCTATTAAGATGAATTTCTGAGCACAATGTATTTTCAGGTGAATTATTTTCCATCTACTACCGTAGAGCTCAAGACTCAAGTTGAGGTATGGTAAGGAAAGTCGGTGGATTACTCAATGTTTAATGTATTTGGATGGCCTTCTTACTATCATGTAGATGATGGTAAGTTTGAGCCCAAGTCTAGGAAAGGGGTGTTTGTTAGCTATGGAGTAGGAATGAAAGGTTTTAGAGCTTGGTAACGTTCTTAGGAAAGGGTATTATCAGTAAAGATGTTTTTTTTTTTTATGTATTCTATGTTATGAGGTGTAAATCCAATAAGGAATTGGTAGATGTGGCTATAATTTTGGAGGGAGTGCAAGAACATGTGGAGTTCTCTTTGAAGGAATCATTTGATCTACATGTGGTATCTAAAGACAAGTCACCTAACCGTCTAATGGCAATGCAAAATGAATTCGAGATAATAAAATATTTATTTCAAGATTTCAAAGACAAAGATGTTAGCCTAAGAGATATGAATTTGATGGTACCCTTGTCTATGCACTAGTTGTGATGAAGGAGGTTGAGTCATCTAAACCAACTACATTTCATGAGGCAATTGTTTATGTTGAGGATGACAATTGGATTTTGATCATGCATAAAGAGATGTAGTTGTTGCAAAAAACATGAGACTTGGGAGTTGGTAAGATAACATCAAGGTAAGAGCATTATTGGTTACATGTGGATCTTCGTGAAAAAGATCTTAAGAGTGATTAAAGGTCGTATGATGAATGAAGTACTTGCTTTTAGGCATGACATTAGAATATTTAGTGGAACAACTATGTTAGAATCTAATGGAAGAGTGTGTGGTAATTCTCCTATTGAGAATAATGTCTGATAGTAGTACATTTGTTGAAGCATTTACATTAGGAAAAAGTACTAACAATAAAGCATTTGATATCATGTCTACATCAACTTTTATCTTATTTGAAGCTCGTTTCATAGCTATGGGCTAAAATCAAAAGGAAGGTGTTGATTGTAATGCAATATTATATTTGGTTTCTAAGAACATGTCTATCAAGGTCTTGCTTACTTTAGCAAGTGAAGATATGGAGCTTGAATAGTTGGACGTGAAGATGACTTTCCTCTATGGCCACTCGGAGGAGAAATTATTTATATGTTAACCGGAAGGCTTTGAGGTACAAGGTAAAGAGGATTATGTATGAAAACTAATAAGATTGTTCTATGAATTCAAAAATCATAGGCAATAGTGTAAGAGGTTTAATTAGTTTGTTGTCTCTTAAGGGTAAAATAGAAGTCCCTATGATCCATGTGTCTATAATTGTGGGTTTTTCTACCTATGTTGCGAGTATATGATATGTTGATTGCATCTCAAATTGGGGTAGGGATTAGAAGGTTGAAGTTCATACTAGGTGGTGAATTTGAGATGCAGGATATGGTTGCAGCAGATGCTATTTTGAGAATGAAGATCAAGAGGGGCGAGTTCAAAAGAAGCTCTTTTTTTTTTGTCAAATAAATCACATCGAAAAGATGTTGAAAAGTTTTTGGATGAAACGATCAAAATTTGCAAGCACACATTTTACAAAGTCTTTATATATTTCAAAGATTAATACCGTTAAAATTGATGAGAAGAAGGAATACATGTCATGTGTTCCTTATGTTAGTGCAGTGGAGAGTTTTATGTATACGATTGTATACATTAGATCATACATTTCCCAAGTTGTTAGTTTGGTGAGTATGTGAGAAATTGGGAATGAGCATTGTCAAGTCATGATGTTGATCCTGATATACCTCAAAGGGAAATGAGGACATTAAAATTCTCTTTAAGGGTGATTCACAATGTAACTTTAGAAAGACTCTCTGACTTTGATTTTGTCGTGGACTTGGACACTAAATGGTCCATTACAGGCTATACTTTCATGATTTTGCCGAGTCTTTATTTAGCTGGAAAACTTGAAAAGAATCAAACCATTTTGAATACTTTAATTTGTTAGAATATGTGGCCTTAAACGAGAGGGGAAGTGAATTGTTTAAAGGGGGTTTTGAAAACTTTTTCAGCTAGAACAAAATCCTTTGTATGAAACTCAATCAGAAATTCAGGTAGCCAAGATATAAAGCACAAAATAGCAAAGCACCGGAAAAACAATCAGTTGTTTCTTCGAAACAATCGGTTGTTTCTACCAGCAAAGCAATAACAACTGAATTTAAATGAGTTTAAGGGAAGAAAGAGATAGACAAACAATTTATACTGGTTCACTCTTAAACCAAGAGCTACATCCAGTCCCCAGAAGCCACTGGGCAATCCATTAAGCAATCAATACAGATTACACACAAAACCACCAAAGAAATGACCTTGAACCCTTCAAGAAACACACTTCCTTTGGCACAACACACACCAAGAATGTTGATCTTGACAACCTCAAGAGCACACAACACTCCTTGGCTACAACACCAGGAATTACAAAGAATTCAGAACGAATTACACTTGTTTACAGAATAATCTGAAATCAATACAAATGTAATCCTATTCTACTCTCTCTTGAGAAAACCAAAGCTGAAAAGTGAATGTTCAAAACTTGAAAGCAATCTTTCACAACTGAAAAACTCAAATATGTTTTTCTTGTTTGTTATAAAACATAAACAAACTATTTATAGCTTTCAAAGATTGTTCAAACCATTTAATACAGGAGCGTATTCAGTTGAAAATCATTTAAAGCACACTCAACTAACAAAACAGAATTATGTTAGGATTTTCAAACAAACAATCGATTGTTTTGGTTTGACAGCAAGTCAACCAACCAAAGCAGTTTTCTACCTTTTCAAAAACACTTTGATCTTAAAAGATTTTAAAAACACTTTAGCTTTAGATTCAACAAAGAGTGGATTACACAAATAAACTACCCAAATCCTATCCTAAATACAGTAGCAACTCCAGCCTTGCATCAAACACTTGGATTTGAATTCTTCAAAGCCTTTGATCACTCTTGATCAACATAATCAACATGGTTCTTAAGGTTAAATTAAACCTTATGAAAAAAATGTAGAAAGTCAACAAGGACTTTTAGAAATCATCTAAGGAGAAGAAATTTGGTACAGATAAAATCATACAAAGCTCATAGTCTTCATAAAGGTTGTAGGACAAATCATTAATAGTTATATATTGAATTTTGTAATTCTTACCTAACAACTTGGAAAGATAAACCTAATGTTTTAGGGTCTAGATAATCTAAGGCATCAAATCTTTCATACTTTTGTAATTTGTGAGGATAATAAAATGTTGAGTCAAGAGATAGAATTCACATTTCTTAACTTCGTAGTGATGGTGTGGAGTTCTCAAATATATGTGGAAGCTTGAAGGAGAAAAGAAGAAGCATTTCTTACTTAAATAAGCTATAAGATAGCCTTTGAGCATAACAAAACTCCCATGTCTAGTTTAAATGCATTTTTTTCCTAAATAAATGGCAATGAGATATTTGGAAGAGCCAGAGCAAGGACCTCATGTCATTGTCCTTTTAATTGAATAAAAGCATTTTGACCTTCCAAGGTCTAATGAAAATTATCAACATTAGAAGTTCATTGTGAAGGTCTGTAGCGGAAGCATACATGTAATAGAGTATAGTGCACAAAAGTATGTGAAGGTCTATAATGATGAGGGGATGGGAACCATAACTTGAATTTTGGAGGGTTTAACATCCTATACAAAATACAAATTGCCTTAAGTTTAAGGCCATGGAACCTCCAAAATAAAAACAAATAAATTTACAATTCACTTGCCACCTTATTCAATACTTTGTACTTATGTAGCATAAACACTGACACAGACACTGATACGACACGAATACGGACACAAAGATACGTATAATATCTAAAATGTAGGACACAGAGACACAGATCTATATATTATATAATTATGAATTATATAAATTGACAATAAAGATTTATGTGCACAAGTATATTTCAGGTTTTTTTGGTAGCAGAAAAATGTTTCTCATGGCTAGTTCAAAAGGATGTGTTCCTTATTTTTATAATCATAATAAAAATTTATACAATATATTTGAGTTTTTAGAAAATTAATGTATTTCTCCTTTTTAAAACTGTGTTAGAACCATGGTAGAATTGTTAGAACTGTGTTTGAATTGGACAGTACACCGATACGAGTCGTACGAATATCAATATCCGATACGTGTGTCCGACACGGACACACCATCTAAGAGGCGTGTCCGAGCCTCATAGCTCTGTACTCACTACATCAATGGTAACACATAAAAGCACGAATACAATAATATAATGGTGCAATGATGCAATGAAAAAAAATGTCTATATGATAGTAACAAAATAAAGAAATAAATTAGAATAAAAAATGTTTATTATATTTTGAATGGGCTTTACAATTTTCTTTTTGGTGTTTTGTTCCGCACCCGATCAAAGTTTTTCCTGCACCTCCAGAAATAATCAAATGTCTTATCTAATTCGTCTTCATTCTGAAAAGTTTTTTCTAGAACATATACTTTGGAAAAGTATTCCGAAAAATATATTCCAAAACATTATTTTTTATCAGCAATGAATTAATAGAATAAAAATGAGACACTTTAGGGTGTCTCAACCCTTATGCATAAGAACGCTCCTAGTTTAAGCATACAACAGGCAAAGCATAGTTCAGTGCCCCACCACTAACTTAGAAGCTTAAACAAGAAAAGAAAAAGAACCTAGATCCAAAACCTGGTTCTGCAGAAAACCAGCAAAGTCCCAAACCTAAATGCAAGATGGCTGGAAAAAGAAGGTAACAACTTCCCTCCCTGCCCAAAACTCTACCTATACCTTTCATAGGCTAACGAGGGGGTGATATAAGGTCATGCTATCTATGAAAAAAGCAAAACCAAACCAGTAGAAAATTGAAAGAGGAGCTACTCCTACTAAGAACAGAGATCTATACCATGTTCAGCCTAAAACAAACCCATCACTTACTACACAAACGAGTGTCTATCCTCCCACAGAACGCCTCAACAAGGGATCACAGCTGCAACCTCTACTAAGAACCTCTGACATGGTTGCAGCACAACTCCACTGAAAACCATACAACCCTGCGCTCAAGAAAACAAAGTGTGCCAAAACCAGGCCAGCAACCCAGCAACCACTTTAACGTTTCCTCCCCTGCATCAACAAAGACAACTGCTATATAAGTTGGATCTTGACATCCCAACATCACACACTTATAGGCAGGTCTGCAGATATGAGAATCTCCACATGAGCTCCAGCTGGTTTAAACTTACTCAACCGTAACCAGAAACAATGTACATGCCTGACTCTTTCGCTTTTTCACTACACCAAACCCGTTTGGCTCAGCCAAGCAGGACATGAAGAGCACGAATTGAGTGAGTAACCTGCATAACCACTTGTTCTGCTTCCAATAATTAGCATCACTCAAACTTACTGACATCAATTACTCTAGCAACTTCCTCCTCCCTCCTCTATGCTTTAATTCCTTCTAGGCCCCCTTACTTGTAGCCTGAGGCTAACTCAAAATCCCTAAGGATAGCCTTTAGGGTTGCCACATTATTAAAGAAGTCCTCACATAAAAACAGTGTGTCATCTGCGAATTGGAGAATGCATATCTCAATCTCTTTTCTACCGAACTTAAGACCAAAGATGATATTAGCCTTTATAGCTTGCCTTACAATCCCGGCCAAACCTTCAGCTACTACTAGAAAGAGGAAAGGAGCTAATGGGTCTTCCTACCTCAACCCTCTTTTTGGTTTGAATTCCTTCGTCGAACTCCCATTTACAAGCACTGAGACATTGGCACTTTCCAAACAGCCTCGGATCCATATAATCCATTTACTGTGGAAGCCCAGCTTATGTAACATGTCATAGAGAAACTCCCATCTGATCGAGTCGTAGGCCTTTTAAAAATCCACCTTAGGGCACAAACCACTTTTCCCACCCCTTCTTAGATCCTCTACCACTTCATTAGCCATAAGCACACTGTCAAGAATCCCTCTATCCTTCAAGAATTCCATTGACACTCGTCAATAATCTTGGGCAGTACATTCTTTATCCTTCCAGCCAACACCTTGGAGATAATTTTGTATATGGCTCATACTAAGGAAATGGGTCTATACTGATCAAGGTGAACATGGTTCCTAACTTTAGGTACTAATGCTATGAATGACGCATTGCAACCCTTCGGTATACAGCCTGTTTAATGAAAAAGGCCCATCATTGCCACAAACTCATCCTTTAAGAACTCCCAGCTATTCTTTAGGAAGTTGAAATTGAACCCATCGGGTCCGGGACTTTTTAAACCTTCACATTGCCACACCGCATCCCTAATTTCTTTTTTAGTGAACCCATCTAGCAAACTCAAGTTATCATCCAGTGATAATGACTTGAACTCAACCGCATCCAACCTTACACCTAGATCTTTTGTCGCTTTAAATCTGCTATCAAACAACTTCTTCGCTTCTAGACGTAATGTACTAGGTTCCTCACACCACAAGCCCCCAACCTTAACACCCTTAACTTCCTTCCTATTTCTTCTCCATCTCAAGGAAGAGTGGAAGAATTTCGTGCAGGTGTCCCCATTCTTGAACCAGCTTACTCTGGCCTTTTGGCGAAAAAGAGATTCGAGCTTTTTATCAGTTTCCTTCAAGCAACTTACCAAATCAAGCCTTTTCAATCTCTCACTTTCCATTAAGACACCATTGCAATCTTGACGATCTAGATCTTCAATATCCTGCAAGATCCTCTTCTTAGTGGTTTCAACATTATATACGTTCTGGAAAACTTACTCAAAAAATTCTTTTCTATAAAATGTTTTCCAGAAATATATTTGTTGAATTTTGTAATGTATATTTAAAAAACTTCTGGAAAAGATAATTTGGAAGTTATTTAAAATAAGGATAAAATAATGTTTTAAAAATTGATGGATGCAGAAAGAATTTTGATAAGGTACGAGAAGAAACACCCTTTTCCTTTTTATTGAATAAAAAGTAAGAGAATATTATAATGAGATTGTTTTTTCTAATTTTTTTAAGTATTTATTAAAGAATATAATGAGTAATATCAAAAGTAGTTGTTATTTGCTGATTAAGAAAAAGTAGTTGTTATTTTTTAATGACAACTGAAAATAATTTATAGGAAAGAAATTTGAGAACACTTAATCAATTATATTTAAGAGTAATCGATTGTTTTGTTCTTTGTTTCTTTTAGAAACACAACACCAATACCTTAATGGATTAAATGGACATCTTGGGAATATTTTATTTATCAAATAATATATTAAGTGTGCATGTATGTTTTAAAATAACGATAAGATAATTAATTAGATATTTGATTTTTTATCAAAGATATTATTTGACTACTTAATTGCTTATGGATAATCAATTTTATTAAGTGATAATTGATAATATATCCTAAATTTTTTTTTTATCAGCAAAGAATTAAATAAATTAAAGGGGATACTTCAGGGGTATCTCAATCCTTATACAATCACCCACTTTCAATCTACTAGTTAGAGAAGAAACCACTCAAAGCTGTAAAACCTGTCTATAAAGTATCCAAACCTAAACTTTTATAATGAGCTGAGACCTCAAAGTGGAAAACAGCCCCATAACTCCACACCAACTTGCTGAATCAGCTATGTCTACACCTAACCCAAATGAACCAGCCAAGACCATTCACAACTGCTCCAAAATATAAATTCCTGCGTAAAGATCCCCAAACAAAAACCAGCAACAGTACTCATGACAACAAAAACCATCACTACACAAAAGATTGTAATGCCACACTTAAGAGCCAAACCATGCAGTGCCATAAGCCAAACCGTGCACACCTCTCACTCTCCACAGACATCTCCATTTTAGAATCTGCTTGAGTGGATAGCCTGTAGACCCAAATGGTGCAAGGGGTGGAGGCATGTTGTCTCCGGTCACAGTTATTTCATGCCGGTGTGGCTACTACAATATCAGCTCCACGGTTAGTGTCTCTGGGTTGAGGACCCTTCGGTGCTCCTCCAAACAAACATGCGCAAGAAGTTTCCAAACTTCACAGCCTCACCTTGTACTTGTGTTGCCAACTCTCTTGTTGGTGAAAGAACCAATGCAGTGGGACCCATTTTGGAGTTATTACCACAGCGCTTGAAGTGAATAAATGCAAGAATTAAATATCCCATGGTTTTTCCTGAACCTATTTTTGCAGTGGCAACTATATCTCTACTTTGAAGAGCAATGAGCCATGTTGAGTCTGCAGTGGCATCCACACAGAAACATGACAAACAGCCAGGCATTAGACCCTCCAGCACCAGTCCACCTCACTCCTGGCATGAACCACAATCCCTGCAGGTTGTAATAAATCCATTTCCGTAGCACATTTGCCAGAGAACCTATGCCAATGTATTGTTTCCCTGCATCCAACATTTCAACTACTCTGTCAAACCACACGAGCATCCAATGCTTCACATATTCATAATGTGGTCTTAAACACTCATTCCTTCGAATGTAAGCCTGCCCCAAAACCTGCATTCAGCCAGCTCTTCCCCTTCCCCTGATACCTTCACTGCAGAATAAATGTCTTCAACCTTACTCATTTGCAACTGGTGATGCACACCAGAGGGTTCATCACCCATTCAGCAAAAGAATAGTTGAAATGTTGTGCCTTATTTTTCAGCCATAACCACGATTTGAGTTGGACATTATGAAACACTTCTTCCGCATCAGCTACTCCTTGATTGAACACCACTAAGTTTCTATGCTCTCATAAGCACCGAACTATGATTGCCCACACTCCTTTCCAAACCTCATTTTGTATATTACTGCTCTGTATCAGGTGAAAACTCACAAAGTGGGCCATAATGTCATTATTTTGGACAAACAATAACCCAATCCATCTGAAGCACAAAGCCCATACATGTAGTGCAATATTACATTCCAAAAACAGATGCTGACATGATTCCTCCTTTGTCTGACACAACAGACACACTAGTGTGTTTAACACAACTCCTCTCCTGCCCAAAGACGCCCTAGTTGGCATTTTGCCCAACAAAACCCTCCATGTTGTGATTAACACGTTAGGGAACGCCTTAGCCTTCCATAAAAGCTAGAAGGCATCATAGTGTGGTCCTCTATCAAGTTTATCAAGGCACTCATAAGCATAACTCACATTATAACATCCAGATTCATCACATGTCCAAACCTGTATATACCTTTACATCCTTAATGATGATGGCTCTAGACAAGTGCATACCGAGCTCCTCTTCCATCGGGACTTCCCACTCAAATCTTGCACACCTCCACCTTAAACACCACCTCCAACTCGCGTCATCCCACATACCTACCTCCTCCACCTTCTGACCTTGGTTCAACGACACAGAATACAGTATAGGAAACAAAGTCTTTAAGTTAACATTTCCAATCCATACATCCTCCCAAAACCTTGCTTTATCACCACTTCCTACTTTCCACCCCACAGCTTCTTGAAACCACCCATCTCCATCGCCCTCCCCACAAACCTTCCCAAGGTCTTTCCACCACCAGGATTGTAGTCTCATAGGTGTATGGTTACCACCATGTTTCAGATCATACTTAGAGTCCAGGCATTCTTTCCATTTCCCTTTCTCACTCGAAATACAACGCCATCTCCACTTGGCTAGAAGTGCTACATTAAAATTTCGAATGTCTTTTATTCCTAGACCGCCTTCCTCCCTCGGTTTACATATGATTTTCCAGTTTACCCATGATATCGGTCTCTTCTCCTTGCCCCACCCCCATAGGAACCTCCTTTGGATACTAATGATACTTTTGCACACCGAGTTCGGTGCTTTGAAAAGAGACAGGTAGTAGAGCGGGAGAGCAGAGAACAGATTTTATTAAGCATATTCTTCCAGCCATAGACAAGAATCGCCCTTTCCATACACTAAGCCTCGATTTTAGCTTGTTCAGAACCGGCTCCCAAAACTTCATCTTCCTTGGATTTCCCCCCACTTCTAATCCCAGGTACGTAAACAGGGTTCCCATTTGTGCACAATTCAAAGTTTTTGCGTAGCACTCCAAATCTCTTTGGAGAACATTGATACCCGCTATCTTCGACTTGTGGAAATTGATCTTCAGGCCAAATGCCAGTTCAAAACCCCTAAGGATAGCCTTGAGAGTGACTACATTGGCAAAAGAATTCTCACAGAGAAACAAGGTGTCATCTGCAAACTGGAGAAGACTCAATTCAATCTCCTTTCTTCCGATCTTAAGGCCCCTGAATAATTCAGCCTTCACAGCTTGCCTTACTAGCCCTGCCATGCCTTCAGCAACCACTAGAAAGAGAAATGGAGCTAAAGGGTCACCCTGCGTTAGCCCCCTTGACGGTTTAAATTCTTCCGTGGGACTCCCATTTACGAGTACTGACACCGTGGCACTTTCCAAACACCCCTGAATCCACATAATCCACCTCTTATGAAACCCCAACTTTTGTAACATATCATAAAGGAACTCCCATCTTACTGAATCATACGCTTTTTCAAAGTCAACTTTTAAACATAGACCGCTCCTCCCACCCCTCTTTAGATCCTCCACCATTTCATTGGCCAGGAGTACACTATCAAGAATTCCTCTATTCTTTAAGAAAGCCGATTGGCTTTCATCAATAACAGTCGGTAGCACTTTCTTAATCCTTTCCGCCAGCACCTTTGCTATAATCTTATACACAGCACCCACCAGGGATATTGGCCTATACTGCTCAAGAGTGGACGGATCCCTTACTTTAGGAATCAAAGTTATGAATGAGGCGTTACAGCCCTTTGGTATCCAACCATTCTCATGAAAAAGACACACCGCTGCCACAATGTCTTCTTTAATGAAATCCCAACTCTCCTTAATGAAATTAAAATTGAACCCATCAGGACCTGGGCTCTTTGTGCCTTCGCACTGCCACACTGCATTCCTTATTTCTTCCTCAGTAAAACCAGCTATCAAACTCACATTGTCTTCCTCTGAGAGGGATTTAAACTCAACCCCATCTAATCGTACTCCAAAATCTTTTGTCGCTTTGAACCTCTGCTCAAAGATCTTCTTCGCTTCCAAACGGACTATACTAGGTTCCTCACACCATTGACCCCCTACCTCCACACCTATTACTTGATTTCTAAGACGTCTCCACCTCAAAGTCGAGTGGTAGAACTTAGTGCATGAATCCCCATACCTAAGCCAGTTTACTCTAGCTTTTTGGCACATAATAGAATCCAGCTTCTTATCAATATCCCTCAGACAACCAATCAACTCACACCTCTTGGCCCTATCACTTTCCGTAAGGTTACTGAGACAATCTTGGTTATCAAAATCCGCAATTGCCTGTAAAATCTCTCTCTTCTTAGAATGAATGTTACCAAAGACATCCATATTCCATGCTTTTAGATCTCCCTTCATCCGCTTCAACTTCTCTTTACACTTAACGAATTCACACCCCTGGACATTGTAAGAGGACCATTTTTCCTTCAGCATATCACTAAAACCTTTTTCCAACAACCAGGCATCGATTGTTCGAAAAGGCTTAGGCCCCCAATCTTTAGCCATAGATTTGACCACAATAGCACAATGGTCAGATACTTCCCTTCGTTGTACATACTGTTTGCACATAGGCCATTGATCCAACCACTCCTCCGTAACAAGCACCCTATCCAGTCTACTTTTCGCCGAGCCATTAGATTTGAACCATGTGAATTTTTTACCCACAATAGGTACATCAAGCAGCAAATTTGTATCAATGAACCTATTAAACCCGTCCATCTCACTTGTTTGGTCAACCCTAACCTTACTTCCTTTCTTTTCACCTCGGTTTCTAATGACATTAAAATCACCACACATACACCATACCATATCATGTGAAGACGCTTTAATATTAGACAACTCCTCCCATAGTATCCTCTTATCACTCAAATTACATGTAGCATAAACATTTACCACTACACATCTTATGTTGGTTTTTGAATAATTTCCAAACACAACAATGAACCCCTTCCCCATGATATGACTATCGTAACTGAAGGCCTCTTTATGCCACATTGACAGGATGCTACCACTTCCGTTATCACCTTCAAAATGTAACCACCCAATATTGTTATCCCCCCACAAGGAAAAGCAATTAGCATCAGAAAACTCCTTCGATTTAGTTTCTTGAATACAGACGAATTTTGCTCCTTCACTCCCTATGATACGTCTCAAATATCTTGTTTTGATATTCCCCTCCATACCTCTAATATTGAAATTCACAATAATCATTAATCACCTTTTTCGTCACCCTTCTTATCGCATTTCACCACATCTTCATCCCTTGCTTCCATTCTGACATATTCATTTATGACTTCATCTTCATCTCCTCGGCATGCTATCCCAAAACGCTTTCCAGAGTCCCACAGATTGGTAGGATCATCTGCAGCACGATAGGAACACCAGCAGGAGTTGCAAAAATTGATGTCCTTATCAGAAATTGAGTCCATAGATACACCATCCCCGCGAACCAAGGTTGCATTAGCCTTCCGAAGTCTCACACTAATCCTTGCTGACCGTCTCGGGTTGGATGACGAATCCCCTAACTCAGACAAAACTTTTTTCTTTCTCCTTCGTAAAGGTGAATTAGACATACTTCTCGCCTTTAGTCCCCCCTCTCCTAAAAGTTTTGTAGCGGATGCACGTAACCATGCCACTCCTACTGTTCCGTCATCTTCTTGAATTCCTTCCTCTTGCTCCACTCCTTCCCCTTCCTTCCGATTTTTCGGCGAACCATTCTCACGCATGTCTGCTCCCATTGAGCTGCCTCCATAGGAATGCTGACGTGAACAACGATATTCCCTTCTCATCGGGCCTCCTACAAGGTTTTCCCCATTTTTACTTGTATTACCGATGGCACCCCTACCACCGCTAGCCACTTCTATTGGCCATTTCGCAAACCCACTCTGTTCCGCTTCCACTTGGGCTGGGATACAATGGGCTTTCATCTCCCTTGCACAACCCAACCCCACATTGGCTTCTTCTAAGTTATTACCACATTCAATGTCCATCACTAGACTTGCCACCTCAGCTTGTGTAGGGGCGCTCTGTAGTACTGCGCCACAGACACCTTCAGAAAGGTAGAAGTCAACATCTTCAGACACCTTTTGCTCATTCCTTGCTACATTCGTTATAGCTGTGTGGCTTTTCCCCTGACATGTGATATTTTTCGCAGTGTAACCCCTAATAAGTAGTTTTGTCGTTAGCGGCTTTGTCGTTTGCGAACATTGTTCATCTTCTTCCTTTGCCTCCCGTCCTTCTTTCGCCCCATTTGACCAGTAGTCCTCCCCCTCCCACAGCCGGTACTCCTCCAAACCATTATTGGCTATAAAATCTGTTTCTTCTACATAGGTTTCCGAAGGGGAAACGTTGTCGGATGATTCTGAGGGAACACTTTTAATCTTATAACTATCTTCACTACACAGTGGTGCCTCCTCCTCAATAAAAATATTGCATAACTGTTTATTGATTTGCACACATTTCGCTAATCTCGCACTATCAACTTTCAAAATGCGAACTTGGAGTCGTGCATATGCCAACATCTCCCATGATTCAGTCGCCTTGTTAATGTATATAAGCGAAGCCGATGGAGTCACAATTCCGAAGCAGTCCCTATTCCAATAAGGCAGAGGTAGACCATAACATCTTACCCACACAAGTTTGTGACTCGATCCACTAGATACAGTCCAAGGCATTATGCTAGCAAAAACATTCACCATTTAGTTTAACAATCTCCTCCATACTCTCCCCTTCTCTCGGAGTAAGCATTATAAGGTTGTCCCCCATGGCCCTCAATCTGAGCATACCCATTCCCCCTTTCACTATTTCCTCCCCCAGTCTGTCAAGATCCATAGCGTCTCTAAGCTTCCCAATAACACTTCTTTCCTTCCACAGAAAAACAGAGAAATGGGTTGTGATGCTCGGGCCCTTCCATTGTTCCGAGTGTTCTCCCATAACAGCTTCAGCGTAGGACCTTCGCCCCTTCTTCTCCACCCAAATCTCCTGACTACTCTGTTTTCCGCTAAGCTCAGCTACGATCTGATATCGCTTCCTATGTTCCGTTTGTTTCTCTGCGTTAGTAACCCTTGAGACCTTCGTGTCCAATCTGCGTGATTCGGAATGAGTTCTCTTATATTTTGGAATGTTAACATAGAGCTTCCTACTCCCTATGTACACCTGATCCAACTCTTTCTTCAACCGCCCTGCATTTCTAACGCCGAAGAAACTCACGAACCCAAACCTCCTTTGTTGAGTCTTCGTGAGATAAAAACCTCTTTCACTCTGGCCCATTTCTGGAAGATCTTCAGCATATCGATTTCTCCAAACCCGCTTGGGAAATTCGAGAAGAAGAAAGTTGTGTAATCTTGTGCAATATCGTTTCCTCCATGGTAGTTCAGGCGTCCTCTATCCGTACGTCCTCTCATATAATCCGTGCGTCCTCTCATACCAATTTTCTGCAGTTTTGTGTCCTCTCATTTTTTAAAATCCTTTACTAAAATCAAGACTTTAAAACAAACAAATATGTTTCTTATTCTAGGAAAAATACATGATTCATACCCTTTCATACATAAACCTATAATACAATTATTGAACCATTAATATATATTTTTTTTAAATTTATTTTTACTTAGCTTAGCATTTTATTTATTATTATTATATTTCTTTATCAAATCAAAAATATTCACAAGACCTCCAAATAAAATTGTTTAACCCCAAAATTTAAACATTCTCAAATTTTTAGGAACATACTATGTGGGTTTCAGATTTTATAGGTAACCTCCATACCTAAACTTAAGGATAAAGTTGCTTTGAGACCCTTTATAGTAAAAATAACATCTTCTTCACAACTCTTTATATATATTCAAGTTAAAAAAATTAAGTAAATATAATTAAAATATTAATTTATTAAGATGTTAATTGAATGTTTTAGTGTCTTAAACCTGAACACCCACCTCAATATGCAGTGTATCTATCCTAGTTGTGTTGTGTAGTGTTGCCTACTTCAATTTTCATGGAGTGTCTAATAGTGATAACTATCAGGAAACTCTGCAGTCAAAGCTATCTCTTTACTTCTGAAGAAAGGTGTACCAGAATCTAATATCATATTTCTAAACTTAGTAGCAGTAAGTCACTCTGGTTTTTTACTTCCTTGTCTTTACCCTTTTGTTCATGCATTTTCCTTGCATTGTTATTAACAAAATTGCATCATGCAGGCACCACAAGGAATAAATGCAGTCTGTGAGAGATTTCCACTGTTAAAACTTGTGACATCAGAGATTGATGATTCACTGAATGAGAATTCTCATGTGATCCCTGGCTTAGGGGAGTTTGCTGATCGTTACTTTGCCACTGATGATTAGCACAACAAGCAAATCCAAGATCCTTTCAATTTCATAATGTAGCTATCACTTGATAGAATCTATATGCATGAACATCTAGAACTATGAATAAAACTAAGAAAATATAACTTGCTCATACATTTTAAAACATGAACACAAAATGTTATATTTTAGTACTAATTAATGAAATTGATAAACTTCTTTTGTATCAATGGCAAATTGTATTCAGAGTTGTATAAGGTCATGGAAGTAAGTTCTATAAAATGGTAAAATTATATAGCCCAACACTTCTAAGTTAATTAATATAAAGAGGCCACTAATACTACACTTTTCTATTCTTGATGGAATACTTATGTCTTATTTATAATTACTATTAGTTGTATAAAGAATGAATGAGATTAGCAGTATTTAAGAAAGAAAAACCTTAAATCCATTCTTATAAGGTATTAGAGTAAAAGTAGTGTCTTAGTCTCAGTATATGAAATGTCAGTGTAACATGCATTTTAACCATAGTTTGAGTCATTATCGTAAAAATGACATAGTGCATAATTTTGTAAAGGTATATAATTTTTTTAAAATCCTCACTAAAATTCAAACAATTTAAAAACAATGACAATTTTTTTAAGACCTGTCATCATTGCCTTTTTTTTTCTACATCAAAATATTGAAATTTGTGCGTGCTTATAATTTATATCTTTGTTTTCATTTCTTTTTGTCTCCTATCACTGGAATTTTGAAGCTTGTTACTATCTTCATCCATCAATTGTCGTGTCCTCCCTTCGTCACTATTTGCATTGCCTCTACTCATGTTTCATGTCATAATCCTTGATCTAGCCCCTGCCAAAACACTTGCAACCCTCGTTGTGTCTGTTGTATTACCTACTACCACTTTCGTTGTCACCACGCTTTGTTCATATGATTAGTTGCCTCTATTGTCTGTGTTTCATGATGACGATTTTACATCAGCATGCCATTATTAAAAGAAGTTACCACGATGGTTGGATCTAAAATTATCATTGTAACCTCTTTTAACAATAACAAGTCTAACCATCATTGAATGATATAACTTTTAATAAAACTCTCTTTTAATTGTTGTTAAAAATCACACTCTTATGGTGTGTTTGGATTAGGGAGGGGATGTGTGAGAATTAGAGGGAGTGGATTTTGAGTGATTTGAAATGAACATGTGAATAAAGTGATGTTGTTTGGATTAAGGTATGTAGAGTGAATTTGTGAGGAGAGTTTATTGAAGTTTGTGATTAATATGATGGTTGTGAAGGAATTTTTAATTTTTTTAAAAGGTTTAAAATGTAAGTTTACAAATTTACCCTTCTCTTTAGAAATATTTAAATAAAGGGTTAGCATTAGTTTTATGGTTAGGGTTAGGGTTTGGGTCACTGTTAAAGGGTATGGATAGGGTTATGGGCTTGGTTAGGGTTAAGGTTACTTTTTAGGTAAGAGATATGGTTATGGTTAGAGCCAATGTTTAGGCTAGATATTAAGATTAGAGTTAGGGTTAGCTTTTGGAATTGAACTACATTTAGCTTAAGCATCAGGGTTTGGTGTTACACTCAACTTTCATATTTTAAATATAAATATAAATGAACAATATATTTATTAAAACCAATTCTATAACACAAATCAATTAAATACACAATCACATTGTTAAACACATATATTAACTTACACAAAATCAAAATTTCCAATTCATTGAACACCAATTTTGACATGCATACCACTGAAATAAAATAAAAAAATTCTGCATCATCATTTTTTACATGCTTAACTCATAGATAATTTATCATGAAAACACAATTGGAAACAAAAGAGCACGAAGATAATCGATTAAGGTTCTGTGATAATCGATTAAGGTTCTGTGATAATCGATTATCTCTTTTTTTCAGCCATAATCGATTATGTCTTATGATGTTTACAATGGATAATCGATTATGCTTTATTTTTCAGCCATAATCGATTATGTGTGATGATGTTTCAAGGAATAATTGATTATGTAAAAAAAACGTAGTATTGATTATCTTAAACAAGTAATCGAGTTTTCTCTGCAAAAAACACTATGACCATGCAACCATGCAAAGATCAAAGTTGGGCAAGCGAAAATGCACAACTGCCTACATGGCTTTCAACTACTTTCTCTACATGTGAGGGAGGGAGTGATTTCAGTGTCTCAGCACCTTTTCTTGCCTCTTTTTCCACGTAGATTAGTTGATCCAACCTCAATGCACTCTTACTTTTCTGTTTTGGCACACACTAGTACAAAAAATATCCCAACGACGACCAACGACATTTGACACAAAATCATCGTGAAAAAAAGGTGGTGACAATTTTCAAATTAAATGAACCTTATGCCATCAACGACGGTTTGTAAAAGAACCATTCTAAAAAAGTCAAAAAAGTATGAAACCACGACGATGACTAAGAACCGTCGTTAAAAATATTTTTGTAATTAATTGAATATTTTTAACGACAGGTATGACGTCAATCATCATTAGAAGATACCACAACGATTAGACTCATAAGCACTAAAGTATGTTAGAACAACATTACAAAGTATTTTGTAACCATGTATAACACTTTATGTTAGATGACTGATTAGAACGACATTAAATTGATTGTTGAACTTTTTGAAATACAATTTGTAGTTTAAGTTATGATGTTTTGTTGAGTTTTTTATATTTAAGTTATGATATTTTACAACACATGGATTTTTTTTTACATATTCAAAATCTGAAAATAACAATATATAACCATAATTTAAAAAAATTTAAAAAACGACAACAATTCAACAAAAATATTCAATATAAACTTAAATTAATGAGAAACAATGCATTAACCATCCTTAAAATCACTAGAAAAAAATAACCTTCTTTTAACGACAATTGACAATTTGAACTGTCGTTAAAAATAGCGTAAAGGGATTTTGTTCTTAATTTTGTTTTTTCACAACAACTTTGTATAATAACCATTGTTAACTCATCATTTATCGACGATAATAATGATCGACATTAAAATCGACTTACTTTTACCAGAATAAAATCATCTTTAAATATTATTTTTAAGTGTCATTAAAATTTATATATGCAATAGTCACAACGTTTCATTAAAAGCAAACACATGGCACAAGGTTAGTGTCAAATCTTCCCTATATTGTTCCTAACCCAACTTTAAAACAAGCTAATAACATTTAATATTTGATTTGTTTTAACCATAAATCTACCCTGGAATAGTTAGAAAAGAATTGTAATGAATCCGTAAAAAGAAATGTAAAAATTAAGAAAATTTCAGTTCACAATAAGAAATATTATTTAATTTTTTCTTAGAAAATAACATAAATTATTTATAATTTTATTTTCCATTCTATATTTTTATTAAAAAATTATTATGTATTTTTGAAACATAAATCTTAATATTATTATATACTAGATTTAATTTTTTTTATGTATACTTTGATTGTTAAAGTTATAAAAAAAAAGTATGTGTTATTTTTAACATTTATGATTATTAATTTATAATGGTGTATGTTTTAATATTAATTTGATAGTATATAATATAACTAAAAAAAATCATTAAATAACAACAAAATTTAGAAAAAAAATAATTAGTCATTATATTAACTAAATTATATACTATTTTAGAGACTTAAAAAATTAATGGTATCTAAAATGGTTTATATTATTAATAAAACCTTCTAAAATAGTTTCTAAATTGATATATCTAAATTAGGTACCACGGGTTTAGCTACTAATATTTTAGATTCTAAATTAGTTTCTAAAAGACTAATAGAGACTAGTTTAGAATATAAGTAATTAGTAGATAAAATCTTAGTAGGTAATGGTTAGATACCAATTTAGAGACTACTTTATAAATTTTTATTAATAATAAAAACTACTTTAGATACCAATATTTTTTTTAGTTTATAAAATAGTCTCTAATTCAATCAATATAGTAACTAATTACTTATTTTGGTATCTAAAATTAATTTTTATTTTACATTGTAGTGGAAGTTGATTATTGCATAATTATTTTAAACTTTTGACATTTTTTTATTCTGAAACTCAATTTAAAAGTAAAAGATATTGTCAATCCCTTATATTAAATTTATCTCGCTCCTTCAAATATAAAATTAATCTTTTTAGTTTTTAAATTTTGAAAGTTTATTTTAAACTGTCTGTAAATATTATTAAAATAATAATAAACTATTAATATAATATTTTCCAATAAAAATACAATATATAAATAAAATGAAATTATTAATTATATATATAAGTAAAATTGAGGAAAAAAAAGACTAAAACCAATAATTTTTAAATTAATTTAAATAAATGATAAATTTTAAATTTGTGGGACAGAAACGTAATAATATAAAATAATGTTATCTTTATTTAAATTGAAGAGCGAAAGCAAGAAGGTAAAAGAAGAATAAAAAAAATGAAAAGTTGAATTATTTAGATTAAAGAAAATAGACAGAAAGAGAAATGTTTCTCATAATATTTGTTGAGTCTTGAATAAGTAAAAATAGTTATAATAATGTTTTGAAGAGATTTGTGGTTGGGTGAGAGAGTAAGTGATTATAGGAAGTACTATAATGAATAACGCACCGCAGTCTCAGCTACAAAACTTAATTTTGTTTGACTCAATTAGTCATCAACTTCAAAGGCTGTCTTTAAATCTGTCACAAATATTTCATATTAGACCATTCTAACTTTCCACCAAACTATTAAAGTGGTTGTTATATAAAACCATACTTCATAATGCTAACCATATGGAAATTTATTGATTTTATATTCTAATTTAGTATTAAGTTTATTAATATACTTTTAAATTAATTATCTTCTCTTTTTATGGATATTGTCATGATTCGAACAGAGAGAAATATTTTTTTCAACATTTGTCATGAGATTAATTAAAATAATCTGTTACTAGTCTTCTTATCTTGCTTCTTTTTGAAATAAATATTACTTGACTAATATTAAATATAATCACTAGATAATCATTTATTTAATTATTTATGAAAATGACAAACTCTTATTATTATGAAAGCGTCATGTTAAAAAATCATTTCTCATCCTATAACATTTACAAAAGATGTATTTCTTTTTCTTTTCAAATATTAGTTAAGTGCTATTCAATATTTGAATGATATTGACTCTGTTCCTATTTTCTATTCATCTATTCCATAACCTTCTTATGATAATATAATAATATGAATATATAAATCATTAAGACAATTATATATATATATATATATATATATTTATTGATATATTATTAATATTACATTACAATAATAAATGACTTCAATGTTGGTAAAAAATGAGACAAATAAAAATAAGTTTACGCTAAAATTTGATTAGCGTACGCCTTAACAAGCTAAAAAGTTCACGGTTCAAGTGTGGAAGCTGTGGAATCTTAGATTTATGAAGGAGACACTATTAATATCAACCTAACAGATAATTAAATAAAATATGAAAAAACATTTAACATTGTAAAAGTAAACACTTTAAATAAATAAAATATTTTAATTAAAAAGGTTGCATTAGTCTTGCCAATGCTATAAACAAACTTTAACAAAGAAAGTCGGTCAGGCCAACGTTAAGTAGAAGAAGAAGAAATGGTTAGCAAACGTTCAGGTTGATGAATAAAAACATATTGTTTTCAGTTTTGAAGCACTTTCAATCAATTTGTAAATTTGAAACATGTCTATATAAATTATAATTCCTCACCCAAAGTCATTTCAAACCCAATGTCAATGGTAATTGTAATTCTAAATCTAAATCCAATAATTTTAATTGTAATTCCATATCCAACTCATACAATATGAGTTTTTAATTTCAAATTCAATTATAACAGGAACCAATCAATTGGATTCCAAATAAAAATGTTGTTACAGTTTCAATATAGAGGTTCTAAAATTGAGTTTGAAATGAAATTCCAATTGCATTATGAGAATTATATAACCTTGATGACTTTAAATTTGAAATGAAAATTGAATTTTAGTAATGGAGGTGTTTGTGTAGTTTATAATTTCAATTCTAAAAAAACACATTTTAAAGAGGTGATAGTCAAGTAATAGTGAAGTAAAATGTACCGTATACATAGCATGAAAAATTCACAAAGTAAGATTGTTTAAGAAAAATAAGTTCAATTGGGAATCAAGAATGTTTGATTACTTAAAGTAGGACTAAAGACTATTTGAAACTAAAGATAAACCAATTACAGGATTAAGAAAAAAAGTGTCCCATTTCAAGTAATAATCAAAGTGAAGGGTCAATTAAAAAGTACTTGTGAAAGACAATGAAAATGATTAATTAGAATAAATACAACACTTACATGAAAACAAATATGAAATAATAAAACTTAAATTGTGAGTGAACTTCAAGTAAGGGACTAGTATTAAAGTCTTTAGCATAGTGGGGTGAACTTGAATCTTACTTATTGAAGTTTCGTTAAGTTTTCGTTCCATCATCATATAGCTAATTATTGTTGCATCAACTTGAATGTGTCTTTCAACTATGTAGTCCTTTGATTTGCTAGGTTAGCTCTTTCAATTGTTCCATTAGATCTTTGAGTTGCTGCATTATTTCATTTGTTGCATTAGTTGTTTCAAATGCTTCTAGATTTTATTGTCGAAGTCATTCATTCTAAGCTAACTAATCATGTGATCAATGGTAAAAACTAATAAGGAGGGTTGAGTGAGGGATGAAAATCCATGGCAGATGCTAGTAGCCAAGTCCGCAGTGCCAAAAAATCCACCTCTACTCATGCCTTCAACAACATATTTCCAACACTGAAGCTTTGTTGCTACATTTATCTAGTGGACATAAAAAATTGATCCTTCAGAACTATTTGATTAACTGACCCTCAACCACTCATGGTAAGTTTCCTAGACGATTATTTGGAGTAGTAAATGTTAGGAATTTATGTTAAAAATGTAAATGATGTAAAACAATTTAAAGCAATAACTTACATAGGTCTCACTGGAATGACAATTTACCCAACCACCACTCTTCTTCATGTGAGTGACCAGAAATAATTCATTAAGTTTAATGGGACGTCCATATTTGCGTTCCTGATAAAAGTTGTACAATTACAAACAATATATCTTGCACAATTGAATTAAATTGCATGTAACAAACTGAACATAAGTAATAACATTAGAATTATTTTTACTAGGCCCATGCAATGTCAAAGTGAGATTTGGGACCAATTGAGTGCAGTACTCTACCCCAAGCTGAATGATGGGAAAAAATGCACGCGGAAGCAACACACACAATCACGAATCAACTGCAAAAAAATAAACGACACAAGATTTAACGTGTTTCGGTCGCCAACTGCAACCTACATCCACACGGGCAACTATTAGGTTTTCATTCTATCCTGTTGCACACCAATTACAAGTACAATAATCTCTTTAAATAGAGATTATAAAAGGGACACAATGATTAAGTCCACTCACTAAACATGGTGCCTAGTAAGCCCAACCCAATTGGTCCTGACTTCATACCCAACAATCTCCCACTTGAATCACGGAACAATGTTCACCTGCCTTCAACTGTGTACATGTACTTCTGTAATCTGTCGATAGAACTCAACGTTCCACCTCTAGTTGCCACCAGCCTTCTTAATCATTTTGAAGACTTCGTTAAAACTCCCCAGAGTTTCAATACGTCAGTCACTGACCCGTTCTTTGTTCCTACCTTACAGTAACTGCCGGATCCTGGAACAACGTGAGAACAAACACTCTCCATATTCAACAAGAAATTTTCTGGAGAAGTTTCAACTGCTGGAATACTGGTTCTCCTAACCCACTGTCGTCTAGGAACATCAGCTGAAGCACAACCCGTGCTCCCATTGCCACAAGTACCTCTGACTAGTCTACCTGAACCTTTCCGTGCTCGTTCATCCTGAATCTGACCTATGGCTCTGGGTTTCTCTCTTGTAAAGACAACCCTCTTCTGCCCACGAGATTCTGTGAACCGGACTTTGTTTATCTTCTGAACTGGGATAGTCACTCCCTCAGACACGGTAATCCGACCATACACAACGAACCTCTCTTTCTTCCGCAGGCCATGACAAGATTTCCCTTGACGACCTTCCACTGCCGATTTCTGAACTTCACTTCATGTCCCTGTTCGTCAAACTGCCTAACATAAATCAAACTTTTCCTCAAGCTTGGAACAACTTTGACATCCTTCAAAGTTCAGAAACCAACTGGTGTCTTCAACACTATGTCACCCATGCCCGTAACATCAAGAGTTCTGTTGTCCGCTAGTCTTACCTTTCCAAAATCTCCAGTAACTAGATTCTGCAATGCTTCAGAATCCATGACCCAAGAATCCACACTGCTATCCGCGCAACAGACTAAAAGGTCCTCGTCCACGAAGTCTTCTGCAATGTTGACTTATTTATCATTTGGGCATTGATTCCTGAAAGGTCCCACCTCCTTGCTATTCCAACATGTTACACTTGAGCAATTCCAAGTCTTTGACTGACTCCTTCTTTTGTTCTTTCTCCCACTATCTCTGATATTTTTCTTACCTCTGATGACATATAGCGATTCACTAGATAATTCCCCAGAACTCCTTCTTCGGACATCCTCGCCAAGAATGTGATCACAAATCTTCTCAAAAGTGAATCCATTTGATCCCGCTGAACTAGTAACTGTTGTAACTGTTCCGGACCAACTGTCAGACAAAGACAATAGTAGTAGTAAAGCTTGAACTTCATCATCGAACTTAATGCCCACTGACGTAAGTCTGGCTAAGATCATATTGATGTGCTCAGTAACTGAACTTGCAAATCCTCAATTTGCATTTTCCACCAACTGAAATTTGTACCATCGAATTTTCAATTTGGAACTTCCCTTCTTCTGCCATCTCAAGTGACTAGACGAGATACTCGGTACAACTAATTTCAGTCTTGGCAATCTTTCATTTTTTAAATCAAGAACACAAAAATTGCACCACCCAAAATCACTCACCAACAGGCCTAGTCGCAGTCCCCAATGCACTGGTGCTCCGCCGCACTGGGCCGTAGCTGCCAGGACGCGCACCACCACCGTCGCTGGTCACCGTTGTCGCACTGCACTTCGTGCTGTCTCAGACCAGCACACCTGCAGAACGCACATGCAACCCTAACTTTGGGATGTCGTTGCCGCCCCTGCAAAACCCTAGCTTTGGGACGTTGTTGCCGCTTCTGCGAAACCCTACCTTTGGGATGCTACTGCAGCCGCAATTTTCACGTCTCATCGATTAATTTCTGCTGATCGGATCTCTGGTGTGTAAACGAACCAAGGCTCTGATACCACTTGATGGGAAAAAACACACGCAGAAGCAACACACATAATCACGAATCAACTGCAGAAAAATAAACGACAAGATTTAACGTGGTTCGGTCGCCAACGACAACCTACATCCACACAGGCAACTATTAGGTTTTCATTCTATCCTGTTGCACACTAATTACAAGTACAACGATCTTTTTAAATAGAGATTATAAAAGGGACACAATGATTAAGCCCACTCACTAAACATGGTACCTAGTCAGCCCAATCCAATTGGTCCTGGCTTCATACCCAACAATGAAGACCTGTTCATTTTGTTTTGGGGTGATTTTTACTTGAACTTTTCGATATCCCAATAGTTCAAAAGTTCACCCACTACACCAGTTTTGACTTTAGACAACACTTCCAAGAGTGATAAGTTGGAAACGTCCAACACCAGCGAGACAAGCGATGCAACGGGGTTCTTGCTAGGATGAAGGTACAGATAACTGCTCACCGGATCGGCTTGAGACGATGAATCGAGGCGTTCTTCCGCCATTACAGCAAAGAAGAACCAAAGAAAGGTTTCAAGAAAAAAACAAGAACTGTAAAGCAAGAAAGGAGAAGAGAAAAGGGATTTAGTGTGCGTAGAAGAGATCTTCAGTTGAAGAGTTCTAATACCATAATACGATCAACCGACATCGTGGCAAGAACCCTAGGTAGCGTTTGTAAAGGTACGAGGAAAACAATCACCCAAAAAACCAATCGGCAGATAAGAAAACCCTAAACAGGATGAAAAGGGAATAGAACAGAGAAAAATGGATAAGAGCGTGTATCAACTGAATTCATAAAGTGTATATGTTGTGTGTTACAAACAGAAAAATAGAGGAGTATTTGTAGAGAAAAGTGTAACAGAAATAACAGGGAGCCTAAACCAGAAAAACAAAAAAGTAAGGCCCAATTTTGCTACCCAATGTAAATTATACATAGATTTTATCACATTACACAAACCCACAAAAAGAACTAACCATGCACAGAAAAATTAAGAACAAAATGGTATTTTACTTCATGTTTAGGTGTAGTTTTCCATCTATCTTCGTTTGGACCTTCAAAACACCATATCCCCCAAATCAACTCTTCAATATCCCTTACACATTTGCATATGTCTTCGCCAACTGTGTTTCCGTTGAAAGAAACACAACATTAATATTTAGACTTTATATATTATTTTTCTTTCTAGATATAGGTTGGGACAACCTATTCATAATCGACATTTGTGCTTTTTCTAGCAACTTTTTTTGTTACCGTATATATAGGATTAGTAAACCAATATAAGAAAGGCTCAATCTGAATGAGATATATCCATCAACCATCATAAAAGTAAAAAAAAATACTCATTTCAAAAGATAATGGCATTTCTTAACTAGAAACCAAACATGTATGATTACATTTATTTTAAATACCCATTGAAAAAAAACAAAAACAAAAATTGTTATCATCACATCATATTTATTGTTTGAATAAGAAGTCTCCATTGATTAATAATATTCCTCACATGATACCTAAGACTACAACTACTTAGTTTTAGTTTCTCCATTTGAGTATCACAAGACAAAGTCTTCAGTAAAATTAATGATTAGAAAAAGTTATAGATTACCAAACAATAACGTGTAGGTAGCACCTTCCGTTTTCTGCTTGCACTTCAACGAATCAAACCTATCGCATTTATGTTTATGATCACAATGCCAACAATTTCGGAAGCAGAAGAAGAAACATCATTCAACTTTGATTAAAGAGCACCATAAATCAACCTCCAAAGCCAGTAAGATCTGTTCAATCAAAGGAGAAAGGTTTGTTATATAAAGCATGGAGTTCCTCATAATTCTCCATCCATAACCCAGAACTTCTTCTTCATTCAGTTAACTCACTCCAACAGGATCCTTTCAATATGACATCCTATTCAAATTTTGCTCTTTTGGCCATTCTTAGTTGTGTTATAGTAATTGGAAGCATTGTGTGTGGTGCTGAAGCAAGGGCAAGGGCATTCTTTGTGTTTGGAGATTCACTTGTTGATAATGGAAACAACAATTACTTGGCTACCACTGCACGTGCTGATGCCCCTCCTTATGGCATTGATTATGCTCCAACTCATAGACCAACTGGTCGTTTCTCCAATGGCTACAACATTCCTGATCTTATCAGTTCAGTTTACATATCTCTCTCTTCCCACATTCATCATTTTAAGTTTCATTTATATATATCTAAGTATGTGGTGTGTGTTGACCAGGTCAGAAAATTGGTGCTGAGTCTACATTGCCTTACTTGAGTCCAGAATTAACAGGAAATAAGCTCCTAGTTGGTGCCAATTTCGCTTCAGCTGGAATTGGAATCCTTAATGACACTGGAATTCAGTTTGTAAGTTCATTTCTTCCCACCTAATTGCTTCCCATGCACTTTTAAATTGGTGTTTTAAGTTTAAAAAAGTTGATGGCATGAAACATTTTGCAGGTGAACGTGATCAGAATGTATAGACAGCTAGAATATTTTCAGGAGTACCAGAACCGAGTGAGTGCTTTAATTGGAGCTTCACAGGCAAAGAGTTTAGTGAATGAATCACTAGTTCTGATTACAGCAGGTGGCAATGATTTTGTAAACAACTACTTCCTGGTGCCCAATTCAGCAAGGTCTCGCCAATATCCACTGCCTCAATATGTGAAGTATCTCATCTCTGAGTACCAAAAGCTTTTGCAGGTAACAACAACCTATTCAATGAACAAAAGGGTTATCACATAATGTCTTTTCATCACTGTTTCTCTCATATAGTCATGTATAAATGCTGCAGAGGCTATATGATCTTGGACCTCGGAGAATTCTCGTGACAGGCACAGGACCTTTGGGTTGTGTTCCTTCAGAATTGGCCCAACGTGGCAGAAATGGACAATGTGCTCCTGAACTACAACGAGCTGCAGAATTGTTTAACCCACAACTGGAACAAATGTTACTACAACTCAACAGAAAACTTGGAAAGGACGTTTTTATTGCTGCAAACACAGGAAAAATGCATAACAACTTCGTTTCTAACCCCCAACAGTTTGGTAATACATCACTCACCTCAACTATTTTTCTAATTACTTGGCATGATTTGTTTAAATAATGAAGCAATAGAGTAAGATTTGTGGTGTTAATTTGTGTAGGATTTGTTACGGCAAAAGTAGCTTGTTGTGGACAAGGACCTTACAATGGTCTTGGATTGTGCACACCACTCTCCAACCTGTGCTCTAACAGAGGAGAGTATGCATTTTGGGATGCATTCCATCCATCAGAAAAGGCCAACAGACTTATTGCGGAAGAAATCATGTCAGGTTCTAAAGCCTACATGAACCCTATGAACCTTAGCACCATCCTAGATTTGGATGCTATTACTACATGAAGACAAAACCAAGTCTATGCACTTTTGCTACTTTCATGATGCTTTTCGTTTATTACTATAAAATCGTGATTTAGTTTCATATTCCTCAATATCTAATTGGGGAGTTACAATTAGAGGAAGGAAGAAACTTCCCTTCTTCATAAAATTACAATGGAGAATTTGTCTAAATTGTTGGAACTAGTCAATATTGAAAAAAAAATGTTATTTTTACGCTTTGATTTTTTATATCTATATTTTTATAGCTATATTTTTTTTTTATAAATACTAAAAACTGAAAGGAAAAAACTCACTCCTAGCCTTTAATTTTTTTTTTCTTCGAAAAGAGGTGAAAAGATCTAATTCACATCAACAAATAATAATCACAATAGACGTATGTTTGAAAGAGCCAATTCACACCTTGACATTGATTGATAAAACAAGAACTAATATTTAGCAAGAAATAATAATGGTTTATAACGACAACAAAAAAATTTAACAACTTAAAATAAATAAAAAATCCTATTAATATATCGATAAAAAAAATTTAATCGACATTTGAAAAGTAATAATTTCAACAATGTCTTTGTATTAGTCAAGCCGATGACACCCTAATCAAAATCGAATGAGAAACAACCAAGATCAAAAACATAAATTTGAGAATATGAAGAATTTTAAATTCTTAATTTTGACGTGGAAATTGAATCTAAGCTATCCAATTACTCTAATGAAATTTTGGAATTGTAGGTTATATTATATCAAAAAAATTGCAAAAGTCTTTTCAATAATCAAGAAAGCATTAACCACTAGACCAAACAAATTCTTTGATCATATTATATTTTTATTATACTTATTATTATTAATATAATTTATACATATTAATATAATTAATAATAATAATAATAAAATAAATTATATTCATATTATTAATATTTATTAATATTATTAGTATTAATATTATATTCATATTATTAATATTAATATTGTTAATATTTTAATATTGTTAATATTATTAATAATAATAAGTATAATAAAAATCATAATAAAATTAAAGAATTTGTTTGGTGTAGTGGTTAAATTTTCTTTGATTACTGAAGGAACCTGAACCTATTGCTATCTCAGGATGAAGGGAGTTGGCTTTATTGCACATGGCAATGCTCTTTAAAAAGTTTAGAAGATCATAAGCTGGAGCTGGGAAGACTCAACGATGTGGATGAAAAAGGAAAAAAAAGAAAAATATTGCCTTGAAGGTTGATTCAGAGAAGACGAATACAAATTCAAATAATAAAAATTCGATACTTGTTAAAACAATTTCAAAGTTCTTGAGAAACAAGAATATAAATAAGGGTCGACAACTGAATAGGTTGAGTAAGAAGAGTGGTCAACCTTCAACATCATTTGTTATTACTATGGTACCTGAATGTCCTTGGTTAGAAAATAACTTTGTTGATAACATTAAGAACATGAAAGGTTTTAGAAAGAAGAAAGACTGTGTAGCTTGAGAGGATAATGCCTTCACTTTAACAAGTGTGTGAAGTAGTAGTGAGCAGAAAGCAAACCTTTGTTTGCTAGTTGACCAAAATTATAATGCTGAAAGGGTAATTGGTTCTAATTTTTCTAAGCATTCAAACTATGATTAACTTGTTGATGCATGAGGAAGCAAGAAATTAACTTTTTAAACAATAGAAAAAAGGTGAGAATAAGCGGTTAGAAAATAGAGGAAATAATTAGAAGAGGAAAATTCTAATTTCAAAATTGATTTAGAAAATTTGGAAATGAAATACAACAACTCCTCTTTCAACTTTGATACTCATTTGAAAGTTAAATTTTCTAAATATGAATCTTCCAAAAAAATTAGAGAAATAAGTAAAATTTGTTAAAAGAGAAGTAGCAAGACTAACAATTGGAAAATACAACCTGAATGTCATTCTTAATTCTTTAAGAGATGAGATGACAGATCTAGACTTGGATTTTTCATAATATTTTTCTCTGTTATGAAAAATGGACATATTGTTAACAAGTATTATTTCAATAATGTTGGAGTTCCTAAAGAAAAATTTGCTTAGTTTCCTAAAGGAAAAAGATGTGTGACTAAAATGAGAGGACATGCAGAAAATGTAAAAAATGACGGTCATTTTAGCATTAAAACATCGGTTCTCGGACTGTTGTGTTTCAGCATGTAGTCTATTCTCTTCAAGTAAAGACGACGATTATTTGACCGCCATGTTAAATTCACTCTAAAACGACGAATATGGTAAAAGTCGTCGTTTTATACCTTCTCATAAGTTGTATATATAATACATGCAAGAGTTATAAAACGACAGTTATTGTAAAAGTCTTTGTTTTATACCTTCCTTAAACCTAGCACAAATTGTTAGAATTGTAGGTCTTAAACAAGAGGGGGGTTAATTGCTTTAAAAGATTTCTTAAACTTTGAAGGTATAGAGAAAGCCAATGAAGAATCAAAGAGAAAAGAATCAAGTTAGCGAAGAAACAAATTTTTTTTATTCTTTCCATAAATTTAACTGGTTATTTATGCGATTCAACTGGTTGTTTCTATTAGCAGTTAATAAAAACAACCCAAAACAGATTTAAATGAGATTAAGGATAGAAAGAATGACACAGCAAATTTATACTGGTTCACTCTTATACCAAGAGCTACATCTAGTCCCCAGAAACTGCTAGTTATTCCACTAAGCAATCAACAACCTTGATTACAAACCACACACCAAAGAGGTGATCTTGAACCCTTCAAGAACATACACCTCCTTTGACAAACAACACACTACAAATCACAGAACACCCTCTGGATCTACACACAACACGTTTACAGAATTACAGTATTCAAGAGAGAGAAAGGATTGATGACACCTGATACATATTGAATTCAAAAGTTACAAAGCAATCATATTCCGCTCTTAGACAAATCAATCGAAAGTTTGAAGTAGATCTTGGAGAAAACTTATTTGAAAGATTTTAATCTGATATCTAACAACCAGGAGCGTAAAACTAATTATTATAAACTCCAAAAGACTGTTAAAAACATTTAATGAACGAGGCAAATCAGTTTTGAATCAATTAAAATTGAGTTACAAAACAAATTTTGTTAAGGATTTAAAAAAAAAACAATCGGTTGAAATATCGAAACAATTGATTGAATTGGTTTGGCAACAAAGTCAACCAAGTTCAAGCTTTGTCAAAATCTGTTTCAAAAATACTAAGTGTAAAACAACTGATTGAAACGATAAAACAATTGGTTGTTTTTCCACTTCTTTGTAAAACACTTTTTTTCAAAAGGATTTGATTTAAACCAACTTTGGATCCTAACTTAGAGTGGATTTACACAAGGAGCAACAAGACCTTCAAGCAATCCACATAGATTTGGAGACATCAAAGCTCTTGTTCAACACAGATGGTGCCCTAAAACGGCGGTTATTATCATAATTGTTGTTTTACACCCTCCCGAGAGGTATAAAACGACAATTTTGGTTATGATCGCCGTTTTTTATAGGATTTTTTTTAGTTCATTCTGTTTAATGTCAATTCTTATCTAAATTGACCTATTCAATTAAACCCTGCTAGCAAAATACATAAATTCAGAGAAATAAATTATATATATTGATAAAAATGTATTACGAACACTAATAACATATTCATATCTATCTATCTATCTATCTATCTAATTCCTACACTATTGATTAGTTATCCCAAACTTATAGAAATTAAGAAAATATGTGGCACAAGTATATCTCACATATTCTATGGTGGGCAAAGGTAGTGGACTCTCATCCGTAAAGAACTGCATTACAAAATAAGGTTCACATTAATTAGTGTTAAGATACATATATGTTAAAGAATTATAATGAATAATTTAAATATTATTACTTGCTCCCAATCCCTTGTAATGTATGCTCTTATAATGGTAGTCCTTCATTACATAATTTAATAGCCACACTCGTAGCCTCCCGGTTGTCTATTACACTATAATTCAATAGAAATTAAAAGTTAATATTGATAAACTATGAAAAGAGAAAGGCAAAAATTACAAACTTTTAGTGTCAACCACTTCAAATTTTGATAATTTGAATTGGATCGACCTTTGAGGATGTTATATCCACGCCATGAACTGATTAATACAAAAAATCGCATTAGTAGATGTTTATGTAACATACACAGTTAAGTTTATAGCGTACAAGACAAGTCTTATCAACTATGGATAAGACAAGTAATTGCCAATGACCCCTATATCATCCATGAAAAGAGTTAGTAAATATTTAAAACATGAAATAGTAATAATTGATGACTTATAATTGAACTTACTCATTAATATAAGGGCAAAGATAAAAAAAAATTTCCCTCTTTTCTCAGAGTGTTACTGATGTCATTGATAGAAACTCCAGAAAAATACCTACAAGTTATTAGTTAAAGCATAATCAATAATAACACAAAGTAAATTGAAATATAGGTAAAGATACTTACATTATTATTTATCACGATCTATATTTTTTATTAATTTTTTAATCTTAGAGGCATTTTGCACTGGCTAAGACTCGAACCCAAGCCCCAAATAATGTTACAAGCAAACTACAGCAGCCAGGATTCGAACTCAAGTCTTTCCAGTGACCACTAGACCAGACAAGTTCTTTGGTCATATTATCATTTTTATTATACTTATACATATTAATATAATTAATAATAATAATAAAATAAATTCTATTTATATTATTAATATTATTAATATTTATTAATATTATTAATATTTATTATATTTATTAATGTTATAATTAATATTTATTAATATTATTATTAACGTTATTATTAATATTATTATTAACATTATTATTAATATTATTAATATTATTAATATTATTAGTATTATTATTAATATTATTAGTATTAATATTCATATTATTAATATTAATTTTGATATAAATATACATTTTGATATTTATTGTGTGTGTATAGTAGTTTTATTTAACTTGAGTAATATTACTTTTATCCGGATATAGATAGATAGAGAGAAAAAGGAAGAAATTATATAATATTAATATAACTTTAATACTATAAATACATATATATTGATTAATATATTTCTTTATTTAATCATTAATTTTTTAAAACTCATGGTTAAATTTAAATTTACTTTCATATTATATATATATATATATATATTAATATAAAATTATTTGATATCTTATTTTCAAATATAGGTTATTATAGGTAGTTGTGAAGTTTTTGTTAGATGGCTATATAGGTGTTTGTATCTTACACTTCTTTTCTGATTTGAGATTCTTGTATAAGGATTGAAATATCCTTAAAATGTTTTGTTTAATTTTTTTTTATTCTTTGTCGATAAAAAAAATCTTATTTTCAAATATTTACTTACATAGATTAAAATTGATATAATGTATAATTTTTAAAATATTTTAAATTATAAATTATTTAATCACTTTGTCATTATGATTTATATATTAGTAGAAAGGGTTATTTAGTAACAACTTTTTACATAGATTTATGGAATAATTAATATAGTTTAAACTATAATGATATGCTAACTAGTAATCTGTATTAGAGATTTAATTAATAGTTAATGTAAAAGTCATCATTTTATGTTAAAAGATAATATTGTTTGTTGACAATATTCTTTACTATAACACACAAGTAAAACCAACTACCTATAATGAACTTAATTAAGTCAATATGATCGTAAAATAATAATTAATATGATAGTTGATTTTAATGTAATAGGTAATATGATGACTATGAGTATGACATATATTAAATTTGATTCATACTAATAGATAATATAATAAATTATGTTTAGATTCAAGTAGATTATAGATAAATTAAATGTGATTCATATGTTAATATTGTTAGTATTATTATTATTGTTAGTATTATTAATATTGTTAGTATTATTAATATTGTTAGTATTGTTAGTATTATTAATATTATTAATATTGTTAGTATTATTAATATTGTTAGTATTATTAATATTGTTAGTATTGTTAGTATTATTAATATTGTTAGTATTGTTAGTATTGTTAGTATTATTAATAATATTAATAATATTATTAATATTATTAATATTATTAATATTATTAATATTATTAATATTATTAATATTATTAATATTATTAATATTATTAATATTATTAATATTATTAATATTGTTAGTATTATTAATAATAATAAGTATAATAAAAATCATAATAAAACTAAAGAATTTGCTTGGTGTAGTGGTTAAGTTTTACTTGGTTGTTGAAGGAATCTGGCTTCAAATCCCATTCACTGTTAATTTTTTATTTTATGGTGCTTATATTTACATACGGAAAAAATCCGTATGTAATGTTGATTTTACATACGGATTTTGATCCGTATGTAATAATCTGTATGTAATTCGCGTTTTTCTTGTAGTGGGTGTCCAGCTACAAATTCTAACAAATTTGACATGTATATGTACAGTGACATGTCAGTGTCTCTTTCAAAAAATGTATAATCTCACGGAATGTCCATAGGGTCTTGACCAATCTCTTTAGCAGTTGCTGCTAAAGAAGCTATAAGATCGTCAATGAGAACCTCATGCTTCTTTTTTGGACTTGGTTTCTAATGAGATTTCTACAAGATAAAAAACATTTGTATTAAATTAGATGTAATATATAAATATAAATTAATATAATTAAATGAAATTATTATCGAAGGTTCTGGTATAATTCGAATGAGGTGTCTGGGTCAAGGCTATGAATGTCTGAAATGCATCGGCCACAGTTGTTACCTCATCTGAAGGTAGTGGAACATGAGCATCAACTACTAGTACTTCTTCTACCATTACCTTCACCACATTAGAGGAGAAAGGAACATTATGTAAGGTGGTTGCCTCTTGATAGACTTTTCCAAATGGACACCACCTGAGGAAAAATGTCGCCATCTACCAGTAGCTGGCATTAATTGGCATATCTGGCCAATGACATCCCCCTTGATGTTGTAGGAGCTGCACAACTCCCTTTTGTGCTATTGGAAGCGGGACTAACATGTCGCTCAAGCGACTCAGAACAATGTTGTTGCAATACAAACTCCTGTCACAACTCTAGTTGCACGCATACAATCTCCTTTCTCATCTCCTTCTTAATTCTTGACGTATCTTACTCGTTAGTTCAACTTTGGTCTCTAAAGCGGCGAAGGAGGATGAGTGTCGTGGTGTAGCTCCGAAATAATTTTTAATTCCAACCCCTTTTCTAGCTGCATGTACATGACCATGGTGCTCTGACTGTCCAATTGCTTCAACCAGGATATCTTTACCACCTTGAGGTACAAAATTACCTTGGGTGCTTTGCTAAACCAAGGAACCCTACAAGAGACCAAAATCATATAAGTTTTTAATATAATTAATGCTTTAAAATAAATGAAAAAGAGGATAAAAATAACTTACAATTTTTTATAAGACTATTCGTGATTGCTCAGAACTATATGCACCCGACTTTTAAATTTGGGTCATCTTCCATTTTTCGTGGCAGGAAGGTGGTGATGGAGGTTCACTGACCCCTGTATCAATCTCAGACACAGTCCCCTGTCTGGATTGCTCCTTTTCCGTCATCAATGATTGTTCAAGTTTTCGATACCCCGAACGAGACATTAGGTGCAGAGTAACATCATTTAATGTTGTGTCTTAAGCTTTCTTCTAACGATCCTATCATAAATGAAATAAACAAAGTGAATCAAATAATATTAAGTTATTAATGTTATGATCTATAAATAAATAGTTAAGTAACTTCACTTACCAACTACTTTTCAGATTCACGACTTTGAACAAAAAGACGTCATGTCTCTTCATCAATATTGTTGTACTTTAAATAAGGGTTTTGGCCTTTATAGCGGCCAAAAACATAATTTTTTGCCAGTGTTGACTTAAACTAACGAAATTTAATGCCGATATTAGATATAATCTTTGATCTCAGCGGTTCCACATTAGGGATCTGCAAAATAATATCATGAAATTAAAATTGATCAATTAATATTAAAAAGCAATATATGATAATAATAATTAAAATCGACCTCAGACACATCATCGCATGAATTAATTAATATGGAGAGCCTCTCACGAGCAACAACTCCAAGATAGGTGCTGAAAGTCTAAGCATCAGAACCAAAAGCCACTTCAGTGTTGACGTCAATGTTGACAAGTGTCTTCTCACCACTGGCACGTCTCAATGAGAGACGTTGTAGTCTAGTACGTCCTCTGCTAGCTCGTCCGAAAGGGGGATTAAAAGAAATTGGAGTCTGATCGTCAGCTATATCTGTGTTAAAAAATTAGGTAATAAACATTAGTTAAATTGCAACGAAAGAAAATCATATAAAACAAATACATAAAATTCTAAATTTATATTATAAAAAATATTTCTAAATTTGTTATCATAGTGGGTTGAATGTTAATATGTAAATTTTTTCATTGTGGTCTTTACGGGTTGCATGTACATCATCAACTACATCGTCATCTTTATTCATTATCATTGGTGTGAATGAACGAGGGTCACCATTTTCAATATCATCAATAGTCTCCCCTTGTTTTTTCCCGTGTAAAACGACATACCAATGTTCTAACGTAGGATCTTTGATGTAGAAAACCTGAGATGCTTGTTAAACCATTACAAATGGCTCATCTCTACAACCTATCTTTCGAAAGTCCACTAATGTGAATTGATTTTGTTGAGATTATGAGAGTCTCAGTTCATGAGCGGGGTGAATTGTACTAAGGAAAATTTTCAAAAATATACTCTTATAAGAAATCCTGACAGAAAAAGAATAGATCGATTAAAGGAAAAGGCGTTGTGAATTTATAGTCGTAAATGGGTCTTTTTGCACTAGTGTACCAAGTATAGGTTTTTACTTAATTGTTTTTTTCGGGAGTAAAGGTAAAATTAATTTAAAGATTAAGATAGTTGTTGCAAAATAAGGATTAAACAATCAAGGTAAACATATTCTTTGATGATAATAAATGTATAAATGTCTTTGAATGAGCATAAAGCATAAGTAAATGAACATTTGTGTTGATTGATGATGTTTTCAAATGTAAACAATATGTAATATTGTTTTATAATTGATTGTTTGAGCCTAGAATTTGTTGCGTTTCACTGTTTTAATTGATTGTCATAAATAATAATCGATTAATTGGTTACAATCCTTCTGAATATTTCTAGTTCTTATTGTTTTAATTGATTGCTAGAGATAATAATGAATTATCTAGGTCTGATTACACGTGTTTTAAAATGAAGAATAATTCAACCAATTACCATTAAATTTTATTCGATTAATTAATGCCATTGTCATTGTTACACTTGATGTAAACAACTATTTTCTCAAACATCAATTTGATTGATTGAGGTAAGTTCGTTTTAATGATTCAAATGATTATATTTTTTTACTATAAATACTTTTTTCAAAAGGATTAAACATACCTTCGTTATTTGCTTGGTTAAGATATATTTTTTGTTGCATCATTCATTCCTTCCTTCTTAAAACCCTCTATCAGTGGTTTCTCCTTCTCAGTCAAAAAGATCGAAGAATGTTGCTATCAAGAGAGGAAAAACTTTTGTAACTCCAAAACTTCTAGCCCTACTTGAAGGCTAGATAAAGTGAAAAGGAAATGAGAGTTCAAGAATTATTTATTGTATTCCTCTTGAAGTGATCTATTAGTAGAACATATCCTCCTTGACTATGTTTAGAAGTTAATTTACTTATTCTATCTTGTATATTGTTCTGCTTGTAATTGACGTATAAAGATAATAAATTTTAATTATTCTAAGGTTGAATAGGTAAAACTAAGAAGTATCAATTTTTTATCCAACACCTATGTAAATATGGTCCACTCATTCCAATATTTATACGGTATGAAATAATAAGTAATATAAAAATTTAAATAATTAATTTTAATTTTGGTCAGATTCCAAGATCAAATCACAAAGCAAACAGAACCATCCAATTCTAAAAGTTTCCAAATAAATCCTTTTTTTTTAATTCTATTCGATTATTGAATTTTTGGATAATTTTTTAGTTATTTTAACCAGTTGAGTTCCAAACACCCATAATTATTATGTAGAAAATAAAAATAATGAAGGTAACAAAAGATACATAGATAAAATATTTAAATTTTTTAAGGATTAACAATTTGAAAGAAAAGCTAATTAAGAACTCAATGGAAAAACAAAAACATACTTAAGCCATGACTATTTAGTAGTACTTTCCTATAGTTTTGTTCCCCACTTATATGAAGGAATACAGTAATCACAATTACAAATTAATAAACTAAAACAAGTAGAAAGCGAGATGCCATGAACTAGCATCGAGGGCCAATAAAAGTGTAACGAATGATCATTACTGTGTATCTTCATGTGGTGATAGCATCCAAAGCGAGGATGGTGCTAAGGTTCATAGGGTTCATGTAGGCTTTAGAACCTGACATGATTTCCTCAACAATAAGTCTGTTGGCCTTTTCTGATGGATGGAATGCATCCCAAAATGCATACTGCCCTCTGTTAGGGCACAGGTTCGACAGTGGTGTGCACAATCCAAGACCATTGTAGGGTCCTTGTCCACAACAAGCTACTTTTGCCGTAATAAACCCTACACGAATGAACACCACAAATCTTACTCTATTGCTTCACTATTTAAACAAATCATGCCAAGTAATTAGAAAAATAGTTGAGGTGAGTGATGTATTACCAAATTGTTGGGGGTTAGAAACGAAATCGTTGTGCGTTTTTCCTGTGTTTGCAGCAATGAACACGTCCTTCCCAAGTTTCCTGTTGAGTTGAAGTAACATTTGTTCCAGTTGTGGGTTGAACAATGCTGCAGCTCGTTGTAATTCAGCAGCACATTGTCCATTTGTGCCACGTTGAGCCAATTCTGAAGGAACACACCCCAAGGGTCCCGTGCCTGTCACTAGAACTCTCCGAGCTCCCAAATCATACAATTTCTGCAATATATATATTTATCACTGACTATATACAGTGATGAAAAGACATTATATGATAACCCTTTTGTTGATTAAATAAGTTGTTGTTACCTGCAAAAGTTTTTGGTACTCAGAGATGAGATAGTTCACATATTGAGGCAGTGGGTATTGGCGTGACCTTGCTGAATTGGGGACCAAGAAATAGTTGTTCACAAAATCATTGCCTCCTACAGTGATGAGAACAAGTGCTTGATTCACCAAGCTCTTTGTTTGTGAACTTCCAATTATAGCACTCACTCGGTTTTGGTATTCTTTAAAATACTCTAGCTGTCTATACATTCTGATTACATTCACCTGAAAAATGTTTCATGCCATCACCTTTTTTAAACTTAAACATCAATTTAGAAATGCATAGGAAGCAATTAACTGGGAGGAAATGAACTCACAAACTGAAGTCCAGTGTCATTAAGGATTCCTATTCCAGCTGAAGCGAAATTGGCACCAACTAGGAGCTTATTTCCTCTTAATTCTGGACTCAAGTATGGCAATGTAGACTCAGCACCGATTTTCTGACCTGATCAACACACACCACATACTTACATATATATAAATGAAAGTTAAAAAGATGAATGTGGGAAGAGAGAGATGTGTAAACTGAACTGATAAGATCAGGAATGTTGTAGCCATTGGAGAAACGACCAGTTGGTCTATGAGTTGGAGAGTAATCAATGCCATAAGGAGGGGCATCAGCACGTGCAGTGGTAGCCAAGTAATTGTTGTTTCCACTATCAACAAGTGAATCTCCAAACACAAAGAATGCCCTTGCCCTTGCTTCGGCACCACACACAATGCTTCCAATTACTATAACACAACTAAGAATGGCCAAAGAAGCAAAACTTGACAAGGCTGTCATATTGAAAATGAACCTTTTGGAGTGAGTTAACTGAATGAATGAAGTAGTTCTGGGTATGGATGGAGAATCATGAGGAACTCCAGGCTTTATATAACAAACCTTTGTCCTATGATTTTGTACAGATCTTACTGGCTTTGGAGGTTGATTTATGGTGCTCTTTAATTAAAGTTGAATGATCTTTCTTGTTCTGCTTCTGAAATTGTTGGCATTGTGATCATAAACATAAATGCGATAGGTTTGATTCGTTGAAGTGCAAGCAGAAAACGGAAGGCTTTACACGTTATTGTTTTGTAATCAATAGCTTTTTCTAATCATTAATTTTACTGAAGACTTTATCTTCTGATATTCAGATGGAGATACTAAAACTAATTAGGAGTTGTAGTCTTAGATATTATGTGAGGAATATTATGGATCAATGGAGACTTCATATTCAAACAAATATGAAGTGATGATAACTATTTGTTTTCTAAATGGTTATTTAAAATAAATGTAATCATACATGTTTTCTTTCTAATTAAGAAATGACATTACTTTTTGAAATGGGTATATTTTTACTTTTACGATTGTTGATGATTATGTCTCATTCAGATTTAGTCTTTCTTATTGGTTGATGTAACATTAGATTTTTGTGAATTATGTTTTTTCCATTTTGGCCCTCGCTCCCCACTGTCTTTTTCCATCTTTGCCACCCAACCTAAATCTCTAATCGACGCCAACCACCCTTTACCTCGATTCTGCTCTCCATATAAGAAAAAGCCATAATCCAACTTTATTTTTCATTTTCTTTCTTTTTTAATGTCGCCAATTATTTGTACTGATTATTCTGTGAAAAGAAAGGAAAGAGATTGAAGTTTGCAGCAGAGATCGACTGGACACTGAATCTGGAGGGTTAGCACTGTTTTGTTTCTCAAATCCTAAAGATACATACAGTTTTAATTTAATTTGTTCTTTGTTGAATTGTTGCAGGAGTTGCATGGCTTAGCAGGGTTTTGATTATTCGATGTTGTATAAAAATGAAATTGTTTTGAAAAAAAAAAAAGAGTGTGGTGATGGTTTTCATAAATTTGATTTTGGTGATTCAAATGGAAAGTGTTATGTTCCTGGTAATAGACATGATTTTGTTAAGATTGTTGAATTTTTGATTTTATAAGGGGGATAAAAATTAGTATAAGAAGTGGAAGACTAACTTTATTAGGTAGCATTTTTCTAGCTCAGCTATAAAACATTTATCGTCATCAGCTCGATTGAAAATCTTTATTGTCACCAGCTCGACTAGAAACATTTATTGTTACCAACTCAATTGAAAATCTGACTTTCTAACGCACATCTACATAAGACAAACCTTACCAGGTGACATTTACATAAAGTTGACATTATCAGGTGGCATTTACATAAGTTCGACCTTATGAAGAAGGTGCTTATCTAATTGTCAACATGACATTTGCTTAAAATTTAACACTATGCAACAAATGCAAGTTCATTTTTTAACTTACACAATCGTCAAACAATATACTTGTAAGGTAATTTAAATTAGGACATAACGATAAGGAAGAACAAAGTCTTAAACCAATTAGGCACAAGTTATGTCATAATGAAAATGAGCAATCTAATGTTTTCGTACATAATCCTAAATTGATTAGGCACGACTTACATCGTAAATCTCTTAATCTACTTGGCTTGAGGCTAGATGATCGTGTACTCTTAGTTAATCTTATCTCGTACTAAATATCTTTTGTTAAAAGAAAATGTAACTTATCTAAAGAGTCGATTATATAGTATATTAATCCTTAATAGAGATATTCAATTAAACTATCGAGAATCTTGGCAAAAAAGAGAATGAAAAATCTGCTTATGGTACCTAAAATCATTTAAGAAAAATACAAAATTTAAGAATTAGATAATATCAATTATGAGATTAAAAAAGTAACATATAATTAATTAAAGCTTATAAAATAAATATGAACAACGTTCTTGGACTTGAATTCTCTTATTTGAGTTCTTTGAACCATAACAATTTACTAATCATATCATATGGTAATAAAAAAAAAAGTTGCTAGAAAAGCACAAGTGCTTGATTTCGAATAGGTTGTAGCAACCCTATATCTAGAAAGAAAATAATAATATACGAAATCTAAACATTAAAGAAAATATTGATTTGATAACATCTTTTTCTATATAACTAATTGAATTGTCTTATTAATTTATATATTCATATTATTATATTATCATAAGAAGGTTATGAAATAGATGAATACAAAATAGGAACACAGTCAATATCATTCAAATATTGAATAGCACTCAATTTGAAAAAAAAAATACATCTTTTGTAAATGTTATAGGATGAGAAATTATTTTTTTAACACGACTCTTTCATAATAATAAGAGTTTGTGATTTTCATAAATAATTAAATAAATGATTATCTAGTGATTATATTCAATATTAGTCAAGTAATATTTATTTCAAAAAGAAGCAAGATAAGAAGACTAGTAACAGATTGTTTTAATTAATCTCATGACAAATGTTGAAAAAAATATTTCTCTCTGTTCGAATCATGACAATATCCATAAAAAGAGAAGATAATTAATTTAAAAGTATATTAATAAACTTAATACTAAATTAGAATATAAAATCAATAAATTTCCATATGGTTAGCATTATGAAGTATGGTTTTATATAACAACCACTTTAATAGTTTGGTGGAAAGTTAGAATGGTCTAATATGAAATATTTGTGACAGATTTAAAGACAGCCTTTGAAGTTGATGACTAATTGAGTCAAACAAAATTAAGTTTTGTAGCTGAGACTGCGGTGCGTTATTCATTATAGTACTTCCTATAATCACTTACTCTCTCACCCAACCACAAATCTCTTCAAAACATTATTATAACTATTTTTACTTATTCAAGACTCAACAAATATTATGAGAAACATTTCTCTTTCTGTCTATTTTCTTTAATCTAAATAATTCAACTTTTCATTTTTTTTATTCTTCTTTTACCTTCTTGCTTTCGCTCTTCAATTTAAATAAAGATAACATTATTTTATATTATTACGTTTCTGTCCCACAAATTTATAAAATTTATCATTTATTTAAATTAATTTAAAAATTATTGGTTTTAGTCTTTCTTTTCCTCAATTACATAAAATATTTTACTTATGTATAATAAATAATTACAAGCTATTTTATACATTGTGTTTTTAGTAGCAAATATTTTATAATTACTATTATTATTTTAATTTTTTTTATAAAAAATATATTAAATGAGAGTTTTCGAAATACTTCAACCCTTCCACAACATAAAAATATACAAAAGAAAGTACCTAAAATATTTCATTTAAATCTACTTCTCAAAGTCTATACCCTTTTGACACATTTTCCTTCCAGATCCAACATAACATTCAAATAATCATCAACCTTACCAATACATAGAACAATGATCCTACACTAATGCTTCAACTGATATGCTCTGAAGTATTTCAAAAATACTTATGCAATAGAAACAAAACTTAGTTATGAAAACTTTCCAAAGTAGAGATTTTGGTTAGCTCTATTGTGACAACTGAAACAGACCATCGACACTCCAAATCTGTAATTTCTTTTTTATCAGTAAAAAATAAAATTAAATTAAGAGAATATTTCAGGATATCCCAAATCAGTAGATTCATGTTATGTTTTGTGCCATCTCCATGAAAGTTTTGACCTTTTGAAGGCCTCCATGTTTAATTTTTTACTTTGAAAACCTGTTTTCAACTATATCTAGGATATTTGTGGGCATTACTTTTATAACACAGGTGAGACCCGTTTATGATGCCAATCTGCATTGTAAAGGCTATGCATTCGCAACTATTCACGCCTATCTGGATGTTTACTGTAAGGCAACTATTCCACCAACTTGTATATTACTTAAATTTGTGAACATAAAATATATTTTTATTTTATTGCTATTTTATAAATAAGAATACAATTTCTTTAAATAGTGTCATAATAAACTTCTCAAATTCTACATGTTATCTAATAATAACTTGATTTTGTACTTAAATCTTCAAGATTAATTTTTGCATCACAAAGGTACTTCTCCAGCAAGGTATTCTTTAAGTTGAGTTTAAACATTCGATTATTCATCATCTTCACGTGTGCGAGCATTCGTCAATTTTTGTCCTTCAAGTAAAAAATCCGGTCTTTCATGAGAATCAAACAACTTCTCTCCAATAATGATTCCATATTGAGAATATTAGTCTTCAAGTCCGGTACATAATGAAAGTAAGGTACATATAGCTCTAATACCAATTTGTGAACAGAGAATATATTTTTATTTAAGTACCAGTTTTCAATTAATACAATCTCTCTAAATAGTCTCACAATAGACTTCTCAAATTCTACATGTTATCGAATCACAATTGTATTATAAATTACATTTAAAATCTTAGTATAAATGATATTTAAAACCATAATTAAAGGTAATAATTATTAACCCATTCAAATTTCAAAACAAAATTAATGACAACTTTGAGTTTAATGCTTAACATATACCATCATTTTGAGTACACGTTATCATTATCATACCTCTTGTAATGTAACCCTACTTCTGAACCTATTCATCATTTTTAGTTTTTGTGCCTTAGTCTTATTGCAAGGATATGATCAATTCTGAATGCAACCTCAAAATTGTTTTTGTATGCTTAGTATACATTTCATTAAAATTGATTGTTTATGCTTAGCACATTTCATTTGGTACATACACAAGTGAAAGTAAAAAAAAAAAATTAGCCTTGTCAAGATTTGATCCATATCCACGCCTAAACTTTTAATTGTTGAGTTCTGAATCTTTTCTACCCATTTATTACACTATACAAAAATCAAATAACAATCAAATTTAGAGACAAAAATAATTAGATCATATTTTAGAGACTAAAAAATTATTGGTATCTAAAGTGGTTCCTATTATTAATAAAAATTTATAAAATAGTTTCTAAATTGGTATATAACCATTAGCTACCAAGATTTTAGCTAATTTAGAATATAAAGTAGTTAGTAACTAAAATATTGGTAGCTAATAGTTAGATATCAGTTTAGAAACTATTTTATAGATTTTTATTAATAATAGAAACTACTTTAGATACCAATATTTTTTTTAATTTATAAAATGGTCTCTAATTTAGTCAAGTAATAACTAATT